>NC_137966.1:25639654-26239654 GCF_963924665.1 Micromys minutus | reverse complement strand
CTGTGACTTTCTCTGAAGGAGATGCCAGCCAAGACAATATTAATGTCCTTGTGGGCCTATAGATTTATGTTAAGGTGACATATGATTGGACATGAGAGAGATGGGCGGCAAAATTTCGAGGAGCTGAAGTGGAGGCAGGAGGTAGAGAGGAGATTCAGAAGAAATATCAAGATGGAGCTTGAGAAGGGTGATCTAGATCCAGGTGGACTTAACTGGCATCAGATAGATATGAATATTTTAAGGGATTCTATAGGTCTTTTATCTCATATAGAAATGCAGTTTGTATCTTTGTCCAGTGGATGTAATCTTACTGTGTAGAGGGTTTGTGGATTGAGAATTTAATATATAAACCTGCTTGAAAAGCTTCTGGGCTTTGGAGTCATGTTTGTGCCGGGCAATGGAGAAACGGAACATGAGGGGGCGGTGGTATCCACCTGGGACAGAAGCTACAGACAGGGGCTGTGGAGTGAACTGAGCTTGAGTTCTTAGAGGTGGCCTGGAGTGCCAAGTGGTGTGGGGACCGCAGGTGTGCACTTGGCTCCACTCTAGAGGGTGTCCTTGGAGTGAGGGTGTGGGGTCAATGAAAGGTTAAGCCATCCATTTAATATTTACTGCAACGAGGGCCCACCAATAGTTTCTCTAGACCTGGAACCAAACTTAGGGCAAAGCAGGCTCCTAGAAGGGAGGCAGAAAGTATAGTCTATGAGGTGTGCTATAGTATTAGTCTAATGAATTTGCTAATTAATTCAAGCAGAAGTCTGGGGAATGTATGTGGGAATGGATTTTAAGGGTGTGGGATAGTAGAAGGAACATAAAACTAGATCAGACCAAGATCATTGATATCTGAGTGGAGATTCTAGATTTAATATGGAAGTTTGCACATTAAAAAAAAAAGGTGTCAAATGTTTGTATAAATGGTTGGGTAAAGTATTTGTCAAGAGATGGCCTACTATTGGAGTTGGAAATGCCTGGTATCTCCTGGCTTAGTGATGATGAAGGAAATTGCAATGCTATAGTGGATACTCTGTGTAAAACCTAATCCTCCACAATGGGAAGGCTCAGAAGACATGCCCTTCACGAGTCCTTTAAGAGGCAAAGTAGTGAGAGAGGCACCAGCAAATATGAAGAGCTTTATTGTTGTCCTTTTCCTTGTGGGTTGAAGATGGTGCTGCTCAGTTGGATGAGTAGAATGGGTTTAATTGGGCCCAAAGTAGCAGGGGCCGGGTGGCAGCGTGATTTATAGGTGCATAATGCTGTTAGGTAGTTATCATTGGCAGCATAGACAAAGCAATGCTCATAATGACTTGACCCATAATGGTTAGCAGAGGCAAAATGCACTTAATGGGGGATGACTCATATGAACATCTAGTGCTACCTAATTACTCATGGTGTTTCCAGGCATAAAGTAGATACAAAGCCTACTGAATTTTTATTTGATTTGTAGGAGCCTAAAATTCTCAAACTAATGAAAGAAAGGCTACACTGCATTATAGCAAAAGGAAATCTCAGTCTATGAATCAATTTCCAGATTTGAGCCAGATGGCAGACCCAGATTTTCCTAAGGAAGGACTCTGCTATCAAATATTTTACTGTTAGTCTTTCTCCAGCCCTTCCCTAGAGGGACCTGGGCCTTTTACAGGGGAAACTCAACAATGGAGAAAAAAGAAACAATGAAACAGTTGGGAAGGCTGGATGCTGGTTCTGAACCAACACTGATTCCAGGAGACCTCCAAAAGCACGCGGCCTTCCCATTAAAGCAGGAGCTTCTGGAGGTCAAGAGGTTAAGGGCTGACATCTGACACACAAAGGTTCAGATTCCTGAACTCATTCCCAGTCCCTGATGTACAGCAGTGATAGATACACTTGGAACTTAGTAGATTTAGACCTTGAGCTCAGTGATCTCCTTGCCTTAGTTTCCTAAGATTCATAGCCTCTATGCCTCAAGATCAGGATCAAAGGTGGGCCTCCCAATTCTGAATTGTGGTTCATTCCGGATATTCAACTTGACAACCAGAAATAGCCACTACAGTCACCAAGTGACCAGGAGACCTGAGCTGGCCATCATGAGCTGTATGCTTCTGACCCAATAAGTCATGATGCAGGACATGTACAGCAGCAATCTCATCAGATGGAAGTGGTATATACAGGATTATGCCCGGGCAGGTCCTGAAGACACAAGCAAGTTACATGCAGAAGCTGCCTGTTTAGATGGTTTCTGTAATTGTAGTGGAATAGTTATATTATGTTTAGATGCTATGTTATATATTTCATTTGAAAATTAAACACAACATAAAAAGATATAATTGTGTGTTAACTTGACAAGATTGTATTGGCTAGTTTTAGTTGTTACCTGGATTTACCTAAAACCCAAGATTGAAAGGCACACACCTGTGAGAAATCTGCTTAATTCAAAGCAGGCAAATCCACTTTTAATCCAGACCTTTGAGGTGGAAAGACACATATCATTACCTGGGATCTTGAGGAGGGCTCATACGACAGGAAGACGCCTTTAACCTGAGCCACGTCTTCTGCTGGAAAGCCATCTAAGGACTTGAAAGATGGAGCTCTTGCTCTTTGCCTGCTTGCTCTCCCTTTTCAAGCAAGTCCACTCATTCTCTGGCTTTAGAGACAACTTTTTTCGGGATTCTAGGTTATATTGAGACATCCAGCTCATCCAGCTAGACTGAACAACTGTTCACAGCTGTTCATTGTTGGATTACCTATACTGCAGCCTGTAAGTCATTTCAGTAAATCTTCTTTCTATATAGAGGATATCTGCTGCTCTTTTAGAGGATTTAAGACCATTTAGGGTCTTAAAGCCCATGCCCACATCTATTCTAAGGCCACACATACTTGGAAAAAGGTCACACTGCTAAATAGTGCCACTCCCTGGGCCAGGCATATACCAAACATCACACTGCACTCTCTGCCCTCACAGGCTTGTTCAAACTTAGGAGTCTATGGAGGCCATGATGTAAAATACATTTAGTCCAATTTTCAGAGTCCCCATAGTCTATAACAGTCTCAACAATGCTGAAAGTCCAAAGTTCAAAGTCTTTTCTGAGATCCATCCATCACTTAACTGTAATCCCCAAAACAAGACAGGAAATCAGCTGGGAAAACTCAAAACATCCCCATGTCTGGTGTCAGCACAGTCTTCAGATTTCCACTCCTTTTTCATCTTTGTTGACTGCAACAAACTTCTTTCTCCTGGGCTGGTTCCACTCCGTTAGCAGCTTTCCTCAGCAGGTTTCCCACGGCTCTGTCATCTTTAACATCTTTGAATCTTCAAGGCAACTTTAATGTTACAGCTTCTTTCAATGTCTGGGATCCACACATGATCTTCTGGGCTCCTTCAAAGGGCTGGTGTCACTTCTCCAGCTCTGCCCTCTGTAGCACTCCACTGCCGCTGCTGTTCATCATTGGTCATCATCCAATGGTACTGGCATCTCCAATACATTAGTGTCTTCTACTGCAACTAGGCTTCACCAATACAGCCTCAACTCCTTTGTATGATCCCTTCAGTCCTGGGCCATCAACTGTAACTGAGGCTGTACCTTCACCTTCCATGGCCTCTCACAGTACTGGCCAAGCCTCAGCTGCTCTTTATGACCCCTTCATACCTTTAAAAGCAGTACTACCTGGGTGACTCTTACACATTAGCAAACACAGCTGCAGCACAAGGTACAACCTTGGCTACCTCTGGAACACAGCTTCCTTGTGCTCTCAGAAAACAACTCCCAGAAGATTTCAAGTGATGTTGCTTGCAGGAGCTGGAACAACCCCCCCACCCACCCACCCACCCACACACACACACAAACACACACCTCCCATTACTAACTTTCTGTTTTCCAACTTCCTCTCTGCCTAAACTTGGCTGTCCTGGGATGAACTTACTCCACAGACAGACTTTGAACTCAGAGATCTTCATGCCCACCTCCTAAATACTGGGATTATAGGTGTGGTTCACAAAACCTAGATTTAAGTTTTTCTTCACCTAGAATTTGCTCTGTTGTAGGTTGGCCTTGAACTCATAGATCTGCTTGTGTCTGCCTCCTGGGATTAAAGGACCTAAATTTAGCTGGATAAAATCTTGCCCTAAGGTCACCTTAATTCAATTTAATATCCTTGAACACCAGATTCAGCTCTATCTCACTCCTGGTGTCCCTTTAGTACTCAAAGTATGTGGAGAGCTTTTGAGGCTGCTTGGCAAGAATTTGACATTGGGCCAGAACTGTGGGAAGCCACCACATTCGCCATTACAAGATGGTGCCCAGCCCAAAGGGAGGTTGGCCAGTTTTGAGATAAACAACCTAAGTGCGCATGCACATATGCCTGTTTTGCTGACTCATGCTGACTCATTCTCTAGTCCTGAGTATGCTAATTAGGGCAGACAGAATGCACCAATCAGGTGGCGACACATTCCTCCTAAGCATATATAAGGGGGGTTGATTTCTGGGCTTGGGGTCTTTCGCAACTGCAATCAAACCCTCAATAAACGCCTGTAGAAGGATCCTGTTGTGGCGCATCTTCCTTGCTGGCGAGATAGGCGATCGCTACACAGAATAAACAAGTAGGGCTACTTCCGGCAGGAATTTGACATAGGGCCAGGACAGGGAAGTAAGCTCAGGCAGGAATCTGATTTTAGGCTAGAACAAAGAAAGTAGGCTTCAGGCAAGAATATGACTTTGGGATAGGAAAGGGAAGTAAGCTCAGATATCGATAAGCCTGTAGAAACAGTAATGTAGGACTTTGTTTATTGCCTCGCTTGTTCCTTGACTATTTGTGTTTATTGTCTGGCTTGTTCCCCTAACCTAGAACTGACCTCATTACTTCCATATAATTAAAAAGGTATAAAAGCAGACTAGGAAAAAATAAATCTGCCTCAGCCTCAGAACTGGCTGGGGTGATGCTACAATGTTGTCTAATTGTCTTTTTTCTTTTTCATCCTCACTCCTGCACACTGACTGACTGAGTTGGCTGGTCAGATGGCCCCTCAACACTGGGCTCCAGTAAGTGGGACACAGTGACAGACACCGTGGGAAAGGAAGCACGCAGAGGAAAATTTGGGCCAGTGTTGAATAAACCCTGTAAGAATGGGGCTTGGGAAAGGCCTTTTGTACATATGCTTAAAAATAGGCTAGAGGATCGAAAATAAGTCAGAAACAAAGTACCCAGTTTCTGATTTTTATAGGAGAAATCTGTCCTTGGTTCCCTGAGGAAGCTACAGTAACTTTGCAGATATGGGAGGAAGTAGGAGAAGGAATAAAAGGGCACTGTACCACACATGGTCCAGAAAAATTCCCATAGAGGCTTTTAGCTTTTGGACCTTAGTTAGAGATACTTTAGACCCTAGACATAGAAGAGAACGGGTTTGAGAAAAGCAGTCCTCCCCAGCTATCAGGCGATGCTTTGGTGAAAGAGAAGGAAAATGAACTGTTTCAGAGCTCTCCTAGGGACAGAGGAGGTCAGGAGACGTCTTGCCTCTTTTCTGGCTTCTGGAGGAATTTCTAGTTCTGGTCCCTTTGTTGGGACATCATGTAGTTCTTCCCCGTCTGTCTATTGTCTGTCTAGTCCCAATCTGTTCATGTCTGTCAGTTTGTGTCTGTATTTTTATTTCGTTTCTTACATGTTATTCTGCGTTTCATGTTCAAGAGAAAAAAAAAACAGTTAAAACTTTATCTGCTGGTTGTTCACCCCTGGATTTAGTTTTAATTCATCCTAATCCCCCTGACAATTAACTGATGAGGGATGAATAGCTTTGCAGAAAGTAGAGGAAGCTTAGTTAATAACAGATGTATTATTCAGATTATGATCAATTGTTGGCTGTTTGTGCCCACAGAAGTTCTTTGGCAAAAGAGGCTATTAATGTGGGTTCATCTTTGTGTCTCAAAGTAAAGTTTTAACACCCTATTACAAAGTTGTTGCTGTGTTAATAGAGAATTGTAAGACAGAATCACAGAAATATTTTGGGAAAGAACCTGATGAAATATTCCTTATCCCAAACAGTAATTAAATTGGTTATTGCAGAATATTGATATTTGGCTTGTTGCATGTGCAAACATTTTAGGCAAAATTGATAACCATTATCTAAAAGACAAGTTGTTACAATTTCCCTCTATGCATGCTTTTGTATTCTCTGTAAATTTATGCTTGCAGCCCATAGAAAATGCACTTACTGTATTTACAGAAGGCTCATCGAACGAGAGGCAGCATATGTAGCTGGATCACCTGTTTATTCTCTTGAGTCCTCCCCCCACTCCCCCAACCCCCCCTTCAGCACAAATAATCAAACTATGTGTTTAATTTGTATACTAATAGCCAATATATAGCTCATGGTTTACCATTGCTTGAAATTATTCCTTTTAGATACTGCTAATTCTTAAATTTTGCAATTGTTTATGCAAATACAACTTAAGAGAATGTACTGTTCCTAACTTTATAGGACATTTAAGAGCTCAGACTGGACTGCCTGGACCCCTTAGTGAGGGAAATGCCACAGCAGATGTGTATACCAGGCAGACCATAGGCCTTACACAGGAACAGTTAGCCAAACAATCTCATTCTTTATATCACCAAAATAGTAACAGCTTGAGACAACAATTTGGTATTTCTAGAGAATGAAACCTCTTCACAGTTCAAATGACCCTCAGCACCAGTCTTCCATATTCCCACTTAAAGCATTCCATGGTTTTCCAAATCCAAAGTTCCAAAATCCACATTCTTCCAAGCAAAAGCGTGGCCAGGCCTACCACAGCAATTCCCCAGTCCATGGTACCAACTTCTGTCTTAGTTAAGAGTTTCCATTGCTGTGAACAGACACCATGACTAAGGCACCTCGTATAAGACAACATTTAGTTGGGGCTGGCTTACAGGTCCAGAGGCTCAGTCATTGTCATCAAGACAGGGGCTGAGAGTTCTGAAGGCTGCTAGCAGAATACTGGTTTCCAGGTAGTTAGGATGAGGATCTTAAAGCCCATGCCCACAGTGACACACCTACCGCAACAAAGGCCACACCTTATAGTGCCACTCCCTTGGCCAAGCATATGCAAACTATCACAAGAAATAAAATAAAATACATAAATAAAAAACCTGAATTGCAATTTCTATAATCCAAAGTATTATCAGCACTTGTACACTTCCCTCAGCTTAGGACATGCAGTTGAGACTGTGCTTGACGACTTTCAGTCTTTTCTTATCATTAATGTAAAATCTTGGAAAACTGACTCTTGGAAGCAGTTTTAGGTCAGGCATGTGGCTCAGTGGCCGGACACTTGACTACCACAGATGAACAGTGTTTCGCATCTAAGCACTGACAACTTTTGGATTCTAAAAGTTCTAGCTCTTGTCATTTCCTGTTTCTGTTAATTCTTTCTTAGGATCTGTGTAAAGATATCCCACTTTGGGTAAGGGGATATCTCTAAGATAATAGAGTGTTTGCTTTCTATGCATAAAGCCTAGAACCAAGTAAAACTGGGTGTGGTTGCATGCACCTGTAATTCCAGAATTCTGAAGACCTGAGGATCAAGAAACTTGGGCTATATGAGGCTCAGATCTGGAGAAGTGCCATTTTCCAGGGTCTGAACATTTCACATAAATAGCTCCTGGATCTGAGCATGCCCACTCTTAACGGAAGCTAGAGTGCCAGCCCATCTGACTGCTTTATGCCCAATCTCCTCTTTTCCTGGGCGTTCCTACTCATCTTTGAGGTACGGAGTTGGTACACATGGGGTCAGTGTGGAAGGCTGTAGGTGGGAGTGGGGTATTGGGAGGCTGGCTACACTGTCTAGCCTGGGCACTCCTGAACTCATGACTGCCACTACCAGTGCAGGGACCTTTGTCAGCCAACCCGTCTCCTCATGGGAAGAAGAGCAGGGGTCTCTGGGAATATAAATACTACAGTATGCCTGAGCCACAGAGCCACTGTCTTATGCAGACAAAGTCAGGTGGCCCTGAGTTTCTGTGAGAAAACTGGAAAAGATCAACCCTCTTCCTTCCTGTAGAAATCTCTAAGCAGCATCCTGGGTCAACATCCCACAGAGCTGGAAACTCAGTGTGACTAGATTGTAACACATCAAGCAATGTAGGTTTTCCCTTGCATTTCCTTAGCAATCAGATTTCTCTATAAAGGTTGTATGTATTAAAATCTTTAATTTTTATTTCAAGTAATTTTCCAAACTTTCGATGCAAAGTTTAAGTGAGATCTTCACTCTGAGATACAAAGGGTTAATGAGTTACCAAGTCTGCCCGTCTCTCTCCTTCCGTCTCTCTCTCTCACACACTCCCCACACTCTCTCATATACACACACATTGGATGCAAGCCTATTTCAGCCAGGCCAAGGCTGATGAGCTCACACTACATCTGCTGTGTGCACTACAGCTACACATTCGGCTTACTTCATACTTATGTTGGCAGCACGTGGCATAATTATATTTGCTTTTATACTAAAGAACAGGACAATAAAGATTATCCATTATACAGTATGAGGGCAGCTTACAAAATGTTTCCTTCAACAGTCTACACATTTATTGTACAGATTAAATTATTGAGAACAAAACACCAAGCGGGGCTCAGTCACCTAAGACAGCCTGATGGGCATTCCATTCAACTCCCTGCTCACAGAAAGGACTCAATTTCCAGGGGTCACAACAGGAAACACCGCTAGTCATCGCTATCTCAGCCTCTCGTTTTCTCTGGGTTTATTCTGGAACCCACCAACTCTTCAGTACAAAACTGTGATTGGATTCTAGGTCTCTCTTTATTTTGTATGTGCACCTATCTATGTCTATGACAAAACATGACCCACGGGACAGAACTGGCCCAACAAGCCTGCTTTGGGAGCCTGTCAGTCAGTGAGGTTCAGGCTACTGACCAAAATAGCCTTTCCATCTTTTTTTCTTTTTGTTTTATTTTGATTAGATTTTTTTGGGAGACAGAGTTTCTCTATGTAGCCCTGGCTGTCTTGGAACTCACGCTGTAGACGACTCTCGTCTTGAACTAAAAATCATCTATCTCTGCTTTCCAAGTGCTCAGATTCGAGGTGTGCACTACTACACCAAGTGTATATTGGCCTTTTGACAGCATGTCACCCTAAATTGTGTCCAAGACTTCCACTTCTGTTGGCCATAGTAGCCTGAGCCTCTCAAGTGCCTGTAAGACTGGCTGGGTGTTGACCACAGAGTCCAGCCTGACGCGGAGCAGTCAGCTGGCATGGTGCCAGAGTCAGAGGACGAGGGACCTGGTTGAAGCCTTGACACAGAAGCAGCACCTTGCTTTACCAGGGGTAGAAACAAGTCCCTTGTCTCTTTGAATGTCACAGCTTGGAAGCCAGGTAAATTCACGGGCTCTCTCAGGGCCTTGCTGCTGATCATAACACTTGGGTTTCCAGCCGTCGGACTTCCTTGACCACCAGATCAATGTTAATAATTGGGTTGAAGTACAGAGCCCAGTAAAATAAACAGTTGCAGACAAACTGAGGAATGAGCGGCCAGAACATGGCCATAAAAAGTCCCTGCGTCGATACTTTCCAGAAGTGGCTCCACATCCTCTGGGGCACCGTCCTGAAAAGAAGGAAGAGTGGTGGAGGGCGGGCTTGGGTAGCTGGGCGCTGAGGAGATGCTCACCTCACCAGTCTCCAGCTCCAAGCTCAGGTCCTCTAAAGACGCTCTCTGGGCACTGTTCCAGCTGCTTTGTCATCCCTTTCTTTTCCTTTCTTTCTCTATGTAGCTCCAGATGTCCTGGAACTCTAGACCAGGCTGGCCTCAAAGGCATGAGCCACCACAACCTGGCAACGGCACTTTTCCTGGAGACAAACTCATAGCTCAAGCTTGGCTGAAACTTGCTATGAAACTTAAAATTTCCATCTGTCTGCTTCAGTCCCTGCCCTGACCTCCCTGGATGAACCACAGTCAGCTGAAGTAAATCCTTTCTTCCACCAACTAATTTTTTTTCCCAAAAAAGTTTCTATGTTTAACAGAAACTGGCTGTTAAACATAGAACCTGGCTGTCCTGAAACTCAATTTGTAGACCAGGTTGGCCATGAAGTCCCAGGTATCTGCCTGTTTCTGCCTCCTAATTCTGACATCCCAGTGCTGGGATTAACAAAGTGCACCACCACACCAGCTAAGTTGACTTTGATCTCAGTTTTATCACAGCATTAGAAACCTAAGACAGACCCCATCTCTAATAAAATAAAACAAAGAAACCAAAGAAAATCAAGAACAAAACTAAACCACCATATGAAATAAAGACTGCTTCCTAGACACAAATAACTTTCTTATTTGCTGTTTAAAGAATATTTCTCAAATCACAGCCTGAGGAGTCAAAGTAGAATTTTTTTAAAAAGACTTTATTTTCATTTATCTTAGCTACCTGTGTATGCGTATAGGTTTCTGCATATGAATGCAGTGCCCTCAGAGGCCAGAAGAGGGCTCAGAATCCCGTGGCTGGAGTTACAGGCCACCGTGGGCTCTGAGGGGTACAGGGAATCCCCATTGGTATTTACCACTCCCCATTGCTCCAACCATCTCCCACAGTAAGGCACTTACTTCAGCTCGCTTCTTGACCAGATCCTCCAAAAAGAGAACAACTCCAGAACAGAGAGCAGCATGGAATTGATGATGAGGAAGCGAGACGTCCAGTAGTGGACCTCCAGCCAGTCCCAGGCAAACTCAGCAATCAGTTGATACGGGAGAAAGGAATACTTGACAAGGAATTCTCTCCACTGCTTCCACGTGGGCTCCCTCAGGTCCTTGAAGAAGAACACACAACAGAGTCCCTATCAAAAGATTGACTTATACAAGTAATGTCAATGGGTGAGCTTTACATTTGGGAACACACACACACACACACACACACACACACACACACACAGATCCATATTACCAAAAAGTTTGAACTGAGACATTTATTGTAGAGTTGTGGAAGATCAGAGATAAAAATCTTAAGCCCGAATCCAGAATAACAAGGTGAAATAGCTGAGGATTTCTGTCCTACCCCTTTGCACCTACTGGGAAGGGAAAGATGCCTAGAACTGAACATCTTAGCTGCTGACATACCATATGGATCATGGTATGGTGGGAATAAAAACAGACCTAAAAACAGACCTTGAAGACGTGATCTCCTGATAGTGTGTCCACAGGTGCAGTGTGCACAGTGCATCTCACAGACAGTCCAACGACAGCAAACAAAGAACAGCACTCTCAAATGTCCAACTCCAGTCAGAAGTGCTCCCAGCAAAAGGCTCCCCACAGGGTTGGAGAGTGACACTTGACATGGGGAAGTAACTGGCCACGGCTTACTACTGTGAGGGCAGATCCAACCTGCTTTGTAGGAGGCTGACTATCGATCCTTTAGGGGTTCGGCCAAATCTCATACATCTAATCTCCTAGGGTGTTCTGTACCTGTGCTGACTTCTTTTTATAAAAAATGCTTTTTTTAAAAAAAAAAAAAAAAACACTTTAAGATTAAAAGGGTCACCACTCTGGCTGAGCAGTATAGGACACAAAGCTGGCCAGGAGAGGGCCAGACTCTCTTTTCTTCTGCAGGGGACTTGCCCTGCAGAACTCATATGAGGCTGTTTTGCTTTCTCCAGTCTTGAACAACACTGAGGACAAAAGAAGTAGCTTTTTCTTACCAGAAGCTTGGTGAAGATGTCCTCGCCGTCTTCCTGCAGCGGGCAGATGGTATGGATGAAGGGTAGGAAGGAATCTGTGTAGTCAAACAGGTACAGGTATAGCAAGCCAAGTCTTGGTGAGCTCTTGAGGGCATAGAGCAAGAACAGGGACCTGCCTGGGTTGACAGCCTGCAGAGAATGAGACAGACATGGGACCATTATATAGACTGTGGCCAGCACTCTACCTGAGCTCCTTCAGTGTCCCATGACCTTTGACGCCAGTCTTTTGCATGGAACGGAGTTCATTTGTTGGGGTTTACTGTAAAAAGCATGTCTTGCTGGGCATGGTCGTCCACATCTCTAATGTGTGCAAGGAGAATCTGAGGCCAGCCACGGTATCAGGACAAGTTCAAGCATAAACTATAGAGCAAAAGAAATCTCAAAACCCAAAAAGCTGGCTAGAAGTAATGTACACCTTCAATCCAGTTTCAGGAGAGTCGATCCTTCTTTTGACCTCTGAGGGCATTTGGCACACGTGGGCTACACAGACATATAAGCAGGCCATATTTTTTTGTAATACATTACAAAAGAATGTATTAGGCTAAGCAAGATAACTTAGTGAATAAAGGCACCTGCTGCAAACCTGACAACCTGAGTTTGATCCCTGGGATCCATGTGGTAGAAGATTTCCTTCCAACATTTGCAGATTGTAAGACTTCCACATGTGTGCCACGGCAGCTGCATGTATGTACACAGATCCAAGAATAAATATGCATAATAACACAGTATTACAGGACACACCTTGGGCTGGGCATGTGTTGCCCATTTATCTTGTCGCTTGTGGAGTGGAGGTAGGACTACTAGTTGAACAAGACTAGAATCGGTTTCATTGATATCATGGACTCTACCCTGGGATCAAACAAACCACCACCACCAAAACTGGACTAATTTTCAACTGAGGAACTCCAGACCCATTCTTCAAAAATCAGAGTAAATTTTGAAGAAGGTGAATTTAAGGAGTCAAGCATAATGTCTTTACTCCCAGCACTTGGGAGGCAGAAGCAGGAGAATCTCTGAGTTAGAAGAAGCCAGCCTGATCTAGTAAGTTCTAGGACACACAGGGCTACATGGTGAGACACTGTCTCAAAAGAAAAAGTCAAGCACAGTGAAGAAAGCGTGTAATCCTAGCAGCTAGGAGCCCAAGGCTAGAAGATGCTGAGTTCCAGGCATGTCTAGACAATAGTAAGATTTTGCCTCAAGAAAAGACTTCTATTTGCCTGTTGACTGATCGACCAACCATCCAACCATCTTATCCATTGTGCTAGTGATTGAACACAGACCCCTTCTGCATGCATTCGAAGCTCTGTCACTTTCCTATCCCAGTGACCTTTTCTTATTAACAATGTCACTTTCTCAGTTTCAGTGTGTGTTTGTATATCTGTGTGTGATATTGAACCTGTTGATAATGATGGGCACACCTTTTTCCATATCCCCCAACCGTGTGTGTGTGTGTGTGTGTGTGTGTGTGTGTGTGTGTGTGTGTGTGTGAGAGAGAGAGAGAGAGAGAGAGAGAGAGAGAGAGAGAGAGAGAGAGAGAGAGAGGTTTATGTGCTCACATTTGTGAAGGCATTCTCCCTTGTATGTGCACAGATCAAAGGTAAACAATGGTGGCCTCTTCTTTTACCGGCTGTCTTATTTTCTGTGCGAGTCTCTCACTGAACCTAAAGCCCAGCATTCTGGCTAGGATGGCTGGCCAACAAGTTTCTAGGACCCACCTGTTTCTGACCCATTAGAGCTGGGGTCACACAGGCCGTCTTGCTGTGCTTTCTGAACTTAGTCCTCATGCTTACATACAAGCACGTTACTCACTGAGCTGCCCCCAGACCCTGAGGCGGCTTGTCTTCTTCCTTCCTTCCTTTAGAGACGGCGTTTCTCTGTGTATCCCCTGCTGTCCTGGAGCTAGTTCTGCAGACCAGGATGGTCTCAATTCAGAGACCCACCTGCCTCTGGATTAAAGACGTGTCATCACTGCTCCTTGGGCTAATGTGCTCTATGGCTGATTACATTCAGTGATTTCTTTCCTATCCAGACTCGGTGGTGCGTGGCTGAGGGAGGACAGTGAGTGCCTTTGAGTGGACTACAAAGACAAACTATGTCTACAAAACAACCCCAAGGCCAGCACAGTTTCCATTGGGGTATTAGTAACAAGCTGTCCTCCTTTATTAACATAAACATTTATCACAAATGGGTGAAAGCACCAGATGGTTCGTTCTATTTGCACCTCTTGAACTACAAACATTGCCACTACATATCTGTTATAGTTTCATCTTTCTCTTCAGTGCCTCTTTCAACGTGCATGCACATCTATACTCCAGATTCTTGCTCTGTGCAGTATTCATCAGTCTGTCTGTGAAGAACCAATTACACCCAGCTGACTTTGCCTCAGGCCATAGAGCAAAGACCACAAGACCTTTCTCAAGTAATCTGCCTTAAAACAGGCAGGAACTTCCTACTCTTTAGCATTCTTATCAATGGAGGCTTTTAAAGGTACACCAAAACTCCATCTCTTCAGGACACACCTAACTGTCTATGACAAACACATCATCTATGTAAGCTTTTATATTTTGCTAATAATTAGGCTTTCTGTGTATAACAATCAAATACCCTGTAACAGTAACAGTGAGAACAGAAAATGTGTGACTGTCTATCATCAGGAAAATTTATGGAAATTTTCAAACATGTCCAGTAAAGGATTTATCAAAGAGATAAATGAACTAGAGCCCCAGGAAAAACCAGCTATTTGCAGAAGACAGTCCATGTTTTTTGCCTCTTGCCTGTGAAACAATGTATCTAGGTGGATGCCTCCCACAGACTACTGATGGAGGCCTGAGAGGCTTGTGAAGCACCCACTGTGGGAACCTGGTGCCTTTGGAGACCAGCAAGCAGGACTTGTAGTTTCAATGCCTGCAATGCTTAAGTCACACAGCGAACAGGAAGGTGACGGTCCGTTGTCTTCTTCCACTTCCACTGAAAACACACGTTTACCTTGTATTCCCAGAGATTCTGTGGTGGCTTCACACCCAGGGCTCTCACACGCTCCAGCTCCATGACGATGACTCTTCTGTGGCTACTGTTTTCTATGGCGTACGGTGCCCTGGAAAATTCTTCTTCTGTCAAAGTTAAAAGCAACCTGCAGGGGTGAAGGGTGGAAACAACCTTTGAGAACCTGCAGAGGCAGACACAGACTCGCCTCACTGCACAGGGATGTCGGCTTGCTTGGTAAGGCTGAGCGTTAAATCGGGCAATGGTGACAGCCGAGAGCAGTTCGTTTACTACCAGCCAACTTCCAGTTGGAAATACTCTCACAAATCACTGTCGGTATTTGACTCTGTAGGGCAGCATCCTGCTCATTTTGTGGATCCAAACCTGGCTTCAGAACTTGCTTTAGGCACATCAGGATGTTTGTCCTTAAGCCTTCAATTCTTCACAGATTCGTCCTGGCATATTACTTTATTTCTAAAAGGGTGTATGTTGGAGAAAACCTGAAGGAAATCCAACTGAACACTACTGCATTAGATGTGGTGGCGTTAGCTGGGCTCAGCACTGCACATCTGCTATACCAGTAACTCAGAAGGCTGAGGCAGAAAAATGCTCAGTCTGAGGTTAGCCTGGGCAACACAGGAAGATCTCAATTAAAAAACAAAACAAAACAAAAACAGTGGAGATACTGAGTCAACTTAGTAAGAGTTATAAACCTCTTGTTTACTTTAGGGGCTGGAGGTCACTCTTCCAGCAGACCTGGGTTCAATTCCTAAACTGATTTGGTGGCTACATTGGTTTGTAACTCCAGGTCCTAGAAATCTAAGTCTCTCTTCTTAGCTCCAGATGCTCCAGGAACAATCATGACGCAGAGACAAAAACTGGAGGCAAACACACACATAACCATAAAAATAAATAAACTTAAATATCACTATCTATAAAAGAAAACATTAAACAAAATGGAATGAAAACAAAAAACAAACGCCCAACAATCTGTTTCTGCAACTCACTTGTTAAAAACATCCTTGTATGGTGAGAGCTGTAGTTCAGTGGTAGAGGATTTAAAATGCTACGTTCATTCCTATCACTGTAGCACATGGAGGAACTGAACACTCAAGATCAGACTGGGTTACACTGTTAAATCTGCCTCAAACAAACAACAAACAAACCCCCTAAAACTCAACTCCATATTTATATAACTATATAAACTAAACAGAAAAACAGGGAGGGTTTCAACGGTAGAGAGCAGCTCCAATGCTCAAAACCCTACGTAATTCCCAGCATGGAGACCTGCCAAGAAAACACCTTCAGATTTGGAAAGATGTGTAATAAGGTTTTGTTTGTTTGTTTTTTGTCTTTTTTTTTCTTGAGAAAGGGTGTGATGTATAACCCAGGTTGAACTCTGACCCTCCTACTTCCATCTTCCAAGTGCTGGGATAACTGTGTACCACTATGGTCAGTTATGTCTATTTTGATATTAACAGCAATAATTTGTGAAGAGTAGCAACACAAAGGCATTGTCCTACACCTTCCTTCCTTCCTTCATCGAGAGAGGGTTTCACTGTACTGTCCTAGATCTCAGTGTAGAACAGGCTGGCTGTGAACTCAGGTCTGCCCGAATGCTAGGACTGAAGGCATGCACTCCTGCTGCCCAGCTGGTCTTTAAAAAAATGTTACTTTCATGATGAGGAATAAGATAGAAATTAAACTATTACTGAACAATGTCTTAGAAAAGTAAACACAGACAGACTCTGAGATGTGGCCATTCCTCTCCAGGAGAGTTCCCAGAGTACATATCTACAGAAAACCTGGTGCGGGAATGATTTTAGCAGCTTTCTTCAAAATAATCCAAACGAAATCAACTCAAATGCCCATCAAGTAAAGAACTGACCATCTGGTCTACCTACATGAGGAGTTTTTTCCGAGACAAACTGAAGCATGGTGATGTCACAGCACGGTGTGCCTTGAGATTGGAGTGAGTGATGCACAAGGGGCCACTGTGGTGTGATCACATTAAAATGCAAGGCCCACAGGCAAATCCACTGAGGGAGAAGGAGTGAGGGTGGACCAGTAAGGAAAAGAATTTTCTTTTGGGAGGCAGGAAATGACTGGAAATGGTTTACATATCTGTGAAGACAGTACAAACCCATGTTTATTCACTTCTATAAGAAAGAATTTGTGGCAGGTAGAATGTATCTCAATAAAGCCATCTACAAATATGTCTGGTGTAGACAGGATTTCTTTATGTCACCCTGTGGCCTGAACCTTGCCAGGCTGGCCTCAAACTCACAAGAGATCTGCTTGCCTCTAAGATTAAAGGTGTGGACCACCATGCTTACCCTGGTGTGCCAGGGTTCTATTCCTCACCTTCCATTTACTCTCTCAGATAAGAACCTGTCTCTGTACAGGGAGGCCCAAGGGCCTAGCTGTTCTAACCAGAGGACAACTTCTTCCGTCGTCCATTTGTCCACAGCCTTGTGCACCAGGAGGCCATGCTCAGACTCTCTGCTGCGCCAGTGATACACAAGCAGGATGACCTGGAAGGAGGCAGGAGGTCAGAAGTGAAAGGTCAGTTTCTAAGGATGTGAGGAATGGGCAGGGCAAGGGGCTGAGTCTATTCACGAAAGAAGGTGACCTGTGTCCCAGAGAAGTGAGGACACAATGTCTCCAGGCTCATTTCTGCTCATGCGGTGGAAAGATCTGGAAAGGGTAAATGGCACACAGTCTAGGAGCAATTGTGTCTCTCACCTCACCAACTCATTTGTCTTTTTTAGGGAGACATTAAGATTTCCCAAGAACTGGCCTTAAGCAATCTTTGCACTGGCAGTGACATATGTGCTCTTAAGAATCTTGCAACAGTGCAGATATGGTTCCTCAGTCTTCTTCTGCCCCTCACCTGAGTTCCAAGATGGGGGTCATCGTGATGCCACTTGATAAGTAAGGAAGAGGGCTGAACAGGAGCAGAGCTAACACCCAGACAACACCTATTATACGGTCTGTTATCGCCATGCAACACAATTCTAATGACTACAATGAGTTAGACATGGTCACACCACCAACTGTTTTTGTTTCTTCTTTTCGTTCTTTTTTTATTAGATACACTGTATTTACATTTGAGATGTTATCTCCTTATCCCTCTCTTGGTCCTATCCTCCCTCCCCCATCAACTGTTTTAAGTGATGTCAGAAGAACTGACTTCAGAGGCAACTATGGGTTGCCACAGGATGCAGAGTAAACAGCCACACTTACTGCCACACCAGTTAAAGCTGTGAGCACGCCAGAGAAGAATCCCCCTCCTCTCTGATGATTCACTCGCCCTGTGCTGGGAGCTAAGGGACTCTGGTCATTTCCATATTTCTGAAAGGCTGCAAGACTTTGGACTACATCTTTATTCTGCTGAATGTCTTCAACTCGCATTCTAATGGCATCAGGAAATAACTTTTCAATGGCATCCCTGTGGAGAAGAGAGAAATCACAGAGCAGATGTTTCACAAGACATAGCACTCAGGAACTACATCCACCAACATAAACATCTCGTAATCCAGAGGTGCCCAGAAGAACAATAAAGAGTTCTGTTTTATGTTTGAAAGCAAAAATTAACCAGCTATGTGCCCACCATTAAGGAAAGAGCCAAATGAAATATTTAGGTCCAAGTCTTTTTCCCTGAAAGTACTGGGAACTAAACCTATGGCCTCATACACAGCAGCAAAGTGTTTTTACCTTCTAGTCCTTGATAGTGCCAGGTGTGACACACATGTCTTTAATCCTAGCACTCCAAGGGCAGAACTCTGTGAGTTCCAGGCTAGCGTGATCTACACAGACAGTTCCAGGCAAGGCTGGATGGTGCTGAGTGAGATCGTGTTCACGTGTCCAATGTTGAGTGTAGTCAAGCACGTGTGGAGTGAGAAGTCTGTTTCCCTCCTATCATCAAACTCTGGACATCATGCTCGAGTGGCAAGTACTATGACCTGCTGAGCCTAGAGTATTGAAACCTTACAGTAGAAGTCCACATATCTTTATAAGTGTACCAGCCCACTCAGTGTCCTTAGATAACTGGATGGCAGCCGACATTCCAATGCACACCGATAACACACCACTGATGTGAGAAGATACCAGCACTTTTCTGTCAGCACATACATGGAAAAGTATTTTTTTATTTTTTCAGAGAGGGTCTCATGTAGTGCAGGCTGGCCTTGACTGCCTCGTACAGCTGAGGTAACTGAGCTCTGAGCTCCTGAATCCTCTTCCTGCATCAGCATGCCCTGCTTCAAAAGGCATTGTTTTGTGCTACAGATTTACTTACTTCATGTGTGGGTGTGTGACCGAGCATGCACATGGGTGACGGATTTCCAGAGTGGGCACCACTCCTGGAGCTAAAGCCACAGTCATCTGTGAGCTGCCATGTAGGTGCTGGGAACTGAACTCAGCCTGCACTTAGCTCCCGAGTTCTGTCTTCAGACCTCGTCAACAGTTTTAAAAATCTGAATAAAATGACAACTGAAGTCATAACTGAAATTACTCGGCAGAAAAAGGAAAGACTCTAAGGTGAGAGAAATGAGATCGTTAGCTTGTTTACTAATTTTGAATCTTAATAAAATAATATAAACAATAAACTAGATGTGGCTGTTAATGCCAGTGGCCCCGGCATTGAGGAAGCCAAACAGGGTGAATACTGTGGTTTTGAGGCTAGCCTGGGCTAATGAATGCGAGCCTGTTTCAAAACCCAATGAAAATTAAAAATATATAGATGTATATATGTATAAGGCTTATGTTATTATCATAAAAATTCATTTACAGAAATAAAAAATAAACTCCAGTTGGAAGAATATTTTATAGTTATTCGACAGAATTTTTATAAAAATCTAGTTTTTTCTTAAATTTCACAAATGAATATTGTTAATTTACATCATTTCCACTTTTCCCTCTCCTCCAATCCTTCCCTGTAAAATGAGTGACTTCCTTATTAGTGTTTTATATGTAAAACCCACTGAGTCCATTTAGTGATGCTCACATACACGTGTCCAGTGCTGACCACGGACAACCGGATGAGCTCGTCCTGGGGACACTGATTCTCCCTCTTAGCAGCCACTGACTGCCTGTAGTTCTTCATGTAGAGGTAGGACTTGAGAGTTGTCATGTCAACTGGTGGTGTGTTTTTTCAGGTCTTTTTTATGCAAACATTTTTCAGATTTCATGGTTGTATCTTCCTTGTTGTGTCTCAAAAATACTTCATATCTAGCGCCCTGGTCCTTCGTCTCTGGCTCTTACATCGTCCCATGATTTGCCTTGAGCCTTAGGTCCAGGGTTATGTTGTGATCAGCTGGGGCTAAGTCCCCACACTCCCTGACCCTCTGCACAAGTTACCAGTTCTGGACCCTGAAGTAGCATCCGTCGGCATAAACAGAAGCTTCTTTTTCCTTTCTTCTTTAGTTTTTTCCCCCACTACAGGGTTTCTCTGTGTAGCCCTGGATGTCCTGGAACTCACTCTATAGACCAGGCTGGTCTGGTGTATGAGCTCTGAGAACCAAGCCAAGTATAAGGGACGTCTAGGACTAGTTCTAAAAATATTTCTACTACATTACTTATTTTGCATATGTGTTTATGAATGTGTTGACTCTGGGAAATCCTTCCTTTTTTCTCTTCATGAAACATGCTGGAAGTTGGAGGACAACTTTCCACCCTGTGGAAGGAGATTAGTCTTCAGCTGCCAGGTCTGGCAATGTGTTAACCTACAGAGCTATCTTGTCTGCCCCGTAGGGGTCTTTTGGTAAAGTGAATAGTTATGAGCAATGTTGGGTTAAAGCGTTCACAGACCTTCAGGATATTCTAGAGATCGGAGAGAGGGTAGGCACATTGCTAGAAAACAGGAAGAAAAAGAATGAGAGCCTTCAAAGGCACTGGGTATGGTGGCACACGACTTTAATCCCATCAGGAGGCAGCAGATCTCTGTGAACTTTAACCTATATAGTGAGACCTATCTCAAAGAACAATCAAAGGAAACAAACAACCCCTACACACACACCACACCACACACACACACACACACACACACACACACACACACACACACACACACCACACCACACCAAAACCAACAAACAAAAACTAGGAGGAGCTGAAGGGATTTTGTGTAAAGGATGTTGCTGCTCTTGCAGAGAACCCACATGATGGCTCACAACCAGAAACTCCAGTTCCAGGGCACCTAATGCCTTCTTCTGACCTTCTCAGGAAGCAGGCACACATAAGATGTGCATATATAAATGCAGGTAAAAATCATACATACAAATAAAAAGAAACCAAAACCAAGTCAAACAAACACTGGAGAGGCCCGACTGCATGGAAGCCGGGAAGAACCAGCATCTGAGCAGGTTTGTGGCTGGTTGTGAGAGAAACTCTACCAGGTGGTGACAGCCATAGGTTTTACTTACAGATTATGAAAATCAGCATAAGTTACTTCTAATTGTATAGTTTTATCATTTTCTTCTTAAGTATCAATCAGAAAGAAGTGTTCTAGAATAGGGGGTTACAAATAATAGCCATAACCAGATATGTATTTCTGTTTTCCATGGAACAAAACAATCAGCTAGGCATGTCAGCTTGAGCCTATAACCCAGCAGTTAGGAGGCCAAGGCAAGAGGCAATGTGAGTTCGAAGCCACCCTGAGTTTAATAAGATTCAATCTTAAAATACTAAACAACAAGACGGGTTCCAGGGACAGTAAGAAAGGTAATGGGAGTGGAACTCAGGAGGCATGCAGACAGGTCTGTGAATTCAAGGCCAGCCGCCTAATCTATACAGCAGGTACATGCCAGCCAGCCATGCTGTAGTGAGACCTCACCTAAAACATAGAACAGATGACAGCCACTTGTAAGAAAGGGAATCTGTTTTTTTTTTTTTTTTTTTTTTTGACTCCAAGCCCCTAGAATGATCTACCCCGAGTAGGCTTTGTTATAAAGAGCAGTTCCTTTCCACAGAGAAAACACACCACACATCCATGCTGTCAATAGGACCCAGTGTTACCTGAGGAGAATGTTGACTTTGGGAAAACCCTCCCATTTTTCTCTGCACTCTGGACACTCTGTCTTCTTTGAAGACATCCACCATAATGCCAGGCAGTGCCGGCAGAAGCTGTGGCCGCAGTTCAGGGTGGTGGGGTTAACCAGGGTGTCGTAACAGCAGTGGCAGGAGAACTCACTCACGGAGATCTGAGGGCCGCTGCTTCTGACAGGATCGTCTTCCTCCTGCCCTCTCACGCTCAGCTCATTTTCCTGAGGCTCCTCCATCTCTCAGCAAATTCTGGGGTCCATACATACAGACACTTTCAAATTCAGGATGCTGCTGCCATGCATTGTGCGGTCTGTGGGAGTGAGGGAGAGCAATAAAACAGGATGAACAGTAGCTGGGTAAGATTACTGTCGTTCTAGCCAAGTTTTCTCTGTTTCTTTTTAAGAGGTGTGTGCAGGGAGAGGGTCATATAGTCCAGGCTGGCTTCAAGCTCTAGATCCTCCTCTGTGAAACTTCTAGAAGCCAAGAGCAGAGGTGTGTGCCACCACACCTTGTTTCTGTGAAGCTGTTAACTGAACCCAGGGCTTCATGCTGGACAGAACTCTACCAACTGAGCTGTATCTCAGAACAATAGAATAAAAGGCAGCACCCCACACACATAAAAGGAGGGGCAGTGGGCAGTGGGCACATATTTCTGGTGGTATTGTAAGTTTCTCAGTTTTTCCACTGCTGCCCACACCGGCCACAAAGACAAGAGCTTAGGCATGATGTCTGAAGATGCCATGTTAACAGACAGTGACAGGAGTTGAGGAGGGTCTCGGCACTTTAATTTGAAACTAGCCTAAGAACATATGAAGATCATGCCAAACAATAAAAGCTAACTATGTCAGATTATACCTGTAGTTCTAGCGCCAAGGAGGTTAAGGCAAGCGAAGTGCCTCCAGCAAGAGACCAGTTGTGAGGGCTAAAGTTAGGTTTTAAGTTCAAATTACTTAAGAGAACTATAAAACAAAATTCCTTTAACCAGGAAGCTCCAGTTGCCCAAGGATAGGTGAGCTCCTAGAATGCTGAGGGCTGTTCAAGATAAGAAGCCAAGTGTTTTCACTGCGGAAACAAGGACGGTTCCCTGACTTCGCGGGATGTGCTGGAGCACACACAGTCAGGGGCACGGGCCCCAGTGTTCAGCTCAGCCTTCTCAGTGTGTCTATGCCTCTGTGACATCC
This sequence comes from Micromys minutus, assembly GCF_963924665.1. Lineage (NCBI taxonomy): Eukaryota > Metazoa > Chordata > Mammalia > Rodentia > Muridae > Micromys > Micromys minutus. The sequence goes on along the minus strand of NC_137966.1, from coordinate 26,216,772 downwards.
GCAGAATAATTGTCAATACAAGAGCAGGGCCTGCTTCAAAGCCCAGTGTATGCTAAGAACATCGCAAGCATTTTGTTTTTGTTTTGCACGCTGAAGATCATACTAGGCAGGTATTCTAGCACTGAGCTACATCCTCAGTCCAGAACACCATTACTCACTAAGCATCTCTCACAAGCAAGGTGCTAAGCTGGGTCCTTAGAGAAATAAATGACCATTACATTTGAACTCAGAGCCAGGGGAAGGATACAGGCCATCTAAGTGAGAGCTAGGCCTGCCTCAGGCATGTTTTGTATTTTTACCCAAACCAGCAAGTGACAGGGCTGTGATCTGATATGGTGTCTCTTATGCCAGGTCAATAATGATGGCAGGTGGTTGCTGAGAGCACATAACAATTTCAGATGTGATGAAATCAGTGAAGCCGAGTTCCATAGGATACACCTCTCTGTGAATGGGGATGGGCCGGACTGAGAATAATATGCACAAGTCACAACGATGTCTGACTTGATGTTCTGTTGCTGTATTAAATACCATGGCCAAGATAACTTGCAGAAGGAAGGGGTTTTTGGCTTATGCTTCCAGAGGGGTAAGTGTCCATCAGGTAGGAAAGCATGACAACACAGCAGGCATGGCTAGATGAAGATGCTGAGAGCTCACATCTTGCATGGTGAACACACACACAAAACAGCTAAGTAGAAATGATGCAATCTTTAAATTCTCAAGGTCCACCCCAAGGTAATATACTTTCTCTACTGCTGTGAACAGGCACCATGACTAAGGGAACTCTTATCAGGACAACATTTAATGGGGGCTGGTTTACGGTTCACAGGTTTAGTCCATATCACAGCGGGAACATGGAAGCATTCAGGCAGGCACAGTGCAGGAGGAGCTAAGAGTTCTACATCTTCATATAAAGGCTATTAGCAGAATACTGGCTTCCAGGCAGCACCCACAGTGACAGACCTACTCCAACAGGACCACACCTACTCCAGCAAGGCCCTCCCTTCTAATAGTGCAACTCCCAGGGCTGAGCATATACTAACCATTACACTATCCAAACAGCTCTCTCTAACTAGGTCCAATTCAAATGCCTAGGACTCTGGGAGACATTAACCATTCAAAGCACCATACAGGGTAATACAGGATATTAATACCTGGCTCTAAAAAGGCAGAAAACAAAGTATAAGGACTAGGGATTAGTGTTGTGGGGTCATAAAGAAAATGTAGAAAATGAAATGTTAAGAAAATGAAGTGCCTGTCAGGGAAGCACCTGTGGGAATTCAGGCAAGGGTGGTGTGGGCTTGTAATCCTACTACCAAGAAACCAACAGCGGAGAACCATGGGGTCGACTGGCCAACTAGTCTAGCAGAACTGAATTTTGAATATGTCTCTGTGTCAGAAAACTAAGTGGACACCTTTAATTCCAGCACGTGTAAACAGAGTCAGTCGGGTGTCTGTGAGTCCACGGTTGGGGAGCATTAGGGAAGACATTACACACTGACTTCTCCTTTAAATGCAATGTACACTGTGGTGGATTGAGTAAGAATGGCACCATGCTGCTGGGCTATGTGGTACTCAGCTTTAATCCCAATCTCTGAGGCTGAGGCCAGCCTGTTGGTGGAGGGCCAGGGCTACACACAGAGAACCATTTCAAAGGACTAGAGTGATTAGGAGGTGTGGCCTTGCTGGAAGTGTATCACTGAGGATTGGCTTTGAGGTTTTAAAAGCCCTGCCAGCATGCACGCACACGCACGCACACACACACACACACACACACACACACACACACACACACACACACACGTTTAGAAAAGTTGCCTTTGAAGTAATGACAAGACTAGTGAAAGACTGAAACTGTAATGAGAATGAGGCTGAAAGCAGACTCCAGAGCCATGTCAGAGGAATTAATGCAATACTGAAGTTCATTTTTTTCCTCTTTTTGCATCAATTGACCCTTAATGTCCAGAAGAGGCATGGATGCAGAGCATAGGTGTGGTGGGGCCTCAGTCCCTGCACCACAAGTGAGAGATCAACAAAAATGAGACACTTCCAACTGGCCAGAGTCTGGGAGGACAGGGAGTAACAGATCTGGACATTAATAATAAATAAAAAGTGAACCTAAAATCACACATTCAATCTTGTGCCCAATAAAGGCTTGAACAGGGAACTCAGTCCAGCAGTGCCCATTCTCACCTGCCAGCACCGAAGGAAAAAGCACAACACACACTGAGGGCTTAGGGGGAAGGGACATTATTCTCCTGCCTTCCCCCGACCCCCAAGAATGGGCTGTGAAAAAATAGCTAGATTTCCCCACCCTTTACAGTGTCAAGCCTATACGAGTTCTGAATGCGTTTCATAAAAATCAGCAGCTCAACTGGCAATGACAATCCCCACCCACCCCAATCATGTCACCAAGAGACAAGGTTTCCCTTGTGCTTCTCTCTGGAATTTCCTCCCATTCACAGCCCTTCTCCACCTCTGGATTCCCAGAAGACATTACATTTCAGCCCCTCCCCCCATTGCTTCCATTCTCATGTCCCCCTAGAGACTAGCCACAAAATGCCCCCAACCCCAGATCCAACTCCAGGACAGATGTTGGTATGGCCCCCTATCTCCCACACATCCTAGAGATTCCACTTATCCTGCCCCTTCCCATCCTTCTACTCCAAACCCACCCCTCACCCCCACACAGACAAACATAAACATACACACAGAACAACAAAGGGACATTGATTTGGTTTAACTGCTAAGACTACAGTCACCAGAAATTCCCTTCCAGCCAACCACAGGGGCTGCTCTAAGAGAGCTGAGGAATGAGAAAAACGAGGGCTAAGCAGGGAGCAGACAGAATGTAAAGGGGAGAAATCAAGCTAATACCACTCCTACACAACAAACATCTTGGGTCCCTCAGAGACTGCACCCTACCCACTATGCCCCCAGCCAGAGTCACAGTTCAGTGGAATATCTCCCTGGTACTGGAGATGGTGGCTCAGATTCATGACCTCTTCTGGTGTGTCTGAAGACAGCAACAGTGTACTCACATACATAAAATAAATAATTCTAAAAAACAAAACAACAGCAAACAAAACCCCTTCTAACAAATATGAAGCTCCCTGGGTCAGGTGCGGTGGCACATGCCAATAGGCTATGCCGCAGAGGCAGAGGCAGGAAGATTTCTGTGCATTCAAGACCAGCCATGTAACACTGGGTGTGACGCTGCACGCCTTTAGTCCCAGCAGCTGGGAGGGAGAAGCAGTGGGTCTCTGTGATTTTTGAGGCCAGCCTGGTCTACAGAGCTAGTTTCAGGACAGGCACAGCTGTTACACAGAGAAACCCTGTCTTGAAAACAAAAATCCCAAAACTTTACAAACCGAGAAACCATGCTTGAAAACAGAACAACCTGGGTCGCATTAGTATGACCCTGCCAGACAACCAACCCTGGAAACTACCAGAAAGGGGACAACACAACCCTCAGTTCAGGCTATTCTCTGTCCCTATCTGCATGGACTGCAGTTATTTCCATGAGTAAGAAAGCAGTGCTCCTAGACGAGTGACATCATCTAGCTGTGACACTCAAGTCTGCTTTGGCTCTGGTGTACACATCCTGCTGCCCTAGTGAGAGCTGCTGCTCAACGTGGCCTACTTAAAAGGCAGGCTGGCCACCTCCCTCTTCACCTGTCGTTCACATCAGAGGCCCTGAAGACTTGAGGGCACATGAGCAAGACTGGGCTTAGGGAAATCTCCACTCACATTCCCAGTGTTCTTCTATTCATAGGATACTGATCAAACTACATGTTAACTACCTAGATCAAAACTAACGGGAATATACATGTGAAAGCTACAGCTGGCTGCCCCTCCCAGGAACAAAGAGGAGTAAAACTCCACCAGCCTGCACAGGAGCTGAGCCACTCCAAAAAGCTGGTATTTCCAAATGAACAGTAGGGTCCTCTGCTGGAGCCTCAGACAAGTCAGGTCTTATCTCCACGCCCTGCCTATACGCATGGAACGGACTAGAAGAGCCCCTATCAGTGACAAAGCATTGTGGCCAACCAGCAACCATTTCCTGTCCTTCATTAGCATTTGTCAGTGTCCACCAACCTGCTGAAGCAACATCTGGTCTGCAGCAGGCTGGCTTTCTTCTCCAGCCTCTCCTGTATTTCTTTCTTTTTACATTCATTTCATGTATGTGAGTACACTGTAGCTGTCCTCAGACACACCAGAAGAGGGCATCAGATTCACTACATAGTGAGCCACCATGTGGTTGCTGGGAACTGAACTCAGGACCTCAGGACTCAGTGCTCTCAATGGCTGAGCCATCTCTCCAGCCCCTCCCTCCTCCATTTTAATGCTGTTAGTCCCCAGGAATTCTCAGCTTCTGCCCTTAATGGGATGCCTTATGAGAGCTGAAATTGCACATAGTTGTTTTTAGGGTAACTAGCTTTGGGATAGTCACCTTTTAAAGTTCTAATAAGTTTTTTTCATGTTGGTTTGATCTCAGGCTGAGAATGTGGCAGCTTAGGTCTTTCACACTTTTTTTTTTTTGGTTACAATTTTCATTTTGCTTTAGGGTGGGAGGCTACAGAAACCTGCTCTTGTATGATCTGAGCTATAGGGACCACAAAAGGCCTCTAATAACTTGGGCCCTTCCAAGGCATCTGTAAACCACATTAAAAAATATTTGATGGGTCTCATACTGTTGCCCAAGCTAGGGCTGAATTTACCAGTTCTGGTGCTATTAGAGATACGCAGCACAATGGCTACCTCAATGACCCCCGACCCTTCGAGCCATAGTTAACTGGTGAAGTATAGGTACCTGAAAATCTGTGAAAAAGGATGCTAGGATGCAATGCCCCCAATGATGCTTTGCTTTCAAGAACCCGAGATAAATAATCTGTCCATCCCTCTTTGTAGGCTGTCTGGCCTGGTCCTCACCAACATACTTATTTGGAAGGCTACTTCCCACCGGTAGCGCTGTTATTACCTGTTGGCTTTGTCAGTTGTTCAGATAGCAACATCACCACTACTTAGTCAATTAGCAATATTGTAAGAGCTAAGGTTGTTTTAATTACTGTGCCTAAGAGATCCATAGAACCTGTTTCTAAACTTTGTAAACCCACTTGCCAAGGACAGATAATTCTTGAATTGCTGGAGGCTACCGTTTATGTAAGACAAGTCAAGTGTTTTCACTCTCCTAAACAAGTTTGTCTGACCAAACTGTACTGGGTTTGCTTGGTCACACGTAGGTGGGAGGTGCATAAGCAGGAAGTGCATCAGGACCTAATGGGAAATACACAGCCTTATGGGTTTGCCTTTATAAGTCTCTGCAAAATGTGAAATCACCGTTTTCTGGGAACACTGGAATGGATTTGGCCAGAGTTCATATTCCCGGCCAGAATTTAATAAAAGCTTCCTTCAAATTTGGCTCAAAATTGTGGAAGTGGTCCTCTTCTTGCCTGGTGGGTCTCCCCTTCTTTGTGGTCATAAGCAGAGCTCTCATCTCGTCCAGTAGTCTCACCCAATAAATACCCTTTTAATTCTTATCAGCCAGGTGGTGGCAAATACCTTTAATGCCAGCACTCAAGAGGCAGAAGCAGCTGGATCTCTGAGTTGGGGGCCAGCCTGAGCAAGTTCCATGAGGGCCAGGGCCACAGAGAAACCCTGTTTTCCCAAGCAATTTTACCAACTGAGCTATTTTACAGGCTCTAGAAAACTGGTAGTCCCAGGAGGCTTTGACAAGAGGATTGTTGCCAGCCTTCCTTATAGACTGAAATCAATTAAGCCTGCCCCTACTCTCCCAAAATGCAAAATGGAGCTGTTCTCAGCACTTCAGTGAGTGTTTGCTTTAGGCACGTGTATGCCCATGACTAGAGCTCCCTCTCCTCAAGCATCTGAAGCTTTCTCCACTGTGGTCTCAGAGGCCATACTCTCTGGTGTTTACCTCATCCTGTGGCTGCGCTTTCAGGGTATGGGGCATGATGGCACCGAGTTGGTGGTGGAACTGACAGAGGGGGTGGCACAGGTTCAATCTATGGTCATTTGACTCCATTGCTCGTAGGCGATGAACCGTGAGGGAGAACATCATGGCCAGGGCATGTTGAAGATTCAAGTGGTTTGCTCTGTTATACAGGAGGCAAAGAGAGCACAAGCTCTTTGATTATTTTGAGACAGGGTCTTACTCTGTAGCCCAGGCTAACCATCAAGTGATGGCGAGCTCTTACGTTGTGGATTACAGGCCTTGCCACCTTCACCAACTTTAAAAAAAAATATTTTATGTATGAGTACACTGTACCTATCTTCAGACACACCAAAGGGGGGGGGGGCATGAGATCCCATTACAGATGGTTGTGAGCCACCATGTGGTTGCTGGGAATTGAACTCAGGACTTCTGGAAAAGCAGTCAGTGCTCTTAACTGCTGAGCCATCTCTCCAGTCCCACACCTTGACCAACTTAATGAAATAAACTTTGAGTTTATAAAGTAAAAAGCCATTTAATCTGGGTTTAAGAATGTCTTTGCCAGGCCTTATGGTACATGTCTTTAATGTTAGCACAAAGAAAGGCAGAGGCAGGTGAATTTGAGGCTAACCCGATCAACATAAGAGTTCTAGTCCAAGAATTACATAATAAGATCCTGTTTTACCCCCCAACCTCATACCTCCAATAACAGTACAATAGCAACAAAACAAACATGGGGGGCTGGAGAGATGGCTCAATGGCTAAGAGCACTGACTGCTCTTCCAGAGATCTTGAGTTCAATTTCCAGCAACCACATGGTGGCTCACAACCATTTGTAATGAGATCTGATGCCCTCTTCTGGTGTGTCTGAAGATAGCAATGGTGTACTGACATAAAATAAATGTCTAAAAAATGTTTAAAACAAAACAAAGCAAACATGGGCTGAGGAAAGCACTTGGTTCTAAGTGCTTGCTGTACGAGCCCAAGGATCTGAGTTGGATCAGATCTCATAGTTTAAGAATAAACAAATCAGGTGTGCTGGAGAGATGGTTTAGTGTTTAAGAGTTATCTGATGTTCTTCCAAAGGACCCAGATTAAACACCCAACACCCACGTGATAGCTCACAACTGTCTAATTCCAGTTCCAGGGGATCTGATATCCTCAGATGGACATAACACCAATGTACATTAAAATAACTAAATAAAAAAATAAATAAATTGTATATCTTATTATAGTTGCAAAGCTGAGAGGTGGAAACAAGTAGGTCCTATAGCCTAATCAATGACTTCCAGGCCTAGTGAAGACAGATGGAACCTGACTTCTGGCCTCCATGTGCACACATATATATTCAAATAAAACCAATCCAAAACCCAGTTATTATGACTGAAATTATATCTAAAATTTGAGGAATTTTTAAAAAGATCTGTTTCAGATTCAGCCTAAAAAATATGTTTCAATCATCTCTTTGCAAAGATATTCAGTGTGAGCAAGAACAAAAACAAAACCAACCCACTTTGAGGCTGATGACTCAGTGGTTAGAGCCATAGCTGCTTTTCCAGAGAACTATCCCAGCACCTACACGGCAGGACACACCATCTGTAACTCCAGCTCAAGGGACCTGGTGTCATCCTCTGGCTTCTGCAGGCACTGCGTGCATGTGGGACACAGATACCCATGCAGACAAAACTCATACATATAAAATAGAAATGTAAAGACTGTCATCAAGACAGTATACTGACAAAGCATTTAATAAGTATGAGCTCTAAGGACTGACTAACCCTTTATCACCTAGTACACACCAAGGTGCCGCAATGACACAGATGAGAAAAACAAGCTAGAATTTGACACTATCTGGAGCATGAACTCCAACTGTTAGCTCTTAGAATGTCCCACAGAGGTCAGGCCTAGTCTGGGATAACACTATAAATACTGTCAGAATACAAAAAGTGTCCACCCATCTCTTATGACTACCAAATAAAAATTAATGGGCCCAGACTAAATGAGGCAAAGGTCAGGAACAGCAGTAAAAACCAATTGTCAATGAACAGAATAGAATGTTAGTGGAATTCCCGTAGACAGTATAACTGGCTCTTCTGTAAAAAGGACAGAGAGCATTTCCAGTCTGTCTAAAACTCTGTATTTTTCCAATTCCAGAGAGACTCTTTTTCAGAAGGCCAGAGGTCACTAGGATAAAAGTAACATGCTGCATTAGACCCTGACTTGTTGTCTGAACAGACTGCCTTAAGCTGTGTTGGGCAAGACAAAGGGCAGGCTGAGAAGGGCACAGGCTGAGCCTGTCTTCTGCTGTCCTTGGGTCATACTACAGGCAGTAGCCATTCAACAACCTAGAAAGCTATTAAGAAACACAAAACAAATCCCCCCCAAACCTACAATACCCCCAAACCAAAAAGCTTACAGGGGTTACCAAGTAACAAATACCCTAATAACAGTTGGTTTTAAATATTCATTTTGTGCTGGAATTATAGATTAGTGGTGGATCAGATGCCTAAAATGAAAAAATATTAAGTGTACACAACTCATAAACAAACTCATGTGTCCTTTGAAGATTCAGCCCATCCCCATGTTTTATTCTCTTAAGGTACCAAAGTGCCAGTTTATTTGAAAAAAAAAAAAAAAAAAAAAAAAAAAAAAAAAAAAAACCTTTTAATGTAGGATAATTTTAATAAGAGTAGCAAATCCTAAGAAGTCAATAAAAATTACAACTCAAATCCTAACATTTTTCCATGCTACCATTTAGTTTGAAATTCAATCTCTAACCATAAAGTCCACTTGGGCCATACATTCCTCTACCTGGAAAACTACAGAACATGAGTAAGTAAGCCTCCCCAGCAGACACAAACTGAGCACTGGTGAGTGTACGAACGACAAGGTTCCAAAGGTAGAAACATTTCTGAAGATTATTTTAAGCTGACCATTTCAGATGTTTACTAAACGCTGAAGTATTTCATCACAAAAATTCCATATATGAAGTATTTATACAATTCTGGAATGACAATCAAGAAACACTTTCTGCTAGAGCACCAGCTCTTAGGAAGCAGCAGCATCATACTCTGCGATGAACTGCCTGAGCTCTTTCACACAGCGCTCACTTATCTCATGTAAATTCTGCCTCAGTGCAAACTGGATGGACCTTTCTAATGAAGGGTCTTTCTCAACGAGCATTTTCACCACCATTCCAAAGGTCTCACAGTCTTGGTAGTAGGCTTCTTCGATTTCCTTGGTTTTTGACACTATTGCTTTACGGCGATTGATTACTTGGTCATCAATGAATTCTGTGTGATCTTTTTTGCTTGACTCGGGTTCTTGTGACTGATCCATACGTTCTTCGAATCCAACTTCAAACTCAGAAATTTTAGGTAAGTCACTTTCATCTGCGATCTCTGGCTTTTCCACAGCTTGCCTGCTTACAACTTTAGAAAGTCCCTTTTCATCAAACCTTTTTGGATGTGTGTTTCTTGATGTTTTCAAAGACTGGCCAGGTCTCTTTTTACTTCCTTCTGGCTTTTCTTCACTGCAACGTTTGTAGGAAGAATGAGAATGCCTGGAGTTCCTAAGCTCTGACCCATGGGAAGAATGTGGTTTGCTCTGTTTTGGAGAGTGTCTTCCACTGGATCCAGATCTGCTACGTGGGGCAGTCTTGTGATCTACACCTGATTTTCTGGAAAAACAAGAAGCCCCTTTATGGGGATAATGTTTTGAATAATGGGAAGAGGAGGAACACGTTCTTCTAAAGTCATCCTTCTCATCCCCGCACGCACGCTGTCGGCTTGCAGAAAGATCATCTCTTGTTTTTTTCAGGCCAGATTTATCACTGGAGGCATTCTGAGGTATTTCGTCATATGATCTGTTAGACCACATCTAGTCTCTTCTGTACACTGATCTTGGACGGTGACCAAGGATGACCGGAATATGAAGCACGGAGGGTTGGCCTAGCTACACAAGTTCACCAAGACAATCCTAGCAGTCCTTTGATGGTCACTGAGACACTAGCCTCAAAATTCACTTGCACACTAGATAGGCTGAACTCTAGGAGACTTGGGCTTCAGTATAAATTGATGGCTCAAGGTTCCAGGATGCTGTCATGCAGGCTGCCACAGGAACAGTTAGAGGTCTGGTTGGCATGTGCTGGTGAGTAAAAGTTAAGTATAAACTGTCTTGTATTATTTTCTGTAGAAACAATTGGTGGGCATCTTAAAACCTCTGAAAGGTTAGTGCACACCTCTTACAAATTTATAAAAAATTTAAAAAGGTGCCAAGAGGATCAATACCCGTGCATATCAATTCTTAAGACAAGGCATTCTGTAAACCTAACCCTCCCCAGGTTAGCCTTGTTTCCTCAATTTAACAAGTTTCTTTTTTTATCAGAAAGAGGCCAGCTCCCCACCCACGATCCTCCAGAGTAACCAGTGCTAGTTTTATCAAGGAGATTCAGCTGGGAGTAGTGGTGCATACCTTTTAATTCCAGCAGTTTGGGAGATGGAAGCAGGAGGATCTCTGTGAGTTCAAGGCCAGCCTGGTCTACAAAGCAAGTTTCGGGACAGCCAAAGCAACATAGTGATATTCTGTCTCAAAAAAACAAAAACAATCAAACAAATGAACAAAATTACTGACTTCCCAACCAATCCTGAGTCATAGAAATGACTTAGTTCTGTATTCTTTTTGCCTATTAAGCTACTAGAACAATGGTTTTCCATGTCTCTAATGTTGCAACCATTTTATACAATTCCCCATGTTGTGGTGACCCTCAACCATAAAATTATTTTTGCTGCTACTTCATAATTGTAATTTTGTTTATGAATCATTAGTGTAAATACCTGTGTTTTCTGACGGTCTTAAGCAACTCCTGCAAAAGCAACATTCACCCACCAAATTTGTTGAAACTCACAGACTGGACTATTGCACTAGGAGAAAGTAAATCTACCACAGGATCAAGACTTTCCTTTGTGTAAAACCCATTCACCTTCACTCTCAACCCTGCCAAAAGCAGAATTAATGATATGCTTCAAATGTGGCAGGAGATTCCAGGTTCTGTAGACTCTTTCCCAGTACAGCAGCCCACTTATGAGTGCCATATACCTCTGAGAAAAGCAAAATGCACTTGCTGACCTTATTCCTGTACGCTGTACATATTATTCCAACCACATTTGTCTCTCCAAATCTGGGACTCCCTGAACTCAAGTCAAGTCAAACAACCCTATCATATCAGAATAGCTACAAAGTGGGGCTCTGTGTGTGCAGATAAAAATTGAAGCAGACAATACCTGACTCTTCACTAATGTGACTTAATACCTTCACCAGGATCTTGTGGGAAGCTTCAAGACCCTGAACTGGAATGAGAACAAGGCAGAAGAGTACACAGTCCTTTGGTATCTGCTCCAGGACTTCCCAGAGGTGCTAGAATTTGTGGGTGTGAAAGTCCTTTCTGGGCAAGGAGTGTTTACATGCGGCCTATGTACTGTCTCCTCTATCCCCCAGTCTTTTCCCCAACCCTTCTGGTTTCTGTGTAACCTTGTAGTCCTGAACTCAAAGAGGTCCACTCACCTCTGCCTCCTTAGTGTGGGGATTAAGGCTTGTGCCAACCACCAGGTTCCTTTAGTCATCTCTTATATGTGCTTGGTATACAAGCAACCACAGTAAACCTGACTACAAAGGGAGGCTAAGGATCTGTAAAATGGTAGGAAGCTATCAAAGAGTATGTGCACCCACACATAGCCTCATTCCTCTGGGTTCAGTGTAGTGTTTAGCATGTGGCAAAATCAAACTCTGCTTTTTGGGAACTTCCTGGATTTTTCTGGCAGGAATGGAAGTAGAACTCAGGACCACTGTACATGATAGATAAACACCCTACTATTGAGCTACTCTCTGCAGCCCACAATTGAACTGAATTTTCCCCCCTCATCCAGTGTTGAATTTGCAGGTATGCAATCCATGGATATGGACCAGATCCCGAAACAAGCTCTTCACAAGATTATCATGGGCCTGGAAGTTTAGGACTATATGTAGTATAGAATGTAAATGCCAAACTATGTTTCAGACTAGGTGTAGTTTTTATAGAATGCTAGGGAAAAGATGAAGAGAGTGGAGTGGGGAGAGGGATATGCTCCATGGAGGTGCAGTGAGGCAGGGAAAAGGGGGGTGCCTCTGGTGGACCCCTGTTTAGAATCCTTTCCCGAGGGACCAGCCACATGATGGTATAGTACAGAATAGTTTATTCAGGTCATGAGGAAGGGAGTTAAGAGGGTGGTAGGGGCAGAGAGGGGAAGAAGAGCGTAGAGAAATAGAGGCCAGCCATGAGCACGTGGAGAGGAGGGGTGGGGGAGGGGGAGAGCAAGAGCAGGAACACAAGAGGCCAAGAGAACAAGTGAGAGGAGGGAGCAAGTAGCCCTTTATACTGTCAGGTAACCGGGGCGAAGCACACCTGGCTGTGGCCAGGAAACTGTGGGGTGGGGTTCACAGAATCCCAACACTACGTATGGCTAAAGTGAAACTTAAATAATGCTCACTTCTATTCTCTTTCTGTGAATCTCTCTTTTTCAATGTTTGAATCGTCTTCCTAGAGCAAAATTCCCATCAAATTGATCAAAACCTTCCTCAGTAAACTCGATCTGATGACACAAGCCTGCATTCCCGGCAGCGGAGTGGTAAAGGACTGGGATTTCAAGGTCATCCTTTGCCAGCCAATGAGTAAAGTATGAATCCATTTCAAAACGAAACACTTCCTACTACAAATGAATGAATAAATAAATAAGCCTACAACTGTAGTTTTATTCAGTGAAGACTATGCATGGCGAAGCAGTAAACTAACTTTTCAAGTGCTGGGAACTAAAGCAGGGCTTTGTCCACTCTAAACACACTCCACCACAGAGACAGTACCTTCAGCCCCAATCCACATGGCAATCTTTCTGCCTTGGTCTACCAAATAACTAAAGGTCTGTGCCATTAGGCTTTGGTTAAATGCCGAGACACGGTTATGTGCGGCTGTCAAACTAACATTTTCAGTTATAGCACAAACTCGAGCCAGAATGATCAAGTTAAATCTTGGCTCAATAACCATATATCACAACTCAGAATAGTTTCTAGCACACAGTAGGTTCCATGAAAATGTTACTTCTGTTACTAAGATTAGAGTGTTCACAGACCACTTACAAAGTTCTGCTCCCTGAATGTTTCTTTCATGCACTCCTCCTGAAATGAGTAAGGCAACACCATCTTGTTCTGACTGTATTTTTTCTTTCCTTTCCCCAACTCAATGTCTGTCTTGACAACCCATTTGAGGTTACATCCAAAATTATGCCCTGCCAGGAATCAAAGTTTAAGATTACTCTGATCCTCATCTAACTTTGATGTAAATTAAGGTCTTTGAGGTTTTTGTTTTTAAAAATTCTATTCCTGAGCCTAGGCAGCAAGAGATATTTTTTAGAGGCACAAGCTCATTTTTGGTCTTGTCATCAATTAAAAAAAAAAAAAAAAAAAAAACTTAAAAATATTTAATTGGCTTAATTCAGCACGGTTGTCAATAACTATCTTACACGGATCATTACACTCCTTTCTGTTAAGATTTCTGAGTCAAGTGTCAACTAACAACATCCATACTGTGTGTGATAACTAAGCCACTGCAATCCCAAGTTAACGTAAGGCTTGTCTCTGGTACCTAGCCTCCTGGACTACTTGGCAGTATGCTTGCCGACTGCTTCCAACATTAGCAGTGTATGAACTGGGCATGGGCACACACCTACTGCCTCAGCACTCAGGGGAATCTCTTCTGCACAAGTCCAGATTTCTGAGTCATGGGGCTGGGGATCAGAAAAAGGCAACTGTAGCCCCAGTTCACTTCAGAGTTTCATCTTCTCCCTTCTCCAGTTCCTGTTCCTCAATTCAGAAAGCCAGAAAAATCAGAAGGCCAAGAGTTATTCTTAGCCAACCTGGATTACACGAACCCTTTCTCAACAAGTAAAACAAGCCAGGCATCGTGGCATTTAAACCTCTACAGGTAGGCGGATTTCTGTGCACTCTCGACCAGCCTGGTCTGAGTTACTGAACAGCCAGGACTGCATAGAAAAACCCTGTCTCAAAAACACCCAATCCCCTCAAAAAAAAAAAAAAAAAAAACAATAACAAAAACAAAACCACAATCCAAAGTTAAATCTTCAGGGTGAAGCTAACCTGGGCTCCCAATCTGGTCACCCTTTGTTCTCCTTGAGCTATTTCCCATTTATCAGTTGACACTAATAGCAACGCTAAAGGATTGTTGAATTAGATGTCAAACTGCGTCCACAGATAGGTAAAGTTTGCTGACTGATAATAATAGCATTACTAACAGTCACATCTTACTGAATGCTGACTACAGTATGGTTAGCGTTTACAGTGCCAGAGGGAAAGGAAAAAAGGGTCTGTGTGTCTTAACAGCCCCCGGACTGAGTAAGGTTTTCCCTTCAGGTTTATGGACGTTATACCCAGATATATAACGAGCAACTTGGGTCGGGATACATCCAGGGTGTTTATAAAGTAGCAGTGACAAAAATAAATAAAACTTCATTGGCAAGTGCACTTCGTACCAAGAGAGGGAAACTCTTTCGTATTGGCTTCTCCTGGTGTGACGTTAGGGCCACTCCAAAAACGGACCAATGGGCTTCCGCCGGGAGGACCCAACGGCAATAGTTGTGGGCATGAGGCTCCCACTTTCTCTTCTCAAAGTTAGGGGTTCGCCCCTTGCTCAGTTAAAGATCCCCAGTTAGACACATCGTCTCTGTCTTAAAACACACACACACACACACACACACACGATTATGGGAATGAGAAGAGCTAAGCTCTCTCTAGGTCAGCCCCAGTGACACTCTGGAGTCGGATGTCCCGTTATCCGCATTTCCTATTATGAAGCCTCTGCCTTGGGGTAGGAAGGTGCCTCGGATCTAGCGGACGTGGCGGGCACCCTTAGCCCGTGAGTGAGTAAAACAAGACCCCCTCCTCTGTCACCCCTCAGGGGCGAGTGGCTCTGACCCAGACCCCGACGCGGGCGAGGACTAGAGAGCCGCGGTGGAGTGGGTCTTCGCCTCGGAAGGGAAGGGTGAGGAGGCCCGAGAGCCTGGGCCCGCCCCGCCAGCGCGGCTCGGGGAGCGGGCTCAATTCCGTCTCCCCCGCCATACTCTCAGGCCAAGCGCCCTGCCGCCCCATTGCCACCCCATGCCGTGCCGAAGCTCACCTCACCACTAGTCCTGGGACCAACGTGTTCACCGCCACCCGCCAGGGCCCCGCGGAAGTAGAGGACAAGCGGCAGGCTTCGCTTCCGGAAATAACCTAGACCTGCGGGCCGACCATGATCTTCAGCTCCCGCAACCATAGAGAGACCGCTTTAGGCTCTCAACCCCGCGCGACCTCCCCGCTGCCTAGAGCGGCTGCTCCAGGGACCGGCGGGCGCATGCGCACCAACGCGACCCGCCCCTTCCTCTTATTTGATCAAAGCAGAAAAGTCATCGCCCGGGGTTCGGGAGGCGTCAGTTATTACTCGTTCCCGGATTTAACTGGTTTATTCAGAACTCAAAGTCTCACAGTGTCCCGTATACACCGTAATAAATCTTAGCTTCACATTTATGCAGGAAACCTCTAAAGCAGTACTTAAAGCTTCATTTATAGGGTTGGGATTTGGAATAAAATGGCGTTATCTCGTTTACTCTGCATCTACCTCTTGATGTAGATTTGTTAAGAACTCAATGGGGCTGTATTTTCAACCTATGACATTGTGAGACCAGGCTAGGTAGGCTGATCTCTGTGAGTTTGAGGCCAATCTAGTTTAGAGTGAATTCCAGGACCGCCAAAGCATAGTGAAATGAAGAAGAAGAAGAAAATTCCTGTTTCTTAGATCTAACGTAAACTGCAATCCATTCGCGTGGTGTACGTACCCTAGTTCCTTCCCTTTCATTGTATTTTTATAAAAACGTGTTAACAACCAACTCTGTAAGCACTTTATCTTTCCTAATAGACAGCAGGGGCTGCTCTCTCAAAACCCGATTTAGGGTGAGACAGCCAGCTGGCCTATGTGTACCACCAAAATACACCTTGCTTTAGTTGGACAATCGTCGAGTTGGTCTCAGATTTCAACATCTATATGTTGTCGGAGATGGGGCTGAGAATGAAGCCCAGTTGGTACACTGCTTGACTGACTGCATACTAGGTGTGCTGAGTTTGACCCCAGTAGCATATAAACGAACTGGGCTTGGCAGTACACCTGTAATCCCAGAACCAGGCAGGAGTAGGCAAAAGGATTAGAAGTTGAAGGCTGTCCGGCATGGTAGCACTTTAACCCCAGTATCCTGGAGGCAGAGGAAAGCTGATCTCTGTGAATTCGAAGCCAGCCTGGCCTACAAAGGGAGTCTGAGACAGCAAGGGCTCTGTTGTACAGAGAAGCTCTGTTTTGAAAAAGAAAGAAAAAAAAAAAAAAAAAAAACCTCAGGACTATACCTTAGGTATGGAGTGAGTTTGAGTTCAACCATCTCTAAATGAATAAACAAGAGTGTTCCCTTCAAATTGGTAAAGAGCAAAAATGATCTGTGCCAGCAGAATTTACTTTCTAGAGAGCAATCTTGTAAAGGTGTAGATGTTTTTCCTCATGGTGATAGGACATACAGAACAGAATTTACCATTTAAGTTGTTTTTTTCCTTATTAAGACACAGCCTTTGTAGTCCAGGTTAGTCCTGAATTCAAGTTCCTCTCAAATGAATTCCCCAGGTGTTAGGATTACAGGTGTGTCCATCATACCCCTGTTTGTTTGGGGACCAGATTTCTCCCTGTAGCTCTGGTTGTCAATCTGTAGACCAAGCTGGACTTGAATTCACAGAGATCCACCTGCCTCTGTGTTTTGAGCAAGAAGATAGATATGCATAGCATTTATATAATAAGAATTATATTTTATTATGCTCAGATTCATCACACAAGGTTCACACTGTAAGGTCCTAACTACAGTCCTAAGCCTGTCTTCCCGAGGCCACTCACTTGTGTGATGTGTCTTAGCTGGAGGCCAGGTCTAGTCTCTGACAGAAATCTGGTCAGCATCCTAGGGGAGACTTTCAAGCTGCAGGGCAGGAAGAGGTGTCATTACTCCAGATATGCAGAGAGAGAGAGAGAGAGAGAGAGAGAGAGAGAGAGAGAGAGAGAGAGAGAGAATAATTTCCTAAGTTCTGTGACTCTAGATAACCCTCATTAATGCACTCTGTCAAAATAGATAGAGGAGTAAACTGTATATATTCAAATATGAGAGGATTTATTAGGATAATTTACAGGCTGCAGTCCAGCTAATCTAACAACGACTAGCTGGGACCAGAAAGTCAAAAAATCTAGTATTTGCTCAGTCTCATAAGGTCTCAGTTGGAAGTAGGTTCCCAGTGCCAGTGAAGGAATGGACTTTCAACCAAGGCAAGGGCAAGAGGCAAAGAGCAAAAGCTCCCCTTTCCCCATCCTTATATAGGCGGTCAGCAGAAGGTTGGCCCAGATTACAGTTGAGTCTTCCCACTTCAAGGTCTGGATTAAAGCTGTGTGTCTTCCTGCCTTAGGATCTGGATCAAGGGACGGAGAGATGGCTTAGCAGTTAAGAGCAATGATTGCTTTTCCAGAGGTCCCGAGTTCAATTCCCACCAACCACATAGCGGCTCACAACTACGTGTAATGGAATCTGATGTCATCTGCTGGTGTGACTGAAGACAGTGACAGTGTACTCACATACATAAAACAAACAAACAAATCGTCAAAAAATGATCTGGATCAAAGATGTATGCCTTCCTACCTCAGTGTTGGGTCTGGACAGGAAGTGGATCCACCCACTTCAAACCAAGGAGAAACTCTCTCACAGGTGTGCCCTCCATTTCTGGATTGTAATTTATGTCAAGTTGACAACCAAGAATAGTCATCACATGGGGTCTCATTCACTCTTCGGAGGATAAATATTGAAAATATAGTTGTTAACAGCCAACTTTCTAGCCCCTGTGAACACTTTATTTCTCCTATAAGCCAGCAGGGGCTGTCCAACAGAACCCTACACTCTCTCTTTGATACAAGCTGAGTGTGGGACTGGAGAGATGGCTCAGAGGTTAAGAATACTTGCTGCTTTTGTAGGGTGTTAAGTCACAAAGTAGGCTCTCCAAAATGTCTTCACCTTTTCTGATTACTTAAGAAACCCTGCATCCCAGTCACCCTTTGTGGCAGCGTTTTGTTCTTGATCTCCATAGCAAGTATCATGTTTCCAAATAGCAAGTCTCATTTCTGCCTGGCTGTTTTTCTTCTTATACAAGTCTTACACTGCAATGGGACAATCACCATGCTTTTCCATCACAGTATCTCCATCCCACCAAAGTAGTATAGAACCAGAACTCAGTAAATGGGCAGGGGGAGGGGTAAAAGATGGTTCTATGGGTAAGGGCGCTTGCTGAGGAATCAACAAATCTCCAGCACCCCTTGTAAACCCAGTGTTGGAAGTCAGAGACTAGCATTTTAGGATCTCTCTGGCTAGCCACTCTGGTTGAAATAAGTTCAGTCACAGGTTCTGTCTCAAGTAAGGAGAACAAGCAGACAGCGGAGGTCTTCCTTTGTTTGCCACTAGTGATTACAGACCCCCACACATATGCGCACATATACTTCTCCAACACTACCCCACAAATCAAGCAAATATTATACTGATATATATAAAATTATTTTTATTTTTAGAGAGACAATCATTATGTTCCCCAAGCTGGCCTCGAATTTGCAATTCCCTTGCCTCATCCTTCTCAGATCCGGAATTATAGACCCAGGGGAGACCAGTCCATAAATCTCTTGGTCAACCAGGCTCAGGACAGGAAACTTATCCAACACAACGGCCAGGCCTCGAGACGTTGATAGCAACGCCCCTTTCCCTTTTCTAGGCGCCCGGAGGGCCCCGGCCCCGCCCCTGACGTGACACAGCTCAGACGCAGGCGCAGCGGCGCGCGCTGTTTCCGGAAGTGTCCAGCGCGGTCTGTTTCGTGGCGGCCTCCGACACCCCCGCCGCGGCTTTTGCTGCGGAACCCTGCGCGTGGACCGGTGTCGGCCTGGGCGGGGCCAAGGTTCCGTGTGCACCGCAGGATGGAGATAATCCGGAGCAGTGCGTGTCCGCCGCACATCCCCCATCCCTGTCCCCAAGCCCACCCAGCGTGCTAGGCCCAGACCTCGTGTGCTTGGCGGGGCCCGGAGCAAGTCAGTCCCACCGGCATTACATCCTCCGAAAAAACGGGTGCTGCAGGAGGGACTTGTTGCTCTGCAAAGCGTGCACCCTTGGCATCCATGCCTTTCTCTTCCCCGCTCTCCTGCTCAGGCCTATCCCTTTCCAGTCGTTCATTCGTCGAGGTTTGACTCCTCCATATAGTCACTCCTAGAGGAGGTGTCCCAGTGTGGTCCTTGTACACTTAGAGACTTGTCCGCCTTCTCCGATGCTCTGGGCGCCCCTCCCGACCTTTCTCCCATCTCCCTTTAGTTGTTGGGCAGGAAGGCAGGCCACCTGTTCTGAGCCTCTTCTTGGTTTCTCTGCAGATTTTAAGATTAATCTTCACAAAGTGTACCAGGCCATAGAGGAGGCTGACTTCTTCGCCATCGATGGGGAGTTTTCAGGTATCACTCCCTTGAAACCTCTGGGCTTACACCTTGTACAGCTAAGGCTTTTGCCTCATTCCTCACTGGTCATGGCAAAAGCCAGGGAGAGATAGGGTGGTTTTGTGGTTGGTCAGGGTTTGAGATTTGTGGATAGAGATGATGGTTCTCAGCTCCTTAAACTAATTTAGGTGTATATGGTTAAGAAGCAGAGGTTTAGGTTGAAGTATTTTTCATGTGACAAACTACACCTATCCAAGTTTATCATTTTGAAATTTTGTGTGTATGTGTGTGTGTGTGTGTGTGTGTGTGTGTGTGTGTGTGCGCGCGCATGCATGTGCATGCATACAGCACAAGCTCATGCATACAGCACGGGCTTGCACGTGCACACACGCATATGTATATGAGTGGCTTGTCTATGTGTGAGTGGAGACCAGAGGTTGTTTTGGAATATCTTCCTCTTATGTTTAAAATAAGTTTTCAACACATTTCTCTTGTTGGATCTAGAGCTGGCTATTTTACTTAGATGGCTGGCCAGTAGGCCCCCAGATCTGTCTGTCTCTCCCACAAGACCTGTGCTAGGGTTACAGGTGCCAGGGTCACAGCTGTAGAGCTGTGTTACTGTGTGTTGACATGCTCAGTTTTTATATGGTGAAGGTCCTCTTGGTTGCATGGCAAGCACTTTACCCTTTGAGACATTTCCCCAGCCCTGGCTCAGTTGTTCTTAAGTGGTTTTGCAGTTCGGTAGCATTAATTACATGCATGCTCCTGGGATTTTCTGTCTCTGCCTCCCGAGTGTTGCACGGAGTCATTTGCATAGCTTCTGGGGATTCCACCTCAGGTCCTCATGCTTACACAGCAAGTGGTTTGCTGACTGAGCCATCTCTCCATCCTGCAATTATTATTTCTCTGTGAACGTAGGAATCCAACCTAGGATTGCCTCCGTGAGGCAAGCAAACACTTCTACCAATGAACTATACCCACAGCACAAAGTAATGTTAATTTTAAAAAGTGTGATGCAAATACTTTGAATTAACTTTAACTAATGGGAATATGAGTAGGCACTGAGTGGAGACTGATATGCTAGCATTTTACACTAACATTTAGTAAGGAGCCCAATCTCTATTTTTTATGATTTAGGAATCAGCGATGGACCCTCAGTAACAGCATTAACAAGTGGTTTTGACACCCCAGAAGAGAGGTATCAGAAGCTTAAGAAGGCAAGTGGATATCTCAAAAGTCTTCTTTCTCATGTGAATCCTCCTACTATTTAATTATAGGAATGTAGAATCATTGAATTTACATTTGCATGTTTTCTAAGTGAGGCTTATTTTTTCAAAGACAGCCAAAAAGTAACATTATAGTGATGTTAAAAAAAAAGCAAAAATTATTGCTCTCTGAAAGACATTCTGGGGAAGGGCTATTATTTTTTAATATTAACTCAATATGTAGGAAATAGATGTGATGTAGTTGAAAGGATCAGTATTGGCTCAGGACCCCTCAGATTAAGTTCTCAATACAAAGGAGATGTGTTTGCCCCACAGGAGCAGAGGGCAGTGAATAAGAGGGAAACACAGGAAACAGGACAAGGGACAAGGGGACAGGGAGGTGGGGCAGGAGTATTCGTCCCAAAGAACTGCCTCTGGATAGAGAGGTCAAGGAAAAAATCCCATGTTAGGATGAGGTGGTTTTAATTAGGCATGTTTTAGGTGAGCCAAAGGGGCTTTTGGTTGCTGGACTTCAAAACTGATAGCTGGACCTGGTCACACACAGGGATAGACCTTGCTGGCTAGCTTTAGGAATGCAGTCTGATGGTTTTTAGCAGGACTGAGGGAATAGAGCAGGGATGGACTGGCAGAGCCAGTTTACCATCTGGAGTTAACGAGGGTTCCTTCAGTAGTTTTAGTCATTTGGAAATAGGCTCAATGATATGCTCTGGTGATGAAAGATGGGTTCTTAACTGTGACTGAGATGAGAGCTCTGTGCAAACAGGTAGTCTGTGGTGCACAGTCTGCACAGTGTTCCCATCAGAACCTTCTGCCTTCGTCATGCTGAGTGGCCAGAAAGCCACCAGACTAAGAACACTGTTCATGTGAGAAACATGGCTCTCCTGTGTCTGATGTTTTATTTCCCTTCTCCAGCATTCCATGGACTTTCTGCTGTTTCAGTTTGGCCTTTGTGCTTTTAAGTATGACCACACCGATTCCAAGTAGGTTGAATTAATGGGTGGTGGGAATTCCTAAATTGTTTCCTGATGTCACCCCCTGAGTGTTTTTTTCTTTTATTTTCCCAGGCATGTAACGAAGTCATTTAACTTCTATGTTTTCCCCAAGCCTTTCAGTAGGTCCTCACCAGATGTCAGATTTGTTTGCCAGGTTAGTAGTGGAGCTGCATTTCCTGTGGTGAATTGTTGGGATGGAGTAGAAATGTAGAACTTTTTAGATATAGCTCTTGGAGCTGGAGTTACTAGAGCTCTCAGCCAGTATGAATGATACATTGTGTTTCATTCCCAGCCTCACACAGTGGCGCATGCCTGTGATTCCTCTTTGGGTAGGAGGTGAAATTAGAATTGAATTAGAAATCATCCTTGACTATGTAGTGAGTTTGAGGGCAGTCTGGACTATATGAGACCCTATGTCAAAAACAACAACAACAACAACAACAAAACGAAAAAAAAAATCCTTCCCCAAACCAAACAAACAAAAAGATTTAAGCTTTGGGTAAATTATCTCACCTCTTTGATCCTCATTTTTAGGTTTTTTAATTAATGACATTTTTGTCTCTATTTCAGAATGTTATGAGAGATAGGCTGTGAATAGGTAGATAGAAATTAGATCATGAACCTTGTTATTAATAAATATTTAATGTTTATAATTTATAATAATATTATGATGAAATTTTATACTATCTTGTAATTATAGTGACTATACAAGTTACTTGTTGATGAATTGAGCTGGAGAGCTTGACGCTGTAGAGGACTTGGTACTCCACTGTCTCCGTCTGCATGGAGTCCCATTTCAGGGCCCGTAGACTTCTCACTTCACTGTTTCTGTTCCTTGCCAAGGGTGGAGCTTTATTTTCTGAAAGAGTCATACTTTTGTTTTGTTTTGCTTTGTTTTTTGAGATAGGGCTTTTCTACTTAGCCCTGGCTGTCCTGGAACTCACTCTGTAGACCAGGCTAGTCTCAAACTCACAAACTCCTGCCTTTGCCTCTGAAGTGCTGGGTTTAAAGGTGTGCACCACCACCACATACTGCCTGGGTAAGAGTCTCAAACTTCTTTTTTTTAAAGAAATATTTACTTATTTTATGTATGTGAGTACACTTTAGCTGTCTTCAGATAAACCAGAAGAGGGCAGCAGAATCCCTTTTGAGCCACCATGTGGTACTGGGAATTGAACTCAGGACCTCTAGAAGAGCAGTCAGTGCTCTTAACCGCTGAGCCATCCCCCTGCCCTGAGTCTCAAGTTTCTTAAACCTGGGTTCTCGCCCCTAAGTCACTAATAAGGAAACAGAAGGTGGACGAGACTACGTTTTCTTTCTAAGGAGGGCGAGAGTAGAGGTGCAGGGAGGCTCACCCTTATACTCCGTGGTAGCTGCCTTGGTTCCCTCTGCCTTCTTGATTCTTTGTTGTCAGATTAAAGGAGTGAACAACTTGGGTGTGTGATAGAAGAGGGGCTGCCTCTTCTCCCCGGCAGTGCTGCAGCCTAGCTTCTCTCCCCACAGTAACATGGGTGCATATCAGCCTTCCTTTCTTATGAAGTGGTACTGTAGCTGTGGGACCCCAGAGGACAGAGCCCTGAGCACTTTCTTCCTAAAGTGACAAGACAAGGGCTGACTGTCGCTTAGTAGGGAGAGTGCTCTTAGTAGGAAGAGTGCTTGCCTACCAGTACTTGCATATACTGGACATGGTGGTCCAGACCTGGGGAGGTAGGGAGGCTGATCAGAAGGTTAGGGTTATCCATAGCTACACAACAAATTTTGAGGCCAGCCTAGGTTATACAAAACCGTGTCTCAAAAAACAAAGATAGAAATCAAAATGTACATACTGTTACTTTAGAATAATGAAAGACACACTTCAATGATATAGAGAGATAACTGAATACTCGGGAGCAAAATGGAAAAATAAAGGTGATTTTGTTCTTTCAGCCCTGGATGGCCTGGAACTTGGTAAAATAGGCTGTTCTTGAACTCATGGTACTTTGCTTGACTCTACTTTCTGGGTGTCAGAGTTAAAGGTGTGAGTTATCACACCTGGCTTCTTTTTGGTTTTTAAAAGACAGATTATCACTTTATGGCTAAGCTAGGGTTAGATCCATATCATGTTTATTTTGGTCTTTTAGTTAGTTTTCTTAAGTTATTAAGTAAGCTATAGTTGATATTTTCTCTTTTTACATACTTTAATGGTCCTACTATGTGGACATAGGGTCTAAGGCCTCATCCATATGCAAGCCTGCCTCTACTAGGCTGTATTCCTGGCCCAGTACTTCCTTTTCCTAAAATCAGATACTAGATATTAACAAGTTACTTATTGTAGAAACTTAAACAGTGTTTATAGATGTTTATTGGGGAAAAATAGCTCAGTTTGGAAATTTCTTTGGATAGAGTTGTTTTTTAGAAGTAACAATAGTTATTCTATTTATTTATCTGGGGACAAGGCTTCAACTATGTAGCCCTGAATGGCCTGGAAGTGTTTCTGTATAGTCTGACTGGCCTTGAATTTAAGAGACAACAATTCTCCCTTCCCTGCCTCCCAAGCGATGGGATTAAAAGGCATGCACCATGGACTACCACACACAGCATAAGAACAATTATTTAAAATGAGGGCACCATGATTTTGGCCTAAGATTAATAATATATAGAAACAGGATGCAGAACTATTTTCATTTCTCCTGCCTCTGTCTGCTTCCCAAATGCTGGTGGTGTAGTCCTGAGCCATTGTGCCTGGTTTTATGCAGAGCTAGGGATGAACTGCAGGGCCATGCATATTACGTATAGACTCTATCAACTGTAGCCCTATAGATTGGGCCATTTCTTAACTTTTTTTTTTTTTGTTTTCTGTTGTTATTAGGGATTACTTAAAATTGAATGATTGTTAAGAACAGAGGGATAGTTGGGTGGGTGTGGTGAAGCTAGCCTTTAGTCCCAACACTTTAGTACTAATACCCAGAGGCAAAGACAGGAAGATGTTGTAGTTTGACATCAGCCTGGTAAATAGGAAGTTCTGGGCCAGCCAGGGCTACATAGTGAGATCCTGTGTCCAAAAAACAAAAACAAAAGAGAACCGGCCAAACAACACTACCTTCCCCAAAGATTTAGATCGCCATGAATAGTGGGGCATACCTGTAATTCCAGGTCACATGCATGACAGATAAACACTATAAACTGAACTACCTCCCTGGCCCTAAAGTTATTTGTTATTTTTTGCTTGTTTTATTTAATGACTAAAAGTGCAGCCTCTGGTGAGATGGCTGAGGGGGATATCAATTCAGATCCCTAAAACCCATGGAAAATTAGGACATGCCAACCACAATGTGTAATCCCACGGCCACGCATTGAGACAGGTAGGTTCCGGGGCTAGGTGTTTGCTAGCTATCAGTCTGGCTGAAATGGTAAGGATTCAGTGAGAGAACATACCTCAAAAATTAAGGTTGAGAGTAATTGAGGAAAATACTCAACGTTGACCTCAGGCCTCCACATACGGTTGAATGGGTAAGTTGAATGCACCTGTGCACACGTGTATACGTTTCATACAGTCAAGTAGAGAAGGGTGTAAAGATACAGACATATCTTAAAGATACAGGCATACACACATGCATACACACACACACCTGTAGAGCTGTGTTGTACAAAGGAGTTGGGTGCTAGAGTCTGAGTAGATTAAAGTTCTGTCATAATCCAAAGAGTTCTCAACCTTAAATTACATGTGACTTGAAAGCAAAACAACATACTATTTCCTTGAGAACTAAGCGTTTAACGCTGAGCTGCTAGTAAGGGATGGAAGAATGAACTGCAGAATGCTATATAACCCATGATTGTCTGGTAGAGAGAAAGAACAGTATTTTTATGCTTTTTGAATTCTTTTTCCTTCTTCCACCTTCTCTTTTTCTCTGTCTTTTCTGAGACTTGGTCTGATATAGTTCATGCTGATTTCAGAATTACTAAGTAGCCAGGATAAACTTGAGCTTTTGCTCCTTTTAACACATGTGTATCTCCTTTCGTCTTTAATAAATGGTAAACTAATTGTAAGTGTATAAAAGAATTTCTCGGGATAAATGTCAGTGTGACTTATTTACTAGTAAATGGTTGATTTGTGTACCTGTTTTATATAACTACACTTGGGGTTCTGGGAAACTCCTTGGGTGAGAGGAGTTTCTAGTAGAAAAGTTCAGACATCCTTGGTTTGGCACTTGGACCCTCTCAATTTGTCTACAGAGGAGTGTCCACATGGATTTAGGACGGAAGGAGAACCAGGAAGCACAGCTGCACTGTTCTCTTCTGTTGCTTGGGGCAAGGGCTTCAGGATTTGACTGAACTGATACAATCTTCGAAGTTATTTACTCAGCTTTAATCATCTGCTGCATCTTTCGGCTTCTTCCAGGAGCAGCATGTTTTTGCTGAGTCAGACCTGCTTAGTTAGGGATTTTGTTGCTGGATCTTGAACATTAAGAAAATCCATGTCTGGCCAAGTCTGCTGGCACAGGCTGCTCATCTCAGCCACTCAGGAAGCTGAGGCAGGGAGGAACAAGGTCCATCAGTGGGCTACAGTGAGTTCAGAGCTGTCTTTGACAACTCAGTGAGGCCTTGTCTGAAAACAGAGCAACCCCCCCCCAAACCTCAAAGGCAGAAGGTGAAGGTACACATGGTAGAGCACTTGCTTAGTGTGCAGCTCTAGGTTTACTCCCACTTCTCAGAAACAGGAGCCCAGAGCGAACATAGCAAGGGTTGGGACTGTAGCTCATTTGGTAGAATGAATGAAGCTCTGGACTCCATCCCTAGTATCCATAGAGTGGCTGTGGTTGTGTACAGCTGCAGTGTCAGCCTCTGAGGTAACAGGAGGATGAGGAAGTTCATGGCTACACGAGGCCATGTCGAAAAAAAAACAACACAAATCAAGATAAGACAAAAAAAAATTAAGATTTTAGGCTTGCAGGGCTGGTAAGGCTTCTGAGTGGGTAAAAGTGTTTGCTCTGAGTTTACTTGAAGGTGAGAGAACTAACCCTACAGGTAGTCCTCTGACCTCTGTGTGTGCGTGTACATGCCATTCCTCCACCACGCTTCCACACACACACAGTGCCTTTTGTATCCAAGTCTGTGTAGATCTTGTATGAATGAAAATTCCTTCTGTTTACAGCCTCGAAGTCAGTGTAGCAACAAGAAGGCAGGAGCTTCCTGCTGTTGGGGAATCATCTGTCTACTCAATTAATTTTTAACAAATTGTATAACAAAAAAAATGTTTATAATGCTACTAAGGGGAAGAACTGTGGTGTTTTAAGTAAATGGATAGTTCCGGAGCTATGGCTAAAGACTCTGCCTTCTGACTTTCAGCTTGCTTTTTCGTTTGGTTGTCATGGTTGTCTGCGTTACATCTCTGCTGTCCTGAGGATCACTTCCAGTCCACTGACTTGTGTGTTGTCTATTTCAGAGTTCCAGCATTGACTTCCTGGCGAGCCAAGGATTCGACTTTAACAAAGTGTTTTGCAGTGGTAAGACTGTCTCTGTGACTTAGCTTTGTAGTTGATAAACCTTCAAACTCCTTCAGAGGTAAATCTCATTTTGCTTGAGCATTACCATTTTTTAAAAAAGCCTTTTTATTTTATTAATTTGCAGTTTAATATGTAGACCAGGCTGGTCTCAACATTGCTATATAGTTCAAGGATGACCTTAATTTTTTTCTGTTTTGAGATGGTGATAGCGTTCATGGCAGGACTGGTGTCACCGATGTGTGCTGCCCCATCTGGCTTGTCCGTGGGTCCTGGGACCTATACTCACCCCTCATGCTTTCATAGCAGTCATTTAGCAGAGTAGACTATGTGTCTAAACCTCTGTTTCTTACTTTTTATTTAAAAACATTTTTGTGTTATACTATGTCTGCATGTGCCACTTGTATGTGGGACCCACAGAGCTCAGAGGATGCACTCAGGCCCACTAGAAGAGCAGCAGATGCTTGAAACTGCCTCAGCTCCACCCTCTTTTTGTAAACCTTGATAATTCTGAGCTGAGCAAGAGAGAGATAGTATTTCTTGGATGATAAAGAGACATCTTAAACTGTGACTTGATTGAGGCTTGTTCATTTGACCAGCGTAGGATTTACTCACTTCTGTATCCACATGTGGGAATGTTTCCTAGTTTCTGCCTGTGTGATAGGTGCATGTAATTCTTAACAAAGTATACACAGTGTTCTAGTCTTTTGGTCACAGTACTTCCTTGCCCATTACTGTATATCTTACAATTAGAGACACCTCTAATGGCTCACCTTTGGGAATATGGGACTGGACAGCATGCTGAGGAGGATGTGGCTTTCTCATGTCCCATCCTCATTATAGAGCATGAGGCTTTTTTATCAGGGAGGTGGCTATCAGCTATTTGTGGAATGGTGGTGTTGGAATGTTGGCTAGAAGGACATAATGGGATGACTTTCCTTTCCCTTAAATGTTTGAGAATGAAGGTGGCAGGGAGGGTAGGTCAGTGGAAGAGCACTTGCCATCCTATGAGACTTGTCTCCACCTTACTATTGCAGAAAGAAAAGGGAGAAAAAAAAGAATATTTGAGAACCAGATGTGGTAGTGGCAGTCCACAATCCCAGTAGTTGGGACTCTGAGACAGGGGTATTGCTAAGTTTAGTGCCAGCCTTGGCTACAGAGCAAGAGGCCCTGTCTCAAAAACAGAAGCCCGGAATAACTCCCTGTTGGGAGCTCTTCACAGGGCTGCACCACGGGAATAACTCCCTGCTGGGAGCCCTTCACAGGGCTGCACCACAGGCTCATGACTTCTAGGCATTTCCCAGAGCTTGATCTCTTCACGGCCTTGCCTAGTATGTCTGTCTCTGCTCAGAGTCGCTTCAGTATCCAAGAGGATGATTGGAAATGCCCAGTTCTGTGCGTTTCTTAAGGAAATCATACTAAGTTGGATTGATTTTCTTGTCAGTTAACTTTAGCATCCAGCAAGTATTCTTCCCCGTCTTCCCTCAGAGAACCTTGCTCTGCATGCCTTTTTTATCTGTCTTTTGAGGTTTTCTCAGGGTCCTTTTCTGCTTTTCTGATCAGAAGTTTCTTTTATGGAAGAACAGGTTGTTTTTACTTTACGTTCTCATCCAAAAATGCTCAACACAGCACCAGTGCCTTATTATTGCAATGGTGACTGAAAGCTTGAGCAAGCATATTTCACGGTCACTTCTTTCTGTGTTGATTTTTATTTTGCAATATAGTTAAAATATGGTCTGTATATGACAGATTTCTCATTAGTTAAAATTTTGTGTATAACCAGATGAAATGATGCATGCCTTTAACCCCATCACTTGGGACGCAGTGAATTTGAGGCCAGCCTTATCTACCTGAGTTCTAGGACAGCCAGGGCTACAACGTAGGACCTGACTCAAGAGAATGAAAACAAACAGCTTTGTGTGAGGAATGGCTGCTGCTTTTCCAGAGTGGAGTTCAGTTCTCACCACCCATATCTGGCAATTCACACATGTCTGTAACTCCTGATCCAGAGGATCAATGCTCTTCAGATCTATGCAGGCCCTGCATACAGGTTACAGGCACCTGTACAGAAGACACACATAATACATGTAAATAAAAATAAAATTTTAAAACTGACTTTGTGTATAAAATTGATTTTTCTTCTAATCTATTCTTTTGAAAATTATGTGTAGGGATTCCATATCTGAACCAGGAAGAAGAAAGACAGCTGAGAGAGCAATTTGATGAAAAACGATCTCAGGCCAATGGGGCAGGAGCTCTGACAAAATGTCCTGTGACAATTCCTGAGGATCAGAAGAGGTTTATTGACCAAGTAATGTAAGTTTCTTAACTCATGTGAGAGATGCCCGGGGCATGGACTGGAGGCTGCTGTACAGTGGCAGTGTCTGCAGGGACCTACGTAGGTGTGATGCAAGAGGCAGGCTGTAATGGTGGTCTATTGGAGGATGTCTGTCTCTCACCTGTTTTGTGTTTCACATGCACAGGTGCACATACAAAGTGATGTGAGAAGCAGTATCTGATTGTGGCAGGATTTCTGTCTTTCACATCAGCCTGTGTTTCAAATGCAAAGGTGTTCACACATGTGAGAATTGAGTTGCAGGCTTTAATTGTGCTATATTTGAATCTGAAAAATAACTGCATGTTATATCACATCTGGACCTGTCCCGAGCTACTGGAGGCGGGGAGGGGTGTCTCAGCAGGTGTGCAGACCTGTTTGGACTTACTCTCTATTACTGCAGTGGTCTTAGCAGGTGTGCAGATCTTTCTGGACCAAAGCTTGCTAGAATGTTTCATATACTTGTTTCTTGAAGTGAAGTTTCTGACAAACAGATATATTCTGGGAGGACTATCTAGTCTTGTATAGGGTAGTTACCAGCATAATAGCTTTATTAGAAAAGTCAAAATTATATTGCTAGTATTAGCGAGTTCTTTCTTATATACTTAGAAATTCTGTGTGTGCATAAGTGGTATACACATGTGTGTGGGTGTGTGCATGAGGAGGTCAGAGAGGAAGGGGTTGGACATCCTGCACATCTCTTCTATTACTCTGAGGCAAGCTTTCTTCCTTCACCTGAAGCTTGAATATTTTGGCTAGGCTGGCAGTCAGCCTGTCTTAATGATTCTCCTGCCTCGGCACCGTTCCCTACAACTGCGCTGTGGTTTGGCTATTTCTGAAGCCATGCCTGGCTTGTGTTGGTGCTGGAATCTTCACTCATCCTCACGTTTGCGAGTCTCACCTAGCCTCTACGGCTTTAAAATTGATAATTGTTGAGAATTTGTTATGACTTTGCTAGTGTCACCAGTAATTTCATCCAAAGAATATGTCAAAGTATACATATCTTTTTTTGTTTTGACTATCTTTTATTTGTTTAGAATGTATGGAAAGAGGTCCTGTAGGCACCAGAAGTGTGATCTGGGGAGTGCTTGCCCACTGCCCCCCCCCCCATGAGTTGGGCACAGTGCTACATGTGCTCCTGTCACGCAGCAGCTGGGACGCAGAGGCAGGAGGATCAGAGTTCAGGATATATGAGACTGTCTCAAAGGGAAAAAACTAGTCTGCATGTGTGTGTGTGTGTTGGAACATTGTTAGTCATTCGTCTGCTCATCTTTGACAAGTCACTAGCTTCGGCCCCCAGACCCGTGTTTACATTGCTTTTTTTTTTTTTATTAGCATTTCTTTATTTATTGAAGACTCCAAGAAAATGATATTTAGAAGCAGGCCCTTTGGCAACACATCAGATACATCACAAACCTAAAGATAGTTGTAGAATTTACTACAGCACTCAGTTCTGTTTTTTGATTGCACAAAATCAATAACTGATTTATAATAAAAGAAATTCTAAATATCTTAGCCTTTGCTTAGGGTCTTCAGTATAAATGTGGACAACAAACACCTGTAAACTGTTGGTAACTGACAGCACCATCACATGTCTATTAAACATGCATGTAAACACTGGGTTTCTGGAACACTGTACTAGCAGAATGATCTTTTGATTTAAATAATTATCAGAGTAGAATAACATTTATACCAGTAAAACATTGGGGAGACATTCAGTAGGGTGAACAACATGACCAAGGGCTAGTTGCTTTGCAGCACAAAGTGGGGATGGGCTGATCACTGCAATGAGCTCCTCCATCATGTGGGTCAAGTGAAATATCCTAATTCAGCCCGAAGCAGGACCTCTTCCTCTGCTGCCTCCTTATCTTTTATCAGTGTCAGCAACTGCAATAAGCCTGGGGCTGGGCTACCTTCTGGCAGTCCAAGCTCTCATCGAACTCACTTGTGGACTGCCCCTACATTGCTTTTGAATGTGTCTATTGCTGATTATTTTGAGTGTAGGTTTTGAGTACAATTACTGTTCTGATCACTTCATCCTTTCAAGGCACTGATGGTCATTATCTGAATCTTACTCATCAGAGAGAAGATAGAGGATTTCCTACATAGAGAAGAGAAGAGGAGCCTGGAACTTGACCCATGCACAGGGTCAGTTTGCGTGTTTGTTGAATGCATTCCTTTTTAGGAGAGGAGGACTTCTGTTTTTTGATGTATGTGGGCTCTTTTTTTGTTTTTTGAGACAGGGTTTCTCTGTAACAAGCCCTGGCTATCCTGGACTGGCTTTGTAGACCAGGTTGGCCTTGAACTCACAGAGATCCGCCTGCCTCTTCCTCCTGAGTGCTGGGATTAAAGGCGTGTGTTCACACCTAGCTTGTCTGTAGTCTTTTCACAGCATTCTTACAGTTTCTGTCACAGGTGTGTTCCTAAGACTGCAGCACTAACACAGCAGCAGTGTTTGTCTCCTCAGACAGAGAATGTCACTCTAAAACTTAGACCTTAGGCTGTGCCCAGAAGTCAGCCTGGGGGAAAGCTAAGCAGACACGAGCTTCAGAAGAGGACTCACTGTCAGGTCCCTCTGTTCTTTCTCTACAGAGAGAAATACAAATCAGCATGAGAGAGAGTCCCAGCATAGAGGTGCCAGAATGTAAACATCTGTTTGAAACTTCATACAGCTGCAGGAAGCAGTAGTTGATCATAATTTCTACCTGTTCTCTAAAAGCAATATAATAGTAAAATTTAATAAAGACAGATAAGTCCTTCTACCTCAGAAATGCTTGTGATGGTTGTCTACCTGTCTGTTCTAGTGAGGGCTCTAAATTAAATCCTCCCCCAATGATTGATCACTTAGGGTTCACTCCTGATAGTCCAAGTTTATTCCTTTGCTTTTCTTTTATAGGTTTCAAAGAAAACTTATTTATCAGACTTTGAGTTGGAAGTAAGTATTTGAATTAGCTCTAAGAGTGCTCTCAAGGACAGGATTTAAAATAAAGTATAATCTTTGGTCCCATTGCTCTTTCTACATTTTTAGTTTTCAATTATGGGTCATGTGACCCTATCATGTCCTCAGTTTTTTTTTTTTTGTTTTTTTTTTTTAATGTTATGAGAACACTGTTGCTGTCTTCAGACACACCAGAAGTGGGCACCAGATCCCATTACAGATGGTTGTGAGCCACCATGTGGTTGCTGGGAACTGAACTCAGGACCTCTGGAAGAGTAGTCAGTGATCTTAACCACTGAGCCATCTCTCCAGCCCCCCTACCCTCCCTCCCCGAGTCAGTTCTTAAATTGACTACTCATTTAATTAATTTTCTGTTACCATTTTGTAGATGCCTTAAAACATATAATTTATTCTGTTCTCTGTCTTTCTTTCTCCCTCTTTCTCTTTCACACTAAAAATGTACATGAATAATCTGTATCTTATTTTATATATATATATATATATATATATATATATATATTTTTTTTTTTTTTTTTTTTTTTTTTTTTGAGACAGGGTTATTCTGTGTAGTCCTGGCTGTCCTAGAAGTTGCTTCATAGATCAGGCTGGCCTCAGAGTCACAGAGATCAGCCTGTCTTTGCCTTCCAAGTTCCGGGAGGGAATAATTTTTAAGCAGGACAGGGGAAGGCTGTAGGCTGTCTAGTCCAACCTCCTCTCTTGTCTTATCCTTAATCTCTGTGCTTTCCTCTCTCCTCTTTGGCTGCTGCAAACACTAAGGCAAAGTGAAGCCCAGCAACCCCCCCCCCCCCCCCAATCCTTCCCTTTGTTCAACTCTATGGAGACTTACCACTTCAGTTACAAAGTAGGCATTTGGAAGTAAGATGACTCTGTGGCCATGGGTTGGCTGCATTACAAAATGCCAAGTATTTTAGAAAGTGCTAAAACCCTAAAAAGTTAACACAAAACTGGTGACAACATTCCTGTACATTTGAGAGAAGAGGCAGAGAAACAGCACCTGAAGTAGGCTTATTTTAAACTTGTTAGTGGTTACTGTCCCATTTTAGTAAAGCTTTAGTTTATAGCCACATGGCAGCTTGTTGAATTCTTTGGGGGTTTTAGCAGTCACCAAATCATGCACTGATGTGAATTTTTTCTTTTTCTCATGTAGGTATCCCAAAGGCATTCATGTTGAGACATTAGAGACTGACAAGGTAATTAAGAGGCACTCAGTGCTCACACTTAACTGTGACTCACTAGGTATTGATAGTTTTCGCCTTGGCCCTACCTCCCATGAGCTGTGACTTTGGCCAGCTATGTGTTCTCTCTCTCTCTGAGCCTGATTTTTCTCATTTGTATAGTGGGGCTAAGCATGAGATGATCTAATTCTAATGTAGCTTATAGCTTTTAACTTTATGTGTATAAATGGTTTGCCTGTGTGAGGTATGTGTACCATATCCATAAGTCAGAAAAGAATTGGAGATACATGTGTTTGTAGTCTACCATGTAGGGGGAGCTGAACCCGGGGCTTCTGCAAGAGCAGTCAGTACCCTTAACCACTGACCCACCTCTCCAACTCTACTTACAGCTTTTGATGATTCACGACAGGAATAGTGGTTACTTGCCTTTAATCCCAGCACTCAGAATCAGGTAGATCTCTGTGAGTTCCAGGCCAGCCTAGTCTATATAGTGATTTCCAGGACAGTTATGTAGAGATACTCTATTTCAAACAAATCTGTTACAAATGCCAACCAAATAAGATTATTTAGTGAATAAGTGGAAGTAAACTTTTTTCCATTTGTAATATATACATTTATTGTAATTAAAAAAAAGATTTATCTATTTATTATATATGAGTACACTGTAGCTGTCTTCAGACACACCAGAAGAGGGCATCAGATCTCATTACAGATGCTTGTGAGCCACCATATGGTTGCTGGGAATTGAACTCAGGACCTCTGGAAGAGCAGTCAGTGCTCTTAACCACTGAGCCATCTCTCCAGCCCACATAGGATTATTTGATGTGTGGATTCCTTCATCTCTGAGGCAGCCAGGGCCAGTGTTTAACGTTATAATACATAACAACAGACCAGACCTCAGCACTTAACTGCCCAGCCATCTCTCCAGCCCCCTCTTTTTCTCAAAATTTACACACACATACATACACACACGTATATAAACATATATATTAACATGTATGCATATATAGACATTTTATTATAAATATTTTTAAATTATATATTTATACGCATATAAATGCACACATATATATACACAAATACATGAACACACACATATAAATACATACGTGTGTGTGTGTGTGTTGTCAGTGGGGCCATGCACAACTCAGGTTGTCAGGTTTGTCATTAAGTGTCTTTATCTAATGAGCCATCTTTCTGGCCCTTGCAGTATGCTTAATAAATATAAACTATAATTAATGTGAAAGAAGACTATAGGTGTTTCTTGTGTTCATAAAATATGATGTGGGTGCTTTATTTAAAGCAATTAGCATTTTTAAAGCTGCATTACCTACATATTCATTATATGAAGTCTTATTGGCATGGCTTGTAGCTGATTTCAGCCGATGTTTTTTGGTTTAAAATCCTAGAATACTGGAAGTGTCAAGACCATGCAGATGTGTAGGCATCTTTGGCATCATCTCAGAACACTTTTTGTTGTACTTGCTTATGCTTTGGCTTATAACTTTGTGGTTGTTTTCTTTTTGGCTCATTGAGATGGTTTCCTCATATAGCTGAGGCTGTCCTTTAACTCACTGTGTAACACTGTGGAGGCTAAGGAGTACAATGTTTTCAGAGCACTTCGTTCTTTGTCTTCTAGAAGGAGAGACACATAGTTATCAGCAAAGTGGATGAAGAAGAACGCAGACGGAGAGAACAGGAGAAGTTCGCCAAGGAGCAGGTGAGTGCAAGAAACATGACAAACAGAAGAACTTCTTTCTGTGGATTTCTGGATACCAGTTGGCCAGCAGATGGCCAGTAATCAAAGTTAGTTATTTTAAATGAATATAAACATATTTAATAAGAATATATTACAAAACCCAACAGCTTTTCATGGTGATACTATGAATGCAATTTTTCCATGTAATCATTAGATAGCAAATTGTTGAGGAGTTAAAGATTTTCTGCATTTCTGGTAAGAAGTGCTGATGAGGGAAGAAAGGGGGAGAAACTGAGTCAAGACATTTTCTTCTGTCTTTGTCAAGCCTGCCTCTGAGCCACCAGATGCCATGCTGGGCCCACACACATTCCCTGTAGGAGTCCTTACATACAGGAGTCACAGGAAGCGAGATGGCCACAGCTTCAGGGTTTTTCAGGGACATCTCCATCCTTATGGCCTTCATGTCTGCTCCCCACATTCTCTGAAGCTGCGGCTTGGCGGGGTCTCAACACACACTATTGTTTATCTTCCCATTTTCCTATTTGGGCTGTCAAATGCAAGAATAATTTCTGCAAAATAGAAGTAGTCCTCAGAACAGAGGCAGTCTTCACGGCGCCTCTCGCTCTTCACCGCAGTAGCTTATCCACATCCATTAGTTATTCCTGGAACCGCCAGGGAAAGCCACAGGCAGCTCCGGCCTCTCCTCCGCCTCCTCCCGTTGCTGCTGCTGCTGCTGGATGAGGTTGAGGTTGGAGCGGCTGGGTTCAGCTCGAGCGGCCGCGGGGACCAGCCGTGCCTTAGCAGCAGCGCGGCCAGGCTGAGGAGCAGGGCACAGGGCACGGGCTGGCAGAGCCTCGCCATGGTGAAGAATGAACCACAGAGGCATATTACGGGGCTGTGGGCGGTGGCAGGCGCCAGGGCTGCGGAACTGGTCTCGCCTTGGCTTTTTAAAGACCAGCAGGGTTTTAGACTGTATTTCCTGACTCTTGCCTCAGTTTCCCAATTGCTGGATTACAGCCATGCGCTACAGCATCTGCCTGAAGTTGTGACTATTATTATTAATTTTGTAAGTCAACTTGATTGACTTGGAAATTATAACACATCCTGTAGGTAGGTATGGTGGTGCATGGTCTAATCCCAGGATTTGGACTTAGAAGGTGGAGGTAGGAAGGTTCAAGACCTGCATGAACTTTACAAGATCCTGATTCTGAAAACATAAATAACTCCTGCCCCAATATATGAAGTGATGGGAAAACTGCAAAAGCTGTTAATTTACACTTGTTTATTTTACCATCCAAAACTGAAAGGTGTGTAGATTATTTTATCTTTATTGTTTTAAAGATTTATGTTATTTTTAAAGATTTACTTTCATTTTTATTTATGCATGTACATGCATGCGTGCGTGCATGTGTGCGTGTGTGTGTGCGCGCGCGCGCGTGTGTGTGTGTGTGTGTGTGTGTGTGTGTGTGTGTGTGGTTTGTCTGTGTCTTTAGAGTGAATGCTACATCTGCACAGGTATCCTCAGAATCTAGAGGAGGGCATGGAGCCCTTGAAGCAGGAATTCAAGGCATTTGTGAGCTACATAGTATGGTTACTAGAACTGAATTCAGGTCCTCTGGAAGAGTAGCTAGTGCTCTTAACCCCTGAGCCATTTTTTCAGGTCAAAAATTTATTTTGTTTAATTCATTCATTCATTCATTCATTCATTCATTCGTGTGTGTGTGTGTGTGTGTGTGTGTGTGTGTGTGTGTACATGAAGACAAATCCCCTTGGAAATCAGAAGAAGATGTGATATCCCCTAGAACTGGAGTTACATGTGGTGTGTGCTAGGGTGGAGCCTAGGTCCACTGCACCAGGAGCAGCACTCAGCTCTGGAAGTATCTTTCTAGGTCTCTCAATACTCGTTTTCCATGCCAATAGGGATCAGTATAACAGACCCCGTGACAGTAAAGCTGCCCCGCCTGAGACTGAGGAAGGTTCATTCAAATAAGGGTATCACACACATACACAATTTTAAAAAAACTTTTATTTCTCACTGTGTGTGTGTGTGTGTGTGTGTGTGTGTGTGATAGAGACACAGAGACGGGGTGGGGGGTGGGGCTCACTTGTCCAAGGACACACATGTGGAGGTCAGTGGAAAGAACGAGTGGTTCTCTTCTTCAGCCTTCACAGCATTCTGAGGGGTGCAGATTGTGAGGCCTTCATGTAAGCACCTTAACTCTGAGCCCTCTTGCACCCTATCTGTTTTAATTTAGTTCTTTTACTTAGGAAGAACTGAATGATGCTGTAGGATTTTCAAGAGTCATCCATGCCATTGCTAATTCGGTGAGTCATCACAGTTGGTTATTTTTTTCTTTTCTTTTCTAGTTATATAGCTAAGCACAGTATTTAAAATGAAGTCTAACTACTACTGCAAGTTGCTCACTCGGTTACCCTTGGAATGCTCACCTAGTGTGGAGGGAGAAGTTAGTAATAGGGGCTACTGCGTACGGTACAGTGTACCAAGTCAGAAGTCATCATGGCTGAATTATATCCAAATCAGTTTTTAGAAAGCTTCTGTTGCAAAAGTACAAAAGCACACACACAATCACATGTGTGTCCTTTGACACATGAGGCCCCCCTCTCTTATATACACACACACACACAAACACTATGAGAAATAAATGTTAAGTTAATATATACATACATACATACATACATCTCCTATACATACAAAGGCACAAAATCACAGGGTCACCCTGCCCTCTGATGTCCTTGTGTAGCTGCAGGAAACTGACCTTCATTTGTCTGAATGCAAGAACTAGAACTCAAGGAGCAATTAGAGGAACAAGTTCACTTCCTCTGTAGAACTGAGTTAAATTCCAAAATTCATCTATCACAATCTTAGTAATAATAAAGCTTTAAAACTATGCTGGCTGTTTGTGTAAATGTGCTAGAACATTCTGTGGTAGACATGTTTCTTTGGCCTTTGAAAAGCATCCACCTTTTGCATGGGTAAACTAGGTGTGCTCTTGCTTAGATAGTAGATCACCTGGGTCTAAGATTTTCTTTTCTGTGGGCAGTTGGGTCTGGGAAGGAGTTGTCTTGTCCTTTAGATGCTGCCCATTGAGACCCTCTCAGAGGTCAAGTGCCACTCTGTCAACATGGCCAGTGGAGAGGAGGCACAGTGTCCTCATTTGAACACAACACCAGTGACAGAGTCTTATAAAAGAAGGTCATTATCTACTAAGAACACTGTTACTTAAGCACAGTTAAACTGTACTGAACAGAAAATTGTGTCTCCCGAGAGGGAACAGGGGTGAGTCAATTTAGCAGCTGCTAAGGTCACAACTATCCAGAAAAGCAGGTTCTGGCCAACCTTGTTACTGTGTGAACACTTAGCCGGCATGCTTGCAAAGTAAGGGAGCTTCAGTTTTGATCCTCATTATTAGCTGGCATAATAATTCAGCTTACTCTCTGAAGTTGAGGCATTTGTTCCCTTTAGACACAGACACAGGAGAGGTGCATTTGTACTTGCTTAGCAGTGCATCCTGGGAAAAGCCACAGACGACATTAGCAATACCTTTCAATACATACGGAGCCTAGGCATATCTGAGGACTGGAAAAATGACAAGCATCTCTTCAAAACACCCAGTTTAATAAAAGGATCTAAATAAAATTATCTTTCCTAAGATTAGAGGAAACAGTGAGAAAAAAGTTATGTATCTTAGAAACAAAGTTATTTCTAATATTAATTTCTTTGTTTGTTTTTGAGATAGGGTTTCTCTGTGTAGCCCTGGCTTTCTTGGAACTCACTATGTAAACCAGGCTGGCCTCAAACTCAGGGATCCACCTGCCTCTGCTTTCCAAGTGCTGGGATTAAAGACATGCACCATCACTGTCCAACTTAATTTTTTATTAATATTAATAAGCTCTATGAAGCCAATAGATATTTATTCATTTATTCATTCATTTATTCAGTCATTCATTTGCAGAATTGAAGGTGAAATCTAACACTTTAAAAAAATATTTATTTACTTTACATATATGAGTACACTGTGGCTGTCTTCAGACACCAGAAGAGGGCATCAGATCCCATTACAGATGGTTGTGAGCCACCATGTGGTTGCTGGGAATTGAATTCAGTACCTCGGGAAGAGCAGTCAGTCGTTTATTTTCACAGTTCTGTCCAGGACTACTTGTATTTGATTATTATCACTCTGTATTCGGGTAGATTTTGATAGTCTTTCTTTGTCTGTATAACTTGATAGTGCTGGTGAATTTTCAGTGTGTTGTTAAATGTCCCTCAGCTGGGATTTGTTGTGGTATTCTGCCACAAAAGTGGCATTAATCCTGTGGATCTCAGTAATGGATTGTTGAGGTGCTGTCTATTGCTGCTCTCTGAAGCTGTGTTTCCTTTGTAGTAGTAAATGTCTTTGGTGAGTAGGCTGTGCTGTTGCACTTCCGTTGTCTCAGTACTTGAGAGGCAGAGGCAAGAAGGTCAGGAGTTGGGAGGCTAGTCTAGGCTACTGAGCATGGAAACATAAAAATAGCAACACCAGACAGAGACTCGGGCTGTTCGTCCTGTTGCCTCAACTTCTCAAGTGCTATGAGTGCCTGCACCATGGTTAGCTACAAACCAGCATTTTTAAAGACATACCTGTTTATCTATGTATTATATACATACATACACAAATGTACACTGTAGCTGTCTTCAGACACACCAGAAGAGGGCATCAGACCTCATTACAGATGGCTGTGAGCCACCATGTGGTTGCTGGGAATTGAACTCAGGACCTCTGGAAGAACAGACAGTGCTCTTAAACTCTGAGCCGTCTCTCCAGCCGCTAACCTAGTATTTTCTTGCTCAATTTTGAATAGTTTTAATTGGTGCTTTTTAGTTTGGCTCTTACGTCCTTGGAGCAAGTTTCCTGTCCCATTACTTTGAACATTTCCTGGTGACATGTTGTGTTTCCCCTGACTTCATTCTGGAAACAGTGATTTTTTAAAAAGTTCTGGTTCTAGGAGAGTGGAGCTTTGTTTTTTTAGGTTCCCCTGTGTAGTCCTGCATTTTCTGGAACTTACTCTGTAGAACAAGCTAGTCCGATTCAAGATTAAAGGCCTGTACAACCACCGCCCAGCCTGGAACATTTGTTTTTTTCATATTTGTATGCCACTCATATGAGGTTGCCTGCAGAAGCCAGAGGAGAGGATCCTCCGGATGTTTTTCCAGCTGGAATTACAGGGGATTATGAGCCACCCAGCAAGGGTGTTGGGACAGTAATTACTCTTAGCCATTGGTCCATCCTGTGGCCTCTAGAATGGAGTTTGAAACCAAGATCTAGCCTGCAGTTTCTTCTGTGCTGTCCTGGCTCTAGATGTCACTGGACACTGCATATACAAACACTCAGTCCTGTGTGAAGGATATGGTTGGTGTGGTTTGATTGAAAATATCCCCCATAGGCTCACAGATTTGAGTGGCACCCTTTGAAAGGAATAGGATGTGTGGCTTTGTTAGAGGAACTGTGTCTCTGGAGGTGGGCTTTGAGGTTTCAAAAGTTTATGCCCACCCTAGAGTCTTTCTCTTTGCCTTTGGATCAGGATGTAGGTCTCAGCTACTGTTCCAGTGACATGCTTATCACCATGCTTCCTGCCATTATGATAATGGACTAACCCTGTAAGCCAGACTCAGTTAAATGCTTTCTTTTATAAGAAGAATTGTGTTGGTCTTGGTGTTTCTTCATAGCAATAAAGCAGTGACTAAGACAGTTGTTGACATCTGGCATCTTCCTTCTTCAGGTGCTCTCCCCTCCCCCTACTCCCTTTCACTTATCTTGGTCCTCATTGATTGGGCCGACAAACTAATGATCCCTCCCCAGTGTTTGGATTATTAGAACTGTATTTTACTATTATGGGGATTCAAACTCAGATCCTCATATTTCTATGGCTATTTTTCTGCCTGAACCATCTCCCGAGCCTGTGAGAAGTGTAGTTTCTCCAAGTCTTTTCTTCCTAGCTTCTCATGCATTCTGACTGGTGTGCGCTGCCACAGTGCTTGACATTTTAACATTGCACTGGGACCCAAGATTTACAGATACCGAGCCAAAAGAAAAAAAAAAAACTCAGCTCGTTAGATTTGTGATATTTTGTATAAGATTAATTATGTCATGAGCTGTAGAGATGGCTTAGTGGTTAAGAGCACTGACTGCTTTCCCAGAGGTCCTGAGTTCAAATTCCAGCAACCACATGGTGGCTCACAACCATCTGTAATGGGATCTCATGCCCTTTTCTGGTGTGTCTGAAGACAGCTACAGTGTACTCATATATAATAAATAAATAAATCTTTTAAAAATTATGTCAAAGAATCAAGTTGGCTTCTGAGTTTGGCATGTTGCATAGAGAACCATTGAAACTTTGTAGAAAGCTTCACTGTTGTGTTTGAAGCTTGCAAGGACTGATATTTTATCAGTTTGACACAAGGTAGAATCATCATCTCAATTGAGGAAATGCCTCCATGAGATACAGCTATAGGGCATTTCCTCAATTAGTGATCAATGAAGGAGGGCCCAGCCCTGGACTGGTGGTCCTGGGTTCTATAAGAAAGCAGGCTGAGCAAGCCATGGGGGGCAAGTCAGTAAGCGTCATCCTCTGTGAACTCTGCATCAGCTTCTGCCTCCAGGGTCCTGTCCTGTCTGAGTTACTGTCCCAACTTCCTTTGGTGATGAACAGCAATGTGAAAGTGTAAACCAAATAAGCTTTTTTCTCCCTTCTTTGCTTTGTGTTTATAGTGTTTCATCAAAGCAGTAGAAACCCTAAGATAATGTTTATGTTAAAAATGCAGTCAACTAGCCAGGGCTACACAGTGAGTTCCAGCTCAGCCCACAGAGAGAGCCCCCAAGTCAAACAAAACATAGCAGCTATCTTAACCCACCATTGAGACAAAACCAAACCAGCAGAATTTGAAAGCAAAGCTGGACACTGTGGCACAGGCCTAATCTCTGCACTTGGGGAACAGAATCACAAGATCTGTTCAAGAGTTTCCTCAGTTGCATAGGTGTCCCAGGCTAGCCTGGGCTACATTAGGTCTTATGTCAACTTCTACTCTCCTAACCCCCAAACTGGAATACAACATCCTCTCTCTGTTCCCTGAGGAGTCACAAGGCTGGGAAATCTAAGGTGATATATATTATATATTAGTAGGTAAATTTTATAAATTTAGTAAAGAATTTTATTTTTAGTAGCTACTAAAATGGAGTAATTTATTATACCTGTATGATTGGAAAGTAATGAGGGTCATCGAGATGGTGGTGACTGAGGCTGATCCCCAAATCCATGGGAAGGTGGAGGGAGGGGACATAGTCCACAGAGTTGTAGTCCAGTCGTCTCCGCAGGCATCTGTGGCTGTGCATCTCCCCTCACTGCCGGCTCAAGTCTGCATGTGTGCACGAGTGCTTGCGTGCACACACAGACTGATGATAACTTTTAACAGAGGAGCAGTGGCGTGCCATGAGCCATTGGACATAGATGATGTAGTAATAAAAATGTATTGAGTTTCACAACCTTAGGAAGTAGTTATTTTACATTTTATAACATTGTCATAAATCTTTTAAAAATATGTAGGTTTTAAAGATGTTTTAAGAATCTTACTGGTATATATTTGAAGTCAAAGTTCTCGGGATTTCAGACTTTATTGTTTAAAAGTACTTCAGTCAAACTGTTTCCAGCCAGGCATAGTGTTCTCTATAGTCTCTATAGGGAGAGTGAGGCAGGAGGATTGCTGTACTTCAGAAGTTCAGGGGCAACCTGGACAGTATAGCAAGACTTGTCTAAAAAACCAAAATTAACCAGAAACTATATCCAAAATCACAAGATTAATAACAATGTGAAAAGTGGAAAAAAAAATCACTAAGAATGGGCATAGTGGCTGTGGGTCTATAATCTTAGCACATGAGAAACTGAGGCAGGAAGAGCGTGAGGCCTGTGTGGGTGACCTAGGGAGCAGCAGGCTAGCCGGGCTGGGTTGTGACTCTGTCTCATCTGAAGCATCTACCTTATTCCATAAGCCCTGATTCAACTCTGACATGCTTTTCCTAACTCATCTTTCCCCAGGGGAAGCTGGTTGTCGGACACAACATGCTTTTGGACGTCATGCACACGATCCACCAGTTCTATTGCCCCCTGCCTGTGGTAAGTGACGCCTGCTCTTCCTGCGAGCGTTCTCTCCCTGTATGTGCATGTTCCTAGAAAGACCTTACGTGCTTTTCTTTCCTTTATTGTTTTATGTGTATGAAGAGTGTCTTGTCTGCATGTACATGTGCATGCCTGGTACCCAGGAGCTTCAGAAGAAGCCTGGTACTCTAGGGCTGGAGTGACAGAAGGTTCTGAGCTGTGAGGTGGGTGCTGGGTCTTCTGAAAGAGCAGAACACGGCTATTCATCCCTGAACTCAGAGATCATCTTTAAAATGCTTTTCTAGGGACCTAGGGAGATAACTTAAAAGTGCTCTGAGCTGCTGAGAGCCAGCCTTGCTGTTTTGATAGAATGTATACATGAATTATTTTAAGGGGTTGATGGCTGTCAGGTATTGCCAGACAAGACTAAATATTTATTTCTTCAATCAGTGCTGGTTGGTTTGCTCGTTTACTGCTGCAC
Organism: Micromys minutus; assembly: GCF_963924665.1. Lineage (NCBI taxonomy): Eukaryota > Metazoa > Chordata > Mammalia > Rodentia > Muridae > Micromys > Micromys minutus. Next base: position 26,172,715 of record NC_137966.1, on the reverse strand, counting down.
ACAGGATAGGCCACAGGTGTCTCCAAAATTAGACTTGGGAGAGCCAGAAGGAACACGGGGCCACTTGATTGCTACTGCTGAGCACTGTGAGGCTCCCTGGGAATCTTGGTGGCATTGCTGTACTTGGAACCAGGTCATCTGAGTCATTATCACATGGTTTTTGCCTCTCTGCTGGCTTTCCCCCTTACCCCATAACTGCTGTGGCTGTGTCTCTTGCTCCCGTCATTCTGCCCTCCACCCTTCTTCATTATTTTTGTCCTTCAAAGATTTTACCCTCTGCCATGACATGAACCACAAATACCGTAGATTCTCCAACATCCATCCCGAGCTCTGGTCCAGGTGTACATTTCATGCTAGACTCTAACCCTCAGACTAATGCATTTTTAAGATTTATATATCTCAAAGGCAATTTAAAAGTTTGCCCCCCCCCCTTTTCCCTTCTTACACTGTCTTCAAACCAGTTATTTTTTTTCTGTTTCTGTTCCTCTGATTTTCCTGCTGCAGTCCTGTGTTTCATGTCAGCCTGAGTTCTGCTAGTCCAGTGGCTAATGGACTAGTCAGCTAGTGCTGTCCTTTCAGACCTGAGTCTCACTTGCCTCTCAAGTAGCTGCCCTTCTCTTCTGCCGTTCACCCTGGATTTGAGTCCTTCTCCCCACTTAACATTCAGGTTGTCTTTTATACTATACATTGACAACATTTTTATAAAAGACCACATAAAACAGTTTGGGTTTTCTAGGCTGCGTAGTGCTGGGACAACTCTCTAATCTGCCATTATAACCCTGAGACTGCTACGTTGGATAATAACTGATTTAAGGGAAAAATGAGGTGGTGGTTCTCAACGTCCAGCTTCAACACGTTGTCAACAGAGTCAGCAGAACACACAGACATAGGAATCTTATTTAGGTTAATGAGGTTTTTTTTCTTATTATTATTAGGGGGAAAAGCACACCCACACATGTACACACACTTGGTGTTTGAAGAACCTGGTGGCTCTAAAAATTTATTCTTTCTCCTATAGCTTATATACCCAGCAAAATCTTTCAAGCAATATAAAAATTAGAATTTACTGACAGGCTGCAATTTGCAGTTATAACCAAAGGATCATTGATTTTGTTATTTATCTCTAAAAGCAATCTTATAAAACACAAGAGTTATAAATCTAAACTTTTATATATAAAAACAATCTGTCATTTTTTACTTTAAATCCTCAAGGTGCACACCTACTCATTAACAGTTGTTTATTAAATTATATCAGGAAGCTGAGGGCAGAAATGGGTACAAGAAATTCACCATCACCATGGTCACAGAGAGGCATGTAGCCGGTGCCATTGTTTCTGTTTCCTGTCCTCAGAAATCCTTTGCTCAAGTTACCAAAGTGTATCTTTTCCCTTAGATTTTCTTTGTCAAAGCCACTAAACAGATCACTGTTGTAAGTGCCAATGACATTGCCCAGTGAAGGGCTGGAAACCCCCTTAAAGTTTCCTACACACATAGCTTGAGGGAGGTAAGGACTGTGAGAACAACAAGCAGCGAGAAACTCCACAGCAGCGTGACGTCCTCAGGACACACAGTCCTCTGCGCTCTGCCTCTCCATGGCACCCCTTCATGGCTGTGCTAATTGGCTTTGCCAGTCTCTGAGTTCTAAAGCTGCTTGGTGGTTCTTCTTGCACAACCACCAACATGTGATCCAAATTTGTGTGTGTGTGTGTGTGTGTGTGTGTGTATACACAGAGAGAGAGAGACACACACACATACAGACACACACACACACAGACACACACAAATGATTTATTATAGCTAGACAAACCATGGCTGTCTATTACTGTAAAGTCCAAGAATCCAGTAGCTGTTCAGTCCAAGAGGCTGCATGTCTCAGCTAGTCTTTAGTACATGCCAGAACCCTGAAGAAGTGGGTTCTATTGCCAGTAATAGCAAGAGTAGCAGGCAAAGAAAACAAAGTTTCCTTCTTCCATGTCCTTTAAGTTGACTGCCAACAGAAGGTGGGGACCAGATTTAAGGTGTATCTTCCACCTCAAAAAAATCAAGGTTTGTCTGCTCACCTCAAAAATTCAGATTAGAAGTGGGTCATCCCACTTAGATGACCTAATTAAAAAAAAAGTCTCTCACAGGTGTGCCTCGCTGTTTGGGTTTTAGATAATTTCAAATGTAGTCAAGTTAACCAACCAATAGCCATCACACTATGCTTTATTTTTATGTACTAAAAACCAAACAAACAACCTATTTTAGGGTAGGTGAGGTATCGGGTTAAGTGTGCTTGCTGCCTTTTCAGAGGGCCTTCAGCGAAGCGGGTTTGCCTCAGCCTCATAACTGCCTGTAACTACAGTGCCTATAAACTCACCCATATACATACACAAATAAAAATAAATTATGTTTAAAGTGTATGAATGTTTTGCCTCCATGTATGAATGTGCTCTCTTTGCTTGCCTTCTGTTGCAGAGGCCAGAGAAGGGTGTAACTGGAGTTACAGATATTTGTGAGCCACCATATTGGTGCTGAGAATTGAACCTGTGTCCTTTGGAAGATCAGCAAATGCTCTTAACCAGGAGCCATCTCTAGCGCCCCACCCCCTTTTGAATCTCATGTGTAGCCCAGATTGCCTTTGAACTCTTAGGTTCAGGTGTTGAATCTCATGTGTAGCCCAGATCGCCTTTGAACTCTTAGGTTCAGGTGTTGAATCTCATGTGTAGCCCAGATTGCCTTTGAATCCTTAGGTTCAGGTGTTGAATCTCATGTGTAGCCCAGATCGCCTTTGAATCCTTAGGTTCAGGTGTTGAATCTCATGTGTAGCCCAGATCGCCTTTGAATCCTTAGGTTCAGGTGTTGAATCTCATGTGTAGCCCAGATCGCCTTTGAATCCTTAGGTTCAGGTGTTGAATCTCATGTGTAGCCCAGATCGCCTTTGAATCCTTAGGTTCAGGTGTTGAATCTCATGTGTAGCCCAGATCGCCTTTGAACTCTTAGGTTCAAGTGTTGAATCTCGTGTGTAGCCCAGATCGCCTTTGAATCCTTAGGTTCAGGTGTTGAATCTCATGTGTAGCCCAGATCGCCTTTGAACTCTTAGGTTCAAGTGTTCAGATCACCACATGCTCTCGGTTTCCTGGCTCAGTCCTGCTTAAACTGCTGCGAGCCTGGACTCATCTCTTGACATTTGCTAGGTCATCTTTCCCATCAGCCCCTGATAGTCTTTTGGAGGAGAGCAGAATGCTCTGCCACTTGCACAGTGGGTCAGTTGCTGCTTGTCCGAGGGCTTGGTCTTACGGTACCACCACTTCCATGATAACCCATCCGTCAGTCTCTAGGATGCAAGGGTTCCGGCAAAAGTGATGACCAGACATTTGCATTTTCTGTCTACAGAGCTCGTGGTTGTTTTCTGCCATTCTTTTCTTACTAGCCATGGAGGCCAAAGGAACAAGGGTTAGGGCTCCTGACGGTGCAGTTACCATAAGGACTGAGGGAGCATATTTAATATTGTGCTTCTGGTGTTCTTAATAGCAAACAGGCACATGGAAGGCATTAAGTATTGATCTAACATGAGTGTCTTCTGATGTGTGGATCTCTTCACGTCACAGACCCCACTTAAGATTCTCAGGTAACCCACATTCTTTGTTTCTGCATCTAGCTGGCTCTTTGGAGTCGGGCCTGTCAGGTTGCATCTCATTGCGTATGTATCCAGTCTCTGTGAGGGTCCATGTTCCCAGGCAGGCTGATGTGTACTCTGGCAGCCTGGGTTTGGGTAATTGCTTGCTTCTGCCTGCTTTCTTTTAGCCTTACTCCATGTTTTCAGTCTACATCTCCACTTACCCTTTCCTACCATGCAATTCTTTGCTTGCTGCCATTAGTGGCCGATCCTCTGGGGCTTTGGAGCTTCCAGGTGCCTAAGTTTTGCTCTGTATTTTATGGCACAGTCCCTTCTCCTAGGTGATAGATTTGAGGAGGATTGTGTGTGAGTGCCCAGAAAATGTGAACTTGAATGAGGCTAGTCCAATTCAAATTCCACCAGTGTCTTACTCAGGGTTTCTATTCCTGCACAAACATCATGACCAAGAAGGAAGTTGGGGAGAGAAGGGTTTATTCAGCTTATAATTCCACATTGCTGTTTATTACCAGAGGAAGTCAGGACTGGAACTCACAGGGCAGGAAGCAGGAGCTGATGCAGAGGCCATGGAGGGATGTCACTTACTGGCTTGCTTCCCCTGGCTTTCTCAGCTTGCTTTATTATAGAACCAGGACCAGCAGCCTACAGTGGGCCCTCTCCCCTTGATCACTAGTTGAGAAAATGCCTTACAGCTGGATCTCATGGAGGCATTTCCTCAAGGGAGGCTTCTTTGTGGTAATTCCAGCTTCATCTCACCAAGGTACCTGAGGTGATTTAGCATGTGTGCACAGCACAGCGCGCGCGCACGCGCACACACACACACACACACACACACACACACACACACACACACACACACAGAACGTTTTATCCCTTGCATTATCAGAGAGAAAAACATTGTTCTTTTATTTAGCTATGGAATAAAGGAGATGAATAGGAGACAGTCTATTGAAGGTGGTAGAATAGTTACATCTCCTGACAACATATTAAATTAAAAGGCATTAATTTTATTTCTGTGTATGGGTTTTAGGGTTTCTGTTGCTCTGATTAAACACTATGACCAATAAGCAAGTTGTGGATAAAAGGGTTTATTTGGCTTACACTTCTATCTACGCTCATCATTGAAGGAAGTCAGGACAGGAACTCAAATGAGACAGGAACCTGGAGGCAGGAGCTGATGTAGAGGCCATGGATGGTGGATGGATACTGCTTATTGGCTTGTTCAACATGGCTTGCTCAGCCAGGACCACCAGCCCAGGAATGGAACCACCTACAGTGGGGTGGGCCTTCCTCTATCATAACAAATTAAGAAAATGAATTACAACTGGAACTTATAGGGGTATTGTCTCAATTCCCCTATAACTGTGGTTCCCTCCTGTCAGATAACTGTAGTTTGTATGACAAGTTGACATAAGACTATCCAACACAGTCTTTTCTGTTCTATTTCTGTGAAGAGACACCATGACCAAAAAAATCTTAGAAAATAAAGTATTTAATTTGGAACTTGCTCAGAGTTCTAGGTGGTGAGTAGGAAACCGGCACGACCTTAGAGCAGCAGCTGAAAGCTTTGCATCCTGATCTGCAGGCAGCAGGGAGAGGGGCAGCGCTGGAATAGGCTTTTGCAGCCCCAAACTCCAGGAACATACCTTCCCCAACAAGGCGTTACCTAATCCTTCCCAAACAGTTCTGCTAACTGTGGACCAAGCTTTCAGACATATGAGCCTTTGGGGCTTATTCTTATTCAAACCACTACAGCCTGCTTATGTGTCTGTGCCCCACTTGAATGCCTGTACTGACAGAAGCCAGAAGAGGGCATTGGGTCCCCTGGGACTAGATTTATTCAGTTCAGAGCTGCCATATGGGTCCTGGGAATTGAACCCCAGTCCTTTGGAAGAGCAGCCAGTGCTCTTAACTAAATCATCTCTCCAGCAGCTGGTACCACATTTTTAAAATGTAAATGTAAAGCTAGTCAGTATCCTATCTGTAATTCAGAATTCTTGCTTCATGATGGAAGGTGGAGACAGGAGAATCCTTGGGAGCTTATGGGTGAGGCAGCCGGGCATATGGTGAACAACAGGGGACGCTAGCTCAACCTTGCTGAAAGGAGAAGCCTGACATTAACATTGTCTTTAGATTTTTACACATGCACTGTGGCAGGCTTATGCTTAATGCGTATATATGTTTTATGCACAAGATGAACATAAAAAGAAAGAAATCATGTCTTGTTATTTAGTGGAGAGTTTCGTTTAGGAACCCTACTCTTTGAGCATGACCTTATAGACTATGTATTCTTTTTAGTCCTGGAGATGGATGTAATTCTACTTTTCTCTTGTTTATAAAACTTTAGTGGTATAGAAAGGTCGACAACAGATATTAGAGCACTTTTGTGTGACTTAGCCTTAGCCCCTTGTTCATGTATTGTCCATTGGGTCAACAAGAGCCATTGAGAAGCTGCTGCATTTCAAGCTGACTGCAGTCTGTGTTCACAGCTTGCTGTGAAGCATGAATGACTTTGTAGAGATCCGTTTACTAGGGGTCAGGAGTGTCACCACCAAGCTAGCATGGCAATTATGTAAATGGACTAATTCAAAGCTAAAGTACTCTCATTTTTGCTCTAGAATTCCTCCTCAAAATAAACCTATAAAATGAATAGTCTAATGTAGGGACTTGCTGTTTTTCAAAAGTAACTTTTATTTGTTTCATTTAGTTGTCCTCTCGGAGGCTTTAATGCCTACGGCTGCTAGGTTGCTAACTGAGGCCTAGTCCTTGAAGCTTCTAGCCTCTGAATAATCTTAGCTAGACTTAGAATCTCAGCCTTTGAGATTTACTGCTGAGTAAGCTCACCCTTTCTAGTTCTTTCTGAATTCTGGCTGACTGGTTCATCTCAGCTGTTCTGGCTCAAACTCTTCTCCAAACTGACTGATTCAATCTGTCTTCTCTCCTGGCCTCTCCTGAATTGCTCTGCTTAGCCTCAAACTAATTCTGGCAATCTGTTCTACTCTTCTGGCTACTTCTTATTCTTTTTCTTCACTTGTGTCTAGCTTGTTCTCTCTCTGCAACCTTTCTAAAATTGTCCCAATAAAGCTGCCTTCTTTGCACTATTCCTTAAATAGTTTTCCTCCCCCCCTTCTCTTGAGAGCTGGGTGCATCCTGTTCTGTCAGGTCTCTCTGACTCATCATCTTGTGTCCACTCAGACATCACTTTCAAACATGGCTGCTTCTACAAACTAGCTTAGTTATTTGGGACTACAGGTGTGTACTAAAGGTGTGTTTGTGTTCCAGTTAGAGGTGTGTGCTAAGGGATGAGCCACACCACAACTAGAAACAGGTTTTTCCAGTAAACAACACAATCTTGGTTCACAGTGAGATTCGATGTCCTTCAACAGCTGTTACTGCCACATTAGCAATTTACTCAATACTTAGGCAAGAATCATATTATCATATTTGTGTTCCAAGATCTGTGTTTTTATGGCCATTTTAACTAGTAACCAGAGATAGGCTCAGAGATTTAAGTTGCTTTACAGCGTGTTGATTCCCACATCAGCCACTTACTGCAGTGATGCCACTTAGTGTCACTATTAGCATAAGTCTGTGACAGTCCCTCAGGTCAGCAGTACTTGACAATTTTGTACTTTTAATTTGGTGACTTGTTTGTGTGTTATGTGTGTTGCCAAGGGGAGCCAGTGGAGGTCAGAGCACAACTGTGGGAGGTGGCTCTCTCTTCCCATGAGGCTCTCATTGATCAGGAGGTCAGAATAGGACCAGTGCCTGGAACTAAATATGGGTGGTTTTGAGCTACCATGTGGGTGCTGGAGATCTAACCTGGGTCATCTGCAAGAGCAACAACATTATTTATTTTATGTATATGTGCACACTGTTACTGTCTTCAGACACACCCGAAGAGGCATCTGATACCATTATAGATGGTTTTGAGCTACCATGTGGTTGCTGGGACTTGACTCAGCAACTCAGGACTTCTGTAAGAGCAGTGAGTGCTTTTAACCTCTGAGCCATCTCTCCAGCCCCTCAACAACATTCTTAACTTTGGAGTCATCGCTCTAGTTCCTAAGAAATAATTCTTAATTATATGTGGATCTTACCATTTAGTTTGAGGCCCATGTGAGAAAATATTTGAGAACTGGAGGTGCTTTTGTATGTTTTTAGCAGTATTGTGGGCTGCTAGGAAAACAGTAACGGGTCATGTTCTTGCTTTTCAGGACCTGAATGAGTTTAAGGAGATGACAACATGTGTTTTCCCCAGGTAAGCCTTCTTCAGAAGGACACTCAATGAGACATATGCAGCACAAGTAGTCAGTTGGACAAGCTGGGAAGGGATTTAATGAGTGAACATCCCCAGCTTTGCCATAGTTGACTGTTTAAATTTATGAATAGTTTGATCATCCCGTTAAAGATTGGATTCTGACTTAGAGTGGAAGTAGAAAGTAGTTGACTTTCTCTGACTCTGAAGGACTGGTGAAGGGCTCTGTCAGTTCTGGCCATTCACACATAGGGGATATACTTACTTAACTGTTGATGTCTCAACTGACAGAACTGGTTAGGAAGCAGAGAAAGGACTCAGTGAGGGCAGTGCTACCTGCTTTCTGGGTGGGTCTTCCTTCCTCAGTAAACCTCATCAAGGGATGACTCAGAGGTGTGCTTGTAGGTGACTCCAAATCCAGTCAAGCTGACAGTGGAGCTTAGCTGGCACTGTAAGAAATAATAGCAGGAAACTTCGCAAGGAGTTCAGAACTATGCAAACCAGATGGTAGCAGTGGGTGGTGGTGATTTGGGAAGGGTGGATCCCATAGAACAGTAAAATGGGAAGTGTTTGCCTCACTTTCAAGATGGATGCTAGCCTCATTCCTCGGGTACAGGTATAAACCTGTTCCTTTGGCTTAGTGTCTGACTGCCTACAACCCTTTGGTGAGTGAAGGAAGCCAGCAGATGGACTGTGTCCTCACACCAACCCCATTGCCACTCAGTTCACACTGACTAGTGTGTTCGTTTCATCTGTCCACTTCTGTGTGTTTTACAGAAGTACTTAATATATGAAGAGTATATTTTATTTCTGAAATATCTTAAGTATTTTTGTATTTTAACAAAGTACATTTTCAATATTGAGATATGTTTTATTTACCTTATTAAAATGTATTTTGTTTCCAGACTCTTGGATACTAAGTTGATGGCCAGCACACAGCCTTTTAAGGTATAATTTAAATTTGAACTATCGCTCATAAGATATAATTTGAAATTTCTGTTTGTTTGAGACAGACTCTTGGTATGCCCAGGCAGGCCTTGAACTCCCCCATAGCTAATTGTAGTAATTTTGAACTTCAGATCCCCTGCCTTTGCCTTCCATGTGCTGGGATGCAAGTGTGTACCGTCATGTCCAGCCCGCTTTTCATGTTTTTGCATTACCACAAATAGCTTTGTAATTCTGGTCTAGTTAAATGTTGCCTCAAACACAATAGAAATAAGGAGAGAGAACTTGGAGAAGAACAGCAATAATATAAATATGTGAAGTCATCTTTCCTTCTCCTGTTTCTGAGTATAAGCCCTCTAAATCCTGGGGTCTTTCTGCCTTGGCTGTCCTAGAACTTGCTTTGTTGACCAGGCTGGCCTCGAATTCAGAGCTCCTAAGTGCTGGAATTAAAGGTGTGTCCAACCATCACCCAGCTTGCAATTTGTTATTGAATAGGTTATACCTGCCGGCAGTTTGTCCTCTCTGCCCGCCTTCTTATTTTACATATTTGGACAAATATTCTAATCATTTAAGTTAATGTATTTACATTCTTGTCAAGGACTTTCTGACCCTCCTGAACAATACACTAGGACAGTGCTTTGCAGTTCCGAGTGTGCCAGCCATCCTGTAAGTTAAGAACTATCTGTAGCCTTTTCGCAGTGCCTGTCCAACCCCTCAGCAAATGTGGGTGCTTGTTTTTCTCCCTCTGCCAGTTGCTTTTCAGTTTTGCTTTTGTAATGAGGTTGGCTTTAACCTGTTCATCTGCTGCCTCAGCCTGCCGGTAGCTGGAGTTACAGGTGAGCACCAAACTGCCTGAGTTTGCAGTTCTCACTCTGCCTTCCCGTGTCACCACCGGTCATCACCTTTCCGGAGTGAGCCTCGAACGTGCTCCTTTCACAGATTTATTCTAATGGCTTCTGTTCTTTTAGGAGACACCAGGCTTCTGTCCTTCTGTAGACCCTAAATTGGCTCTCCTTAATCTCTTGCTTTGAGATGAAATGTCCTAACCTCTTGCTTTGCAGGATATCATTAATAACACATCCCTTGCAGAGTTGGAAAAGCGCTTGAAAGAGACACCTTTTGACCCTCCTAAAGTTGGTAAGAACCTGAAAACTGTCAAACTTTGGAAATTACTAATATGTTCTGTAGAAAAGAATATGAAATGTCTCTGAAGTAGTAATTTGCTATTGTAGACTTTGGCTGAGCTAAGTTTCAGGCCCTTGAAGCTGTCCTCTGAGCTAAACAGTATTACTGAGGAAAGCCAGTGGTCAGGAGGAACACCTAGTATCACACCAGGTGTGTAGTATGTGTGGCCCACCCTTGTTTTTTGGGGAGCTGTTGGTCCTGTTACCCACATTATGCTGCTGACTATAGTTAGCGTTTCATGGGCCGTGGCCAGAGACACTGATCACAGCACTAATGGTGTAGAAGTTGGTAATGGAGGGTAGCAGGGTGGACAGGGCCATCGGCATTTGCTTCCCTTCTGGGTAGTAGTTCAAGAGTCCAGTTACAATGCAGAGGGAGGGAAACCCATGCCCTATGTGTAACCGTGCAATGGGATAATTGATCTGGGGAATAATGAACTTCAGCAGGCAGGGCCTTGCTTTACTACCACAGTGTTCAAAAGCTTTCTTTCTTAGCAAGTGTCAAGCCCAGTATTTCGTATGTAAGGAAATTAAAGGATTCTTAATAAAAAACACGAACGGTTCCAGCCACTCCATCAGTAGCTTCCACTCTTGCCTCTGATGAGGCAGGGGCCTTTTTAAAGTTCATTTCCAGCTTGAGTCTAGGAAATAATTACTCATGAGTAAGAGCTGTATCCTGTCAGAATTTACTCAGAAGTACATTACTCTTACATTCACTCAGCACCTGAATGTATCAGTGTGACTAAGAATGAACTCATAAGTGATTCTGTAGTGCAGGGGCCGGGGACTAAGGACAGCATTACAGTGAACTCTGATCATTTTGGGGTTGAGTGTGTGTTTGTCTGTATAAATTGCTAAGTTTGGAACAGCCCAGGGCTGCTGCATTTAGTTGGACTCACATGTTTTATGGGGATTATTTGGGTTAGGGTTAGGCCTCAGACTTGCTGTAGTTCTTTTGCCTCAGCTTCCCGAGTACATCGATTGCAGGTGTGGCCACTATGCCCAGCTTGGAGCCCTGCTCAATCTCTTTTGTCCTGTGTGAATGATAAGATTGCAGATGGCTCCAGTCTGTGTGGCTACAGAGGCCTACTGCTGGATCTTGGTAAGGAAACTGAGGCCTCTTTTTTTTTTCCAGGGCTTTTGTTTTGTCATGAGGTTTTATGTAGGTAGGACTGAGAACTCAGGCCATGTCTATAACACACAAGAATGCACTTGGATTTGGCCAGACACCGTGCTTACTAGTCTTCATGTTTCTCTGGGGGAAATTGATGGTTCCTTTTTTTCTCTTCAGAAAGTGCGGAAGGCTTTCCAAGCTATGACACAGCTTCTGAGCAGCTTCATGAGGCAGGGTATGATGCCTACATCACAGGACTCTGCTTCATCTCCATGGCAAATTACTTAGGTACTTGATATATCTGTTTCTGTCAAATAGAATGAGTGGATCTCTCCTGTTTCCTGTTAGCTCCACCTGCTGGGATGAATTACCAAAGACCAGGCTTAGATAACAGACGCATGGTCTCATGGTGCAGGAGACTTGGAAGCCCTGGATTGAGGTACCCACACTGGACACCAGCTACCAGCTTTTTAACATCTCCTCACACTGTAGAGTGCTAGAGAGAGGAAGCAGCTGTGTGTCTTGTGAAGGAGCCAGTTACACTACTTGACCACCAAATAGCTCATTTATGGAGCTCACTGGGTGGGCTTTGGCTTCCATGTGGGAGTGCAGACGGGATGGCGGCTTGTATCACCCACCACCGTGGTCCTAGGGTCTGGCCATCATTACAGAAGCAGGAGGCTGTTGAGAGGGGAGCTGGAAGAGTTGAGGCGGGAACACCCAGGAAGGGACAGCTGGCACTGCCTGTAAGGTGTGTTGACCCCTCACTGAATGTAACAAACTATGAGATTTCGCACTTTGACCACGTGCTGTATGTAATGCCCTGCTTCTCTTCACTAGGTTCTTTACTCAGTCCTCCAAAAATGTGTGTGTCGGCCAGATCAAAGCTCATTGAACCCTTTTTTAACAAGTAAGTAATCAGAGGGTTACAACCTGGTTCTTACACTGTGGACAAGACCCATACCTTGGGGGACAGGGATCCAGGGTACATTTTAATTAAATATTTCTCATCTTTAGTAGCTCAGACGGTTTTTGAAAGTAGACATTGACTTTTTGGAAAGAAAGCATTGTTGATGGCATATGTCTTTTCCAAGAAAAAAAAATAGTAGTTTTGGCATTTAAAGTACCTTAAAGGGATCAGTTTCACATGCAACATTGTCATTCATTTGTTTTTGCCTAACTGAGTAGTATTTCTAAGGAGAAGACAGGTAAATGGTGGTATGCTGATCTAGGAAGCCGAGCTTGTAATTGCAAGTCGAGGGCTCTCTGCCTCCTTACGCTTGTGGTGTGCTGGGGACTGAACCATGTCTCATGCGTGCTGCTGTCCTATCATCTCTTCGTATGAGGAAAAACTTGTTCTGAAGTTCAGAGCACTTTTCAAGAATCTCAAAGATTGTTATTTAAAAGTGTGGTCTGTGCAGCAGTTACATTGTATCATGGCTTTACAGGGTAGGATATATGTCCTTAGGGTGTTTACATTAACTACAGTTCCTCAGTTCTGTACTTGCTATGGTGACAAACCAACTGCTGCTTCCAAACCGAGATCCAAAGGCTCTAGATAGTGGTATTTCCTGAGTTAGTGAGTTTCATTGTGAATTATAGTGTGGCTTCCTTTATTTTCTTTTTCTCACTGTCTTTCTCCTATCATTATTAAGTTTATCTGTGAGTGTTTTTCCTCCATGTCTGTCTGTACACCATGTGTACTCCTGGTGCCTTCAGAGACCAGAAGGAGTTAGATCTGTAACTGGAGTCTGTAGCTGCCATGTGCTGGGAGCTGAACCTGCCTCTTCTGGAAAAGCATCCATTCTCTTAGCCACCGAGGCCTCTCCAGTGCCTCCTTCTCCAGTCTCTGTGGGTATTTTATCTGGAAGTTCAGAAGAAATATGTGTGATATTGATAACCTTTTCAAAACTGAGCTATGTAAGAATGTGATGTTTATTGGAAATTAAGTTGAAGTTTTTTGCATGGAAAATGAGTTGTGCTAACACACAAAGGCATTTGTGTCTTTGGTGTCTGACCAGTACATTAAGAGTGGGGTAAAAGGAGTGTTTACCTCTTATTTTAGAGCAGTGTTTATCTTTGTAAGTCTTCTTAAATCTAGTGCCAATACGTATGACTGAAGTTTCCAGCATCCCTTCCATTCTATGGACATTACAGTCTCTGCTCCACAGTATTTTCAAATTGAGGTGTTTAGCTCCTGCAGACATTGGAAGCAGATGTTCTCTCTCTACTACATCCAACTCCTTAGCGCCTGGGTTAGAGGGCGACTGTGTCTGAGGCTCACAGGTGCTCACCAGAGCAGCCTATCAAGAGCTTTTCTGCATGAGTGTACTCTAGGTGCTGTGCAGCCGTCTCATTCCAGGATCTCAGGCCTCTACTCCCAGTACTCAGAAGGCCAAGCCTGAGTCTAGTCCCACCCAAAACATAAGGCTTCATTTAGCATGAGAACATGTGTCTATTTAGGATTTTTCTTTTTGAGGGGCTAAAATCTAACTAAATACATATCTAAAATAGTTGACTAGGGGATAAGATTAAGGATCCTTCTATGATTTTCGCTAAGAAATTGACTTTTGGCCCATTTTTTTTTTAATTTGTAAAAGAAAGACATTTGTCTTACCTTTGAAGAGAAAATACTGTTCACAGATGTGTAGTGGTCAGAGGCGAACTTCTGGGAGCTAGTTTTCTGCTACCCTTATTTGTTTTCTGGGGATCCAACTCGAATCATCAGGCCTGTGTGGCAAGTACTTTGACTTACTGAGGCACTACTTAATTTTTTAAAATTGTAATAAAACACATAACTTTTTCTATCTTTGCCATTTAAATACAATAATTGAGCAACCACCAATGCCCTCTAATTGTAGCACCTTTGATCCCTCAGCAGAACACTGACCCTCAGGCACCCCCAGCCTGCTTTCTCTCCTTTAACCTTTCACCCTCTTCTAGATGTGTCCTTTGATGGCCCATTTGTTTTTGAGCAGTGCATTGCTCCAGTGGAGTTTAATGTGCTAAACCTATTGATATTTTAGGAACATTTCCTTTTGTAATTGTGGTATATCATGATCACTTCTTGGATTTCCAGTCTTCCAGGTGTGTAGGTGTGTCTTTGCGGGACTATCTCTACTAAGAGACAAAAGCAGTGTGGCAGTGGTGAGGGGGAGAGCAGTAATGCCTGAGCACATTGCTGGACAAGAGTCACATCACCCAGATAGGTGGGTCTTGTTATGAAGTGCAGGCTGGCCTGCCTTGGCCTCCTACTTGCACTTTTAGGCTTTAAAAGTCGTTTTGTACAATGTTCATCAAGGGAAAGGATCGTTCTGTCTTGGGCATTCCGAGTTACTCATGAATGGTATCAGTTGGTACTCAAGTTGGTTGGCATCATCTTGTCTAATTTCATCTTAAACTTTTATTGTCAAAACATTGGTAGGGCTGTGGAGATGTCTCAGTGAGTAAAATGTTGGTTGTACACACTGAATTTAGGGTCTGAATTTAGATTCCCATCATCCACTTAAAAAGCTGGCCATGGTGTACATGGTTTTCCTTTCTGGAAAATAGTGGCAGGTTGATCCTAGGGTTTTATTGACTAAGCAGCCTAGCTAGCTGGCAAGCTTCAGTGTTAGTGAGCTACTCTGTCTCAAAGAGTACTGTAGAGACTTCTTGAGGAAGACACCGAGAACACACACACACACACACACACACACATAGGTGTGCCCTTTCAGTGGCTTCATTAAAAGACTGCCTTTTAAGGACATTAAAAGGTGCCACCAGCATATTCCATTTGGCAAGCTAGCCTCATTGACATAAAGAGTCTTGCCTCTGGCTGAGCTAGTCTTGTGTTTGCTTTGGTCGCTTTAAAGCACTTTTCCTCCAGGATTCACTTAACATTACAATAAAGAGTAATCTGTTGAGGTGTGTCTTAGTCAGGGTTTCTATTCCTGCACAAACATCATGACCAAGAAGCAAGTTGGGGAGGAAAGGGTTTATTCAGCCTACACTTCCACATGCTGTTCATCACCAAAGGAAGTCAGGACTGGAACTCAAGCAGGTCAGGAGGCAGGAGCTGATGCAGAGGCCATGGAGGGATGTCACTTACTGGCTTGCTCCCCCTGGCTTTCTCACCTGCTTTCTTATAGAGCCCAGGTCTGCCAGCCCAGGGATGGCTCCACTCACAATGGGCTGGGCCCTCCCCACTTGATCACTAGTTGAGAAAATTACTTACAGCTGGATCTCATAGAGGCATTTCCTCAACTGATCTCTTAGAGGCTCCTTTCTCTGTGATAATTCCAGCTTGTGTCAAGTTGACACAAAACCAGCCAGTACAATGTGGAATGAAATTTATCAACTCCTAGATGCTTCTTGGAACAGTTTGCCTCCTCTGTAATAGGATTATACTAGTGTCCTGTGGTGCAGGTAACAATCACTGTAAGCTTGGTACCTAGAACATTAGAGATGTATATTCTCACACGTAGAAGGCCCTAGTTCCAAATTAAGATATCAACAGGACTATGCTCCCCCCAAGGCCTCTAGCTTCTGGTGGTTGCTGGTACTGCTGGTCTCTTCTTTGACTTGTGACCACATTACTCTAACCTCTTTCTCCACAGTTCCAGAATGCTGCCTCTCTGTGAAGTGTCCTATTTGTTTCAGCCCTCTAAAGATTACCTGTGATGACATTTAGGGCCAATGTGGATAATCTAAGATATTCTTGCCTCAAGGTTTTTTATAACAATTACTAAGACCTCACCGACCCCACATATACAAATAAATTGTCATTTACATGTCCTAGAGATTAATGGTGGCCATTTTTTGGAGGCTACTATTTTTTGTCCCACTAGTAGTGAAGTCAGCATTATTTTTTGTTATTCTTGTGGCTGTTATTACTAGCCTGGGTCTTACTGTATGTCCCTGGCTGCCCTGGTATTCTCTTTTATAGGCCTGGCCTCTAACTCTTGGAGATCTGCTTGCTACTCCTTCATAGGTACTGGGATTAAAGACATGCATCATAGACATTCTGCAGACAGGGAATCAATCCCTAGAGCAGTGGCTCTCAGTCTGTGGGTTATGACCATCAGAAAACACATATTTCTGATGTTCTTAGGAGCTGAGATAGCATTCAGTAGGAAATTACAGTTATGACATACCAGCGAAGATAATTTTATGGTTGGGCGGGGATCACCACACCATGAACAGTATTAAAGGGTTGCAGCATTAGGAAGGCTGAGAACCACTGCCCCAGAGCAATCAGGCCATCCAGACTAGCTAAAATGCTGAGTTCTAGCTTCAACAATAGACCCTGCCTCAGTGAGCAATATGGAAAACCATCCAGGATGATACCAGATGCCAAGCTTGAACCTTCATATGCATGTGTGTGGCCCCCCCACATATGTACACATGTGAAAACAAGAGTAATGTAACCCAGCTGGGGTTAGCATACTTATTGAACACCTTCTACCATTTAGAATGTCACATAAATTAATTGTTCTTCTGACAGCAACTTTTATAGGTGGGTGTTAATATCTGCATTCCAAAGGTGTGACATTTGTCCCAGGGTAGTCAAGTATGAGATAGTGTTTATTGTCCTTGGCTGAAGGTTCAGTTTTTCCCCCATAGCACAGAATATGAGCAGAGGATTGTGTCTGTCTAGAAGATTTGTTTTTTCTCTGAGCATTGGTTCTGAAAGATGTTGTCTTTGTTGGGTAGCATGGGAGCCACTTCCTCTGACATGGCGGTGACACTGCTTTTGTATGATGTTTGGTTTAACATCTTTATTGATGTAAGTTGATATGGTTCACTAGATGGAATTGTTCCAATGAGCTGTTGGTTTTAATTCTTTTTTTTTCTTTATAAATCTAAATTTTACTGTCAATTCTGCTTAAGCCAATGTTTATGCATTGGACAAATATGGGTGATCCTCTATTTAGACTGAAAATTGTACCCCCTACCTGAGTGAAAACAAGATAAACCATGAGTAAGTCCCTTCTGGCCAGTGCTTGCATGGGGAGTCTAGTGGACCAAGTAAATATGCTTATCTTGTGAGCAGTGCCAGCATGCTTTTGACCTCATGGCAAGATTGTTTTGTTGTTGTTGGTTGGTTGGTTTAGTAACACATAAATGTGTTTCACAGTGATCTACGGCATACTCTAGTCCTATACTAGTCCTTTCATTGCTGTTCCCTGTTGGCAATTACGGTAGAGCTGGTAGTTGGAAAAGGTTTGAATTCCCCATCGGGAGGTTAGGGATTCTTTCTGTGGGTTCAGACAGCATTCAACATTTTGGTGCCCCAGCTTAGTGACAGAAGGATTTAGCTGTATTTGTCAAAAAGTTGAAATATTTAGTGTTTAGGAGGATGAGTAGTTTGGGTATGTGAGCTTTTCCCTTCTTGATTGGGAGAAAAACCAGAACAGACACAGTCTCTTATTAAGACATATCATGACACTGAGACTCCAGTCAGTCAGGCCTGAGTGTACAAATGTTTGATGGAGCAGAAAGTTAGACCCTGTATTCAGACCCTCTTAGCTTTGGATCATACTGGTGTAAGACCAGAAGGCCAGGTAGCACATTGTTTTGTCCTACAGACATAGCATGCTAGTCCTTTGATATGTGGCCCACACAGCTTTCTGCAGTGTCCTA
The DNA here is from genome assembly GCF_963924665.1 of Micromys minutus. Lineage (NCBI taxonomy): Eukaryota > Metazoa > Chordata > Mammalia > Rodentia > Muridae > Micromys > Micromys minutus. The sequence continues at coordinate 26,154,974 of NC_137966.1, read as the reverse complement.
TTGTTCCAGTTGCTTTGAAAATTCATTCTCCGCAGAGCTCCTTACTGGGCAGTAGTCTCATTTCCCATAGCTGGGCTGTATGCCATCATAGCAACTAGAATTTAAGCAGCACTTGGAGTATTAATTACCACTCCCCACAGCATTTGGGTCATTGCTGACGGGGTTGGATGTTGCTTTATAGTGGCCCTTCTGGTCCCCAACCCCTTCTGATGAACTCAGAGCCCACCATCAACACAGATTTTTGTTTGATTGGTTGGCTTTTGTTTTCCCAGACACAGTTTCTCTGAGTAACCCTAGCTGTCATGGAACTCACTTTGTAGATCAGATTTACAGATATTTGCCTGCTTCCACCTCCTGAGTGCTGGATTAAAGCTGTGTACCCCTACATATATGTTTTGGTAAATAAAACAATGTGGTAACCTTTTAAACTGTGCTAGTGCTGGCACCATTAGGGCTGCATGGCACGTGAGGACCTGGCAGCTACTCTGTCACATGGTTCAAAAGCTGCCCTCTCTATGTGGTCCCCTAGGCAGGTAGTTACCATGCCTGGCACACACACATCTTGTTCTTTGGGTCCTGCATGTTCTTACTCGGCGTGAGCAACAGAGACAAATCCACACGCTCCAGCTGCCTCTCAGCCATTGCTTTCACACACTGTCCTCCACATCCCGGTAAAATCAAGGTTCCAGAAACTTGTAATTTAGCAATTAGGTTTATATGTTAAATTCTCACCCCACAATACATCCAAACAATAAGTTCACTGCCAATTAATAAAGGTATAAACCACCCACCTAGACAAGATAAAATCTAGTTCACCTTGATCTGAAACATCCTCCTTCTCTGTCTCCATCTTGATTCTTCCTTTCCTCCTCCTCCTCCATCTTGACTCTTCCTTTTCTCCTCCATCATCTTGACTCTTCCTTTCCTCCTCCTCCATCTTGACTCTTCCTTTCCTCCTCTCTCCCACCTTATAAACACGTCTTCCCCGCCCCACTCTACTGTCCAATCATGTATCGCCTTGATGTCAGTTTACACATCATTCTTTCCCTCAGATGTAAGCTGTGCACAATTATTACCATTACCAAGTCATCCAGACAACTATGTTTTCTCAAAGTTAATTTACTTGGGAAGGCTATGAGATGAAAATAATCTTCAACTCCATCAGAATTCTGAGAACAACTAATATTACCTGAAATTATGAGAAGCACAAAACATAGCTTCCAAAACTTAGCCATTTTATACAGACCACTGATCCCCTGGACAGACTCCCGTTTCTCAAACATTGGAGCCTCTGTCTTCAGCCTCTGCCCCAGGATCACCTGACAGACCTTTGTGATGTAGGATTTTGAAGGCTCACAATTCTGGCTGGACAAAGATTGTCAGTTGACTATTCTGCGCAGTCTGTCCCTTTCTGGGCTGTATTTGTCTGTAGGTGAAACAGTCAGTTCCTGCCTAGTGGCTGTCTCACCACAATTGGAGCAACTCCACTGATGCTCAGTTTCTTCTTAGAATCCAAGAAGGGGTGCGGTCGGGAGCAGTCAGGTCTCTTGTCAAATGATCTTTAATAAAGAAATGTCTATAAACGTCATATTCTCTGGACTTCTGACACCTCTGAAGATTATGTATGCAAAGTGTTTCTGAACTCTTAGGCCTTGACTACTTTTGGCCATTTCTAATTGAATTATCTCAAAAACACCCCTTTGATTACTCAGGACTGTGAGATTGTTATCTGGCTCTTATGTTGCGTAATCATCTAAAACAGTTTGTAATTGCAGTTATAGGACTGGGTCTAAGCCTTGTACTTTTAGAAATTTTGTAACAAATAAATTCTATACCAGTGTAAAGATTATAACTTCAACTTTGTGTCAGTTACAAAGATTTCTACTAATGTAAGATACGACTTTAGCTTAGAAACCAAATGAGATCATGATTGTACAAATCAATCTAGCTAATTTCTCCCCATTCAATTATGACCATTTCTAAATTCCTCATAAAAACAACCTTAGAATAATCACCTTCAGCTCCCCAATGTCCAGGGAATTGGGGTGATGATTTCATGGGCTTCTTCAAGCTGCACATGGTGTTGAGATATGTAGAAGTGGGGGTGGGGAAACTGTCCAGACCTCAAGAAGGAAGGCCACATTGATGATTGCTGGAGTCTCTGATGTCTGTCGTGGACCAGATCCCAAGGATCGAGTTCAAATAAGTCTGACAGTGAAGCTCACCAGAGCTGGACACTCTGTAACTTATACATCTTAAAACAAGCTTTAGCACCATGAGACATCTATAGCTAGGATGACACTGTTCATTTTGTGTTTTATTCTCTTGAATCTATTTCTTCAGGTGCTCTCCTCTATCAGATCTGATCCATATAACTCTGGAAGACATCCAGAGCCCAATCATCCATTTTAAAAACACAAAGACGAAACCTTTCTCCCAAAATAGCATGTCCTTTAGTCAGCAACCAGAAAAGCTAGTATCTTGTATTCTCTCCCAGAGAAATAGCATAACCACAAAATCAACATCACACCCATTTTGAAAATTAAAACAATTTAAAATAAATGAATAAACTAAAACACTGTATGGGCTTATCCTTAGGTCTCTAATTATCTGTCTTGTCAGGAAACCAACTCAAAATTCCTGTGGATCCTACGTTAAGAGAATATGAGCCTCTTGCTGTGGTAATTTTAAAATAACCACAAATCCTCACTAGCCCACATCAATGGGCCATATGGCAATTAGCAGGGTAATTCATAAAACAAATTAAGCACCTTTTATCAATTTCATTATCAACAATAAGTAAGCAATGTATCAAACTAGGACTTCAGCCCAAACTACATTGATCTGTCAAAGTCTCTATCTGGAGTGTCAGACCTTCACTCAACAACCACTTCTATGATATACGTCTGTCATGCACTCTGCCTGGTGCTATAGACTTCTATTTTTAATAACTTTATTAACATGCAAATATCCCCATTCTCTACTTGGAGTCAGTGACTAATTTTCTCTTAGTTCCAAACCGCAGGTGAAAATCTCCAAGTGATTCGGGAAAACTCTGTATTCTCTTATTCTAACTATAAAAACAAACTTAATTACATTTCCTTTAATATCTGTCATTAAGAACTAAACATCTTGTCTAACCAGAATTTAAACCCAAAATTTCTGTGGGGCCCATGTTAAACAGAATAAGGGTGATACTGTTAGACTAGAGCATTAAATCTTTGTACCATCTTTAAAATACATAAAGCAGCTTTTTAATACATTCTCTAAACAATTTTTGTTACAGGATCATGCAGCTTCTAATCTCTAACTCTATGTTGCTAGTGCTTACTACAGCAGGGGACCTACAACCTGCAAGCCTGGGCCACTTCTGTGTTGCTTTTGTTTAATGTTTTTGCACTTGAGATATCACATGACTCAGCATAGCGCTGGCCCCCTCTATTTAGAAAATAACACTCTCTTAGGCTAACAATAAATTTCTAGTGGATTCTTGTCTAACATGTTGGTTCACCTGTTGTGGTAAAAATAAAAAAAAAAGGTAACCTTTTATCCCGCACTAGCGCCAGCACCATTAGTGCCACATGGCACATGCTGACCCAGCTGCTACTCTACTTGGTCTTCTAGGCAGGTAGTTACCACGCCTGGCAAACATGCATCCTGTTCTGTGGGCCCTGAGCCCCAAGTGTTCTCACTTTGCTCTCTCACTTTTTGAGGGTAGCAGAGTCGGATCCACACGCTCCAGCTGCCTCTTAGTCACTGCTTTCACACACTTTTCTTCATAGCCCAGTAAAATCATGACTCAACAATCAATTTATCAATCAGATATATATGTTAAATTCTCACAATACTTCACACAATAAGCTTACAACCATTTGACAAAGATGTGAACTGCTCACCTAGATAAAACAAATTGATCCATAGAAACCCTTAGAAATAATCATATCTACCTATCACCAGTTAAGACCACCTGGGTCTAGACCCTCCCCCTTCGGCTCCATCTTGATTCTCCTTTTCCTCCTTTCTCCTGCCTTACCAAAACTTTGCCCCTGCCCCACTGTACTGTCCAGTCATTATCATCACTGCCTTGACATACACCAGGCTTCAGCAGATGTTTTGAAGCAATTTGTGTTGTCCAGTTGGTGGGAAAGGTCCTGGAGAGGGCCTTGCAGTGGAGACAAGGCCTGATAAGCACTGAAGCTCTGATACCGGTCTCTTCTCTGTCCCTTTAGTAACTAAGAATTATCCACTGAACATGAAAATCTTCCTCCCAGCCCCTTTAAATAAGGGAACTACTGTTAATCCTCTAGACATCAAAGTATCTCAGGAAGCTGAAGTTGACATTCAGTTTTTTCTTTAACAGATTAAAACATAAAATAAATGGAAGTTTCTCAGCCCAAAGTAAATCCACTGTCATTTTACAGAATTTCCAATACATCTATTCTTGGTGTCTTTTTTGTTTACTAATTGAGATCAGTATTACCCATTTGTCTTAGGGTTTTATTGCTGTGACAAGACACCATGACCACAACAACTTTTATAGAAGAAAACATTTAATTGTGGCTGGCTTAAAAGTTTCAAAGGTTTAGTTTATTATCATCATGGTGGAAAGCATGGCAGCATCCAGGCAGAAACAAGTGCTAGAGAAGGAGATAAGAGTTCTACATCTTTATCCACAGGCAGCAGGAGACTTCTCTGTCCTGCTTTGGGCTGGACTTGAGCATATAAGACTTCAAAGCCTGCCCCTACAAGGACAAGGTCACACCTATCCCAACAAGGCCATACCTCTTAATAGTGCCACTCCCTATGGGCCAAGCATTCAAACACTTGAGTCTATGGGGAGCATACCTATTCAAATCATACCATATTCGATTGATTATACTGCTGTATAAGTTTACAAGTTAAAAATATATAAGCTGCAAAGATGGCTTAGCAGTTGAGAGTGCTTGCTGCTTTTGCAGAGAGGATCCAGGTTCAGTTCTTAGCCCCCACACAGTGGTCCTCTTCTGGTCTTAGGAACCAGGCCTGAAATGGTGGACAGACATATGTGTGTGTTATCATCATTTGTTAGGTGTGTGTATATGAATCTGTTGTTGAATGTGTATCTGTTTTGAGTGTGAGTGTGTCTGTGTGTTTGTCATGTATGTGTGAGTACCTATAGAGACTAGAAGAGGGCATGGGACACCCCTCAGGGGGAATCAGAGGTGATGGTTGTGAGCCAATGTGGGTGCTGGGAACCCAAGTTTCATCTTTTCTAAGAGCACCAAGGACTAAAGTGCCCTTAACCACTGAGCTGTTATCTCCAGCCGCTAACTGCTCATCTCACTGATTTCCAGTGTGTCTTACTTGCTTTCTCCATGTTCTCAGTTGTCATACTGAAAGGTCTCCTCTTTTTTTTTTCTTTTGAAGATTTATTTATTTTATATAAGTACACTGTCACTGTCATCAGACACCCCAGAAGAGATCATCAGATCTCATTACAGATGGTTGTGAGCCACCATGAGGTTGTTGGAATTTGAACTCAGAACCTCTGGAAGAGCAGTCAGTGCTCTTAACCACTGAGCCATCTCTCCAGCCCTCAGATCTCCTCTTTAGAGAGCAGAAAGTAGAGGACTATTTTCTTTAATTTCTAATAGATTCAGTCTTTTTCTGATTTACCTCCAGAAACACTGGGTAGCAGCAGTTGCCCACAGTGGTATTAAGAGGTGGGAAGCTGCTGGGGATATTTCCTTGCCAGTGGTGTCTGAGCCTGCCTACAGGACTCCCTGTCCCATTCTGGGTCTTGTTACCTAGTTCCGCGTAAGTTTTCAACCCTCCAGCCTCAGTATATGTGCCACAGTATATATATGAAGGTCAGAGACATCTTATTGGAGTCTGTTGTTGTCTTTCTTAATGCAGGGTCTGAGGATTGAACTCAGGTCTGCAGGCTTGTCAGCAAAGCCTTTTTCATTGAACTGACTCACCAGACTTTCTGGGTATCACATTTACATCTGTGTTTCTGTGGACATTGTAGCATATAGTGGGTTAATACTAGCATTATTTTGTAATCCTGTTTGGACAGGTAGGGGGAATGATTCAGATGAGACACAGTTTAAGGCAAGCTATTATATCATCGAAGAATAACCTTTCACTTCACTGCCCTCCCTAGGGTGGGAGATAGAGGGAAAGATTCCATATCTGACGCAGGTTATGGGTGTCGGTTCTGCTTTGTGTGGATTGGAGATGTTCTTTCGTGTGACCTTCCTGGCTAAAGCTTACTCTGTGGCCGCCTCACACACTAATTCTCCAGAAGCTCAGGGTGGTAGCAGTTGCACTCGGTGCTGTAGGAGATGGGAAGCTACAGGAACATGTACTTTGGTTCAGCTCTGCAGCCAGTCGGCCATATCATGAGGGTTATTCTCACAGTTGTGAGGCTCTCTCTAGAGCCTCTGTGCTAAGTCATGCACAGGTCTGATTTCTGGGTCCTCCCTGCTTTGGGCTGTTTAGTTCTCTGCAGCCCAGATGAGAGGTTGAGAGAACTATTGTTAATAATTCACGTCAAAGTGGCTTCTGTCAAATACTGGGAGGCCAAGTCTGACAGGTCAAGACTGACACTGTTTTCAGGAGAGCTTTGGATGTTTTACCAGAGGATGAATACTTGCTTTTTAATTACCAGATCTCATTCTTTGACAGCATTGTACATGTAGCTAGTGCATTCTGGTTGTCCTTATGTCCTTCCTTATGTCCTTCTGCCCCCTGCCAGCTCCTCTTCTTTCTCACAACTTCCTTTCCATATCCACGACTTTTTGTTGTTTTGTGACATACAGAGTTTAATTAGGACTAAATGACCTTGTGCTTGGGCATTAGCATCAGTGGGCTCAGCAGTGGCTGACAGCTGGTGTTTACACTTCGTCCTCTAATGTCTTGTTTAGGGCTGACCATTCACTGTCCTTCATTCTTAGAATGGCATGTCCTGATGAGTCTCTTTATTTCCCTCTGTTTGCTACAAAGAGATTAAAGATGGGAGTGTAAAGAATGGACTCACCTCCAGGTCTTTGTCTACTCCACTGAGGGTTAATCCAGTGTGGCAAGCCAGGTTCCTCGCTAGGGACTCACTCACCTCAGGAAAATGTACTTTTCCTTTCCAGAATTTCTTCCCACTCCTCATGAGCTGCTGTGATGTTTGGCTGGGTCTGCCAGCCATTCCTTAGAAAGGCATTACTGTTTCTTTTTCTTCTTCTCTTTTTCTTTCAGATGTGGGTCAGAGCCCAACTATGCTATTACATGTTAACTAATGCTATGGCCTCCTTGCTCTTTCTAAAGCTCTCTTCCCTGTCGTGTGGCTGCCTGGTGCCTATCTCAGACACGTGGCTTTTGTTCCTTCTTCATTTTTCCCCTTCCTTTGCTAGCAGCTGGGAGATTTACAGCTTGCCTGCCCTGGGGTTTTCTTCTTAAACTGTAATCCTCAAGATTCTGATTGAGTCTGTTCTTTGCTCTTGAGTTTCCCTTAGTTGATACCATCAGATAGTTGTGGTTCATCCCAGCACTCAGGCGGCAGACATGGGGATCTGTGAGTGAGGACAGCCTGGTCTACATAGTGAGTTCTAGGCCAGCCAGGGAAACTCTGTCTCTGAAAAACAAACAAACAAAAACTAACAAAAAAACCCATCACCAACAAAAAAAATACTATTGACACCTTTATTCCCCTAGCAGCCAGTTAACGTTGATTATTGTTTTGTTTATAGTATAGCAATGAACACCTTACCAATTCAGCTTTCTCTCGTTTTCTTTTCTTTCTTTCTTCCTTCCTTCCTTCCTTCCTTCCTTCCTTACTTTCTTTCTTTCTTTCTTTCTTTCTTTCTTTCTTTCTTTCTTTCTTTCTTTCTTTCTTTCTTTCTTTCTTTCTCTTTTTTTGAGATAGAGACTCAGGGCCGGAGTGTCTCACTATGTAGCACTAACTGGCCTGGATTTCATATGTAGACATAGTCACCTGCCTTTGTCTTGTGAGTATTGAGACTGTAGTTGTGGGCTACCACACCCAGCTCAACTTTTATTCTTGAAATTGAGATAAAATTTTAAGTTATCTGTATGTACGTTCCTTGCCTTTAAAATTTTTATTTTATGTTGCTAGAGACTAAACTCAGGACTTCACATGCATTAGACACGTGGTCTACAATCCATTTCTCCTATCCTGCCATTCATTTAATTTTTATACTTGATTTTAGCAAAAGGATAAGTAGTGATAATTTTAATGTTTTTTTCTAGATTTATCTTATTTTTTAAAATGAGAGTTTTTAAAAAAAGATTTATTCATTTATTTATGTCTATGAGTACCGTGTAGCTGTCTTCAGACACACCAGAAGAGAGCAACAGATCCCTTTACAAATGCTTGTGAGTCACCATGTGGTTGCTTGGAACTGAATTCAGGACCTCTGGAAGAACAGTCAGTGTTCTAACCACTGAGCCGTCTCTCCAGCCCCTATATTTATTTTATATGTGTGAGTCTTTTGCTTGTGTGTATGTTTTTTCATAGGCATGTCTGGTGTTCTCAGAGCCCAGAAGACAGCATCAAACCCCCTAGAACTAGAGTTATAGATAGTTGTTAGCTGCTCCTGGGCTTTAGGAACTGACCTTGTGTTCTCTACAAATGCTGAACTAACTACTCACCAGCTCTGACATTTCTTGAAGTTTCTTTTATCCCCAGGGAATTTAAATTTTTTAATTTTATGGGCGTGATTGTTTTGCCTACATTTCTATGTATATACTATATACATGTGCATAGTACTGAGGAGTTTAGAAGAGGACATTGGATCCCCCCAAGAAGTGGAGTTCCTAACATGAGAGCTGCCATGTGGTTGCAGGGAATCAAACCCAGGTCCCCTCCACAGTTGTAGCTGGTGCTCTTATCCCTGAGCTCTTATCCCTGCAGCTCCAATTTGTAATTTCCCAAATTTATTATTGAACATGTATGTTGAAAATATCTCAATCTGGGGTTTCTACCCCACCTTTGACCATTTAGTTCCTGGATAAAAGACACACAACTTTTATATTTATAACTAGCTTTAATCAGCATAAGAGCTGGACAGATGTCTCCCTCTGTGTTATCATGCTTATTTTCCAGCCAATAATCCATTCTATAAGTTGGTATGTTTCATCTTTGCTGCTCTCAACTCCAATTAGCCAACCAACATGGCCATTATTTTAAGGGTCTTACCCCATGGCAGCTTCTTCCTTCTCTGTGTTCCTTTTTCCTACCTTGTGGTTCTCCAACTCTAAGCCTAAGAACCCCAAACCCTGCCTTTGTCTCTTCTGCCCAGCTCTTGGCTGTCGCTATCTTTATTTACCAATTAGAGATAACCTGGGGGGGGCAAAGTCACATGGCATCATCTGGGTCTGTGTGTGGTCTGTGGTAGCAACCAGCACATAGCATAGCAAAGACCAAACCCCAACACACGTGTCCATGATGTGCACGTGAGTGTTCACCACAGCATGTTTGTAAAGCTCATCTGTGTGTTATTCTTTCTTTCCTTCTACCTTTACATGGGTTTTGGAGAATCAGACTCAGGCCACCAGACTTATATGGCAAACACCTTTACCTGTGTGGCATCTTGTTGGTCTGAAGTGAATATTTCTGTTTTATTTTTAATTTGATTTTCAGAATGGGGGAAACTCTCTAAATCTACTAAAAGGAGAACTGAAAAATATACAGAGTATAAAACTTCCCCTGGCTCGAGCCTTGTAAAGTGTGGCAGGTCGGTACGGTGTGGCTGCCCAGTGGTCTCAGGTGCACCGCTATGGGCTTTGTTAGTCTCTTCCCACAGTCGGAACGGGCTCGTTGGCTGACGTTAGCCTATATTGGTAAGTTTCTTAGTAGTAGGATTTGCTCTGTTATACTGGAGGCCCACACAAACCCTCAAGCCACTGACTACTTTACGTTTTCTTACGGTAACAGAACAAGGTTGTTCTGCCAATGGTTTATCTGTGAGCTAATCATACCCTGTTTGCCTTTGAGTGCCTGGGAATAATGTGCCTTAATTGCAGGTCACTGAAGCCAAACTAATTGCATGTGGAGCACTTAGATTGCCTTTTTAATCTGCTGTATAATGGCTCCTTTAGCAGAAGCACACAGTATATTGTTATCCAAGCAGGGCTCATTAGTGTCATTGCTTAGACACAACAGAAGGCCTGACTTTGTTCATAGTCTAGCCAATAGAACAGAAAGACTTTGCAGATAGATGTAATTAACAAGTGCTATTTTTAAACTGTGCCTTTGTATCCATTTTAGAAATAAAATATCTACTATGCTTTATATTTGAGTGATATATATATATCTGTGGGGTGTATGCAACCGTGTATGGGGGATGGGCTATGTGGCCAGTGAGTGACTGTACCTGTGTAGCATGAGGAGACCAGAGGAGGATATTGGATATCCCCCTTTATCAGTCTCCACCAGGTCCCCTCGAGACAGTATTTATTGCTGGCAACCCTAGTGATCTCTACTCCCCTTCGTGTGTGCAACCTTACCTGGCTTTATCCATGGGGGCTGGGCATTTGGATTCCGGTCCTTATGCTTGCACAGCAAATATTCTCACCCACGAGGCCATTTCCGTAGCCCCAGGGTGACTTGCTTTATCAAGGATTGTTTGTTTTGTTCTTCAGTTATGTCTTACATGGCGACAGTTAGCTGAGTGTTTGAGACAGTCAGTTACTTCTGTGTAGTCTTCCCTACATCCAGTGACTTGTAGTTTATTAAAAAGTCAAAAATGGGCTGGAGAGAAGGCTCAGTGGTTAAGCACTGATTGCTTTTCCAGAGGTCTTGAGTTCAATTCCCAGCAACCACATGGTGGCTCACAACCATCTGTAATGGGATCTTCACTCTCTTCTGGTGTGTCTGAAGACAGCGACAGTGTACTCGTATATAATAAATAAATAAATAAATCTTTTATAAAGTAAAAGTAAAGGAATGCCGTCCTCCCCTCACACGTGTGATTGTATAGATACCTTTTCCTGTGTGGAGTCAGTACTTGATCTCTCATTGTCTCTCTGGACTAATAGGACAGAGTCCTTTCAGCTTGTCATTAACAGTTTCATCAGTATAGTTGGCATTATTCAGAGACTGCTGAGTGCCAGGAACTGTTGTAGGTGTTGGAGATATCACAATTTATATTTTATCTTTATAATAAATATTTAGCTAAAAAGGAAGAAAAATCTCTGAAGTGAATTTTAAGAATTCTTTTTTTAGAAATAGGATAATGTCAATGGTATTTGTTACTTCTCTATTGCTGTGACAAAATGCTATGCCTGGGAAACTTAGAGGAAACAGTATTTAATTGGGCTAATGATTTCAGAGGGTCAGAGTTCATAAGGCATTCAGACCTGTGAGTCTGTGAAGGCTGCTTTCACTCACAGGACCACAGGGACAAGTAGCTTCTCCTAACATTTTAATGGACGCTTTAAAAACAATTAGTGACCTGTTTGTTTACGTGCTTGCTTTCATTCGGTAGGTTGTTTCTCATGAGGGTCATGGATATTCCCTATGTGAACCTGGAAGGGCCAGACCGTAAGTGTGCTTTGACTTCCTCATTGTGTCTGCTGTCAGAGTGTGGTCTGAAAGGGCCAACAGGAAAAAGAGTGCCGATAAGACGTTTTTACTTAAAAATGAGTGTAGTTTATGGTTGCTAGAGATTGCACAGTTAAAAGTTCATGAGACACTAATCATGATTTATATTTTTAAGTCTACGATATATCTATCTACCTATATACATATTCATAGTTTCATTCCTCCTAAAGTTGAATAATTTCCAATACATATTCCAGTACATATATTTTAAAATATATTATGTTAGTAATTTGTTAAATTCTGTTTTCTAGTTTCTTGTGTATATATTTAAATTTAGATCAGATCCCTTACAGATGGTTGTATACACCCAGGCGGTAGCAGGATGGTCTTATGTTAGGTGGTCCACCACAAGCTGATTGATGGCAATGCACCCCTGGATTCCCAGCCCTTGGGAACAGAGGTGGGATTGCTTTGTCTACATAGTAGTAAGAATTCCGCTGATCCTCTTATGAGTTGGTTTGGTAGCCATAAAACATCTGTGGTAACTCCACAAGGTAGTGTGGGCTGATTTAATGGAAGAATCTGTGCTTGCAAAGTGTGGTGCTGTACACACTGTGAGCTAAGACAACCTGCCCTGGTTCCTTGCCAAAGTCAACTGGTAGTTGTTCCTCAGGAGCTGACCACCTTGATTTTTGAGGCCTAGTGTCTACTTGGAGCTCACTGATTGAGTTAGACTGGTTGGCTAGAGAGTTCTAGGGAGAAATCCCTGTTTCCCCCTCCCCAGCACTGGCACTTGGACCACATTCCTCCATGTCTACCTGTTTTCATGGGGATTCTGGGGACCAGACTTAGACTTGTCCTTGTGTGGCCAGTCTTACTAACTGATCTATTTCCTTGGCCAATAGTTAGATTACTTTTCAACTGTCACCTTTTGTTATTTTGTGTTTTATAGTACAGCCTAAGCGGGATCATGTTCTCCATGTGACCTTCCCCAAAGAATGGAAAACCAGTGACCTGTACCAGCTCTTCAGCGCCTTTGGTGAGCAAGGAACTGTGATAATCGTTTTAAGGTTTTAACTCCTCTTGGTGTATGGGTGGTTAAAAGTAGATCATGTAAAAGATTTGAAGTCCAGATGCAGGGTTAATTTCAGTCATGGACTTGCTATGTTCTAATGTGATCTGAAGTGCATTATATAACCTTTGCTGAGTCCAAGAAAGCCGGGAGCCATCACTATGTCTGTGGACTCGGGAAAAACAAACTTAGACCAGTGGTAAATCATTTTTAAGGTTAAATCCAGAGAGAATGTCTGTTTTTTAATCAACAAACACGGATGTGTGAGCCAACCAAGACTCCAGATATGCATGCCACAGGCAGTTCCTCTCATTCTTGTCAGCTCATAGGTTCATGAGTTCATGAGGTAGACATCTGCACAGGGTGTCTGGTTGCTATTGGAAGCTCACAACTTGTTTGGGCTCAGACTTCTAGTAGTTTGGAGTCAAAGCCTTTTTGACTACCAGTGTCCCCAGGCAGCACAGACCATCTTGAAGGCGAGAAGAACACAGGTACTTGTACATGTGTCTGTCAGGGTCACCCTTTTCTTGTATAGCCCCTGGGGTCTCCATGAGGGCCCTGCCCTGGATGGGTTTACCTAATCCCCACAGCCCCACCACTGCGGATTATGAGTACGCTTCCATCTGTTCTCAACCTTCATGTTCCCAATATCTGAACACCGGATGGTGCAGGGACAAAATATCTAAACCAGAGCAGTCTTTAAATGAAGTAGGGACAATAACTTTTGATTGTATGTGAGTTTTGTTTGGGTGTGACCTTGGCATAAGACCTCGGTCCAAACCTGGCATAAGACTGCTCATGTTACGTGAATTTTACACACACACACACACACACACACACACACACACACACACTAATGCTGGCTATGCTCTGGTAACTTGGTCTCCCTGTCCCCATGGTTCCCATGTGGCAGCCGCCCATGTTTGCTGCCTTGGAATCCATTCACGTTCTCAGTTATCAGCTCCCTGCAGCTAGGCTGTTACAAATCCCTGTAACCCAGTGAAATCAAAACTCTAGAGGCTTGTAGCTTATCAGTCAGATTCATAACAGTAAATTCTCAACTCACAAAATGCCCACACAGTGAACTGAGAGCCAATTGATATTGATACAAGCTGCCCACCTGGACTGGACAGATTGTCCTGTCTTATCCATCCCTTATCCATTCCTTCTGTGATAGTCATAGCAGCCCGTGGCTGTATAAAGCCGTGTGGATCGGGCTTGTCCTCCTTCCTCCATCTTCTCTGTTCTTCTGTCCTCTCTGCTCCTCCCGGTCTTGTCTCTAAAACTCTCAGCCGGTTTTCTTTTTTCACTGCCCAGTCACAGACTCTAGTCTTATATTTCACCTGCCCTCACCTGCCCTGGGAACGAAGCTTCTTTCTTTCTTTTCAACTTTAAAAATTTTTAGCACTGTTTTGATGTGTGTGTGTGTGAGTGTATGTATATATGTGTACGTGTGTGTATGTATATGTGAGTGTAAAGTCCAGAGGTTGATGTCAAATATCTGTTTTAATTAAATACATCTCTACCTTATCTTTTTCTAAAATTAAAAATATACATATAGTTGTTTATTGTGTGTGGTCAAACAATAGCATGTATATGAAGACCAGAGGACAACTTATAAGTTACACATGACAAGAGTCTACCACATGAGCACTAGGGCCGGAACTCGTTGGTCTTGCCAGTGAGCACATTCACCACTGAGTGATCGCTCTCCACCTGCCTTTTTGAAAAGGTCTCTTACTGAACCAAACCTCACCAGTTTTGCGCTGAGCAGGAGTTACAGGGATTTACATGCCCACCCCTCCAGTACTGATACAGGCATACTCAGCTGTGCTTACCTTTTATGTGGGTGCTTGGATCAGACTAAGATCTTTAAGGTCAAGCACTGATACTGACTGAATCCTCTCCCCATCCCTGCTTTGATTTTAAAACTCAAAATTTAAAGGTTTTGTGTTTTTTGTTTCTTGAAAGTTTGCATGGGTGCATGCGTGTGTGAGAGTGTGTGTGTGTGTGTGTGTGTGTGTGTGTGAGAGAGAGAGAGAGAGAGAGAGAGAGAGAGAGAGAGAGAGAGAGAGAGAGAGAGAGAGAGAGAGATGGAGCATCTGCTGTGGCAATCTCTGCTTTATTCCGGATCTTTTCTGAGCCTGAAGCTGTCATAGGCTGTCTGGCCAGTGAACTTCTGAGATCCTGTTTCCAGCCTAGAGTCACAGGCCTTTGACTAAGGTCCTCATCCTTGCACAGCAAGTGCCTTTATGCACCGAGCTGCCTCCTAGCCTGTCTTGAGGTTTTAACAGAAATAAATAGTGGATTGAAGTTTTCGGTCCTACACCAGCACTTCCTCCCTCTATCTACTGAACTACTCTAGACTGAGTTTATTGTATGGCTCTCTAAATGCTCAGAGGCTCATTTTGTTTTTAATTCCCCATTAACAGGTAACATTCAGATATCCTGGATTGATGACACTTCAGCCTTCGTTTCTCTCAGCCAGCCTGAACAAGTACAAATTGGTTAGTGTCTTGTACATCTGTTTTGTTTGTTAATGAGGTGTGGGGCGTCACCTTTATGACAGCTGTGCTTTCAGGCAGCTAACTGGCTCACTGGCATTTCTGCCTGGCTTATTTTTGAGCTTGCCAGTGAAATAAAGGAAAAAGTTAGTAAGATGAGTTTTAGATTCGTTAGTCTAAAGATACTTAAACTGTGGCTCAAGACCTCATATACTATCATGTAACTGAATGTGTGGTTTGAAACCTTGGCAATAGAGAAAGGGTTCTTAGCATGTGATCATCAAACAATTCAAAATGGAAAGCACTAATGAGCTGGAGGCAGCCTTCCTTCTGAGCACACAGTATGTGTGTTCTGTACAGCACATTCTCTCCTGTGATACAGCACCCTCATCACCCGCCGAAACACCTCAGACTCCAGGTGAGCCCTGTTCTGACTGCACCGTTTCAATGTTCTTTGCTGACAGAGCATAGTGGATTAGTTATGGGAGAAAGAGGTCACATTGTCCTTCTGTTGTTCCTCAGCACCCATCACATTAATTAATACAGCTTCAGGTTGCACTGTGTCAGACAAGCACATCTATTTCATTAGTATGTAAATGCTTTTGTCTTAACAGATAACAAAATTATATGTATATCAAAATGTTTTTCTTTAAAGTAAGACTCTGTCTTACATTGATCAGTCTGGCTTTGAATTAACAGAAATTGTCTACCTCCATTTCTCAAGTGCTGGAATTAAAGACTTTGTTTTTTAATGTTTCATTAGTAAACCTATTTAAAGCTGCTCCCCTAGAGCAGTAGTTTTTTTTTGTTGTTTTGAGTCAGGTTTTCTCTCTGTAGTGCTGGCTGTCCCAGTTGTAAGCCACCATGTGGGTACTGGGCGTGGAACCCAGGAGCAACAATGCTTTAACCACACAGCCGTCTCTCCAGCTCATCTCTGCAGTTTCTCAGGCAGACTACATTACGCTAGGTGGAGCTTAAGAGAGCAGCACTTGGTCTGTCTCTTCCTTTGCTCGTCTTTTCCTAGTGTGCTTTTTCTAAAATAAGTTGCAGGTATACGTTGAGAATTTGAAGTAGCGAGATTGAAGCAGGGAGGTGGGGTACCTCTGAAGCCTTCACTGGCCTGTTCATCTTGTACTATTCTGTTTAGCTGTGAGTGGCTGTCATTTTTCCATTAAACTTGTCGAATGCTCTTTTTACAAGCAAACCGAATGACAGTTCATTTACTTTTAAAAAGGGTCTGAGAGGTGGATCCTTAAATAATCTTGGCATTAATTCTACTGTCTTTTTTTGTCTAATGTTTATTCAGTCTTTTTCTTTTCTTTCTTTTTATGTATATAAGTATTTTGCCTACTTGTGTGTCTGTATTTCCTATAGACCTAGCACCTTTGGAGGCCAGAAGAGGGCATTAGACTCCTGGGACTGGAGTTGCAGATATTTGTGAGCCACCATGTAGGTGTTGACAGTTGAACCTGGGCCTCTGCAAGAGCAGCCTGTTTTTTGTTTTGTTTTCTTTTTGTCTTTTTGGTTTTTTGTTTGTTTTTGTTGGTTTTTTTGCTATTTGTTTTTTAAAGATAGTTTTCCTATGTAGCCCTGGCTGTTCTGGAACTCAGTCTGTAGACCAGGCTGGCCTGGAACTGAGAGATCTGTCTGCCTCCGCCTTCCTAAGCACTGGGACTAAAGGAGTGCTGACCACCATGCCTGGCTTGACTGTCTTCTTTTTGTTTCAAGTGTCCAGTACTAGGATGATGCAACTGATGTTGTAAGGTGTTAAAACTTTGAACATCTACATATGCAAATTCAGGTCAAAATAGTTTGATATTTTTATTTAATTTTTCAGTATCTCAGTGGTACAGGCTGTACTGCAGACTTTGGTGCCAGTACTGCGCGTATACACACACACACACACACACACACACACACACACCATATATATAATGTACGTTCTGTTCATCTCTGCGTAGTAAGAAAGAGAGCATGGACCTGGTTGGACTGTTGTGAACATAGTTATAGATATTTATTAGCTTGACGATCTTGCATTCTGACTTCTCAATAGCAGTGATATTTCAACGAGAGGTGCTCTTCAGAAAGGCATGACACCAAAGATCATGTCAGATGTGGGTGTAAAGGATGCCACCTGCTGTGCACGTTTCAGTTTTTGCTTTGACATATGCTGTCCATTTCCCCAGTCTTTTGATGGATGGTTGAGAATACAGGATGTTCAGCTTATTAGAGCATGATGATGCCTTCAGTGGGGATCAGGTACCTGAGCAGGCTGTAGGGAGGCTGCAGTACGAATGAAAAGACAGTGTGGCTGCCCCCTCTGCTCAGTACTTTCTCCATCAGTGACCTGCAAGCCTTGAAGGGAATGTCCAGACTTTTGGTTGACTAACTTGGGGACTGATAGTAGCCCAGTCATTGGTCAGTATGTATCTTTGGAGATACATACTTTGGGTTGCAGGTTCCTATTCTGTGACAAGTTTATGATTACATAGGTGGCTACAAAGATGCACCAAGGTTACATCAGCGAGTCCTGACAAATGGTCATAGGGTTTTACAGTGTTTTTGTGGTCCTTTCTGTTGGCAGTAGTGATGAATCTGTAGAGATGTTTTAAAGTCTGCAGGGCATCAGTTATTGGTATTTCAGTATAAAGACAACATAATTTGGTCATTCATGTCTGTGGTTTATCAGTGGTTTGGTGGTTTAAATACTGTCTCATTGCCAAATAATGATCCTTCCTTGACTTACTGGAAAACTTTTTGTAAAACAACTTTAAGAAGAGTTTTCTTTTCTATTTTAATTGGTGTGTGTGTGTGTGTGTGTGTGTGTGTGTGTGTGTGTTTTACATGTGCATGTATATGGTATCTGAAGAAGACAGAGGAGGATGTTGGATATCCTCAAGTTGGAGTTTATATGATTGTGAGTCACCTGACTGAGCATTGGTAACCAAACCTGGGTCCTCTGAAAGAGCAGTTTGAACTGTTTGCCACTGATCTGGCCCTGATTAATAGCTTTTAGTGTCATTCTGATTTGAAACAGGGTCTCTATAGCCCTGGCTGTCCTACTCTTAAAGTTATAGGAACCCTTTTGCCTCTGCTTCCTGGGTGCTGCATTTAATACCACACCTTCTCTGGGTAGTGACTTTTACATAGTGACACCGATGTCATTAGTTAGTGTCAGAGTCATATGCAGACATGAGGTTTTGATCGCTTGGTTGTTTTGCCTCCTTGAGGACACCACCACTTGTTGACCATTTTTTTGGGCCCAGCATGAGTAAAACGAATGGGCTCGAATGGGCCAAGAGAAAGCTGTGCTTTCCTTTCCCTCCTAGAACACATAGGTGCTTATTATCTTCTACTCATTATTTATTATTTTTATGATGATAGTCTCATGCATGCAAAGTAAGTGTTCTACAACTGACCCTTTTTAAGGTTTGTTTTAAGTCTGGGCCTTGATACGTTTCTTGGGCAGGCGTTCATTGAACACTCTTCCTACCTTATTATCCAGAAGGTTATAGGTGTGTAAACGGAGGCCAGTGATCATCTTTGAAGGCAGTGTTGTCTCCTTTGCCTTAATTAGACAATTCTTCACAAGGTTCCTGGCAGTTTACCTATGCTGAGTCTCTGCAGGAGGCAATCTCCTACCTTTCTGCCTCAGCTTAGTGTAATTCTCCCTTTGGCTGTTTGTTTCAGGCTTCCTTTGCAGAACTTTGCTAAGACATCAGCCCTACCCTCGTGCCTTTGAAGCATCTTTTTCTCTGTGCCCTGTTACTCACATAAAGAGATACTCTACTCTAAAAGTGAGACTTTATCCACATGGACTACGTGGCCCATAGTGTTTACAGTGGCTGTCTGACATTAGTCAGTACATGGTTAGTATCATGGGATTGGAGAAATGACCTGGAAATTCCTTTTATATTTGATGGGTAGATCTCATGTCTGGTTTTCTCTTTATGATTTGTAAAACAATACGATGCTTCATTGAAAGGTAATTTGAGGTTTGTTTCTCATAGTAGTATTCTAACAATGCCAAGGACCTACGTTATCTGAATGTGCCACAAATTCCTGTTAATGTTATCTTAAACAAATTGTACAAGCATTTCAGCAGAAGCAGAGGGCCTGTCAGATCAATAATGTAACAATGAAAAAGTCATTAAATGCCTATTTATGTAGAAACTTTATAATGACTTCTTTGGCTCTGATACAAAATTCTTTATTAGCATTCCAAGAGTTCTATTTAAGCTGACAACTGTTTGGTGGTGGTGGTGGTGGTGGTGTTGCTTGTTTGTTTTTGTTTTTTTTTTTTGTGGCATTACTAATTCTAATCATTTTTTAAAAGATTCATTTATTTATTATATATAAGTACAGTGTAGCTATCTTCAGACACACCAGAAGAGGGCACCAGATCTTATTACAGATGGTTGTGAGCCACCATGTGGTTCCTGGGATTTGAGCTCAGGACCTCTGGAAGAGCAGTCGGTGCTTTTTGCCACTGAGACATCTTTCCAGCTTTCTAATCAATTTTTCAAAAGTCTTTTTGGAAGACTGGAGAGACGGCTTAGCAGTTAAGAGCACTGCCTGTTCTTCCAAAGGTCCTCAGCATGGATGTCCTCATTGGACATTAATTACTGAAACCTGGGCAGTTTACCAATGGTCACACCTGAAGAATGGCTTCCCATCCCCAACTGCCATTCAGTGCCAGTTGCCTTCCAAGCCCCTCCTCCACTGGTTATGGCATGTGAACCTGGACTCAGGGTCCCCTCCCCCAGCCATAGCTGCCACTGCTGAGAGTTCAGGAGTGCAGGGCTGCTCTAGAAAGCATTTCACAGCACTCCCCCATCCCCCGCCCGTCCACGCTTTCTGACCTCATCTTCAGCAGTGTGCCCTCAACAGCTGTTCATGAGTTATGAGTCTCTGCATTGCTTGTCATATGGCGACAGTCTTTCTGTGTAGCTCAGAGATCCCCTCCTACCTCAGCCTCAGAATGCTGGGATCGCAGGAATGTAAGTATTCTCACAACACTTTGAATGCTGGTTGGGTTTTGACTTTGCTTGTGGGATTTGAATCTGTCTTGATGTTTGTTCTGATGATGGTGGGATGTCACCAGGGCCTCACCACTGAACCTCAGCCCAAACTCACTGTTTTATTCTACGTAGTTCTAGGTTTTCTGTTTTATTATTGTATATATATTGTGTGTACATGATCTCTAGGTGTGTATACTTACCACAGATGCACATGAAGGTAAGAGGACAAGTTCATGGGGTGAATTCTCTGTTTACTGTTTTGTGTAAGTTCTGGAGTTCAAATTTTCAGGTTTGTGGGGCAGGTTCCTCACTGCCCTTGAGTCTGCTTTTTGAGTGTGTTATGGGTGTTTCCTGTGCTGTTTCTATTTTCTAGAAGTTTCTTTGGACAGTTATGTTGTATTTGTTGTATGTGTGGACAAAACCTATTTAGTGCTCTCTTTTGGATGCTTACGTTACTGTTACTATTTTAAATTAGCACTTTGGTAAGCATCTGTCCTTCAATCCTAGTCTAGATCTTCGAATATTTCTGAAGAAATGTGGTTTCTATGTTTGTGACAAATCCAGAGCAAACAACTAGGTTCCTTTCAGTACCATTGTTCCTTTGTGGCCCCTGGGACTTACTTGTGTTGAATGGACATTTCTATTAATTCTTTGAACCTTTTTATTTACGGATGATCTTTATGATCAGGAATATAATATGGTACATCTCTCAGTTTAGTCACCTAATGTGTTTATTTTTGGTCATGCATTTTACTCTTGCTTTTATCATGTTTACTTTTTTACAGAATACTACTGTGTGTGTGTGTGTGTGTGTGTGTGTGTGTGTGTGTGTGTGTGTGTAAGGGACTATGTGTGGAGGTCACAGGACAACTCTGTGGAATTAGTTCTCTTTATCCTCCTTTGTGTGTGTCTGGGGATTGAACTCAGGTCATTAGGTTGTACTGCAAGCACTTAGCTACTGAGCCCTCTTGCTGGCCCATCATTTTTACTTTTCAGGGTCATGCAGCAAACTTTACATAGCAAGCCTCACAGTTGCTTGATTGACTGCCACAGTCATATTAACTCTTAGCAAGTAAATCAGGATGTAAGTAAGCTCCTAGCTATTGCTCCAGCACTATGTCTGTCTCTTTCTCACCATGATGATCATGGACTAACCATCTAGAACTATAAGCCAGCCCCAATGAAGTGTTCCTTTATAAGGGCTGCCCTGCTCATGGTGTCTCTTCATAGCAATAGAATAGTGACTAGGACAGTGTGGAAGTGATGTGGCTCCGGATCCCAGCCCTTACATGTGTGGCAAGGCGGCTTACCAACTGAGCTGCCCCCCTATCCCCGAGTCCAGGACTTACCCTGGGCTCTTGTCTCTGCATGAACACATGGTTTTCAACCATGACTGAGATAACTCTTGAGTATATTAAAGTTTTCCGTTATTTTGTCAGCTGGCTGGAATGTCTCTTTCCCTTTCTGTGTGTGGATTGGAGCAATGCGGGGGACTGTGTATGTTTTTGCAGAGTGCATCAGAGGCAAGACACTAGTGCTGTGTTGGAGAAAGGAATGGAGAAGCAATAGTGCTGTGCTTTGAGACTGAGAATTATTTTCTCCTCACAAATTCTTTTAT
Source organism: Micromys minutus (assembly GCF_963924665.1). Taxonomy (NCBI): domain Eukaryota; kingdom Metazoa; phylum Chordata; class Mammalia; order Rodentia; family Muridae; genus Micromys; species Micromys minutus. The sequence goes on along the minus strand of NC_137966.1, from coordinate 26,133,223 downwards.
CTGTTACTATATAGGTAATTTAGAAATTATTATAGAGTATTGTGTGACTTTTAAAAGCTCTACTTGTAGTATCGTGTTAATTTTAATTACTTGTTAACATTTAACCCAGTTACCTACATTGTGAGCAGGCCACATTTGGACAAGCAGTTGAGAGTGCTGGCAGCTCTGGCAGAGAGGCCTGCATGCAGTTCCTCCGACTCCCTCTCCTGGCCTCTGAAGGTACCTGCACTCAAGTGCACATACCTGCACACATACATAGAATTAAATTTAAAGAAATGTAGGCATGCTTTTCCTTCTTCCCTTCTTGTAGATTGTCCTGAAACTGTTCATATTTTAATATTAATTCCACTTCCTGAAGAAGGGCTACCTAGTCACATACTCATGAGGTGATGTCATCTGAACCTTTCCATTTTAATTAGAAAAATAAAGGAGAGCCAGTGACAGGGCGGGGTGAGGGAGGTGGAGAGAGGTCAGAGGACAAGGGAGGAGAGGGAATTCCAAGATGGAGATCCAGAAGGCTGAGCTAGATCCAGGTGGGCTTAATTGGCATTAAACAGCTATGAACATTTAAGGATTTTACAGGTCTAATATCTCATACAGAACGGCAGCTTGTATCTTGTCTATTTGATGTAATCTTATTGTACAGAGGGTTTGTAGATTGAGAGGTTGATATATAAACTTGTATGAAAAGCTGTCGGGTGTTAGAGTTGTGTTTGTGTTGAGTTTTGGGGTAAGAAAACACCCTGGGACTGAGGCAGTCACAGGCGGAGTAAAACCACCAAGGGAGGAGAGTCGATCAACAAAGCGAGATCGTGGAGGACTGCACCGGGCGACAGAGGTGCAAGGCTCCGTACTAAAAGTGGGACCGTGGGGCCGATAAAGAGATAAGATATTTTATTCTTTAATATTTACTGCAACACCTCCTTTTCCTTCAGACACGGGACTCTATTCTGTACCCTATGGCTTTCAATTTATAGCAGCCTTACTTGGTTGGCTTCAGTCATCCCAGTGCTGGGTTTAAAATGTATTCACACATTTTGTAATCATATTTTCAGACAAAAGTCCCCTTTTTTTCTGTTAATTTATTACTGTGTGATGCTAGACATAGTGGATCTTCATGCTCAGTGTTTAGTGACACTGAAAAATTAGAAAAATTAAAATGTTTACAAAGTTCTTAAGATACAGCTTCATTGAAACCTGCTGCTCGCAGAGATGGAGCACTGTGGTAGGAGGTGGCTCAGGAGACACAGCCGTCGCAGGGAAGGGTTCTGGAAACAAGGAAGCCTGAGCTCAGCCTTCAGTATGAAGACACAAGAGCCTTGAGGCAGACGGTGCAGTCACACGTTTGGTATGTGAGCACTCAGATTGTGAATCTTGTCTCTTCTGTAAGTCTTGCCATTGTGGAATTTTTTTTCTTCTTGACTACAGGAGGTTTAAAAATAAAATAAGTCTTTAAAGCATTATTTGTTGATGGTGGGGTTTTGCCCAGACATTGGGTATCAGGTTGGTTATTACACCCTTGGACTGCTAGGGTGCTCCACAGCACAGAGTCCAGAGCAGACCAAGTAGAGGGTGTTCTTAGCTGGTTCTGTTTATTTTGAAATGTCTGGAAAGCTGATTTTTGCATTTACACTGGTTCATAGCTTTAGACTGAGGGCAAATTAAATTTATCTGGGAAGCTGCCACATCCATAAATGCTACACGGCATAATAAATGGGCATGGCTTCCAAGAATTATTGACAGTGAGCCTCAGTTCCTAATTTAGAGTTTGTGAAAGTTATGTCTGACAAAGAAGACCGAGAGGGAGAAGGGAGAGGGGAGAGACAGACACTGGATGGATTCACACACAGCTCTCCACCCTCCAAATTCTTCCCACAGGGTTTCTCTGTGTGGACCTGTCTGTCCTGAACCTGGCTCCATAGAACAGGCTGCCTCAAACTCATAGATTTGCCTCTGCCTCCCTAGTGCTGGGGCTTGCGAGCGCCACCATCACCCAGCTCATAACATGCTTACATGCTGTTTGTACAAGTTGGCACTGGGGGCAAACCACAGTAGGCTGTGTGGTTTGGTGTTCTGACTCGTTGCAGGGGTGTGGGAACTCCTCTGGACACACAACGCAAGAATGCTAGACCGATTTTTACCCTACGCTGCCGGGTTTGTGGGAAGTGCTGGTGCACTGCTGGGGTGGGAGAATATTGGCTAGGATGGAGGCCTCAGACCGAGTGAGAAACAGCACACGCTAAGGCTGAAGCTGGGGTTCCCTAACTCCCGCACATCCAGACACGGCTGGAAATCAGAAGTTGGGAATGGAGAGGTCTGGGGGTGGGCGGGGGCACTCCAGCTTAGCTCAGCTCCTCTCAGGAGAGAGGAGGGGCCTTCTGCAGGAAACTTCTTACAACAAAGGCTTTCTACACGTCCCCCTACCTCCTCAACTCCCCCCACACAGCAGTTTATACTCCTCACCTCAGGTTGGACCAGAGATTAAAGATCTTTTGCAAGAAAGAATGCCCAGGAAAGAAAGCTTGTTAGCTAAACCCTCAGGGGCCATCTAGATACCTCATTAGCATAAAGAACTCTGTTCCCTGCTACTGACCATTAGTCACTTTCTTTATGTTGGGGAGCTGTGGTCTTGTGTTCCACGCCAGGAGTCTGGTCGGGAGTAGGGAAACGCCTACAATCCTCAGGTGGGTGCTAGGGTTTCTGAACCCAGTGAATCTTACCAAGTTTCCTGGCATGGTCCACTGCTCCACAGGGCCTGGATGTAGGGTAAGTACAGATGGTGTTTTCCTTCAGAGTGGGACATGCTGAACTGATACATATCATGTAATGCTCAACTCCCACCCCAGGAGACCTGGCCTCGTGAAGTAGGAACTATGGGGTAGTACTTGGAACACTTGTAAAGTCTTGGGGGAGAAGCCTTTCTGTAGAGCTTCTGTAGGGCAGTGCTGCTTAGAGAGAGGACAGAGTGGTGGTTACTGACTGGCGTTTCCAAGCTGTGGATCACCTGATCACACTTGGGGGGTTACTGAGGGAGTGATGCCAGCTTTATTTTTTTCAGTGCTGGACCTCCACACACTGGCAAGTGCTTTGCCAGGGAGCTCTTCCCCTAGTGGCAGGGTTGTTAAAAGGGAAGACAGTAAGAATGCCAGTGTGCCCCATTCAGTTTTGGGACATTCACTGTTGTTTTGCTGCGGCCGTAGTCTTCCAAGTCAGTGTCACCATGCATAGCTTTTCCTTTCCTATCACTTGGGATGGAATCAAGGTTCCAGGCAAACATCTGTGGTCCTGGAAAGAACGATTGATTTGATGACTGCTCCCATCAGACTCGGGTTGTGAATATGAACAGCAGAGAACATTTTGCATTTCAGGGTATGGGCGTGGCTCTAGTGACCTGCAGAGAAACCCTTGTCTCTGATGTGGGCTGGGGTGAGGTGTGGCCTGATGTTATCAAAGGCCTGAACAAAGTTGTAGTGACTTAGAATGAAGATTTTGTTTCATAATTGGTCTTCAGAGCTGTTTTTATTATGGAGACAATTTTAGTCTGCCGTCCTTCATCTTCAAACTAAATGATGTTAGTGGGCTATCAAACCACAAACACCTGCTCACTCCAGATGTAGCTTCCTACGTCTTAATTGTACCTCACCAACCAGAAGGTGGCATGCCATGTTAGTGACCTGCCTGTCCAGGTTCCAGTAAGATTTGTCACTTAAATACTTATCCATGCTTAGTAATGTGGACTAACTTAGCATTCAGGGACTTTGGCAGTATACACACTTGTGGGAACAAACCTTCTGAATGTGGACCTGGAGAAACCTGACATGGCTCCTAGTTCTGAGTTTGTTTTAAAGTGACACTTCTGGGTCTTTCAAATTAAAAAAACCAAACCTTGTATCAAAATGACTTGCATTGCTTTTCTTCCCAAGGCTTCTAGCAACTGTGCTGCCATGTTAAATAACCTCTTAGCCATGCAGGTGGGAGTTCCAGCTGCTGACTAGAGCAGCTTTCTGTAGTGGAAAGTCTCAGAAGTAATAGAAGGAGCTTGCCTATCATGTGTCTTCCTGGCTCCATCCCTAGCATTGCAAAAACAGAACAGAACAAATGCCTTATAGGAGGTGCCATACTTACAGAGACAGCTAGCTGATGAGGCTGGGATCTTTGGGTTTGTGCATTTATTCTCAGACATAGTTTAGAAAGTTGGTTTGAACATGGTGTGAACGCAGTCTGCCTTCATAGTTCACACATTCTGTACTTGCTAATTTATCATATTTTTGTAGCTTCAAGATCAGTCCTCACAAGGGCTTTTTAGTCATCCCCAGATGACTGTGCAAAGCTGCAGGTATTTGGGATGCAACTATTGATCTAGCAAATGCCCCTTTCTGGGTATCTGCCTTGAGGACCATTGGAAATAATTTCCTTTCATTTGGCAAGGCTATCAGTACACCTTTACATTCTTGCCTCAAGGATATAAAAACTCTCCAGGCCTCTGTCTAAGTTAGAAAGTCTTGATCGTCTGTCTCTTCCATAAAATATCACATTGGTGTACTATATAGGTGGCATTTTGCTGATTGGATCAAGGAAGCAGGAGGAAGCAACCACTCTGAACTGATTGTTAACAGATATGCTTATCAGAGGATGGTAAATAAATCCAGCCAAAATTCAGGGCCTTCTACTTCAGTGAATTTCTTAGGAGTCCATTTGTGTGTAGGATAAGTTATTGCACCTGGCCCTCTCCCACCACCAAGAACCTTAGAGATGGCATTCCTCACTTGGGTGTGTTACTCCTGCCCATATACCAAGTGACTCAGAAAGCTGCTAGCCTGGACCAGGAGAAGTCTCTTCAACAGGTCTAAGCTGCTATGCCGGCTGCTCTAGCACTTGGAACGTATGACTCCTTAGACCTGATAGTTCTTGAGGTGTCAGTGGCAGATAGGGAAGCTGTTTGGAGCCTTTGCAGGACTCTGTAGGTGAATCATGGAAGAGACCATTGGGATTTTGCAGCAGGGCTCTACATTGTCTGCATACAGCTATCCTCCCTTTGGAAGATAGCTTTGGCTTGCCATTGGGCCTTTATGGAAACTGAACTTTGGACGGTGGGCCACCAAGTGACCTGGAGACCTGAGCTGGCCATCATGAGCTGTATGTTTCTGACCCAACAAGTCATGACGCAGGACATGTACAGCAGCAATCTCATCAGATGGAAGTGGTATATACAGGATTATGCCCGGGCAGGTCCTGAAGACACAAGCAAGTTACATGCAGAAGCTGCCTGTTTAGATGGTTTCTGTTACCATGCCATCTGTTGCCAAGTGTGCACCCATAGCCTCATGGGGTGTGCCTTATGATTGGTTGTCTGAGGCCTGGTTTTTTGATGGTTCTGCATGTTATGAAGGCACCACCCAGAAGGAGAGAATTACAGTATTACAACCCCTTTCTGGGACAAGCCTGAAAGACACTGATGAATGTGTATGAATAGTGTACAGAATTTCAGGCATATGGTCATATATTTTGTTTGGAAGGAGTATTGGCGAGATGTGCAATTGTTCATCAATGCATTGCCTATAGACAGTGGATTATCAGATAGTCAGGGACTTGGGAAAAGCATGATTGAAAAACTGGTGGGAAAGCTACGTGGGGAAAAGGTATGTGGAAAGTCTGTCTACCATGTGAGTTCTCAAAAGGTGACTTCAGCAGAGGAGTCCAGTAACCAGTAGATAGGGACGAAACACAAAGTGGGTGGAGGAAAGTAGTTATAAAAGAGGATTATAGTTGACACACATTTTTGTTAAGCATGTGTTTATACAGTTTTTCTTTTCTTTGCTCAGGTTTTAAAAATGTGTGATATGACATCAGTTAAGAGAATATCAGTGGTTAATATATTTAAATGTAAGATACCAAAAGACTGTCCCCGAAGGGTCAGTATCCTAGTCTATACTTAAAATGGGTTTGCGTTTTGTATGAGTGGTGCTTATATCTTGTTTAGGTGGTGCTATGACCTGGGTAGATACATAATGTGTCTGGTTTGCATGGGAGATAGTTATAATACTTAGGCCTTGTGACCTAGTTAGTGTTTTTGTTTGCAAATTACTCAGAGCATTAGAAGATATGATTGTTTGCCAAGTTGATGAGTGGATTGTGATGGCTCATCTTGGTTGTCAACTTGAGTATATCTGGAATTAGAAATGGTTGGCACATCTGTGAGAGATTTTTGCTTAATTTGATGTAGGAGGATCCATCTTTCATGCATAGGCAGTCATTGTTGGATTATGTGGACCACGGTCTCCAAGTCATTCTAAATAAGTTTCTCTCTCTCTCTCTCTCTCTCTCCTCTCTCTCTCTCTCTCTCTCTCTCTCTCTCTCTCTCTCTCTCTCTCTCTCTCTCTCCCCCATCCCCGCCCCGCCCGCCCCACCCCTGTGTGTGTGTGTGTGTGTGTGTGTGGAGACGGACAGACAGACGTTCATTTTATAAGCTCGGTTACTGGAGAACCCTGACTAATACTGGGATTGAGGGAGGGCTTGGTTGTGAGTGATGAACGTGGCTTTGATAGGAAATGATGAGAGTTTGTTTCCCTTGATGCTTTGCTCTTCAGTCCGTCCTCTTACTGCAGTTTCCACCTTCATTCTTGGGTTCTTTCTGTGCAGACTGCCCGTGGAGCCGGAGGCTGGAGAAGAGTAAAGAACAGTGGACGGTTTGCTTGGTTCTTTGGGCAAAACATTTTAGAAACTTGAGCAAATTTGATTGAAATTGAGGCACAGGTCTTCATCTCATTTTTTCTTTCCTTTTACTTTTTGCACATCTGACACATATTGTGGTCTTTTCTAGATGTGGGGAAAGGAGAGCATGGCTCACAGGCCTGGTCTGATCAGACCCTGGATCCAGCTGCTCTGACCTATTTTGGTACATGTGGTCATTAAGAGTGGTGCCATGTCCCTGAGCTGTCTCCTGCGCCCAGCAGATGGCATGGTTGGTGCACTGCCGCCCTCCCCAGTCTCTCGCGTATCAAGTGCTGGGTGTGAGTCTTGGGGTGCCCGGCCCTTTCCTGAGCCTTCTGCAGTGGCCTTGTAGGTGTGAGGGTCACTTGTTTCATTTCGTTGTCCTCAATCTGTAGTCATTGGTGTTAGGAGAGCTTTAGGTAGAATTACAGTGGGGAAGCTTCTCCCAGAGACCTCAGACTGAAATTCTGCTGCAAGTGTTCCAGACACCTTCAGAACAGAGGTAGGAGGGAAGGAAGGAATTTAATGCCTCCCTCCCCCTGGCTTAAAAAAATAGATTAAAAAATCCACCATTGTTGAGATCCTTTTTTCTCATGAAATCAGACCTGCCTTCATGTGTGGTATGCTCTGTGCAAGAAGGGTTCTTTCTGATGTACAAATAAAGTGTGGGTACAGCTCAGTGTAAAGTGAGGGTTTGAGTTTTTATCCCCCTCACTGGCTTTGTAAAAGTGTGTCAGAATGCATCCCTAATCCTGCAGCAAAACCTGGAGCTCCCTGGTCAGCAAGCCTAGAGGCACATGTGAGCTCAGGGTTCAGTAAGCCACCGTCTCAGAAAGACACCCTGCATTGACCTCTCCACACGCGCGCACACACACACACACACACACACACACACACACACACACACACACACACACACAATGAAGGAGGTTCATTTTCCCCTCTCCCCATTCTCTGTGGCATGCTGGGATGAACTCATGGCTTCATGCATGTTAGGCAGGCCCCCTACCATTGACCTGTATTCTCAGCTCATTTTATATATTTACAAATAGACATATAATGGGCATGAGTGAGGAGGGGGTTCACTCAAGAAGCGGTATCTGGTATCCCTAATGGCTGTAGTTTGGAGGTATGAATGGTTGTCACATACCCTTTAATAACTCTGGGTTTTGTTTTTGGTTTTTTTGTAATATAATTTCCTTTATAAAAATTATTATGTGCATTTGTATTTTGCCTGTGTGAGCCTCTATGAACATTAAAAATACTTGTGAACAGTTTGGAAACTGGTTGTGCTATAGCTTGAGCCTGTCACTTACCTTGATGAAGAGAGCAGACAGAATGCTGCCAGGCAGCTGTCGCAGTGGAAACTGCCCTGGAAGCAAAAAGCTTTTTAAAAAAATTCATGCTTGAATACGAGCGTGTACCTGCTATGAACTTACCTTATCTAAACTGTGGGGTGGGCCAGGGATATGGTAGCACACAGGCTTGGCCCAGGCCTTATTGCTTCTTTAAAAGTATTCTAATAACAGCCCAGGACAGAGCACTTTATAACTACATAGTCACCTTGAAAAAACATCTTTTCTGTGTGCAGTACTCTAATTGACTTAGGCTACAAAAAATTTGGATGTAAATAATATTTGCTAATTAGGGCTGGGTTTTGTATATTCTGGGACATCCCTTTTCTCATTGAGGGAGATTTTCAGCTCCATAATCCTTGTGTCCCTCACGGGGACCGTGTTTAACTTATACAATTAGCTGTTCACAGTTGAAGGATGTTGGGGCAATAACAGGAAGTCAGCTGGTCACATTGCGTCCAAAGTTGGGAATCAGAAAGTGGACAGGAAGTGGAACTGGGCTAGAGACCTTCAGGCTCTACCGCTGCCCCAGTTACCCACTTCTTTCAGCAAAACTCGAACTAAAGGATCCGCAACCTCTCCAGACACCCAGCACCAGCTGAGAACAAGTATTCAACCACCTGAACCTGTGGGGACATTTGTCATTTAAGTTGTATCACATGCTGACTGGACTTTCTTTTATCGAGTGCCAGGGATTTGTCTCTTTACTGTTCACCACCTATGGAGCGGGCTAGGGAGGGAGGAGACCTTAGTGGGGCCCAGCCCTCTGCCTGCTGGTCACATGACATCCAGGCTGCAGATCTTCAGTCTGTCATTTTCCTTGTTGTCACTTGTTCTTGTGTCTTCTGCTTGTGCTCAGCTCTTGTATATTTAACAGATACTCCAGTGCAAAGTACGACTTTCTCTGCTGGTGTGAACCCATGTCCAGTGGTCCCACCATTTATTCACGGGTGTGATCCTTACCGCATGTCACGTTTCTGCCAGGCCGGAGGACTGGTTACAGGAGAATTGTAACCCAGAGCATGTTTGCTTGAGAGAACCAGCTGTGAGATGAGTTTGGGGATGTGTGTGCTCCCTCATTGTGGGAACTCTGCATTTTGTCTGCATTGTTTCCAGGGAGCCACATCCTATCCATTACTGAGCCAAGACTTAGACTTCATCTTAGCTGTGTGTGTCTGGGTGTTTCTCTTTGTTTGTTTGTTTGTTTTTTAAGACAGGGTTTCTTGTGTAGCCTTGGCTATCCTGGAACACACTCTATAAACCAGGATGGCCTTAAACTCAGAGATCTACCTTTTTCTGCTTCCTGGGTGCTGGGATCAAAGGCATGTACCACCATCACCCAGAATGTTTCTGTCCTTTGACACTGTGTAGCCTAGGATAGCCTCACACCTGCAGCAGTCCTCCCACCTTGGAATTCCATTTGCCATTCTTCCTCTGCAGCAGCATCTGGCAGCCGAGAAGCATTGACGGTGAAGTACAGGGCTGTCAGACCAGCAGCTCCACATCAGCGTGGATGGGCTAAAGAAGGCCCCATTTTGAGAGGATGGGTTGGCCAAATATTCTGTTGTAGGCAAGTTTTCTTCTTGTGTGTGCATATGGGTTCATGTACATGTGTAGGTCAGAAGACAACCTCAAATGTCACTCCTCAGGTACCTGTCACCTTTTTAAATTGGAACTCACTACTGATTAGGCTAGACTAGCTGGACAATGAGACATGGTGTCTCTGCCTCTCCAGTGCTGGGATTACAAGTACCCATTACCACACCCAGCTTTTTTCCCCTTATGTGCATTGGTGTTTTGTTTGTATGTCTGTCTGTGTGAAGGTGCCAGATCCTCTAGAATTAGTTGCAGACAGCTGTGAGCCACCATGTGGGTGTTGAGAATTGAACCCAACTTTTTTGGAAGAGCAGACAGTGCTCTTAACCTCTGAGCCATCTCTCCAGCCCTCATGCCCTGCCTTTTAAAAACGGGTTTTAGGGGCTGTAGAGACGGTTCCCCATTTAAGAACACTTGTTGCTCTTGTAGAGAAGCTGGATTTGATTCCCAGTACCCATGTAGCAGTGTATAACCTACTGTAACTCTAGTTCCAGAGGGCCCAACATCCTCTTCTGGCTTCCACAGGTACTGCATGCATGTGGTAGACAGACATAAGCTAATGGAAAATACCCATTCACTTAAAATAAAAATAGATAATTCTAAAAAAAACTGGGTTCTGGTGGTTGAACTCAAGTCTTCATGCTTAGGAGCTGTGATGGTTTGAATGAAAATGGCCTCCGATAGGCTCATATACTTGAATGATTAGTCATGAGAAAGTGGCACTATTGCAAAGGCTTTGGTAGGGGATGTGGCCGTGTGGGAGGAAATAAATATATCACTTGGGGGTGGGCTTTGAGGTTTCAAGTGCTCAAACCAGGCCCAGTACTTTTCTCTTCCTGCTGCTTGTCAGTCCAGATCTATATCCTTTGGCTCCTGCTCTAGCATCATGTCTGCCTGTATGCTACCATGTTTCACACCATGGTAATGGACTAAACCTCCTAACCTGTAAGCCAGCCTAATTAGATCATTCTTTATTAAAGGTTGTCATTGTCGTAGAAATAGAACACCAGAACACAAGCAAAAACTTTACTGGCCAAACTGTCTGTCCATGGAAACATCATGGCTGTATTTTAAAGCTCCACTAAAAAACGATTAATGGTTCCTATGTTAACCCCTTCTTGGCCTACTTGGCTAGCCTGGACATTTTCTGTACTCCCATTTCCCTCCCTCATTGTTTTAAAGCATATCCTAAACTATAGTGTACTGACTGGTGAATATTCCTGTGGGCACTCCCAGAATGGTGACTTGTTTAAAACAGGCTAAAACTGTAGCTGGGCAGGGTGAGCCGGAGGCTTGTGCTTGGCAGAGCCCTGGCAGTCAAGTCTGCAGCCAAATGACAGCTCCTACCCTCAGGCTGTCTTGAATCTGTATGTGACTAATAGCTCTTTAGTGTACAGCTTTCTGGAACAGGGGCAACATCACTTTACTTTTCAACCCTGAGGCTCAGAATCACTTGTACTTTACTTTAGCTGCCTTGAACCTTTTCGGCACATAGACTCCTCTAACTCTGATAACTCAGTAGGCAGAGAGCCAAAGATGTGTTTGGCTCTATTTTATCTCACACTCGTCTTTATCTCAGGTCGATGACTCAGGCTAACACTGTGTAGGATGTATTGTTATCCTCTGAAGACAGTAGGGACCCATAGGCTTCTTGAATACTTCCCACATAACTGTTTTCTTGGTCTGTCTTTGGGATCAGACTGAAGGTCTTATGACACTAGAAAGACAAATGCTCTCCCACTTGCAGTTGCTTGTGGTTGTGCTTGTTGTTGCCTTACAGAAGTGTCGCATAGAATGTGGTTTTGGGTTTCTTAGCAGTGGGAACAGCTGCACGTCAGTCTATCTAGCTCCCCTTCTCCTCTGTGGAAGCCGCACATTATTAAGGGTGCTGGAGTGCAAAGGGTCCATGGAGCAGACCAGTCTGTCTTATCCTTGACCTTCCAGACACACTGAGACCTTGGGTTGATCTTCTGTGTTAGCTCATGACATACATAACCTAAAGCTTTAGGGTGTGAGCATTAGAGGTGATAGAGTGGGGATTGTGACTTCAGGACTCTTTAAAGGGTAATGATTCAGAAGTGGCTTTTATTGGGTAATCCTATGGTTTTAGGCAGCATTCAGAACCTTTGACCTTAGTGAGCTTTTATTTTGTCTTTTTTTTTTTTTTTTACTTTTTACTCAGGTTTATATATTCACTCTCAATCCATAAACCCTCTACACAACAAGATTGCATCAAATAGACAAAGATACAAACTGCCCTTCTGTATGAGATATTAGACCTATAAAATCCTTAATGTTCATAGCTTTTTAACACCAATCAATCACACCTGGGTCCAGCTGGTCCTTGGGAAACTCCATGTTGCCATGATCTCTCCTCATCCTCTGACCTCCTTTGTCTTTTTTTTAAAAACAGAGTCTCGTGTAGCCCAGGCTGGTCTTGAACTCACTGCACAGCCACTGCCTTTGAACTTCTGATCCTTCTCTGCCCCCCGCCCCCCATGCTAGGATTCTTTGTGTGTACCAGCAAACCAGGCTGTAGATTTATAGCGCAGAGTTTTTGTGGGTTTTGGAAAAGCAGAATTATAAGCCAGGTAGTCAGCCATGGTGACAACAGGACGGAAGTGCTAGTTCTCCAGGACTCAACGCCAACCTCTGTCAGAGGCAAGAAGGAGCCGCTGACTCTGGGTCTCCCTGTTGTCATCTTCATGAAGTAATTGTCTTCCTCTTTGCATCTCTGATTTCTTTTTCTTTCATGATAATCATAAATCTTAATCTTCCCCCCTTTCCTTTTGGAACTACTCAGTTTAATTTGTTTGGTGAAAGTCCTTATCGTCTGCTGTTGCTGTCATCTGACCAGCTCCGTGGTTTCCCTGCCCCAGCAGCAGATGGAGTTAGTGTCGGGGTCCACAGCTCTCCACCTGTGGAGTTGAAATGCAAACAGTGGTGAGAATTGTGTCATGACTTCTACCTGAAGTCTGTGCTTATGTGCTGGATGGAATTTAGATTTAAAGTGTGTATTACTTAAATCTCCTTTCATATGAACGTGGACTGGGAATTGAATTGTTACTGTTTGTCATATATTGAAAGGTAATAGATTTATTTATGGCCAAGGGAAAAAGTATTACGTGATCAAGCAGTAAGTCACATTTGCAATAAATAAAACCCTTTCTCCACCTTCAACATAGGTTTTGATTTGTTTTTAAAATATGGCATGCTAGGAATCTAACCTAGGGATTATACATGATAGGTAAATATTTAGTTAGGAGGGTCAACTGCAGGACCAATTTAGTAAATCTTCTTTTTCCTCCAACATAATATTTTTATTAATTATTTGGGAATTTCATGCAATGCCCCATTTCCACTCTTGTAACCCACAGCCAAGTCCACTTTGTGTTGCTCAAACTCTTTGGGCAGCCTCACCGCCTGCTGGAAGCCGTCAGCTGTGAGGGACTACACTTCAGCATGAAAGCTCCAAGCTACTGGATACCACCCCCTCTGCCCACCATGCCACCCTGCAGGCAGAGCATGAAGAGAGACAGCAGTGGTAGCACTGGCCTAGCAGACACAGTGGGCCAAGGCAGGCCAGCTGTGGCCTGAGGCTCCCAGCGTCTGAGGACCACCATACTCAGCAGATCCATGCTCCTTGTCTGCTGTGGCCGTGCTTCTGTGCTGCTCCCTCATAGCTCTCTTCCGTGTTGCAAACTGCTGTCTGTCATGCAGTGTCTTATTTTGCCCACACAGCTTTTACATCCAAATACTTATTTCAACGTCATGATGTAGTTCAAGGTTCTAAAGTACCATAAATATAGCACCTCTGAGGGCAGGGGGTGGGGTCCAAGAAGACTCCAGGCCGCTGCACAACTCCCTGCCCTCAGTGCTGGCTGTCCTACCTGCTCCTCAGGTGTGACCGCTGTTTGCAGCCTCCTTTAGTGCCCCTTTCCCAGGCTTTCCTCCCCCTAGCAGGCTGAGCAGCAGGAACAGAGCAATGGCGGCTCAATGCTGTGGACAGTAATTTTTATTTTTAGATCATTTATTTCTATGGAGACCCCCAAGTGCTATAGTGTGTATAGAGAAAACAACTTTGGGGCTGGAGAGATGGCTTTGACTGGTCCTGAGTTCAAATCCCAGCAACCACACGGTGGCTTATAACCATTTGTAATGAGATCTGATGTCCTCTTCTGGCGTGTCTAAAGACAGCTACAGTGTACTTACATATAATTAAAAAACAAACAAACAAACAAAAAAACCAAAAAAAAAAAAAAAAAAAGACCCAACTTGTGAGGGTCTGTTCTCTCCTCCATGTGGGTCCTAGGGATCAGAGTTGGCTAAGCAGACTTGGTAGCGAGTGTCTTATCAGCTGAGCCGTCTTGCCAGCCCACGGTGTAGACGCTCCTAGGTGTGCTTTGTATCCTATGCGCAGTGAAGTGAGCCTTGTAAGGGGTGTGGGGCCGGCCTGTCTGGTCAGTGTAGTACACACATCAGAGGATTCCTGTTTCGAAACTGTCTCACTCCATATGCCAGACCAGTCTTAGACTGGAGATCCTCCTGTCTCAGCCGCACAGTAACTGGAATTATAGGTAAGTATTACTGTGCCTGGTCTTTTTTTTCCTTTACGCATTTCTGAATAATTTTATTTCTTTGTAATTAGCTTCTCTAAATTTTTACCTTAATTCTTTTAAAAAACATTTTATATTCTCAGAATAATAAATTATTCTCAACAATTCACTTCCAACAATAATTTTTAAATTCTATAAAAGATTGGAAATTATAATTTTGATGCTGATATACATTATCTATCCGTGTGTGTGTGTGTGTGTGTGTGTGTGTGTGTGTTTGTGTGTGTGTGTGTGTGTGTGTGTGTGTAGTAAGAAGTGTTTCTATTCAATTTGCGATAACCATGTTATGTTTCATATAAATGTTACATGAAATTATCAGTGGAGATTGAGCTTATTGTAAACTAGGGTTTATTTATTTATTTTTGAGACAGGGTTTCTTGTACCCAGGCTGGGCTCAAGCTCCCTATGTAGGTTAGGATGACCTTGAATTCCTCCAGATTCCCCTGCCTTCACCTCCCAAATCCGTGTAAAAGCTGAGCAGGCATGGCCGTTAGTCTGAATCTCAGTGCCCTGGTGCCCCTGGCTCAGTCCCAGTAACGTGGGAGCAGTGGAGGGAGACAGTGCCGGCTGTTGGGCACACGTGTTGCTCCTTTCACTTAAACATGCATGTATGTACACGTACACTGCACATACACAAAAGAACACTGCTTATGTTAAACACATCAGCTGTGGGACTTGAGAGTTTCCTGAGAGAAAAATGTACTTCTGAAGTTCATAAAGCACCACGAAGTCAATCAGAAAGCAACCTGTTTGCTATGTAGGCATGACTTCCAGGAGTCATTTTTTAATTTCTTAACCGATGCTAAGGGTTTAGACATTATAGAAAATCCTGGGATCACTGAAAACTTTCAGGTACAATGTTGTAAAGTACTGAAAAATACCACTAAGCTAGCAGGATCATAGTTCCCAGCATGGGTCACGTATCTGTGTCTATATATTTTTCTCTGTGTTAGGCTTCACTCCTAACCAATTGATTTGCATTATGTATTCAGTGGGGTAAAACTACCTGTGTTTTCCAATGGTCTTAGGCAACTCCTGTGACAGGGTTACTCAACACCCCCCCCCCCCCAAGAAGTTGCTATGACCCATAGGTTGAAAAACACTGCTTTAAAATTCTTTTACCAAGGGAAAGACTTATTCTTGCTGATTAACCCTGGTTTTTCTCTCTGCCCTTTCTTTATTTCCCACTCCATATAAACATAGGTCTGGCTTTAAGAAATGGCAGTATATGGTGTGTCTCATTTGGGCAGCCTACTTACTGTCTTCTGGTCTAGACCTAAGTGCTACCTGTGAGTCAGATGTCTGCAGAGAAACTGCATGAGGAGAAGGGTCTGAAGAGGTAGAACAGACTACCAAAGATTATGAAGTACACACAGAAGTGATGTGGTAATTTTAAAAATGATGTACATGTAGAGTCAGTATCCTAAGTGCAAAGGCAGAAAGGACTTGAACATTGAAGGAATCAGTCTGGATGTGGAGCCACGGGCCTGTCATCATAGCGTTTAGGAGAGGAATTAGGAGTTACAGGCCTATCTCTGCCATAAAGCAAGTCAAGGCCAACCTGGCTATATGAGACTTTGTCCCTAGAGAAAAATAATTGAAATAATTTCTCTTGTAGATTTCTCCTATGACTCGATAATGTCATTTAAACTCATTGCCACTATTTGAACCTGTAATCTGAAGAGATTTCATTACTGTTTGTTATTTTTGTTCTGGGACCTCTCCAGGCTGTGCATGAGGAAGACGGCTTTGTTTGTTTTATTGTAGACATGAGGGAAGAGTACAGCAGAGGCATCTGGAAGAGTTTAGTTCTCAACCTTCCTGATACCGTGACCTTTTATCCTCAGGTTATGGTGACCCCAACCATACATTTTTGTTATTGTTGCTACTTCATAACTAATTCTGCTACTGTTGTGACTCAGTGTTTTCTGATGATATGAAGTGATTGTTTGACCCCCAAAGGGGTACATCACCCACAGGTGTACATTGAACAGGGGCTGTAGGGGTTGGGGAGCAAGAGAGGAAGAGAATAGAGAGAAGGGATTCACGAGGGTAACGAGGCCCAGAGTGAGCCAAGAGAGTGCGTGGCTGAAATGGCAGTTTATGTAGGAATAAGAAGCTGGGGAGGCAGAGCTGGCAAGGGTTAGGGTAGCGGGTGGGCTGAGACGGGAGGAAGGAGCCACAGGTACTGAGTGAGCCTTGGCCTGAGGTTTCTTTGGGTCATGACAGAGATAAAGTTTCTCTACATAGCCCTGGCTGTCCTAGAACTTACTATGTAGTCCAGGCTGGCCTCACAGATCCTTCTCCCTCTGTTTCCCAGAGGCCAGGATTAAGAATGCATGTGTTGCCATACCCAGCCCTCATTCTTTTCCTTATGAAGTGGCCCTCACTGTGCCAAGGTAGATATGGAGGTGCCCTGTGATAGTGTGGAATTGGGTGGCCAAGTGTTGAGGCAGGAGTGCTGGAATTTCTCAGATCTTCATGGGGATATGGCATGATTTGTAGGTGCCCTGAGGCTCTGGAGATATGTAGCTGGTGCTCGCTGTATAACCTGGGCTTCCGCACCTGTAGCTGGATTGCCGGTTGCAGAGCTGCAAAGCTAGGTAGATAGTTCTTGTCCCTAGTAGAATGACGTGGGCCACCAGGAAGCATTTGAGTGCATCATCATAGTAATTGGAAAGGCCTTACTAATGGGAGCCAGACTCAGAGCTGTCCTGTGCACAAAATTTCTTTGATTCCTGTGCGCTCTCTCTCTCTCTCTCTCTCTCTCTCTCTCTCTCTCTCTCTCTCTCTCTCTCTCTCTCTCTCTCTATGTTTTGAGACAGAGTTTCTCTGTATAATCCTGGCTGTCCTGGAACTCACCCTGCCTTGGCCTCCCAAGAGCTGAGATTAAAGGTATGTGTCACCACACCTTGCTTCCTCTTAGGTTTCTTAGTTGATAACGAAGCGGAGTGTTGAGGTGTGAAAACATTCTTTTATTAAATGGAAGGCACATTTCAGCATCAGTGGAGACGTGATGAGTCTGCACTAGCTTATGAACAACTACTGAAACTTCAGAATCTTCACAGCAACTGCTCACTCAGGTTGTTTGTGTTCAGTATGGATAGAAGAACTGGAAAGTAATGTACGTATACTTAGTCAAGACATCGTTGATACTGTAGCTGACACATGAGTGTGAGCAACTCTACACATCAGGAGTGCATGCAGTGCAGTTTTTAGTTGGGCATAGAGCTGAAGGGGGTGTGAAGGAATACAGACATGACGTTTTACATGTCTGTTTGTGATATATTATGCAAATAAGACAACTTTAAAGACCTTCTAAAGCCCTAGGCTGATCTGAGGCCTATTTATTCCCTGTGAGGTAATGGGGATTAAACCCCTGCCTTCTAAATGTTACTCAGGTACCACTGAGCTACAGCAGTACACCTGTGAAGATTGGCACAAGCAAGGTTCTCCTTGACGCTGTCAACCAGCACTTCCATTACATTATGCTTCTGTTAATTCCACTGGACAGGAGTAAAGATATTACTCAAATTGTGTGATTGAAGTAAACAAGCTTTATTTTCTGTCAAGATAGGGCTATCTCCCTAAAGTGGGCTTTGAAGAAAAATAGCATGGAACATAGGAGACAGTAGGGTTTATATACACAAAAAAACCCTGCAAGACTAGGGGGTTTATAAGGGTTGGGGGATTTCTAGGGGAAATCTTAGTTATATAGGAATGTGGCTAAACATTTCTAAATTATTTGGCAGAATATCTTATCGGACGGAGGTCAGGGTGTAGGGTGTGGAACTTGTCAAATTTCAGAAAATGGGTCATGACCTGGTCAAATCTGCTTTACAGAAAACAGCAATGAATGTATTTTGACCTTGCAATCAGACAGCTTCTAGTCCTAAGATGTAATCAGGTTGGTCCATCTCCAATAGGTTGTATCCTAAAGGGTTTTTGTTGGTTTGTGGTGGTGGTGGTGGCTAACCGTTTAGAACACAGAACGTTGTTAATAGCAAGTCCTGGGTTGGATCATGGGCATCAGTGAGTCTGGTATATTTCAAACTTTGGGTCAGGGCCTGTGAGTAGGTCAGGAAGTTCATGCCAGTTGAGAGCTGCATTAGCAAAGAGAAAGAAGAAGGGAAAAGATGAAACACCTGTGCTGATGGAGCAGTCTTCGGGTCACATTACTGTATACTGTCGGGTCAATGATGTCAGGCAAGTTTCATAACCTGTGTGAGGCTCTTCTGTTCAAGGTGGCTTTCCTGGACATGGGGTTAGAGATGGGAGAGATCTATTAAGGTTAGCATAGTAGCACATTATGTGATAACACAGCACCCGACGTATGGTGACGGCACCATCTGTTTGTCTTCCTTGGCATCACGTGTGCCAGCAGACATGAAAGAGCATGATGGCAGCAAAATCCCCAGTCTCCCCAGAGCCTCCCCATGTGTCATTCAGTGTCATCACACATGATCTAGATGATATTTGATTTTACCTTAAATTATCCTTGTGGAATTGAGACATCAGTCTTAATTTCCTCCCATGAAGAGTTTAGGTCTTCAGCTGGCTGTAGGACTGCGTACCAAGTCCTGTTTTAGGTTGTGTGTTGTGGGCACAGTGCTTCCTTACTGAGGCAGGATCTCCTGATATGGCTGGTGAGAATGAAAACAGACTGGGCTGGAGGGGCTGCAGCAGGACTGAGGCCGAGACAAGTCTATTTCAAGCAATCAGACTTTTAATACTCTTGTCAAAATACAATACAGTGGTTGCCGGGATAATGGCAGTAGCGAGCTATACAGGGCATATATGCCTTATTAATGTGTAAGGCTAATTGTCCCGCCAAACTTCTACATGCTTTGATGACTTCTAAAGGGCACAGAGAAACTTGGGTAGCCTGAATACTTCTCCGCCTGAGGGACTGCCTTAGGTTCCTGGGAACTGAAATGCACACAGTACCCCAGAGCCATGGGCTCTAGCCTCAGAAACCTCTAACACACGCCTCTCAAGGCAGCTAGGCCAGGCCAGTTCCAT
This sequence comes from Micromys minutus, assembly GCF_963924665.1. Taxonomy (NCBI): domain Eukaryota; kingdom Metazoa; phylum Chordata; class Mammalia; order Rodentia; family Muridae; genus Micromys; species Micromys minutus. Next base: position 26,113,923 of record NC_137966.1, on the reverse strand, counting down.
GATTTTCTGTAGTGTGCTTCATCTTGCAAAACTGGAAGTGACTTGTTTAAGTACTAGTTATAAACATTTTCCTGAATGCACCTGCTTATATTTGACTCTACTTCACACTTAACATCCTGCCTAGCCTTGAAGAGAGCTTGCTCAGCAGCTGTGAACATCTTTTTATCTGGTTGGTTTCTGATTAGCTGAGGCATCAACCAGGTTGAGGGTTTGTTAAATCTGTCAGGCAGAGAAAGTGGTGCACACCTGTCATCCCAGCACTTAGGAGATGAGAAGTTGACATTACCGCGTGACATCGGGCTTAAGACTCAAATTCACCTCGCCTCCAGGCTGAGGAAGAAGAGACCAAGAAATAAAGCTTCCTTCTTGGCTGTACATAGTGGCCTGGCTGTGGCCTCACACAGATCAGTCATTAAAGTAAAACAAGCCTTTGTTGACAAAAAAGACTCAAACCCAGCCCAGCCAGTGGATTATTTTTATTAAACCTCCTCTGTATTTTCTTACTTGGTAAATAGTTACCACTTACTTTTTAGTGAGAGTATTTGAGATGAAAAAAAAATGTTTCTAAACTAAACTAAGTCACTGTCTCTGTCAGCTATCTATAACTAAGATGTTCACACTTTGGAATACTCTCCCCTTGCCTAGGAACAATACAGTCTCTCTTGTGCACAGAAGCCTCCCTTCTCCTGTGACTCCTTTTACCTGGCTCTGAGTCTGACCTTCCTCCCAGGGCTGTGTCATTGCCCTTTCCTGGGCATAACTGTTGGCTTCTTCCTGACTGTAAACGCCTTCAGAAGGCCTTTATTCTTTCAGAGTCTCTATTCTGGCTTGCTTTCTCTTTCCAGAAAGTCTCTGCAGCCATTACCCAGCAGTGACTCTGGCTGTGTCTCCCCACAGCCTTAAGTTTACTACTCCTGAGGTGTCTAGTAGCCTCCTTGCCAGACAGCCTTCCCACCCTCCAGATCTCTCAGTACAGTAGCCTCTTCTTCCATCTTGAAGCAGTGTTTCCTTGAATTCTAGAACATTTGTTTTCTAGATCTTTTAGATCAAAATACCCCAGGTCCCATGCCTGCTCCTCCCAGTTGGTGTTCTTCATTCCATCAGAAGACTTCTTAACAGCTCAGATTATTCCCAGACTGATTTTCTCTCCACCCTATGTTTCTACATGATGCTTCCCAGTGTCTCAAAGCCAGCATTTGACGCCATTCCTAAACATGCTGTGTTCCCTGTTTATAGTTTCTAAAGGGTGTCCCCACATGCTGCTCAGTTTCAAGGGCTATTCTTCCATCTGTGTCTTTCTTGTGTCCTCACCTCTGCCTAGGTGCCTTCCTTTCCCTCCTCATTTAATGCCCCGACTTTCTCATGTTTTCAAATCCTACACAGGAGCTGTATGCGATGAAAGCCTCAAACACCACCATGCCACCCAGCACTCTGCCTGTGGCGTTGGCTCTGTCCTGGCCTTTCTTCCCACCCTCTCTGGGCTTCACCTTTCTAGTCTTCTCAGTCTTCAGACGTTACTTAAATCATGAGCCGCCTGGAATATAAATCTCCACCTTCAGTCTGAGCAGAGTCACGGGTGTCTTTCCTTGGGAGGACTTTCCCTGGTCCTGGGCTGGTGATTTCTCTGACAGGAGCACTGCATGGTTTAGTCGGTGCACTTTGTCCTTCCATGTGTATGTTGGTTCATGCCTTTGTCTTTCTCTTCCTAGTGAACACAGTGCAGTTGCAGGAAATATCTAATAGGAGGCTTAGCCCTTTAACGGCCCCCGTGGTTTCACTCTGCGGAAGCCGCTCTAGTGTGGAGATGAGCACACGGACTTTGTCACTCTGTTCATGAGCTACATTCTCCATGAGAGTCCTTTCCCAGGTAGTTCACTCCACCTGCCCAGGTGCTTCTGTCCCTGGTGGATATGGCCACCTCCTTCTGTTTCTTTACCCCACAATGCCCAGCACAAATATTACTCCAAAGCCCGGTACCTTTCCATGGAAGGTTTATATATTAAATTCTCAACCTACAAACCCTCTATACAATATGATTATATTCAATGGACAAAGATACAAACTGCCCTTTTATATGGGAATAAACACCTATAGAATCCCTTAAAATATTCATATCTGCCTAACGCCAATTAAGTCCACGTGGATCTAGCTCATCCTTTTTTAGCTCCATCTTGATTTCTCTTTTCTCCCCTGATCCTTCTCTGTTTTCCTACCTTTTCACCACCTAGCTCTCCACTGTCCAATCTTGTATCACCTTAACATCAATCTACATATCACCTTTCCTGTTTACTTAAAAAAAAAAAAAAAAAAAAAAAAAAAAACCCTTTACCTTCAAATGTAACTTGTATACAACTATTACCACTTGAAAATACTCTAAATGACTATGTTTTCTCAGAGTTAATTATCTTGGGTAAGCTATAAAACTAAATTAATCTTCAACTTTGTCAGAAATCTGAGAATGGCCAAATATCTAAAAGCATAGGAAGCCTAACATGGCTTCCAGAGCAGAGAGAGGTTGTAGAGACAAATCTTTACTAGCACAGTCCCCTGTTAGCAACATATGAGAGCAAGTCTTCTGCCTTCTGTCCCAGGATCACTGACAGACGTTAAAATGCAGAAATCTTGAAGGGCTGATAATTTTGGCTTGGCAAAGATTATCAGTCGACTATTCTGCACAAAGTGTCCCTTTCTGGACAGTATTAGTCTGTAGATAAAATCAGCAGTTTCTACCCAGTGACTGCCTAGCCACAAAGTATACCTCACCTGGAGGTAAAGATGCTCAATTTCTTTGTTAAATCCACCAAAGGGGAACTGTAAGAAGCAGATATGTCTCAACAAAAGGTAAATAACATTAAATGATATAATTTATGGATTTCTGATGTTTCTTGAAAACCATCTAACTACAAAAAACATTTCTTAATTGTTAAGCCTTGAATACTTTTGGCCATTTTTAATTGAATTATCTCAAAAACACCCTTTAATTGACTCAGAACCATGAGTTTGTTATCTAGCCTTTAACTACTATTGTTTAATCAACTAAAAACAGTGTATAAACCTTAAATCTGTGTCAAATAAATTAAATAGCACTGTAAAGATTATAACTTTAACTTTATATCAATTAGAAAGATTCCTACCAGTGAAACTATGACTTTAGCTTAGTTACTAAAAGAAGATTATGGCTGTATAATTCAATCTGGCTAATTCCTCCCTGTAAGATTATGACCATTTCTAAATTCTTCATAAAAACAACCTTATAATAACCACTTTCACCCCACAAAGTCCAGGGAATCGGGAGATGACTCTTTATAGCTTCTTCAAGCTGAATATATGGGGGTTGAGAATTTAGAAGAGGGGAGGGAATAAGGAAGCTGGACAGGCCTCAAGAAGGAAAGCCACACTGGCGATTGTTGTAGTCTCTGCTGTCTGGAATCAGCTAGTTTAGCATTCTGATGACAGGCTTCATCATAGTTGTACATGTAATATATATATAAATATATATATAAAACTTTAACAGAAATTTTAGTATTGAGAAATATTTTGTTTAATCTTTTTGAATTTAGTTTTTCAGGTAATCTACCTCTATCAAATCTTATCCATATAACTTTGCAAGGCACACAGAGCCAAATCACGCTTTTTAAAAACACAAAGACAAAATCTGTCTCCCAAATTAGTGTGTCCCTTAGTTGGCAACTATAACATCTTGTATCTTGTATTCTTTTCCAGAGAAACAATATAAATACAAAATTCAACATTATACTTATTTTGAAACAATATAAGCAATTAAGATAATCACAAACCCTCACCAGCTGGCATCTGAGGAGCCACATGGCCTTAGCAGAGCGATTCACAAAACAGACTAACTTTCTATCACTTACAAACCATAAGTAAGCAATTTGTAAAACTACAACCTTAGTCCAAAGTGTTTCGATCTATCGAGCTCTCAATCTGGAGTGTCAGATCTTCATTTATTAATAACTTCCCTAACATATTTCTGTATTCACTGTCTGGTCTAGTTCCAAACCGTGGGTGAAAATTCCCATGTGATTCAGGTAAACTCTGTAATCTCTTCTAACTAAAAAAACAACAAACAACAAACTTGCCTTGATCATCATTAAAACTCCCAACACAGGATTTTATAAGACATTTGTCAACCTCGGTAAGTAAATGCCTGCCTGCAAATACACGGTAGACAAATGTCACTTAAATCTCTGCTTCGGGGATGCTGATCTGAGCCTGTTCTCCTTGGGAATGCACATTCTACTCCAGAGAGGGGTTATTGTGAGTGGAAAACTTTCCAGCCAAAGAGGAAATTTCGGGGAGACCAGAAGAGTCTGGAACCTTGACTGCTGGGACACATTCATGTTGTTGGTCCCTCACTTCAGTGCTGATGTCCACCACAGCTTTCTAGAGTGGGCTGCTGTGACCTGGAGCTAACAGTTCCTGCCATTTCTTTGGGAAATGTTTTTTAATATGAAACTTATCCAATTACCTTGAGGTGTCTTTATTCTTTAAATATGAAAAAGATAATAAACCTTTCGTTAAATTTTGTATGTCTCAAAGATTTTGAGTGATTTTTGTAAGAATATATATACATATACATATATATATTTCTTTGGGAATGGTGTTCATGGGGTGTGAGTGGAGTACTTGTTAGTGTGTGTCCTCGTGTGCACATGGATACTCATACATGTGGAATGGAAGCTGGACATCAACAAAAGGCATGTTTCTTCCACCCGTATGCTTTTGAGACAGCATCCCTTGTAACCCTGAAACTCATTGAGTTGGCTAAGATGGCTGACCAGTGAGCATCAGGGATCTGCGTGTGTTCATACCTGTGCCCAGTGATGGGTAACAGGAGCACACAAACACACATGGCTTTTTACACAGGTGCTGAGGATCTGAATGTGGGTCCTGTATAACAGCCAGTTTACTCATGGCTTTCCTCCTCCCCTCTCTTCCTCCCCTCTCCTCCTCCCCTCTTCTCCTCCCCTCTCCCCTCCCCTCTGCCCTTCCCTCTCCTCCCCTCTCCTCCTCCCTTCTCCTCTTCCCCTCTCCCCTCCTCTCTCTTCCTCTCCTCCCCTCCTCCCCTCTCCTCCTCCCCTTTCCTCCTCCTCTCTTCTCCTCCCCTCTCCCCTCCCCTCTCCTCCTTCCCTCTCTTCCTCCCCTCTCCTCTCCTCTCCCCTTCTCTCTCCTCCTCCCCTCTCACTTTAATATTTGGATGTCTAAATATTTCAAGTGTGACAGGAAACAAACCATTATGCTGAAAAGTTTAGACAAATCTGGTCCATTTTACGATTTAAAAATGTCAACTCTTGGACTGTGTAGCATCTGCCTCTTGAACTTTGCTTTCTTTTCCTTGGGATTAAGGTTCGTGGTACATGGAAATCTGTTTTACTTCTCCTTCCTGTAGGCCAAATTATCCTGGGATTCACTGTGTAGCATAGGCTGGCCTTAGGCTGTCATCCCTGTCTTGGCCCTCTAAATGTGGGGATTTCGAGCTTGTGTCACAAAGCCTGGCCCATTGTTCAATTCTGGGGTACCCTGAGACTGTGTTCATCTGCCTTTATGCATCCGCTCATGTATTTGTTATGAACTCAGCCAGGTGCAGATACACAAACCCTGACCATCATGGTGCTGGTGCAGTTACTTAGGTACCAAGACTGCCCCTGACAACTTGGCTAGGATCATAGCATCTCCCTACAAGTGTTAGATAACTGTTGGTGGGCAAGGAAAGCACATGCCCAAGCTGCACCCATATGATGGGGGATTCTGCCCAGGACAGGCCCCCTAGTCATCCTTACTCTTCTCTTCCTGCTACTGTGTTCCATCCACTAACCCCAAGGAAGGAGCAGCATGTGTTTGGAACACCAGTAACCAGACCAGAGCTGGCACAGAGCTCAGTGCAAGAGCAATTGCTTTGTGTGCTCTAGGCCCTGGGTTCTGTAGTCAGCAGTGCAAACCTAGAAACAACATAAAAACGAGTGACCTGCCGTTTGCACTTGCAGGCTGTAGCCAGTCTTTCAGTGTGGGGGTGAAGGTAAGTGTGAGAAGTTACGGAGTTCCAGGAGTGAAGGTGCAGAGCAGCAGGAGGGGTAACCGGGTGTGAGTGTTGGTAGAGTAACCTGTGGGTGACCCCTGACCTGCAGCCTTGATACGTCATTGTTATGGATGTGAGGGGTGGAGGTCAGGGATAGTCTCAGGTGTTGGTCTTTGCTTGGGAATCTCCCAGCTTTGTTTGTGTTTGTCACGTCCTGGACCTTTGTCCTGTAGGCTAGGATAGCTGTCCTTCCAGCTGCCCGGGGCCTGCCTGGCCCTGTCTAAGGTCCTCACTGCTGCCACTGATGGCACATGCCTCTGCGCCTGCTCTGTGTTTTGTTCCACTGACTGTCGTTCCTCATCTTTAAAGGCAATCCCTGTCTCATGGGCATACATGGAGCTGAAGCACAGACACGTAGAGCCGTGTTGACGGTGACATACCAGTGTGCATACAGCCTCGGACCACATGGTTTTTAATAGTGAGAGTTTGCATCCGGTGCCTAATGGTTGCTTGTTTCCCTTTCTTATCCTGAAAGTGCAGGTTTTCAGGTGGTCTTGCTGCCTGAACGTACCTACAGCGTCCTTTTCCTTACGTCTCTGCAGTGCTCTCTGCTTTGCCTCCATGTGAGGAGATGCAGGGGCCTCTGGGCCACTTTTCCCAAGTGCTCTCTTCATTTTTTCTAAGGATCTTTTTTCTCTTCCTTGTAGCTGTTAATACCAGCAAGTATGCTGAAAGTTATCGGATCCAGACCTATGCTGAATATGTGGGAAAGAAGCAGGAGGGCAAGCAGACGAAGAGGAAGTGGACAGAAGACAGTTGGAAGGAGGTGGACAGAAAGCGGCCCCATGTGCCGGGCCCCGGTTACCACACCAACAGGTGAGCATCTGGCTGGACAGGGGCTTGAGCTATTCCAGCACTAGTCCTCTGCCTCCTTGGCTTGTGAGGAAGATGCCTTTGCCCAGCCTTTTGCTTAGTAATAAGTAGCCGTGGTCACTGCTTGATCTGTTTCTTTGTTACTGCTGCTTCTTTTTTCTTCTTTCCTCCTCCTCTTCTTCTTTCTCTCCCTCCTCCTCCTTTTCTTCCTCCTCCTTCTCTTCTTTCTCCTCCTTCTCCTCTTCTTCCTCCTTCTCTTCTTTCTCCTCCTCTTTCTCTTCCTCCTCCTTTTCCTCCTCCTTCTCTTTTTTCTCCTCCTTCTCCTCTTCCTCCCCCTCCTCCTCCTTCTCCTCCTTTTCCTCTTCCTTCTCATCTTGCCATGTAGCCCAGGTCATCCTTGACCTCTTTGGTGCTAGAAATGTGCACTAGCTTATGAGCATTCCAGTTCCTTACATTTGCGAGGTTATATAGACCCCGTCTTTTCCCATTAACTCTCCTTCAACACCCTCAAAGCAGGTGAAATATATTCTATTCCCATTTTAGGAGTAGGGAAATGGAGGTTCAGTGAGCTGACTAGTAATATAGTAAGAGGTCAGATTAGTGTTGCTTCTGTTGACATCTGGTCTCTTCCTTTCCCAGGTGCCAAGTACCTTCTGCCTCCTCCTAGATCCCAGGTAGATACTCATACTGCTGTGTGCCTTCGTGTGTGTAGGTCGGACAGTAGAGCATATATAGCATGCCCAAGGCCCCAAGTTCATTCCCAGTACCACAAAACCAGTACATAGATAGATGCATAGAAAAAAAAAAGATTAATTTAGCCTATTTGCTTTATCTTTGAGAAGGGAATTACATAGTATTGTGTTTGTCTTTTCTTAAAAAAAAAAAGCTTGTTTCTGAGATTTGGTCTGTGTACACTGACTTAAATTTTTCTTATTGCTGAGTACTATTCTTTGTGTGACTGTACCGCATTTATTTGGGTTGGTGGGCATTTGGATGGTTTCTGGTTTGAAGCTGTTTGCTGTGATGTGTGTGTGAAACAATATTGTCAGCATGTTTTCATTTCTCTGAAGTGAGTAGGACTAGGTACGTGAACCTGGGGATGTATGGCATCTACGTGTTAAGCTTTACGCTTTGTAGAAACTTTTTTTGTTTTGTTTTGTTTCCTTGTCTTTTTTTTTAAAATAAATTGAACAACTTTATTTTAAAAAACCAAAGATAGATGTACAGATTTTAAGTATTTTTGCATAAAAGTATATGAATACATTTTTGTCAGTACTTGATTTTTTTTAAAGGTTTGATAGTGTGTATTAAAATCTTACTAGTTACAATGAGCATAAAGTACATGTAAAACAAGATGTAACCTAGAAATAGTCAGAGTTTTCTTGGTGTGTAAAAATTAAGCATAATGGTTTTTCATTTTCTTTTTCTTTCTTTCTTTCTTTCTTTCTTTCTTTCTTTCTTTCTTTTTTTTTTTTTTTTTTTTTTTGGCCTTTGTTTTTTCTTGAACTTCATATAGTCTGTGAGTTGTTTCTGGGGTGTTCAGAGCTTTCTAGGGTTAGTATCCAATTATCAGTGACCACATATTATGTCTGTTCTTTTGTGATTGGGTTATCTCACTCAGGATGATATTCTCTAGATGCATCCATTTTCTTAGGAATTTCATAAAGTCATTGTTTCTTATAGCTGAGTAGTACACCATTGTGTAAATATACCACAATTTTTGTATCCATTCATCTACTGAAGGACAACTGGGTTCTTTCCAGCTTCTGGCTATTATAAATAGGGCTGCTATGAACATTGTGGTACATGTGTCTTTGTTGTATGTTGGAGCATCTCTGGGGTAAATGCCCAGAAGTGGAATAACTGGGTCTTCAGGTAGTACTATGTCTAATATTCTGAAGAATCGCCAGACTGATTTCCAGAGTGGTTGTACCAGTTTACAACCCCACCAACAGTGGAGAAGTGTTCCTCTTTCTCCGAATCCTCGCCAGCATCTGCTGTCATCTGAAGTTTTGATCTTGGGCATTCTGACTGGTGTGAGGTGGAATCTCAGGGTTGTTTTGATTTGAATTTCCCTGATGACTAAGGATGTCAAGCACTTCCTTAGATGCTTCTCAGCCATTCCATATTCCTCAATTGAGAACGTTTTGTTTAGCTTTGTACCTCATTTTTAATAGGGTTGTTTGATTTCCTGGTCTCTAACTTCTTGAGTTCTTTGTATACCTTGGATATTAGGTCTCTATCAGATGTGGGGTTGGTAAAGATCTTTTCCCAATCTGTTGGCTGCTGTTTTGTTTTCTTGACAGTGTCCTTAGCCTTACAGAAACTTTGCAATCTCATTAAGTCCCATTTGTCAATATTTGACCTTAGAGTATGACCCATTGGTGTTCTGTTCAGGAAAATTTCTCCTGTGCCTATGTGTTCTAAGGTTTTCCCTATTTTCTCTTCTAATAGTTTCAGTGTACCTGGTTTTTATAGAAACATTTACAGCCCACCACCACTGTGTGAGTCCCATTGCTTCACAGGTTGCCAACATTTAATGCTACGGTTTCTGTTTCAGATCTAAACTCTGAGCTAGCATCATATCATGGCCCCAACTGGCACCTCTCTCTGACTAATGCAGCGGCCTACGCGTTGGCATGTGCTGATGCAGCTCCAGCCCTTGGCTGCCTTTTTAACACCTGTTGGCCATCAGGTGTCCTCCTTTAGAGGGTTGTTAAGTGTCACACCCCCACCCCAAACTGTGTTGTTGTTTCTTTCTGTTGGTTTGTAGTTGTTCTAAGTATTCTGGGTCAGAAATATGCACTGAACCCTTACAGCTTGTGATTGGTTTGCTTATTCAGATTTTAGTGGTATCTTTTACTGAGCGGATATTTTAAAGTTTTGTGGTAGCTTGACTGACAGTGCTCCTCATAGGCTTTGCTATTTGAGAGGTTGGTCCCCATTTGGCGGTGCTGTCTTGGGGGACTTAGGAGGTGTGGCCTCGCTGGAGGAAGTGTGTTACTTGGGAAGGCTTGGAACTTGCAAAGACTTGGACCATGAAGCAGTCTGCTCTCTGCTTCATGCTTGAGGTTTAAGATGTGCGCTCTCAGCTTGCTGCTCCAGCCACCATGTCTACTGCTGCCCTGCTTCCCCAGGAGTGAACAGTCCGCACAGTATCTACCTGGGATCTAGAAGGAGGCAGGAGGTACTTGGCACCTGGGGAACGGAAGAAATGAGATGCTGATGGGAGCAGCTCTGATCCTAGCCTCTCATTCTGATGCTGGTCAGCTCGCTGAGCCTCCACTTCCTTTCCCCTGAAATGGCAGTAGACTTTGATCCCTCTGGACCCATACACCTAAGAAAACACTTCTGCCATTTGTCCCGGTTCTGGTGTATCATCACAGCAGCAAACTGACTGCCATGATGATGCTGCTTATGGCCTTATGTTTATGTTAATAGCTTTTTTCTTTTTTTTCTTAAAAAATGTTTGTTTACCCGAAGGCAGTCATGATTTTGTTCCTGTTGTTTGTGCTTTTCTGTTTGGGTCATGATCCATTTTAAATGAATTTTGCTTATCTCATGAAATGTTGAGGATCTTAAATGCCTTCCAAGATCTCTTGTTCTAAAGTTGCTCTCCTGCCGCTGCTGCCACTGCTGCTGCTGGGAGAAGGCTGATGCTTCAGAATCAGGTGCTGTTTAGAGGGAGTAGGTCATTGGGAAAATACCCTTCAAGGAGACTCTGCTGAGCAGCCTTAGTCCACCAAGTGTCTGCAGTTTGTGCTGTGTTGCCTTGAATCCAAAACCAGGGGTCAGGCAGCCATGATACCATGAGCCAAACTTGATCTTTTTAAATTGTCTTTCTTAGACAATTTGTTACAATGATTAATCTGTGGAAGCTAAGGTCTAGTGTTTCCCATAGGGCTGCCTGGTTGTTGTTCTAATAATATTTGTTTAAGAAAAGTACAAAAGAAAAGTGGGGTGACTGGAGACAGGGCTCAGTGGTTCAGAGCCCTTGCTCGTGCAGAGGAGCCAGGTTCAGTTTCCACATGGTGGCTCACAGAAACCTATACCTCCAGCTTCAGGGGCTCTGAGGTTTTCTCCTGGCCTTTGTGGACACTGTGTGCACCTACAGACAAGCAGATACACACATATGTAAATAAAAATTAAAACCCCAAAACAAAACCAAAAAAGCACTAAACTTGATGAGTCAGTGGATTGACCTTAGTGAAAAATAAACAGGCCGGTGTGTGCCCGTGTCTTCCAGTCGGCTGTGCTTCTCCAGTTTAACTCTCCTGTTGAGTGGTTTGATCCCTAATCATATCAAGGTATTTCTTTATTCTCTTATTCTCATACATGGAAGAGTTTCATAAAGAGTGTCAGTAGATTACTAATGTAATTATTTTTGGCAGTTTTGTATTTGAGCATTTACCTCCACTATGATCTGGAGATTGGGGTTTGGAGTTTAGTGCTACAATACTTGCCGACTAGGTTTGAGCTCTTAGTGCTGGGGAAGTGAATGTGTGGTTTAAAGTCACTTAAAGTAATTCCTCAGTGTGCCGGTCACCTGCGAACTCAATAAGCATGTAGGTTAAAGCATGTAGGTTTAGTTCTTTACTCCCAAGGATGCTGCTTCTTATCACCTAAAGGTGCTTTGTTAAGGGTGGGAAGCCATTGTGTTCCTGCAGAAGCCAGCTTTGTTTTCTGCTCTTTGTTCTATTTCCTGTTTCCAGCTGTGCAGAGGCCACACCCACGGTGGCTGCTGTGTGGGAAGCCCCACTTAGAGCCCTGTAATGCTGCCTCCTCTAAGATGCTCTCTTCTGCTTCTGAAACCCCTTTGAAATGTAACTACATAACAAGGGGCTTCAGTTTCTGCACCTTCCTTGATGAGAACATACTCAGGAGTTACACCTGGGTATTTGAATTCTTGTCTATACTGTCAGCCTCGTAGTAAAATTCATGGAAACTGTGCAAGCAAGAGCCTTGTGAAACTCAGTTCAGGCTGAGGCAGCAGAATTGCTCTGAATTAGAGGCCAGCCTTAGCTACAGAGTGAGTCTTTGTCTCAAAACCCCACACACACTTCCAAAATGAACAAAAGTTATGACTGTCATTTTGTCCCCTTGAGTCAATACCTTCACCGTTTTCTATTTCTTCTCTCTCCAGCTGACAGCTGAAGGTCACTGATGAGGAAATGAAGCAAGTCCTTCATGTCTGGGTGCCATGCTGGGGTTCCTTTAGTGTGTTTCTTTCACTACTGTCAGTTGGCAAAAACGTGATGTTGTCTTTAAACTTTTTAAAGAAAAGATCTAGGCAACTAAGAATAAAATTTTACAGTAGAATTTGACTTGAAGCTTTTCTCATGAGGAAAGAACCTTGGAGACCTAGGACAAGAGCTCAGGCAGAGAATCATGCTCCTGTTCAGCTGCTGCCTGTCTCAGGATTCATCTCGGGATGCTGGGATTGAGCCCAGGGCTTCGTGCATGCCAGCGAACAATTGCTCGATCACTGACACATCCTCAGCCCTTTACATTCACACCTGGTCCTCCCTCCTGTTTGGGGAGGTGACAGCTCACTGGTGGTTTTTCTTACTTTATCTTGCTGGGATTTAGAGTCACCTCTGCAGGCACAGCAGCAGTTGATAGCACAGTTAGATTTATTAAAAATCCTCCACATGTATTTTTAGGGCTTATTTGTTTTCTGGTGCTGGAGACTAACCCTGGAGCCTCGTGCATGCTAAGCTACAGCTCCATGGTGGAGGTGCCTTTAGAGCTCAGTTTCTGGCCTTGTTGGCATTGCGATTTTTAAGTTGAGTTTTTTAAAGAATCTGCAACTGTTTCATTAAAATTTAGAATATTTTGGCAGTGACACTTACATTTCTTTAAATTTGAAAACACAGAAAGTTTTGTGATTTTTCTCTACCAAATGTTTCCAATGTGTATAATCTGGAATTTGGCACCGAATGCTAGTTTCACCTTAACACTTTAAATTGGCATGTCATCTGGGGAGTTTATTTTAAGTACTATGAGGCTAAGTCTGGTGTCTTGCACTTGAGTTACTTTTGATGTGTGTTGGAATGCTTTTATATTTTCTAGTAGCAGTAAGTTGAGAACTAGTGTTTTCGTGCCAATTTTTGTTATTTACTTGATTAACCATAATTAAAGGCCCTTGCCAGTGTCTAGTTACTCACATTTATCTCTATGTGCTCGTGACTTTTTACAGTAATGAGTGTTGATGACCTTTGACACAGATTACCCTCATCAACTTCAGGTACAAGAAGTTGAGTGCTGTGTCTCCATGACTGGTAACTAAACACAGAACAAATTTCTTGTTTGAATTTCCAAGATGACATGTGCTTGGCCTTATTCTTTTATTTTGATAATTGTGTTGCTAAAATAAATTATGAAATATGTAAATCTAAGATTTCAACTTGCTGGATATAGAAATCTTAAACATTTCTCTGGCAGCCCTGTCGGTAGTTTATACTTAGCAACAGTTCTGCCTGTTCACCACAGCCAACAGAAGCTGCCGGGTGTTTGGGTTTATCAGGGGCCCAGCACTAGGCTTGCTGTTTGTCTCAGATCCGAGATGGGACCCTTGGTCCATTCAGGAATCTGTGAAGCAGCGCACGGAATGCATAATTGTAATCCCAGTATTTGGGAGGCAGAGGCAGAAAGATTGCTGCAAGTTCTGTGACATCCTGGGCTACACAGTGGATATCAGGCCAGCCAGGGCTACATAGCAAAATCCTGTCTCAGACAAACCCTTGAAGCAGGGCTTTCAGCTGCAGCACCGTCTGAACACGTGCCAGCATTTGCCACCACACCCTCCACGTGTGCACCTCTTTTCAAATGCAAAACCCATGCTAGCAAATGGATGCTTGTTGTTCAAGCATTTAAGTTGTCCTATATATCAGAAGTTTTCAGAATGAGATATGTACACAGGACAGTGTGGGTGACCTTTGAGCTGTGTGCCCTGCACAACCCTGAGTTAACCCTAGCTGATGGTGGGCTGCCCACCTGGAGCCACTGGCTGTATGCTGACCTCACTGCCCAGCCATCAGGACTGTCCTATCCTTGCTGACTGTACTTACCTGCATTCTCTTTTCTCATCCCCTTGCTGCTTTTCATTTCATACATAAACAGGGAAGAGTTTATTTGGCTATGGTTCTAGTGGTAGGGAAGCATGGCAGTAGGATCTGGATGCTGAGAGCATACATCTTAAACTGCAAAAAGAGAAAGGGGGAGGGAGGGGGGGTAAAAAGGGGGGAGAGGGGGAGAGAGAAAAAATATATATGAGGGTGTACTGAAGGGCTAGAGAGATGGCTCAGTAGCTAAGAACACTGGGACCCAGGTTTACTTCCCAATAGTCATATGTCATCTCACACCTGTAATTCCAGTTCAGAGGACCCAGTGCCCTTGTCTGGCTTCTGCAGGCACCAGGAATGCATATGATACACAGGCATACATGTAGGCAAATTACTCGTGTAAAAACCAAACGAAAACAAAACAGATTGCTGCAAAGACTGAATATGAAAACCAAATAGCATGTGCTCTGTGCTCTGTGCTGAGAAAGGAAGACAGCCATGTTGTTGGGACTGACCCTGATCTAAATGTTGAGACAATCACCTAAATCTTCAAAAAGCAGCAATTTTGATTAGTCTTGCTTTGGCCCAGTGTTTCCTCAGGGTGTCCCCTTTCCCCCTTTATAGAATGGTAATGTATATTTTGTGTATGTTGGAAGTAGGTAATTAACTTTTTGATTTTACAGGGGATTACACTTACGAGGTTGCCTTGAGTCTCAGAAGAGCTTTGATAAGATGGTGTTGAGACTGAGAGACTACAGGGGCTTTTGAAGTTATTCTAAATACATTTGTATCATCATATGGCCATGAGTCAGTGGGGAATAGAATGTGCTATCAGAATGAGACTGACCCCACAGTTGCAGATGTTTAAATGCTTGGTCCCCAGTGGGTAGTGCTATTTGGAAAGGATCAAGAGGTATGGCTTGGCTGGAGAAAGCAAGTTACTGGGTTGGGCATTGAGATTTAAAATTCCAGCTGTTCTCAGTATACTCTCTCTTCTTTTTTTAAATATTATTCATTATCTTGATGATAATGAATTAGACCTCTGAACCTGTAAGACAGCCACAATTAAATGTTGTCCTTATAAGAGTTGCCTTGTTCATGGCGTCTGATCCCAATAGTAAACCCCTAAATAAGACACATTCTTTCTATTAAAATATTTTCATTGTTATTTTTATTTGCTGTATGTATGTGATGTTTATGCATGTGCCTCTGCTTGTGCAGAGGTCTGACGATAACTCTCTGGAGGCCGTTCTCTTCTGTTGGAGTTCTGGGACTTACTCAGGTTGTCATCTTGTGTAGCAAGTACCGTTACCGACTGAGCCGTCTCACCAGCTGAAAAGGAACTCGATTTTGAGTGGGACAGTTCAGAGTCTTCCTTCACTCCATGCTTGTCCTGCCTCCGTGGGAGCCTTACCGTCTGCAGCGCTGCTTGTGTGTATGTGGTACATTGTCAGGTTGATCCTTTGTTGCGCTTTTATCTTTTCCATCCATTTTCTCTTTCCACTTAGCCTTTTAAAATGTTGCATGGTTTTGTCACTAGAAACAAGGAGCTGTGCTTTTCTGTCTGAGCATGAATTGCATCTTTGTGTTGACAGACAGGCTCTGGAAGCTGTGATGTCATTGGTAAGCCGTCGGGATGTCCAGCCTGAAAGAGCTGCAGTGAGGCTAGTGCAGGGCATAGAGTGTTGCTCACGCCAAACCCTAAGCTGTATGTTTGGGGAAAAACTTCTCAAAACACACTTAGATTTGTGCCGTGCCTCCAGAGAGTCGTTTAGACTGCTTGTGTGTTCCTTGTTCTGACCTTGATCACCTTGACTGTTTTAAAGTAGCACAGGTCACCAGCTCTGTAGAGTCACTCTAAATCTGTCAGACAGTATTGTAAGTGACACTTGGAAAAACTATCTGTATGGCTCCCACCGTGACTACTATTGATGGTCACCTTAGGCTCCCGAATGAGGTGGTGTCGGCTCTGCACCGTGAAGTGCCGTTTTCCCAGTTTCACTCTGCTCTGAGAGGTTCTCAGGGACTGTCTGCAGGCTCAACCAAATGGCTGTTAGAATTCCCAGGGAAGACAGTTGTGTCTGTGCATGTTAATGTGCACTTTCATTTCTTACTACTCTTGCCGAAGGTACAGTGTAATAACTACTTAGAGCATTTCGTCACATTAGTTGTCATAAATAATCTAGACATGATTTAAAGGATGTAGGATTGTACGTGTCAGTTATATGGAATAGGGCCACATTTTCCATGAGGGGTTTAGCATCCTTTGTGTTCAGCGTTGCTCGGGGTCTTAGGGCCACCCTCTGAGCAGTTACATCCTCCTGTCTCTCTAATTCTTTGCATAATGTCTGGCTGTGGATCTCTGTATTTGTTCCTATCTGCTGCAGAAGGAAACATCTCCAATAAGTTTCCTTATTGTGCTGGGCAAGGCATCTCTGAGAACAGCAGAGTGTCGTTAGGAGTCATTTATTGCTGTTCGTTTAGTAAAACAGCAGTGTTTGGTTTCACCCTAAATCTCTGGCATATCTAGTTTCAGGTTCTTGGTTACTCAAGCAGTGTCACGTGTAGGTTCCATTTTGTGGAGTGGGTCTTAATTCAGATCAGCCATTGGTTGGCTGTAAGTACCTTGTAAATACCATTGCACTAGCATTTCTTGCAGATAGCACACCATTAGAGATCAAAGGGTTTGTGGTTGGTGAGTGTTTATGTCCCTCCTTTGGTAGCCTACAGCGCACCTTCCTGTATCAGAGACACCCTACTGCCATAGGGGTGAAGGCTGTATTATATGTAAGCACAGCTTGCCTTCTCCATGTCTAATGAGTTGTATAGGTGTTGTCTTCAGCAATGGGGCCTTGCTGTCAGTTTGTGGGGAACAACTTACTTACTGTCTTGGCAACAGCTTGGTTGTTTTGGGGTTTCTGTGAGACCCTCTGACCAACAACTCAATTAGCTATAACTCATTCCCGGTACTGGAAGCTTCATTTGGGATGACAGATGTCCAGCTGAGGTACCATCCAGCTTATTACTTGGTCACCTTCATATATGCATGTGTTTCAGGAAGCTTCCACTATATTGTGTTTCTATATTATCCCTCAAATGGTCCTTAATTTTGGCTGTCTCTCTCCATATTCCTTTTCATATTTCCTTCTTCTCTCTTCTCCCATCCCAGCCACCCATCCCTTCATCCATATGTATTTATTTCCTGTTTCTAATAAGATCTGTCTGTTCCCTCTCGTCCAATGGTTCTCACTCTTCCTCCTGCTGTGATGCTGTAACACAGTCCCTCATGTTGTGATGACCCCAAACCATAAAATTATTTTCATTGCTACTTCATAACTGTAATTTTGCTACTATTAAGAATCACAATGTAAATATCTAATATGCAGTATATCTGATATGTGACCCTCTTGGGTTCATGACCCACAGGTTGAGAACTGCTGCTCTAGTCCCTTACTCTATACCTACCCTCTGAGGTTCTATAGAGTATAGCTTGGTTATCATCGCTCTTACAGTTAACATCCACATGTAAGCCAATACATACCATATTTGTCTGGGATACCTCACTCAGGGTGGTTAGTTCTATCCATTTGCCTGAAAAACTCATGTCATTTGTTAATGGCTAAGTAAAACTCCATTGTGTAGATTACTACATTTTCATTACCCATTCTTCTGCTGATGGACATTGAAGCTGTTTCCAGCCTGTGGCATCATGAATAGAGGAGCAATGACCATATTGAGCAAGTGTCCTTGTGGTAGAATAAAGTATCCTTTTAGTATATGCCTGTGGGTGGAATTAAAGGAGGGCAGGCACAAGGCCTGTCATTGGAGGAGAAGGAAGGGTATGTGGGAACAAAGTTTTAGAAAGGAGAGAGGAGAGGCCGGGGGTAAGATGGAGGGTGACCTTCTCTGTGTCTCTGCATAGCTACAGGTTGTTAAGAATATTTTGTAAGGGATGGATTTGTACAGGATGATTTGTCTTGTCTAGATGGGAAAATTATATCATTTGGCTCTGAGTTTATGGTGTGAACATTTTGTAGAATGTAAAATTTATTGAGAAAATCTGAGATAAAACTAAATTACAAGTTTCTGGAGTTTTGAATTTGTCAGGCTGGTTGGAGTGTGGGCAGAGTTCGCCGGTGGCCCTCTGCTGGGAGAGAGACACCAGAGGGGAGAGGCCACTGGTGAGATGAATAAAATGTTAGTTCTGTGTGATGATAATGACTGAGCCTCTGAACCTGTAGGCCAGTCCCAGTTAAATGTTGTCCCTATAAGAGATGCCTAGGTCATGGTGTCTGTTCACTGCAGTAAAACCCTAAGACACTACCTTCTTGCATTTTTGTTACTGGAAACCACTTCATAGACATTCCTGGTTCTTCCTTTATTTTCAGTCTTTTCTTGACACGCCCTGCACATTGTTTAGACGTTATGTTTTATAGTGTTTCCACAGCTTCCTATATTTGAACATTTAGTTGCTTTGTTGTATTTGCTTGCAGATTATGCAGTAATGAATGACACACAGGTTTTGCATTGGTGGAGGTGTATCTTCTGAATTCCCAGAAGCAGGACCCTTGGCTTGAGTCATGCACATTTGTCTCCCTGACAGAATGCTACAAAATAGAAACAAAACAAACCCTCTGTGCAGCAGAGGTGAGGCAGGAGGCCAGTGCTGGAGTGGCTCTTCACATAGGTAGACTGTCTCAAGTGGCTGTCCAGTGCAAGATGGGAGGACCATGGTGGGGTGAAATTGGCCAGCCATAGTTTTGACTCGGGCATCTGTCGGTAGCTAGTAGGAATGAGGTCAGCTCCCTTCTCCCTGCTCCCCTGCTTGAAGGCTTGGCTTAAGTGGAGTGCTCTGAGTTGGGGTTTTGTCTTTGTTTTTAATGCCTCTCATCATTTAGAAGGAAATCCTATTGACAAGACCCATTTCTAGGGGACAGGGTGTGTTAGCCACATGGACTGCTCTTCATTCAGTTTGATTTCAAGAAAAATCAGGCCTATAATCTGGTTATTCAATATGCTAATCCTATGCATACTTAAAAGCCGCTCACCATTTTGGAAGAGAAGTCATTCACACCAGTGTATGTTCTAGAACTGTAGCTGTGCAACAGCAGCCGGGTTGCCCATCTCTCCATCCTGCTCTGCCTCCATCGGCGGCCCTGAAGGTGCTGTTGCTCTCCTGTGGACCCAGCCTCTGACCAGTTTGCCCACCACTGAGTTGTTGACAGGATTCCTGATCGCTGAGGTGTCTTCCTGCTTCCAGGACCACTCATGCTGTTCCCTTGCTCACCGCAGCTTCACCGCAGCTGGCGCGGCTGGAAAGAGAACTCTGAGTCCTGACCCACGGGACGCCAGCATGGAGGACAGAGAATCAGAGATCTCCGACTCAGAGCTTGAACAGACAGATTCTAGTGCAGACCCTGTCCCAGAGGGAAGGAAAAAGGCCAAGAAGTTAAAAAGGATGAAGAGGGGGCTTTCCTTGGCAGGTTGGTATTAACTCTGATCACAGACTACTTCAGGCCTCAGGAGGCTCATAGTTTGGGAGCAAAATGATAGCAGGGCTTCACTTGAAGGCAGCCCCCATGTGGTACCCATGGGGCCTGATATATTGAGGAATAGTGTGAGAAAAGCCCTTTAATTGCTGAGATGGATTACTTGGCTAAAAAGCTTAAGGAAATAAGGGTTGATTTGGGCTCATGGTTTCCAAGGGGTTTCAGCATGATGGCAGCTCCTGGCTGGCTGGCTAAGCACGAGGCACCCAGCAGATAGGAAATGGAAGAGCTGACCCAGACCAGAACCAGGGTGGGTTTAACCCTCAAAGACCTAATTCCAGCAGCCAGAGTCTATCTTAAAGGCCCCACAGACTTCTAAGTAGCACCACAAGCTGAGGGCTGAGTATTCAGACATGAGCCTTTAAGACACAGGAGTGATGCATTTTCATTTGAGATGCTAGAAGCCCTAGTTCTATGGAAAGCTAGAGTGTTGTCGAAATTTAACACAGGAGTTGCTTCTGTGTAAATCTGAACACGTCCTAAACACTGAGGTTACCTGAAATAATTACATAATACCTGGATAGCATGGCAGAGAGACCTCCACAGGTGCCACATAAAATGGTGCCAATGCTTACCTGACCCTTTTGCCATCCTAGATACCCTGGGAGACAAATATCAAGTGGGTTCAAATGAAACAAAGTATCTAAGTAGTAGTTGGGTTCCTGACCTGCTGTGTCAGGAGCACTTTGGATTTTGACAGGCATTATAAATGTGCAACGAGGCTGCTGCTGTCCAGTGGCCTTTGGGCAGTCTGAGCCCAGAGCTCATGTGCATAGGATGACCCAGCTCCAAAGCCCCTGAACTTCTCTGCTTTGCACTGAAGATTTGTCAAACTGCTCAGGACTTGGAAGCTTCCTGCAGCCGTTCTAAATCAGAAACAAGGCACATGATGAAGCCACTCAGCACCAGTGATCGATCAGCTCCATGGAGCTCACTTACCATATGTGATGTGCTCCCAGCTCAGCAAGTGTGGTTGTTCCCAGTTTGTTTTCAAGAGGCCAGTGGGGCTGCACTAAACCCTGTCCCACAGAAGGGAGGGAGGGAGAAGCAGATGACTGAGTCTCCCTTTGTATGCATCATGACAGGGGAGGTTGTTGAACTCCCTCCCTCCCTCTCCCCTCCTGCCCTCTTAACTCCCCTCCCATGCCCTGAATAAACTCTATTCTATACTAATAAATAAATAAATAAATAAATAAATAAATAAATAAATAAGAAGTTTTATTTAAATGGGCTTGAATAATGGCTCAGTAGTTAAGTGTGCCCGTTGCTCTACCTGAAATCAGTTCCCAGCACCCATGTCCAACAGCTCACAGCCACCCACAATCCAGCTGCAGGAATCTGACACTCTTATAACCTCCCCAGGAACACACTTTCTCTCTGTCCCCCTCCCTCTCTTCTTCCCTCCCTCCCTTCCTCCCCCCCCCCCCCACCACCACCACACACAAATACCACAAAGAAAGGAAACCCAGTGAAACCGTACTAACCTAACTAAGGGCTTACACCTGAAAACTACAGCAAAGCTCAGGGCTTAGAGCCAGCATGTAAAGCTCAGATGTGCTGTCTAAAGAGCAGAGGAGCCTTGTTTGCTGTTTGTCTGCGGGACAAGAAGTGACCAGAAGCAGGCTCTCTTCATTTGGCTACCTCTGCAGACACTGTCTGCTATGGGGCTGCTAGCTCAGGCTGGCCCAACAACATTCTGAGGATGGTCGTGGTGACAACAGTGGCTGCCTGGTGGGCTTTTGTGAAGTATGTGAATTAAATGCCAGCTTGGTAGCCAGCAGAGAACTTTGCATACACACAGCAGGAGAGGTGCATGGTGCTTATACCAACTGTGAGCAAGCCAGGCCGTCAGGGGTGTGCTGCCTTCCCAAGGTTCCTATGGCTTCCCCAAGTCCAGAGCCACCACCTGTGTACAGAAGCTGTGCTAGTCAACAGTGTTGCTCTGGTGACTGTCCTTTATCTGCTTGTCCTTTACCCACAGGAAGTGTCTCAGATAGCCCTGCTATGCTCTTTGAAGTCCCTGACACATGGTAAGGAACGCCCTGAGGTACTGCTGCGACAGCCCAGCCTACCTGCTTGGAAGCCGTACTGCAGACACTTAATCAGATGTGGCATGGGAGAGTTTTGGAACCAGCTTATTTCCTGCAAAAGCTACTTTTTACTTTTTTTGGCTGTATCTATCGTCCCTTTTAGTCTGAACTGAACTTTGGCACGTCATGGTTGAGGGCTGCTACAAGTGTGTGTGTTTGTTAACTAATTACTTCCTGCTCCTGGAAAACCTGCCTGCCCTGGTGAATGTTGGCAAGTCCACCCAGGGAGGAAGTCGGCTGTGAACCATGCCAGGAGAGCCAGCCTCCGGTGTTCTAGGCAGATTTCTGCTGAGCTTCTCTGAAGTGTGCCTGGCCATTCTCACTGCTGCCTAGAAACAGCACACAGGCTTGTCTTTTCAACGAGGATCTTCCTGCGCTAACTCAGGGTCGTCTCAATAGATGCCCAGGCTTTGAGAGCTTGTTACTTAACTTCAGATAGTTCACGGGTGTGGGGATGTGTGAGTGAGAAGCTGGCTCTTCTGTTCCTATGCACAATGCTACGTTCAAGGTGCAGCAGCTTCTCCTGTCTTTACTGTATGTCTTTGTGTATCTGCATCTGGGTACATGGTGTGTGTGTGTGTGTGTGTGTGTGTGTGTGTGTATCTGTCTGTGTGTGTGTCTGTCTGTGTGTGTGTGTCTGTGTGTGTGTGTCTGTGTGTCTGTCTGTGACAGTGGCAGGTCTGTGGCATGCATCAAGTCCTCATTCAGACAGGTTTCAGTGGCAGGTCACATGCTCCTGCAGGACACTCCAAGCAGACACTTCTGGACATGTAATGCTTTTGTATCATGAAAGTAAAAGTGAAAAATAATTTCAAAAAGATGAAATTAAAGATGATTTCCTAGAACCCCGCCTTTAACTTTTTCTTTGTTGTGATTGATGCACGTCCCCTCCATGTGTGAAACACTTTTCCTCACTCACAAAGCATCTAACCCTTTCCTTTCCCCAGGGTCTTGTGACAACAGACCTGGTAGAAAGAGGTGCCATTGGCTCCATCAGGTCTTCAGGTTAGAGATCGGCAAGAGCCCGAGGCTGCCATCGGCTTGGTTGTTAGTGTAGGAAACGGCCAGGGCTCTGCTTGCACTTGTTACATCTCAGTCTGACACCAACAGAAAAGGGAAACTGCAGACATAGCTCAGCGTGTGAGTGCTCACATCCCGTGGCCAACAGCTCCTTCTGCTTTTCATGGCACCAACACACATGTGCACATATGTATGCACAAATAAATCTTCTACAACTACACAGAAGGAAAAGGGAAACAGTGATCACTGAGCGGCATGTCTGTACATGCACATGGCTTGATGTATGTCCTCCTGTGGTTATGACAACCCCCGTCCTGTGTGAATGTAGGTGTCACATGACAGGGACACATTGTCTTTATCCGAGTGGTGAATAATACCTGAGTATATACCAAGATACACTCAGGAGTATATACATATATATGTATGTATGTATTACACACACACACACACACACACACATATAGTTTTCATTACGGGAAGACCTCCGTCCATACACAGAACCTGTCGTCGTCTAGAGAGCAGTTTGGTTGGGGGTGAGCTGTACTTTCATGCTCTGTCCCAGCCTCCTCTTTCATAAATAGTAAAACTGCCCCCACAGAGTAGTCATGAACATAAGTATAGCTAAAATACCAAGCGCTCACAGGTACACAAGAAATTGTTATGGGGTTAGGAGGTTGTGTTCCCCGCTCCTCACACCTGCCGGAATATTCACTATGCCATGTGGATACCTCCATAAAGCCTCGGGCCAGAGGCATCATGGGGGTGGGATTCCCTCAGACAGGTGTGAGAATGGAATCCTGTGACTTTCTGCACGTTGTCTTCCTTGGCCTGGCAGGCTGTAGTGGAATTAAATGTCCCAGCTTGCCCATATCTGTAGTTTGTTCTTGTTCACTGCTCCTACTAACATCTCAGGAAAACTAACAGCATGCTGTTTAGGAATCTCCATTTATCCACAGGGGATACATAGTTGCTTTCTTAGAATGTCTGTCTTATTTCCCTCTATTCACCAGTTGTAGTTTTTGATGAATTTCTCTGTTGTAAACATTCATGTACAGAAATTTGGGGGTCACCAGATGATAGAGGAGAAATTGGGATTCCCCTTTTAGGTTCTTAGTTTCATAGAAGAATTTAAGAGTGAATTCAAACAGGAGCTCAAGAACAGTTTTATTAGACTTTAAGAAAAAGCTCCCAGGGCCCGCTGTGGCTGCGGCTGGGTGTGGCAGCAGCCACCCAGGAGGAGGACGAGGGGAAGACACAAGTGTTTAAGCTGCATTGAGGTCTGCTGTGTAGCTAGCAAGCAGCATGTGGGGAAGGCCAGAGAAATTGAAGAGCTCCAAGGTGTCAGAGAAGCACTGGGTTCTGGCCAGCTTCTGATAGAGGCAGGGAAAGGGAAGGTTGGATCTTTTTACTTCAAGCCTTAGAGGTAACAGACAGACCCAGCCAGACTTTACTGTGGACGTAGGCATTCTGGGAGTGAAAAATCCATATCTCACTGAAAGAACATTGATTTTGCCTTTCATTAACATGGCCTGTGGTGAGCCCTTGGTCAGGTGATTGACTTGGGTCACTGGGAATGTTAGGCATCACCAGGCCAGAGATGCTGCTCTCTTCAACAGAAGAACCTTTTTGTCACCCGACACGTCACACCCTACCCTTACATACCCGTGTCTTAGCCAGTCAGTAGTTGTTTATATCTAGGGACCTGGGAGAATCATACTTTAAAAATACTCTTTAAGGAACCATTGAATCATTAGCCAGTACGACTGCCTGCTCAGCCAGCCCTGGTCCCACTCCCAGCCTCGGGCATGCAGGACTGTTGTTGGTTTATTTTTCCCCACCACAGATTAATCTCTTCTTGGATTTTATGAAACTGGATGAGAAAGTCTATACTCAAGATGGTGTAAGCTAGGGGTGGGGACGTAGCTGCGTGGCAGAGGGCTTGATTAACATGCTTGAGTTCTGAGTTCCATCTCCAGAGCTGAAAACCCAGGGAGGTGCGTCTTCTTTCTATCGGCATAATGTCTTTGGGCTTTATGTTGTACACGCAACATTTCCTTTATTACTCATCCTTCATTTAGGTGCTAGGCATGTGTCTTAAGTAGGGTTTTACTGCTGTGAACAGACACCATGACTGTGGCAACTCTCATGAAGAACATTTACTTGGGACTGGCTTCCAGTTTCAGAGGTTCAGTTCCTTATCATTATGACAGCATCCAGGCAGACTGGGTGCTGGAGGATCTGAGAGGTCTATATGTGGATCTGAAGGCAGCCAGGAGGCGACTGTCAACACTGGGCAGAGCTGGAGCTTATTTTATATAGGAGCCTGCTCCCAGAGTGACACACTTCCTCCACCCAGGCCACACCTCTTTAACAAGGCCACACCTCCTAATAGTGCCACTCTATGGACCAAGCATAAAAACACTTGAATCTATGGGGCCAAACCTATTCAAGCCACCACGGCATATATAACCCGGAGCCCAGGTGTCAGGCAGGCACCTCACCACTGAGCTGCCCTAGCTCCTCTTTTTCTTTACGAGCCTCTCTGTTCTAACAGTTAATCCGTCCCCATAAGCATGTACATTATTTCCCGTTGCAGACTTTTGTAAACAACATTTTTACAAATATTTTTGTTTAAGTCATTGAATATTCTTTTCAATGGGCAAAATCTTTAACTGGAGGAGTTAGTAGCAAGGGTCAGGCATGTCCCAGGCACGGCTCAGGTTAGGTGTGCATGTCTTCTAAGAAGCTGTCAGATTTGTTTGTTGCATATGTACATGTGTGCATGCATTTTGCCTAAGTGTGGGCATGCATTTGTTCAGGTGCATGTACACTCACGTGCAGGTAAGAGGGAGGTCAGAGATCAATGTCCTGTGTTTTCCTCATCTGGTCTCCAACTCATTCACTGAGGCAGGGTATCTTGTAGAACCCAGAACTCACCAGTTTGGTTAGTCTGTTTAGCCAACTTGCTCCAGCTTCTATGCCCAGCTCTTGGGTTCTGGGAATACAGGCTGGCCACCGCTTACATGCCAGCCAGCATTTGTGTGAATGCTAGAGATATGAGCGCATTCTAGTTGCTTGTGTGGCAAGCACATTGTCACCTGAGATATGTCCCCAATGCATCTCTGTCATCACAAACAGCCTGGGAAGTTCCAGGACTTCCTTTCTTTGCTAACATTTGCTGGACTTAGCCCTCTGGGTAGGTGTGCACTGTATACAGTGACCATGTCAGCATTTTCTCCAGTGCCCAAAGATACATACTCACAGTATCTTTCCTGTCAGAAGGTCTGCAGTTGTTGAACATCCCAATGTATGACTTGCAGATCCTCCTCTTTAAAAATGAGTGTGTGTGTGTGTGTGTGTGTGTGTGTGTGTGTGTGTTCATTTGCACGTTCATTCATGAGCTCCTCTGTCTATGTGGAGGTCAGAGATTGACTTCAAGATTCTTCCTCTATATCTTGCTTTTTGAGACAGGGTCTGTTATTTAGTCCAGAGCTCATGATTTGGGTTAAGATGGCCAGCCAGTGATCCCCGGGGATCTGCCCTGCCAGTGTTGGGATTACAGACAGACACACCACCACTCCTGGCTCTGGTCCTCACTCTTATTTTAATTTTCATGAATAGATTTTACTTTTTCCCCCTGTGTCCTAAGACACTCTAAAGTGATAAAATCTTCCTGGAAATGTGGATGCAGTCACGTTAAGTGCACCATTCACCTTGGAGTAACTTTAGTGTCTGGTGAGGCTGGAGTCCCGCTTTCTTCCACAGGGATGTCTTGTCATTCTAGCACTATCGCAAAGGCTTTGTTCAGTCTGGATGCTGAGTGTGCTCATAATGCTCAGTAGTGGGGTCTGGGTACCCTGGGCATGCCTTTCCCACCTGCACAGTGCCTTTGCGCTTACCTTGATCTTGAAGGGAATGAGGCTGTAACACTTGGCTACTCAGAGGCCAGGCTGAGCCATCTGTCCCAACCTGGGAATCACTGAAACTTTGGAACAATTTAATATCTGTGAATGACTTGGGTTTTCAATCTCATGACAGATTCCATGGGGGCTGGAGAGATGAGAGAGGTTAAGAGCGCTGACTGCTCTTCCAGATGACCCAGGTTTGGGTCCAGGGGATCTGATGCCCTCTTCTGGCCTCTGTAGGCAGTGTGTGAACATGGTGTGCAAACGTGCATTCGAGCAAAACACCAGTGAACATAAAATACAAAGCATACATTTTAATGTCATGATTTTGTTGGAGAAGGGGAATAAAACAGCAGAAAGCAGTTTCCCGTTTCTACTCGCTGGGAGTCACTAGGTGTCTGGGAGCAGGAGCTCAGCTTTTCGTCAGCTGCTGGGCTGTGTCTGTAGATTTGTTAGGGGTGCCATTGCACTGTGGAGAGGTAGGCGAAGAAAAGGTAGGGACACGGGAGAGGAGCAGAGACTGAGGAGAGATCAACATGGAGCCGGGGAAAGCAGACTTAGATCCTGCTGGCTGTAATCGGACATAGGTAGATATGAATATTTAAAGGCATTCTATAGGTCTTTATCTCATAACTAAAGGCAGTTTGTATCTTTGTCTATTGGATGTAATCGTATTGTGTGGAGGGTTTGTGAACTGAGAATCTATTACATAAACCCATGTGAAAAGTTACCGGGCTTTGAAGTGATGTTTGTGATGGGCGGTGGAGGAAAGAAGACTCCGGGGCAGTAATTCCACCCGGGACGGAGGCAGCAGGGTAGGCGGAGTGAACCGGCAGGGAAGGGAATCGTGTGGAGGGGGCGGCTAAAGGGCCGAGTGACAGAGTCCACATTCACAGCTCCATACTAAAAGTGGCGCCCACGGAGTGAGACCACGGGCCCCGATAAAGAGATAAGTCATCATTTTTTTAATATTTACTGCAACCTGTCTGTCAAGCTAAAAACATGAACTTGAGAAGCACTTAATGCTGGCTGTCTGGTGAGTGCTGTGCTTTCAGCTAGACAGGGTCTTTTTAAAAAAGCTTATTTATTTTTTAATACAAGGTGCTTGGCACCCAACTGACAGCTGCACAGTGAGACAGTCTCAAACCAGTGAATGAGCAGATGAATTAATGAACGATTGAATGAATGAATGAGTGAGTGACAACTTTGACCACCTGAGTTTGGTCCTTGAAACTCATGTAAAAGTGTAGAGGAAAGACGCTCTGGTGTTCACCTGTGCACCTCGGCATGAGCACACACCCACACGCACTAAATAATAGTCGTAACAATAAATGATGATAAAGGTTTTTTTAAAGAATGTTTTATTTAGGATAATTCTAGTCAAGACAGAGCAACAAAAAGAGTCCTTTGTTAACGACGGGGGCCTTTTAAGCTGTGCTTGATAAAAACAGGATACGGGGCTGGGAGATAGCTCAGTGGGGAAAGTGTGAGGACCTGAGTTTGAATCCCCAGATCCCGCATACAGCTGGATATAGCATCATATGTGTAACCCAGAAGGACCACAGTAAGCTGAGAGGTGGAGACAGGAGGCTCCCTGGGAGCTCGGGGCCATCTAATCTGGCATACGTGATAACGAACTCAGAGACTCTGTCTCAAACGAGGTGAAAAGCAAGAACTGTCACCCAAGGTTGTCCTCCCCCATCTCTCCCCCCCCCCCCACACACACACACGGGAAGGGGACGGGCAGGGAAGTGAGTCTTCATGTTGATTTTTTAAATGAGAACCAAGGAAAACCTAGATCCAGCTCAGCCACATAAGCCAGCCTGGGTATTCGAGTGAAGACTTGCTCAGTGCCCATGCACAGAAAGCCCATGGTGTAAGGACCAGGCCTGGCAGCTTTGCTATGGCAACACTTTGGTTCTGATGCCAGCCAGAGACTTACCGACTGTGGTACTGTCCTGAGATGGGATGGGAACCCTAGGGTGACCTTGCGGATGTCCAGAGCTGCTGGACAGTGGCTCCTGGGTAACTGGCAGCCCCCAACCCAGCTCTGATGGACGTGCTCGCCCGACTCACTGCACAGCTCTCTGCCGCCTCTCATACCTGACAACCCAGACTCCAGGAGTTTCAGCTTAAGAGTTGGTTTTGTATTGGTGTAAGGATTCTTCCTACCTGAAAGTGCCACATTTGTGGAGTGTTAAAAATGTCAGTATCTTCTGGGTCTAAACTGTGGAAATGGCGGAAGGGGCTCGCAGGTGCCGGCTGTTTGCACTGGCCTCGCCTGGCCAGCTCTGGCCCAGGAGATGATCCTACCTCGTAGTCTCAGAGCCTCATCGTCTCCCTTTTCCGTTTGCTCATTCATCCTCTCTAGCCGGTCGCACCTTGGGTTACCCAGACTGTAAACCGACTGTTCTGTGGTAGAGGCACTACGGCCCCTCCCAGGAGGCAACAGGAAGTTCTGCTGCCTTCGCCCAGCTCTGCCTTGCTTTATTTTATGTAAAGATGCATGTCACTGGCTTTCTAGAGCCTTTCACTATGGGGTGTAAAATGTGCTATGAGAGATGGTGATGAGAGAGGAAGAGAAGAGAGAAGGGCGAAGGGGACTGAGAAAGAACAGAGCGCCCAGAGAGCATATGGCAGGAACGGCCGTGTTATATAGGAAAGAAGCTGGGGTAGGGATGTGAAGCCTGTCATGTAGGTACCATAGCCATTCGTCCTGGGTTTCTCCTAGACCTGGCATCGAAGCCTTTCTGCTTCTGATAAGAGGTGACATAATACCTGCCCCTAGAGGCATTGCAGGCGTGACTGCTGTGTCACATGTGTGTCAGTAGGTGGCAGAGACACTATGTCTAAGCTCAGTGTTCTGACCTATGAACGTCTGAATGATTAATAGCCTACCCACCCTGATAAAAGCAAGCCTGAGACCACCACCAGTCTGGGACCTTGCAGACCTGGAGGAGCCCCCAGCATGGGAAACAAGCCAGGGACTAGAAAAATCTCACCTGGGACCATAGGCCCTGGGCAGGAGTGAAACAGACACCCTTCCGTGGGGTCACTTTGCTGAGCAGGTCTGAGGGTGCAAACCATGCCCAGGGTGACCCCTGCCTGGCACCATGATACATGAGTGGTCTGAGACCTCTCCTGAGAGGACCCCAGGCACTCAGAGACCCCGGGTGCCACTAAGAGGAGCAAGTAAGAGGTGGAGAACTGGAAGAAAGAAACAGAAGGATGTGGACACATGAAGAGGCAGAGCTGGAGACTCCGGGTCGTGAGGAACAGCCCGATGTGTGCAGCCGTGATGCCACCTGGGACTGTGGGGTTCGGGCCTGTGCTGCTTCTGGGACCATGTCTGCAGCAGCAGGGGTCTGTTACCACCAAGGGCCAGGCGGACATTCCTGATCTGGGCTGCCACAAGAGCATGGGGATGTCTGAAGGCTGTGCAGAACTGGCTCCGCCCCTCACCTGGGAATCATGGGAGGGTGGCCCTGCTCCTAGCTAGCTGCAGTACTCAGGACGGCAAACCCTACACACTGCCCGAGTTTTTCCGGTGAGCTTGGGATCCCTCCCCACTCACACCAGCACTGGAGTCCTGACCCTGGGGTCACGAGAGCAGGAGAGCTGTCCCTGCCCCTCACCAGCTGCAACACTCAGGAGAGCAGGCCCTGCACCTTGCCTGGGCCATAGGGTGGCGCTGGCACTGGTTTTGGGTTGCTGGTGAGCCAGTCCTGAGTGTAAGTGTGGGAGAGCTGGCAAACTGACCAGCTCAGACACCTCTCCGCCAAATCCAGGGTTTGAATTGGCTCTGAACCTGAACGTCTACTCCACTGATGAACTGCTGGAACACCGGAAGGGGCGGGTCCAACAGATCCAAAACTACAGGATCCCACGACACAGGCAATAACAGGGTATCTGAGAGGAAACCCTATGAGGATCCAGTATTGATAGCGTAGCAGAAGCCAGAGGCCTGCACCAGACCAACAAGTCATTGCAATAAACATTGCAAATAAAGCGATGTGGACAAATGTGTATTCTGTGGGACACTGTGACACACTGAAGCTTCCAAGAGGGTAGAAGGTGGATATGAGGGAGGGGAGATTGGGTGTACAATGTGAATCCACGAAGAACCAATACAGTTTGAAAAATAAAAGGTGATGCCGTCCGTTCTACAACTGTCTCTTCACTGAAATTAGGGCGCCGCTGTCACTGTCAAGGTTCAGGAAGGCTCACGTGCTGGTCATATCCAGGGAGAGAGGGACAGACAGAGGGACATCTGTCTCACTGGCACCTTGGAGAAGTCTGGGGTGCAGGTGGGTCTGCAGCAGTCTGCACTCTTCCTTTGTAGAAGGTAAGTCGGCTTGGCTCTCCCAGCCTCAGGCACCCAGAAACGAGACTCACAGTCAATATACGTTTACAATACCGTGGCCACATAGCTAGGCTTTCTCTTATTAGACTTGAATTATCCACTTATTCTAAACTACATTCTACCACTAGGTTGCTTACCTGTGCTAAGGCACCATGCACCCCTCTCCTCTCCTCTTCCTTGGTGAATCTCCTGTGCCTGGTTCTATCCCAGAATTCTTTCTGCCTCCAGGATGCCCCACCTTCTTTCTATTTTCTTCTTTCCTATAGGCCATAGTTTTTTCATTGACAGGTAATGTATCCATACATCATCACAGATATTCTCTCTGCTTTCTGTTGATTGGAAATCTGCTAGGATGGATATAGACTAGGGACATATGGTAAAGTTAAGGAATTTATGGGGAAAATTTTTATCTTGGGTGTACATACTTGTGGGTATGGAAGTAGTCCCAAGTCAAGGAGAGGGGGGGAGGGAGAGAGACAGAGAGAGACACAGAGAGACAGAGACCAAGAGGCAGAGATCCCATTCTCAGCAGTAGGCAGGGAAAATTAGGCTGTGGATTGACAGACATATTTATCTGGAGTCTATTTAACAGGTGAATTCACATAGTGGACACCCCCAAGCTTACATAAATTTTTAAAGTTTACATAATAGATAGAAGTTTTAGATATCTTAGCATTACCACTGCTCATAATCTGTACTGAAAATCCTCATTGTAAACAACTGAAGTAGATTCATGCCTTCAATTCAGAGCAAATGCTGTGGCTTTGGGTTAAACCATAAATACTCTTTCCTCTGTCCAGAGGGATGGAGATAATAGATAGATAGATGATAGATAGGTGATAGATAGATAGATGATAGATTCATTGTTAGGTAGGATGAAGATATTTTCAGCACAATAAGAAGCATTTTAAGTATATACTTAGAAGACAACCAAAGAAAATTTAAAATTGAACTTGTGACTGTGGTAACAGTAGCCATTTCTTTACCAGGACTTGATTTATAGCTTGTCCAAACTCTGTTGATTAATGTTAAAACTCTGAACTTTTGAAATCTTAATGTAACAGTAACAGAGAGGGAAAGAAATCTGAAATACATTTCGTTTTCATATACCTTCAATCTCTTTCTTAGACCCTCACAATGTAAGTGTTCGCATCCTCAGACCTAAGAATACAAACTTGCATTTGATATATTAAATTACTTTCTTAGACTCTCGTGACTTACATAAATTTTAACCCTTTTTTCACTTAATCATGTACCATGAGACACAAATTGGTTGATTACAAAGAACGGTTATGCAAAACAAGTTTCTATAAATAAAAGAATAGTAAAAAGCTACATTGAAACCTGTTTTGTGAGTTTATCTCTTTCAGTGTAAAACCTGTCAGCAAGGTAAACTGTATGTCTGTCAATCCACAGCCTGTGGATGTCTGTGTTTGCCTTTGTCAGCAGGAGACCCAGTGTCTCTAGAGAGTGGGGCCTGATTTTCATATGAAATGAACATCGCTGGCCACAGCCTTAGGGGAGAAGCTGCCAAACTGGCACTATAGTTAGCTGTCAACCTCATCAGAGGCCTGAGAAGGATTACTAGAGCAAGAAGTATAATCCAAATGGTCTCTGTATCAACGAAAATGACTGACTTACTGCCACCTGGACTCTTACATAGACTCCCATAGTCTTGATGGCTCCCTAGGGTACAAAGGTCATAGGTCTTCAGCTGTCACCCAGGAGAGCATTACATTTTCAGCTGCTGTGCTAGGCAGTATTAGCCTTTAGCTGCCAGACCCAGAAGGGTTGAGATTTTCCTATGGTGAAGGAACTTGTGGAAATTGACCTAGCTAATGAGGAGCAGGAGGGCAGTCAGCCCAACAGTGTCCACACTTTTGGCAAGGCCTGGAGGTGGCCAAGGCATGAAGCAGTCCTTTGCCCAGAGGTTAGCATTACCACAATGCAGAGGAAGTCATTTGTGCCCACCAATTTCTCTGTAGACTTCAGGGTGATGCTAGGTTCTAGTACTTCTGTCTATCATGAGAAGATTTTTCATTAAACACTTTAAATGGTGTGTTCAGCAGACCCCTGAAGAGTTTAAAGATCATCCATCTATTAAGTATACTTTACTTTAAACTAACTTTGTTTTTAATTACTTGCTTTAGGCTTAAATTGAAAACAAACCCAGAAGACTAAATATAAAGCTTGCCACTATAAATGAATTATGATGGGGCAGTGGACCATGCTACCAGACAGAAGAACTGATAAGGTATTAGCGAAAGTTTAGAACCCCAAACTCATAATTAAGAAAGGCAGGAGTTCACTAGCTCCTGACCAATTTCCTGTCCTGGATCACATGACCATGACACCCAACTAAGAGGATTGTGACAGCTGATCACACAGCATAGAAACCCAGAGTTCTCCATAGTAATGAAGTGTCTAGATAAACCCTCAACAGGTTAACTAACAAGCTTCCCGTCCTGCTCATCCCCTTCAGCAAAAAGTATTTGATCTTTGGTTCATCGTGAGTAAGTCATATGCATCCTTTTCTGTTATGAATAAACAGTTTGGACAAGCAAGAACTGTCTCTTTCATCAAGGACTACGTAGGAGGAGGCCCTCCCACAAAAAGCCTCTCCACACTCCTAGCACTCACCCTGAGCTAAGTCATCTATCTCATCCTGGGCTCACCACAGGCTCCAAAGGCCCCATTCTCAACTCTTTGAGGTTCCCAGAGGTGTCTGGGTGCCTAGGAGTTTGAAAATCACAGCCTTTATCCCAAATTATGCTGTTTCTCACCCAGAGAAACACAGGCTGGGGTTTCTATCTTAGGATGCACTATTTGTCCCTTGAGCAGTGTGGTGGTGACCCA
Source organism: Micromys minutus (assembly GCF_963924665.1). Classification (NCBI taxonomy): domain Eukaryota; kingdom Metazoa; phylum Chordata; class Mammalia; order Rodentia; family Muridae; genus Micromys; species Micromys minutus. Next base: position 26,080,166 of record NC_137966.1, on the reverse strand, counting down.
AGAGCCATCACCCCAACAGGGATAAAGAACATAGCTTAACATCTCTGTTTCACCTCCCTGAGTAGCGGTGTTCAGACACCCCAGCAGGGAGGCAGAAACACAACCACAAATTACATTTGTATTTAGCATGTATAAGAGCATAGTTCTGAGCCCATTAAAGAATTTGATCATTTATCATATACATGACAACTAATTGCATGTCTTAATTATCTTTAAGAGTTTATAACAAGGTAGTAGCTTTAATATGATTAGGATTTCAAAGTTTTATTCCTGTTAAGTTTGGACCTCAAAGATTGGGATAGAAGATTTAATTGAGCCTTTCCAGCCCAGATAGAGGGCTGGGTGACTGCCATCAAGACTCAGGACCCACCCACAGATGGCTGAGCCCCTGAACAGCCCCACAACAACTCTCCCATCTGAGCCCATGGAGACAGAATGGAGTCACTGCCATCAGAACTCACTGTCTACCTGCAAAGAGCCAAACACCCAGAAGCAATCTCCTTCCGGAGCCCACGGGTCTTGAAACCCACAGGAGAGACAAGCTCCAGTCAGGGACAACAAGATCACCTAACATCACAGATAACAAGATGGCAAGAGAAAAGCACAAGAACCTAAGCAATGGAAACCAAGACAACCTGGCAACATCAGAACCGATCTCCCACCACAGCAAGTAATAGATTGCCAAACACAACAGAAAAACAAGACGTAGACTTGAAATCATACTTCATGGTGATGATGGAGATCTTTGAGAAGCACATGAATAACTCTCTTAAACAATTACAGAAGAACACACATAAACAAATAGAAGCCCTAAAAGAGAAAACACAAAAGTCACTCAAAGAACTACAGGAAACACAACCAAACAGGTGAAGGACTTGAAAACGGAAATAGAAACAATAAAGAAATTACAAAATGGGACAACCCTGGAAATAGAAAACCTAAGAAAAAAATGAGGAGTCATAGATGCAGGCATCACCAACAGACTACAAGAGATGGAAGAGAGGATCTCAGGGGCAGAAGACAACATAGAAAACATTGACACAACAGTCAGAGAAAATGCAAAAACCAAAAAGCCCTTAACCAAAAAGCCCCTAACCCAAAACTTCCAGGAGATCTAGGACACAATAAGAAGACCAAACCTAAGGATAATAGGTGTAGAAGAGGGCAAAGACTCCCAAATAAAAGGAACAGTAAATATCTTCAACAAAATCATGGAAGAAAACTTCCCTACCCTTAAGAACGAGATGACCATGAATATACAAAAAGCCTACAGAACTCCAAATAGATTGGACCAGAAAAGAAACTTGTCCCAACACATAATAGTCAAAACACCAAATGTTTAAAACAAAGAAAGAATCCTAAAGTTGTAAGGGAAAAAGGACAAGTAACATATAAAGGCAGACCAATAAGAATTACACCAGACTTCTCAACAGAGACTATGAAAGCTAGAAGATCCTAGACAGACGTCATACAGACCCTAAGAGAACACAAATTCCAGCCCAGGTTACTATATCCAGCAAAACTCTCAATTACTATAGATGGAGAAACCAAGATATTCCAGAACAAAAGCAAATTTACACAATATCTGTCCACAAATTTAGCCCTACAAAGGATAATAGATGGAAAAAATCAACACAAGAAAGGAAACTACACCCAAGGAAAAGCAAAATAATGATAATGCAAGAAAACTAAAAGAAGAAAATCACATAAACATAAGTCTACCACTAACAACAAAAATAACAGAAAACAACAATCACTATTCCTTAATATCTCTTAACATCAATGAATTCAATTTCCCAATAAAAATACATAGGCTATCAGACTAGATACATAAACAGGATCTAATATGTTGCTGTATACAGAAAACTCTTATCAGAGACAAAGACAGACACTACCTCAGAGTAAAAGGCTGGGAAAAAGCCTTCCAAGCAAATGGTCCCAGAAAACAAGCTGGAGTAGCTATTCTAACATAGAATAAAATACATTTTCAACCAAAAGTATATATTGCACCACACACAATAATAGTGGGAGACTTCAACACCCCACTCTCATTAATGGACAGATTATGGAAGCAGAAACTGAACAGAGACACATCGAAACTAGCAGAGGTTATGAATCAGTTGCAATTAACAGACATCTACAGAACATTTCATCCTAAAAAAGGAAAGAATATACATTCTTCTCAGCACCTCATGGTACCTTCTCCAAAATTGACCATATAGTCGGTCACAAAATAGGCCTCAACAGATATAGGAAGATCAAAATACTCCTATGCACCATATCAGATCACCATGGACTAAAGCAGGTCTTTAATAACAAAAACAACATAAAGCTCACATACACATGGAAGCTGAACAATGCTCTACTCAATGGTCAAGGAAGAAATAAAGAAAGAAATTAAGGACTTTTTAGAATTTATTAAAAATGAAAGCACAACATACTCAAACTCGTGGGATGCAATGAACGCAGTACTAAGAGAAAAATTCATAGCTCTGAGTACCTCCATTAAAAAACTGGAGAGAGCATACACTAGCAGCTTGACAGCACACTTGAAAGCTCTAGAACAAAAAGAAGCAGATACACCCAAGAGGAGTAGACAGCAGGACATAATCTAACTCAGAGCTGAAATCAACCAAGTAGAAACAAAAAGAACTATACAAAGAATCAACAAAACAAAGAGATATTTCTTTGAGAATATCCACAAGATCAATAAACCCTTAGCCAGACTAACTAGAGGACCCAGAGAAAGTATCCAAATTAATAAAATCAGAAATGAAAGGGGAGACATAACAGAAACCGAGGAAATTCTAGAAATCATCTGATCCTACCACAAAAGCCTAGACTCAACAAAACTGGCAAATCTAGAGGAAATAGACAAATTTATAGACAGATACCAGGTACCAAGTTAAATCAGGATCAGATAAACCATCTAAACTGTCCTGTAACACCTAAAGAAATAGAAGCAGGCTTCGGCCATGAGGCTTCAGCCTCAAGTCCGGCCGAAGTCATACTGCAGCTTTAACTAACTTGTCTTTTTCTTTCAATCCTCACTCCGGCTCTGGGTGGACCTGGCACGCTGGATTCAGTGAAGGACACAGCGGGAAGGAAGCACGTGCAGAGAAGTTGGGGCCAGCGGATGCTGCAAGAGCATGCTAGCTGCCCGAGTGATTGGTGAGACGTGCTGATGCTGAGACAGAATCATGCTGACCTGTGAGCTTCCTGAGTGCCCTGACAATGGTGACCAAGAAGCTGCATTGGACAGATGTTCCTGACCCACCTTCGCTTGCCTTTAACCCAGATTGGACAAGCTGCTTTACTTCAAGCTTTTAAACCTTGTGGGACAGAGAACGTGGGGACTGTGGAAACTGACTTAGAAAAATTAGTCAATTAGAACAGAAGTTGTAACGACTTTTCTCTTAACTTTAATGTGAACAGTTATTCTGATTCAAGCATGGACTGGTTTAGAAATCAATCCAATATTGGAAATAGTCTTTGTTGGGACAACAGATTCTGGACATTTTTAAAGACATTTAAAAATTCATAATTGCCTTGTGAAGCTACATTTACAGTAGATAAAATTGGGACAAGATCTGGACTTTGAATGTTAGGACTGTAAGGAAAAGATGACGGGGCACCAATGAAAGGAAAAGTCACAGGGCACCAATGTTGTGAAAGGATAACGATCCGAGTCACGGCACCAATGTTAGGGGAAGGATGAAGAGAGTGGGGGGCATATGGCCCATGGAGGTGCGGCGAGGCCTGAGGGCAAGGGAGATGCCTCTGAGGGGTCCATGTTGGGAATCCCTTCCCTGAGGGACCAGCCACACAACAGTATAGTACGGAATAGAGTTTATTCAGGTCATGGGAGAGTTAAGAGGGTGGTAGAGGCAGAGAGAGAGAAGTAGAGGAGTAGAGGCCGGCCATGAGCACGTGGGAGAGAGGGGGGAAGGGAAATGGGAGAGCAAGGCTGCAAGAGCACAAGGGCAGGAGAGGCCAAGAGAGAGAGAGGAGGGGTCAAGCAGCTCCTTTTATAGTGTCAGGTCACTGGGGCGGAGCATACCTGGCCACTGCTGGGTAATTGAGGGGTGGGGTATACCTGGCTGTTGCTAGGTAACTGAGGGGTGGGGTTTACAGAATCCCAACAAGGACATATATTTAAACTCCTAATCTTTTATTATTTGGTAATGTTAAAAATTACTTATGTTTCTTTATTGATACTTATTGTAAGTTGTATTGACTGCACACTTTCCAATTGTGTTAATGTTGAATTCTGACATGTTTATAATGATGGTTTATCAACCAGCTTTTGTTCTATTGCCAGTGAGTATTATAAGACCCTGATATTCTGAAAGAAGGTTTGCAGATACTAGAAGTTAGTCAGGCTTTATAAAGAAGCAAGAGGGTATTGGGTTTGATTATTGCAGACATAGTAGCTTTAACTGTATTGATAGCTAGTATTATCTGTTTTTACTATTGCCTTGACAAAAGTTAAAACAGCTACTTTTGTTAATAATTTAGCAAAAATGTTACTAATGTTTTAAATATTCTAGAAGATTTAGGTAGGCATTTAGAACAATGGATTGATATTCTTTATGTTATTCAAGTTATTAGAGAAGTGTTTCAAAGTTTAAAAGTAAAAAGCCATTTCCAGAGTCATGCTAAAAGTACCAATGGATTTGTGTTACTTCTAAGCTTTACAATGATAGCCATTATAAATGGGAGAAGATTCAAGGTATTTGGCATAGTTCTAATACCTCTCTAGATGTTTTAGCCTTACACACTGAGATTATTAATCTAAAGAATGCTGCCCCACTGAGCTTCTATGCTGCAGATGTTGCTGATAAATTTATTCATGGCCTGAGGTCAGTGTTTCCTTCTTGGTCCAGCTTCAAGAATGGCATATATGGCCTGATCCTGCTAGCTTTTTTAGTCCTGGGAATACTTTTACTCCTGCCTGTTATGGCGAGGCTTGCCTTTATTTAGTCCCATCAACTCGTTGGCTGCCAGGGTGCATGGCTTGATGCTGAGTACAGACCCCCCCCACTTGGAATTATTAACAGGCTGTCAGTCAAGGATGGGCAACTTCTGAACAGTACCTTACTGACTCGAGCCAGAGTTGCACTGTTATTATATTCCATGTTAATTCAGAATGTTAATAGAGAATACTAATAGAAATGATACAATTCAAAAAAGTTCAGGTAACAGAAGTGTTTCTGTCAGATGACCTAAGACAGACACAGTCTTGTGTATATAATTAAAAAGGGGGAGATGTGGAGAGTGCTTTTGGCACCTCTGAACAGTTGATGGCAGAGTAATATTAATATTATCCTAGGACATTTTGGGGCTACCCAAGGCAGGAATCTGGCTTCTGTGCTACGCCCTGTAAGGGCTATTATCAAGCACATCTACATCTGAAGTTCGGGGCAGGACTTTTAGAATGTGGCATAGGGAAGTACATTTGTATTTGTAGCTCCAGGCAGCATCCTTAGAAATGCAGCTCAGGGCAGGGTGGATTTCAGAATGAGGGCATGGCAGTATCCATTTTTGTCTCTGACCTCTTCACCTGACCTCCAGTAAGATGTTTACAGGATCTTTGGTTGTTATCTTGCTTGATCCCTGTCTCAGAATGGATGTTACCATTTTTGCATGTAATTAAAAATGATTTAAAGGGAGGACAAATAAAGCCAAGCTTCGCTTTGGCCATGAGGCTTCAGCTTCAAGTCCGGCCGAAGTCATATTGCAGCTTTAAAGAAAAAGAAAGAAAGAAAGAAAGAAAGAAAGAAAGAAAGAAAAAAAGAAATAGAAGCAGTCATCAAAAGCCTTCCAAGCAAAAAAAGAAAAAGAAAAAGAAAAAAGGATCATATGGGTTCAGTGTAGAATTCTATCAGACTTTCATAGAAGACCCAATACCAATACTTTTCAAACTATTCCACAAAACAGAAACAGAAGGAACACTACCCAACTGGTTCTTCAAAGCCACAATTATGCTCATTCCTAAATCACACAAAGACCTTACAAAGAAAGAAAACTTCAGACCAATTTCCCTCATGAATATCAATACAAAAATATCAAAATTCTTGCAAGCTGAATCCAAGAACACATCAAAACAATCATCCACCATGATCAAGTAGGCTTTATCCCAGTGATGCTGGGATGGTTCAATATATAGAAATCCATCAACGTAATTCACCATATAAACAAACCCAAGAAAAAAAAAACACATGATCATCTCACTAGATGCTGAGAAAGCATTAAAAAAAATTCAACACCCCTTCATGATAAAAGTCTTGAAAAGATCAGGAATCCAAAGCCTATACCTAAACATATTAAAAGCAATATACAGCAAACATGTAGCCAACAAGAGAAACTTGAAGCAATTCCACTAAAATCAGGGACTAGACACTCTCCCCCTACCTATTCAATACAGTACTAGAAATCCTGGCCAGAGCAATTAGACAAAAAAAAAAAAAAAAAAAAAAAAAAAAAAAAACCAAAGGGATACAAATCAGAAAGGAAGAAGTCAAAATATCACTATTTGCAGATGATATGATAGTACACTTAAGTGATCCTAAAAACTCCACCAGAGAACTTTTACAGCTGATAAACAACCTCAGCAAAGTGGCTGGATATAAAATTAACTCAAACAAATCAACTGCCTTCCTCTACTCAAAGGATAAACATGCTGAGAAAGAAATTATAGAATCAACACCCTTCATAATAGTCACAAAGAATTTAAAGTACCATGGGGTGACCCTAAACAAGCAAGTGAAAGATCTGTATGACAAGAACTTCAAGACTATGAAGAAGGAAATTGAAGAAGATCTCAGAAGATGGAGAGATCTCCCATGCTCATGGATTGGAAGGATCAACATTGTAATAATGGCTATCTTGCCAAAAGCAATCTACAAATTCAACGCATTCCCCATTAAAATTTCTACTCATTTTTTCATAGAGTTGGAAAGAGCAATTTTCAAATTCATCTGGAATAACAAAATACCTAGAATAGCAAAATCTATTCTCAACAATAAAAGAACTTCTGGGGGAACCACCATTTTTCTCAAGCTATATTACAAAGCAATTGTGGTAAAAAAAAAAAAAAAAAACCAAAACCACATGGTATTTGTACAGAGACAGGCAGGTATATCAATGAAACAGAACTGAAGACCCAGGAAGGAACCCATACACCTATGGTCACTTGATCTTTGACAAAGGAGCTAAAAACATTTTATGTAGAAAGGACAGCCTCTTCAACAAGTGATATTGGTAATCAGCATGCAGAAGAATGCAAATAGATCCTTTCTTATCTCCTTGTACAAAGCTCAAGTGCAAGTAGATCAAAGATCTTCACATAAAGCCAGGCACACTGAAACTATTAGAAGAGAAAGTGGGGAAGAACTTAGAACACATAGGCACAGGGGAAATTTTCCTAAACAGATCACTAATGGCTTATGCTCTAAGATCAAGAATCAACTAGTGGGACCTCATGAACTTGAAAAACTTATATAAGGCTAAGGACATAGTTAAGAAGACAAAAATCGCAACCAACAGATTGGGAAAGAATCTTTACCAATTCTACATCTGATAGAGGACTAGTATCCAATATGTACAAAGAGCTCAGGAAGCTAGACTATAGAAAAAATCAAATAATTGTATTTAAAAATGGGGTACAGAGCTAAACAGAGAATTCTCAACTGAGAAATATTGAAAGGCTAAGAAGCACCTAAAGAAATCTTCAACATCCTTAGTCATCAGGGAAATGCAAATCAAAACAACCCTGAGATTTCACCTAACATTAGTTAGAATGTCTAAGATAAAAAACTCAGGTGACAGTAGATGCTGGCGAGGAAGTGGAGAAAGAGGAACACTCCTCCACTGTTGGTGGGATTGCAAGCTGGTACAACCACAGTGGAAATCAGTCTGGCTGTCCCTCAGAAAAGTGAATATAGTGCTGCCTAAAAACCCAGCTATTCTACTCCTGGGCATATACCCCAAAGATGCTCCAACATATAACAAGGACACAAGCTCCACCATGTTTATAGCAGCCTTATTTATAATAGCCAGAAGCTGGAAAGAACCCAGCTGTTCTTCAACAGAGGAATGAATACAGAAAACGAGGTACATTTACACAATGAAGTACTACTCTGCTATTAGAAACAATAACTTTGTGAACTTACTGGGCAAATGGATGGAACTAGACACTATCATCCTGAGTGAGGTAACCAAGCCACAAAAGAACACACATGGTATGTACTCAGTGATAAGCAGATACTAGACCCCAAAATCTCTGAATACCCAAGAAACAATTCACAGACATCATGAAGGTCAAAAAGAAGGAAGGCTAGAATGTGGATGCCTCAGTCCTTCTTAGAAGGGAGAACAAAACACTCAGGAGAGGAAATACAAGGTCAGATAGAGGAGCAGGGATTGGAGAAAAGATCGTCCAGAGACTGCCTCACCTGGGGATCCATCCCATATGCAGCCACCAAACCCAAGCACTATTGCTGATGCCAAGAAGTGCTTCCTGGCAGGAACCAGATGTGGATGCCTCCTCAGAGGCTCTGTCAGTCATATAGATATAGCTGAGGATGCTTGCAGCTAACTATCGAACTGAACACAGGGACCCCAATGAAGGTGCTAAAGAAAAGACTGAAGGAGCTGAAAGGGGTTGCAACCTCATGGGAAGAACATTATCAACCTATCAAACCCTCCCAAACTCCCATGAACTAAAACACCAATCTTTGAGCACACATTGAGAGACCTATTGATCCAGTTGCATATGTAGCTGAAGATAGCAGTGTCTGGCATCAATGTGATAACAGTTCTTTGGTTTAGGGAGGGAATGCTTTCCCAATGTAGGGGAAAGCCAAGGCAATGAGGTGAAGAGGGTGATTAGGAGGTAGTGCACCTTCGTGAAGGCAAATGGAGGGGGAGGGAGGATGTGAGCAGGGCGGGGGAGGGGATAACATCTCAAATATAAATGCACAGTATCTAATTAAAAATAAAAAAAGAAAAATAATATAATTAAGTTAACATCAGTGGCAAAAAAAATCCCCAAAAATCAAGCAAAAAGATTTAATTGAAGATTCTTAAGCATCAAAATAATACTTTAAGCCATGAATTCAGTGCATAGCGAGACAGAACTTTATAAGACCATAAATATAGCCCACACTTACTTTTTTGATTCTTTTATAGTGCACAATTATAGAACATCACAGTTCTTGATTGATTCAAATAGCTAAAACTTAATAAAATTAGCAAAGACCATAGAGACTAGACATATATCAAGTCAGTTTCTGTTAACACATGTAGACCTTTATAGCCCTAGGAATTTATCATCATATGAAAATCTATTCTAATCCAAAATATCTTGGGGACCTGCTATTGCCTTCTCGATCTGAAAAGAAGATGCAGGGATGAGCAGAGGGCTCAGTCATCAGGGCTGAGGAGTTCTGTTAGTGCTACCTCAGCTGCTTTACAGCCTGGTCATCTTAACCAGACACTGGTGACCCTACATGCATGTCTCTTTTACCTTAGGAACTATGGCTGCCAGCCATATGGTTGCCATTTAACATCATTTATCTTTCTAAATAAGAGTTGAGTCACATATCATACACTGTGTAGCAAATTAAGATTACTTATGTGTGGTGGTTAGACTATGCTTGGCCCATGGGAAGTGGCACTATTAGAAGGTGTGGACTTATTTGACTGAAACCAGCTCAGTCAAACAACAGGTTCCCCAGGGCAGGAGCACAATCAAGCCATATATGCTGTTCTTGAAGCTAAACCAAGAAGGAAATACTGACTGACTTCAAGCCATGAATAAATTTATCAGCAATATCTGCAGTGTCAAAGCTCAGCTTGGCAGCAATTCTTTAAATTCATAATCTCAGTGTGCAAGGCTAAAACATCCCGAGAGGTGTTAGAGCTATATCAAATACCCTGCAAGTGTCTCTGAATCTTTTCTCAATTATAGTGACTATCGGTGTAAAGTTTACAAGTAACACAAATCTATTGGTACTTAGCATGGCACTTAAGATGGTTTCTTACTTTAAACTCTGACCCTCCTCTTTAATAACTTGAACAGCATTATAAAGAGAATCAATCTGTTGTTCTAAATGCCTGTCTACATTCTCTTGAAAACTCAAAACATTAGTAACATTTTTTTGCTAAGTGATTAACAAAAGCAGTTCTCTTAAGTTCTGTCAAGGCAGTTGAAGAAGCACTGGTACTAAGCTGTGAGTGTAACTAAAGCTGCTGTACCAGCAATGATCAAGCCCACTACCCTCTGGCTTCTGTATAAAGCCTGATTCACTTCTAGTATCTGCAAGCCCTTTCCCAGAATACTTACAGGCAATAAGACAAAAGCTGGCTGATAAACAATCATTACAGACATGTCAGATTTCAACATTAACACAATTGGAAAGTGTCCAGTCAACACAACTTACATCAAATATCATAAAAGATACAAAAGTAATTTTAACATGACCAACTAATAACAGATTAGGTGCTTTAACACATGTGCTAACATTTTTTCAAAGTCTAGATCCTGTCCTAATTTTATCCACTGTAAATGTAGCTTTACAAGGCCATTGTGAACTTTTAAATGTCTCTAAAAATGTCCAGAACCTGTCTTCCCAATGAAGACTGTTATTTCCAATATTGGATTGATTTCTAGACTAGTCCATGATTGAGTCAGAATAACTGGTCACGTTAAAGGAAAGAGAAGGGTCATTACAACTTCTTCTCAATGTGATTAGTTTTTCTAAGTCAGTTTCCATAGACTCCCTGTTCTCTGCCCCACAAAGTCTAAAAGCTTGAGGCAAAGCAGCTTGTCCGATCTGGGTTAAAGGCAAGCAAAGGTGGGTCAGGAACCTTTGTCCAATATAGCTTCCTGGTCACCATTGTCAGGGAACTCAGCAAACTCACAGGTCAGCATGATTTTTTTGTCCCAGCATTAGCGTGTCTCACCAATCACTTTGGCAGTTAGCATGCTCTTGCAGCATCCTGTGGGAAAAATCTCAAACACACCCTCTTCCCCATATTGATACTTGATCAGGACCATACCATATGCCAGTATGTGGGTCCTTTCATTTCACATAGGCATAAGTTTGCGCAGTTGTAGAATGCCATAGGCACTCAGCAGAGAGTTCCTTGTCATTCAAATTTTAAAACTTTTTAAAATAAAAGGAGTATGATTTAAATAATAGTGGTATACAGGGATATAACGTCCCCTTTTTTATTTTATGAATTGTTTTAAAGTTCCACAATACCTGTTTCACAATATCTTGTCCTTGAGAATTATAAGAAATCCCAATAAAATGGGTTAATATTAAATCATTGACAAAGCATCTCAAATGCTCCACTGCATTAGCCGGTTCCATTATCTGTTTTAATCTGGTTTCAAACACCAACCATAGGAAAACCACATAGGCCATGAGAAATTACACTGTTAGTTGCTTGTCCTGTTAAAGCAGTTGCAACTTGAAAGCCTGAAAAGGTGTTAATGTTCAAATAAATATTTTAATTTTCTAAAATCATAAATATGAGTAATATCCATTTGCCATAATTGATTAGGTATAAGTCCTTGAGGATTAACACCATTATGTTGTACAGGTAGAAATTGAGGACATTCAGGACAAGTCTTTACAATTTGACGTGCATTGTCTAAAAATATCAAATTGTTTTCTTAAGCTATCATTATTTTGATGGTATAAAGAATGAGATTGTAATCTGCCTGGTATACAAATCTGCTGTGACATTGCCCTCACTAAGGGGTCCAGGCAGTCCAGTATAACCTCTTAACCATCCTATAAAATAAGGGACAGTGTGTTCTCTCAAATTAAGTTGTATTTGTATAAACAATTGCAAAACTCAAGAATTAGCAGTATCTAAAAAAGGAACAACTTCAAGCAATTGCAAACCATAAGCTATATATTGGCTGTCAGTATACAATTTTGAAGTTTAATTAATTTTTTAACATTTAAAAACAGTGACTACAGCAAACAATCCAACAATTTGTGCTGCAGTAGAGGGGAAACTCAAGAGAATAAACACGTGATCAAATGAAAAGTCATCTAATAAATTAGTTTAGCCATCTATAAATAGAGTATGAGCATCATCTATGGGCTGCTTGCATAAATTTACAGGAAATGCTAACGCATGCATAGGGAAAAATTTAACAACTTGCATTTTGAATAGTGATAATTAATTTTGCTTGAATAGTTTGTACATGCAATAGGCCAAATATCAGTATTCTGCAATAGCCAAATTAATTGCTGTTCAGAATAAGAAACAAATATTTTTTCAGATTCTTTCCAAAATTCTTTCATGAATCTATCTTACAATTTTGTATTAACACAGAAACAGCTTCATAATAGGGAGTTAAGAATAGAGAGGAAGAAAGATAAATCCACACTAATGGTCCCTTTTGCCAAAGGACTGCTGTGGGTGCAAAGCCAACACACACAAACAGCCAACAGTTGATCATAATCTGTATAATGTATCTGTTATTAACTAATAGCTTCCCTGCTTTCTGCAAAACTTTTCATCATCAGTTAACTGTTGAGGGGAATTAGGATTTGCATTCCTCTTGAGAATAACAAACAGAGGTTTAAGACCTCCTGTGGTGAGCTTAAGATGAGGTGTTAACCCATTAATATCTCCTAACAACTTTTGAAAATCGTTTGAAGTAAGTAAATTATCTTTTTGAATTTTCTATGCCACAATCTGACTAGGATGACTGATAACTCAATTATTTGGATCTTTTTCTGGAACAACAACCACTCCCCAAAATTATAAAGCTCATTGTAAGAGAAAAAATTTGTAGTAAATCTCCTTCAGAGGTATCAGCCAACAAAACATCCACAACAATAAACACTGGAGGGTTCCAGTCCCAACTTCCTGCATTGACACAATACAGGCCCATCAGCCACACCACAAGGCAAAACTTTCCAATGACATAAGTTCCACAGCCTCATCAACCCTTTGCAAAGCTACAACAATCTACCTGCTTGGTGTTTTTCTTAATTATAGATATGTGTGAATTAAAATCCTGAGCCTGTGCTCAAACTGTACACTGCAGCCAATGGAACACCAGCAGTTTAACCACAATCTTCAAGTTTCTCTTGCAACGCTATAGCACAGCCTTAACTTTGGGAAGCAAAATTCAACCTCCAACAATCCAGTCTCCAAAATCAACACATAGTGAATTAACTTAATGCTACGAAAGTTGGCTGCCAATTCCTGCAAACAAATGCAGAACGGTACAGGCTCCAGTACCTCACCAGACACTGCCCGAAATCCTGTCTTTTATAAGTCCGGTTTCTAAAATCAGAATTAAATATTACTTGGTTTAGAGGTATATTAGAGACCTTTACCCCTGGGTTGGCTCATGACACATGTTGATCTCTAAAATCACTTCAATCCCGAGTTACCAGTTTTAAGCCAACTTTTTGTTACCAATGTTACAAATTTTTAATTATACCTAATTGCTTATAAGCCAGTAATCTACAACCAAGACATGCAGAGCATATTTGTACATTTAAAACCAGTCAAAAACAAACCTGAAGTGGCCACACACATATTTATTTATTTATTTATTTATTTATTTATTTATTTATATCAGACAAAATTCCCACTTTTTCTACCTATAGTTTCAAGAGGAGAACCTTGTCACCTGTAGAACAGAGTCGTGGAGATTTTTTCTGGGAGAAACAGTGAACGGCTCTAAGCTGAGAAGCTGCTGGCATCTTTGAGAGTGGCTTGTGGAAACAATCAGCTCCTAGTAGGTCTCCAGCTGAGCTAGACTCCTAACTTCAGGTGTAGGGCTCCAAAGGCCAATTGAGATATTTTTATTTTTACCTTTTATTTTTCTCCCTTTTGACATGAGTCAAAACTAAATCAAGGGGTGAGCAACCAACAGATAATTTTTCAACTATTTTTCTTTTGAACATGAAACACAAAGCAACACAAAAGCAATGAGATGAAAACACAGACACAAACTGACACGTGTGGACAGATTGTCACGCCAATAGACAAACAATACACAAGAGAGAGAGAACCAGATGTGCCAAAGGGACCCAGACATCCTTCCTAAGGGACCCAGAACCAGAACTAGACATTTCTCCAGTGGGAACCAGAGAGCCAGGATGTCTCCTGACCTCCTGCTGTCCCTAGGAGACCTCTGGAACAGTTTAAACCATTCCCAGGAAGGCAGGGAGAACCGCTTTTCTCAAATTCTCTCTCAAGTCTAGGAACTAAACTATCTCTAATCTGTGTACAAAGACTTAGAAGCACCTATGAGAATTATCTTTGCTCCTCTAAATTTTTAGCATAACTCTAACACATACACAGAAAACATTTTGCCATTACCTCTACCATTACCTTGTTCCTTTTTACAAGGTTTATTCACCACTGGCCCAGACCTTTCCTCCGCGAGAGTTTCCTTTCCTGGAGGAGGTACTGGAGGCCTCACGCTGTGGCGCCACTTGACCAAAACCAGCTCCGTTGAACAACAGCTTCCCCAGGGCAAGATCGAGAATTGAAAGAAAAAAAGACAATTAGAGAAAACTATAACATGACTCCAGCCAGTTCTGATGCTGAAGTGAAATTGGTGTATTTCAGTCCTCTTTTAAACCTCTTTAATTACATGCAGAAAGATAAGACCAGTTCAAGGAACAAGCGAGCCAATAATCAAAAATCCTGTAAGCATATTTTTGGGGGTTAGGTGGGGAGACTGAGACAAAGGGACTGCCACACTTCTGTCCGCTGAGCCTGCCCTGAGCTTCAGATGCCAGTCTCTGTCTCTCTCTGGATAAAGATGTAGAACTCTCAGCTGCCTCTCCAGCACTACGTCTGCCTGGACGCTGCCATGCTTTCTGCCGTGATGATTATGGACTGAACCTCCGAAACCAGCCCCAATTAAACATTTTCCTTTAAGAGTTGCCTTTGTGCTGTGCACCACATGCCCAGCGACAACCAGAGTTTTAAAGAGCGATACCCAGGGTTCCATAAAGGCTCCTGTTCTATAACCAGGGCGTATAGAGGTGGAAGCAGGAGGGAGAGGCAGTGACTAGACTGATGTTCCAGAATAGGCATATATCAAGATTTTGAGGTTATAGAATAGGCATATATCAAGATTTTGAGGTTATAGAATAGGCATATATCAAGATTTTGAGGTTATAGAATAGGCATATATTAAGATTTTGAGGTTATAGAATAGGCATATATTAAGATTTTGAGGTTATAGAATAGGCATATATTGATATTGTGTTTTTAAAACTTGCCACAGATGTGTCAAAGCTCTTCAGACAGCTTTATTCTTAAATGCTGCATAATAGGTACTTTTCTTATAAAAATTTTATAAACCTAATTTCTTGCTAACTCAGAACAGTTGATTTATCATTGGGGATATGACTATGTAGCAAGTATTTATTGAAAATTAAAAATAAATTATTTAAAAAAAGAGAGTTGCCTTTGTCATGGTGTCTTTTTACAGCAATGGAATCCAAACTATTATATATATATATATATATATATATATATATATATATATATATATATATATATATATATATATAATAACAATATATATTGTATAACATCACATGTATATAAAACCATACATGTGTGTACAATCTTGTTACAAGTTTTAAGCTAACCTTTTATTACAGATATTACAGCTTTTTAATTATCCCTGATGAACATACAAATCCTGAGATAGCCTATAGAACAGTCTTAAGAGATTTTTGAGAGCAGATAGCAAACACCCAGTAGAGATAAAAGATTTTGAAGAATGAAAAGTAGCAAACCCTTAGTGATAAGAGCCTCACAACCGCAGACAGTTTAGGTGTAAGTGATTGGGGGATTTGTTTATGCAGTGGTAGAAATTATTGCCATAGGGAATTTGGAAATTGAGTGTGACAATTTCCGGCCACTGATCTGGCCAAGGTGTTTGCAGAAAGACAGTGAAGCTTTGATAAAATCTCTGGGTCTGAGGAGGATGAAAGAAAGGGTCATAGAAGGCCCAGGAACACACAGGAAGCAGTGGGACTTTTGGGAAGGAGCTGAGAGAGAGAATGTACAGGGTTGCGGGTGGGACCTCTGACTGACAGAGGCCCAGGAGGGCAAAAGGAAGCTGTGAGATTTAGCAGGCAGCTCCTATCAGGAGGCAAGAAATTTTCAGGAAGGAGCTGAGAAAATGAGGAGAGGGAAAATGGGCTAGAGAGAGGGACAAGGGTCCAGGTGAGAAGAACTTCAACCGTGGCAACCTTCAGCTGTGTAAGAGACTTGTCAGAGACAAATGTCCCAAAGAGGAACAGAGGAGACATGTCACTTTCCACATGATGGGGGCTAGCAGTGTGAGAGGATTAATAGACAGACGCCCAGAATACGGTGCCCCAGGAGGCTCAGGAGGCTCTAGGAGCGAGAGAGACGCCAAGTGGACAAGGAGGGACAAATGGTTAGAGGAGACAGAGAAGAAGCAGCTGAAGAGGTGTTGTTTGGGGTCAAAGATGGTGAGAGGCAGAAGCCAGCAGGAACAAATGATTTGCACACACCTTAGGAGAGTCATTTCTGCACCTCAGTTTGATGAGAGAGGCTAAGCCCCTGGGGAGGGAACTCATACATGCTTCACCTCTGTTCCGAGCACCAGATGGACAAAAGTAGTACATGATGCCCTAGGTATGGCAAGGGGAGGGCTGTACTGCAGACCAGAGATGACCAGTAGACAGAACTGGCCCAGGGAAAGAGAAGAGAGAGGGACTTTGAGGACACACTGCTGAAATGGCAGTTACCTAGGAAGGAAGCTGGGTGTGATGGTTTGTAAATGCTCGGCCCAGGGAGTGGCCCTATTAGAAGGCGTGGCCCTGTTGGAGTAGGTGTGGGCTTTAAGATCCTCATGCTAGCAGCCTTCAGAAGAAGATAGAACTCTCAGCTCCTCCTGCACCATACCTGCCTGGATGCTGCCATGTTCCTGCCTTGATGATAATGGACTGAACCTCTGAACCTGTAAGCCAGCCTCAACTAAATGTTGTTCTTATAAAAGTTGCCTTGGTCCTGGTGTTTGCTCACAACAGTAAAACCCTAAGACACCGGGGAAGCAAAGCCCCTGAGCTGGAGGGGTTTAGAGCGGGGAGTGGGGTGAGAAACGCAGAGGAACCACAGGTACTGAGTGAGCCTGTGGCCAGCGTGTACTTCGGCATGTTAAACAGCTACCATGGTTAGCCATTTGTCCCTAGCTTCTTTGGGACCTGACAGGTTTTGTATTTGTGAGTTGAGACTGGGTCCCACTATGCAACCTAGGTTAGTAGTGACTTCAAAGGCTCCCAACACAAAGAAATGATAAATGCTTATGCTCCCTACCCAACTCTGATCAAGGTCAGCACTGTATACATGCATGGAAAACTCATCATCACACTGTTCTGATAAGCATATATGATTAAGATCAGCCAAATGTGTCAGCACAGGCTTGTTATCTCTGCATTGAAGGACAGGAGGCAGGAGGAGCAACAAGACTCTGGGCTGTATGGTAGGACTCTGTGTCAAACAAACGGGGCTGAGAGATGGCTCAGCTGTAAAGTACTTGCCACATAAGCAAGAGGATCTGAGTTCAAGACCCAGCATTCACAGGGAAGCTAATAACGCCACTGCAGAGGAAATGGATCTTGGCAACCCTAGAGCTGGCTGGCTTGTAAGCACAGTCAATTGGTAAACTGTAGGTCAGCAAGAGGCTCTCGAGGAAGACACCTGGCATTGATCTCTGGCCTCCGCAACAACCATATGCACACTTCACGATTCCCACAGCCTTCCATGCCTCAAATAGTTAAAGATGTTAAGGCAAGTTGTGGAGAAGGCCGGACAGAGTGGAATGATAACACAGTTCACTAAGACATCCACGCCTGAGGCAGAGGCCGGTCCAACATGCTATCACTGAAGCTACTTGTTCTCAGGGTGTGGCCCAGATCCACGTTAGTGTCACCTGAGAACTGGTCAGAAAGACACATTCCTGGGCCCCACTCCAGGTCGACTGAGTCAGAGTTCCAGGGACGCAGCCCAGCAGTCTGTAGACACAACCTCCAGGGCATTCTGGTTCCCACAAGAGCTGAAAGTCGCTGAAAGTCCCACAGTTGTTCATGGTCAAATCTGCATTTAAGTCTTGTTACCATTAGGAGTCAGAGTTCTGAAATGGACAGTGCTTTATTTGAACAAGCTGGATTGGGCCATGTGGAAAATGTGTCTTTCACGTAGAGGAGTCTAACTCTGAGAAGCTCTTGTCACTCACACTGAGAGCCTTATCACTGTGCTGGAGCTGTATTGTCATCATTTCTGCTGTCCCCAAGAGGAGAAATGAAAGCTGACAGCAGTTTATAGCTTCATGCAGTCGCTGTCTTACAAGCAGCCTGGAGAAGACACTGTGTTACTTAGACAATGGGAGAGTTTTGCAGACTGCTGTTGTTTTTCTGAATGTTTCCAGAACTGACTTTCTCCCTGAATTTTCTGACCTTGGACCCTGACAAACTAAAGGCAGTTTTGGCCCCATGAAGTCCTTGTGAGGTTGACAATCTCTCGTCTCGTCAACCAGGGGACCAAATGGTCTTTATGTTTTCTTCTCCACCTGTTTTGATTCAACTATAAGGAATGGTTTCTAGAACATCCAGATTCCAGGCATCTCTTTGTAAAGTGTCTCAGTTGAATGTAATCTTGCCATTGACACTTGTGTGAAGAACTTCCAACTCATAGTTTGAATGACACATGAGCCTCAGCCATTTGGAAGGGCCAGGGATTGGAAGGGGCCAGGGGCATGGGAGGGGGCTTTTGGGACTCTATTTTACTCATGGTTGGGCCTACAGTTTAGGATCTAGACTGGCATACTGGAGTTAAGCTTAGCTTCCTGGGGTAGTGGAAGTTGTACCAGAGCTGAGGGTTAAGTGAGGCTCCTTCCCAGAGGGGCGCCTTGGGGAGAGCCTCCTAGCTGGAACAGAAAACACTCCAAATATTTCCTTTTGGGAATGGGGACGGCAAACCATATGAAATGTGAAGAGGTGTCTGAAGGCTGGAGGAAACCAGCAGGCCTTCCAGAACTTCTATTTGCGGTAAGAAGCCTTGGCATGGGGCAGCCGGCTCTACTGCAGAAAATAGATCAGAGTGCCGAGAAACAGCTCAATTCTGGAAGCAAATGTTTCTGTGCAAGGAAAGAGTTTTGTCTGAGACTTCTCCTCCCCTCTGCTTCTTTCTGGTCTTTACCACCAAGAGAAGGAGAAAGATAAGCATTTGCATGTATATAATGTGTACACACACACACACACACACATGCGGTCAACCTTGGGTATAAATTTTCTTGGGTGCTATCTATAGATTTTGGTGTTTTGGGTTTTGTTTTGTTTGAGACAGGATCTCCTACCGAGACCTGGAGCTCCCTAGGTTGGGTAAGTTGACTGGCCAGTGAGATTCTGAGATGCTTCTGTCTGTGCCAGTGTTGAAGTCACACCCAGCTTTTTACATGGGCTTTGGGGTTCAAACTTAGGTCCTTGTGCTCGAAGGGCAAATGCTTTACTTCCTGGGGCATCTCCTCAACCCAGATAAGCATTGTAGGGAAAACTGGAGAGTTTATGCAGAGCCATGGTTTCTCTACCAGAACCAGAAACATTAAAAGAGACTTGGGGCAAAAGGAAGGTTTCAGATCACTGCCTAGACATCCCCAGGGCCCCTTGAACCCCTGCACGTGCCAAGAGGTGGCACAGGGGACGATCAGCTTTCTGATGCTCGATCCCGTTTGCCTCTACAGGGGCGGGAAGACAGTGAAAGTCAGGCCCAGTGTACAGCAGGCTAGTGACAAGACAGAAATGACCTTGGTTCAGGCATTATCAAGCCAAGATGGAGCCTGTCTGGAAACCTATAAAACAGGCCAATAAGCTGTGATGCTACTGTAGGAAAGAATGCAAGAGAAGATCCTGAGGTCATTCTGGACCCGGATGTAAGGTGCTGAGGAACTTGAAGTCCTCTTATCTTTACACAGAGTCATTCTCAAAAGCCTGCACCCAGAGCAGGGAGAGTCAGGTCGCAAATGGAGACACTGATGAACTTCAGAGCATCACTGTGGAGCCAGATCTGGAAATTCTCTAGGGGCTTGTTGAATATCTCTGTCATCCCTACCTGACTCCAACTGCTGAGGTTCCGGTGAACAGTCTGCAGGCTCATCATCCCTGGGATGTGGCTTTGTTTAACAGCCCAAGCAGTCTGAAGAAGAAATTGTAAAGAGAAAGTAGGGAGAAAGATGGCTCATAGTTACAGGACAGCAGCGGAGGAAGCCCAGTCAGCTCCAGTGTTCATACAGGAGGCCAACCATGGTGACTACAGTCTAAAGCGGCAAGCAAGAGGTTCTGAGAGCTCCTAACAGAGGGGTGGCCACTGTTGAGGTGACCTATTTGTCAATCACCTGGTCTGCTCATTACACACTGTCTACAGGTATTAAAACGTCACGCTCAGAGGGTAGGAAAGCACACCTCGAAAGCACCAAGACCTATGTTCAATCCCAGAAACCATGTGAAAAATGCCAGGTTGACTTTGTGCTCGTAAACCCAGCACAGGAGACAGTGGCAGCAGTGTCCTCAGAGATCTCTGACCAGCTAGCCTACCTAATAATGGGTGAGCTCCAAACCCACAGGAGACCCTTTAAGGGGGGGGGTCTTAAAGGAACTGCAAAGTTTTCCTAAGGATAATGCACAGGATTATCTGACCTCCACAGTCAAGTGTACACATGCACACACATATGACACATAAAAGAGTCACCTTAAACCCTACCAGTGTGATTGTCATGTATCAATTAAAATCCAGAGGGCTGGAAGATGTCTCAGGAGGTAAAGCTCCTACTGCCTGACCTGAGGACTGAGATGGGATCCCCAGAACCCACATAAACCCAGTCGTGGTGGCAGATATCTGGGGTGCAAGTGCTCCTGCTGCAAGAGGGGGCCAGCAGACTCCTCAGATCCTCGGCGGGCTTGGTGTGCAGAATGAGAAATAGAGCCTGTTTCAAAAACAGTTCAAAATGAGGACTAAGACCCAAGGTCTGCCCTTACACATGTGCCGTGAACGTGACCTGCACCCACACCAACACGCACACATGCATACACCATTTGCACACACCCACATACATTCATACAACATGTGCACACCTCCACAAATCATACCCACACGAAGATTATAAAGTATAAACAAGATACATTTTTAAAAGGCCACACATTGAGGAAGACAGTGCAGCGGGTGATGTACCTGCTGCCTAAGGTCCCGAGTTCGTTCCTTGGAATCCTCATAGAGTTAAAAGGAGTGAGTTAATGTCTGAAAGTGTTTCACACTCATCACACACATACACATCACATACACATCTCTCTCACACACGCATCACACACATATAACGTGCACATATTACACACATCACACATATATCACACAACAAATAAATCAGTTTACTAAGGAAACAACCTAAGGGAGGAAACGCCTGTTTGAACAAACAAAAGGAGCCTACCCAGTGTGTGTCAGCTGGAAGTGGGCAACGACCAGGTCGGATCCACTCGCCCTCTGCCCTCCTGTGCAGGCAGCGTCTGCACTTCTCCATGTCTGTTTCCTCAGTGACCCAAACTGTTCACACCAGCTGCAGCTTCGCAGTCAGCTACCGTCAGACCGGCTAGCGTGGGAAGACCTGGCATCTGGAAGGAGAAGCCTGCCCAGCAGCTCTTCTGTCTTCAGAGGGTGCCACACACTACAGCTGTCAGAGCCCAGGTAAGGACCAGAGAGGGAACTGCCTCTCCCACACGGCTTCCAGCAGGAATGGCAGGACCTGTCCCAAGGACCTTCTCATGCTGGCTCAGGCCCTCTGGACATACTGATCCGTTTGTCTTACCTGCACTCAGATGCCAAAGGGAAGTGTGGTCAGTTTGAATGTAGCCTGGGCTACATCTTGCCTCAAAAGCAAACAACCAAACAAAAACACCTCCCTATAGTGTAACTTTCACAGACCTGCCACTCGTATATATTAAGAGCTTGGGCCTTTGGCTCGGGCTCCTTCCAGGCTTCTCTAACCCAACTAATTCTGGCCTATATCACAGCATGTGGCCAGGTCTGTCTCTGTGCTTGCTCTGAATCATCCACCCTCACTGCCTGAATCTCCTGCCTCTCAAGTCTTCTCCCAGAGACCCTATCCCGCCACGGAAGTTCTGCCTTTCACTTCCTACCTAGAAGTTTGCTGTTAGGTTTTTGATAACACCGATCAGAGAACGCCTTAGGCAGATGGGGAAGAAACAGATTTTTACAAAGTATGAGACCCACGCTGGGCCACCAGCTCTCTGCCGGTACAGAACCAACAATTGAATACAGAGACATACCTTCACACCGTGTGCCCTAACACATCACAAAAACAAAACAGCAAGCAATGAACAGAAATAATAGGTAAACCAGGTGGGACAGTGAAGGGAGGTCATCAGGAAGACAGAAGGCAGGGGACCTTGAGGAGGTAAGGTGTCAGGATTTGGTGGAAGACTTTCTGCAAGTGTGCGTAGAAGAGCCACCAGCTACATTGTGTCCCATCGTTCTGGTGGGGACACTCCATTTCTCTGAGCTGAACTTCTTCGATGAAAGTAGTCTGCTAAGGCATGACATTCCACACCATCCACCTTCCATCAGACTGCGTGTGACCCATAAGACTTCCCCGTTTGGGAAATGTGCTGGAAATGGTGTCTTTCTAGTGCGCACCAGGGGTGCCCCAGTGTGAGAGAACGTAGAAATGACGTTCATATTTGTGCTCTCATGTGCTGGAAGCTGGATCCATCTGTCTGTCAGTTACATAACCAGCACAACACTCCCCCTTTGCTTATTCTAGTTTGACTCTGATACCTGCATGTTACAGGGACCATCTCCAGACAGGAGGCCCTTTCTTTACCTGTGAGCAGCCTGCTGATTCAAGTACCCAGTGTGCAGTACTGGAGCCGGCCATCTGGAGTCTGCCACCAAGAGGCAAGGAGGGAGGGTGAGCTACACACGTGACTGTCTTTCCAGACCTTTGATCTATACTGAGATGGATAACAATGCCCCAGGCTGCCTGGTAGGCTCTATTTTGTTGTATGGACCCTGAAGTTCAGGGAAGTGGCTGGGAGGTTGGGGTACTTGCTCAGAGGGACCCAGACTAAGAAGTTGGAGTCTGAACTGGCAATCCCTAAGAAGCATTTTCCCCTCTGGACCGAGCATTCTGTCTCTCACAAGGACCTGGTTAGACTCCTCTGCAGGAGGTGATCCCATAACTTGGAGCTTTCTAAAGGCTGCCCCTCCTTTAGGAAACTCCCTGGTGGCTCGGCCTGGGCCAGCCGTCTTCCCTGCCTGCCTTTTACACAGCCAAGCTCTTTCCTGGGCCATGGGCGAGGCAGGCTCTTCTTGCTCCCTCACACCAGCCCTCCCCATGACTTAGTTTGAAACGGAGAATGTTTCCCGGTCCACAGTGTTCCTCACTGGGTGTCCCCACAGGACAAGCAGGGTGCATAATGGACACAGGGCCATCTCTGTCGCTGTCTTCTAGCTCAATCACCCGACTTCCCAGGCAAAAGCTGGAAGACGGAGCTCTCTACAAGAATGGGAAGATATGGTGTGTAATGAAGTAACTAGAAGTAATGACAGCCTAATGCTAGCTCTTGGCATTGAATAACTTCTACAAACCTGTGAACCCTGTTTTCTTCTATGGTACTACCATGCATGCAGCTGGGTTTGTAAGTAACATAACTCTGAATGTACTGCTTACAATACTCTTGTAGGAACTGGGAAGACAATATAGTTAATAGAGACCCCTCTGCAATCAAGAGGACCCGGATTCTAGTCCTAGAACCCAGGACAAAAATGCTGGATTTGGTGCACACACTTATAAACCGTACCTTGATAAGGTAGAGACAGACAGATTCCTGGGGCTCACTGACAGCCAGTCTACTTTGTGAGCCCCAGGTGAGACACCATGTCTCCAAGAAAGAAAGAGAGAGAGAGAGAGAGAGAGAGAGAGAGAGAGAGAGAGAGAGAGAGAGAGAGACTAGTTTGAAAGAACATAAGAATGACAGCCATATTGTGTTCAAATATGCTACAAGTTGGATCCACTCCTGCCTTTTCAAAAAAGCATAAATCTACCTCCCGCCCCACTTGCTCTTGCTCTGAGGAGAGCCAGCTGAGGCTCTCACAGGAACAAAAGCCTGAACAGCTATGCACTGCCAGAGGACTCGGCTTGAGAGTATCACTGTGAGCTGGGAAGAGGCTTCTCCCCTGAGTGTGCCTTCAGACTTTTGACTTCAGCCTCTGGAGATGACTTACAGAACTAATCTGCAAAACTTAGAGAAAAAGAAGCCGCTTTGTTTATTTCAGCTGCTAAATTCGGACCTCTCTTGTTACATGGCATTAGCTGACTAGCACAATCATTTTCTAGACCCACTCCAGATTTCTGCTACTAAGAGCCAAGGAGGACAGGGATTGAGGGGCAACCAAAGCTCCCGTCACATGTATGTACCCACCAGTAGGATAATTGTGGAGATGAAATGAGCTGTTGCCAAAATGGATCTAGTACCAAGAAGTGCTTGGGGAGAAATGGTCACTAATGACAGGCTGTGTCCCATTCGGCCAAGCTTTGACAGGAGACGCGTGATAGCAATTCTTGTCAGCTTGACTATATCTAGAATGACCTACAATTTCTATGACCCCTTGTAGAAATGGAGGGCACACTCATGACCTGGATCTTGAGGCTGGAAGACACAAGCTTTTGATTCAGATCTTGAGGTGGGATGACACATCTTCTTAATCTGGATCAACACACACCTTTAATCAAAATCTTGAGGCACACCTTTAACCTGGGTGATACCGTCTGCTGGAGGCCTATATGAGGATGATGGAAAAAGGAAGCAGATGTTATTTGTCTGCTTGCACTCACTTGGCCATCCATTGGAGTCTCCTTCTTCAGGATTCCAGTTTACACAGAAGCCCAGCTGACACATCCAGCCTCGTGGGCCTGAGCAACTACTAGATTCTTGGACTTTCTATTCACAGTGCCCATTGCTGGGTTTGTTAAACTACAGCCTGTAAATCATTCCAATAAAATCCCTTTACATATTCCATTAAGTTCTGTGAGAATCCTGACTAATACAAGATACAGTGGGGCTACGTCTCCTGTGTGATGCTTCCTGACTTCTCCTCCTGTGGTTCAGACCCTCTGTCCAAGTAGAAGAACAATGCCCCAAGTCTGATAGGTTCTCAGAATATACATTCTCAGAGAGACACCTCGAGAGCCCCTTGGATTCATTGGTCTGCATATTTATAGGAGCCCAGAAACAGCTCTGGGTCAGGTAGCCTCAAAGCGCTGACCTTGTAGATAATACGGCTCTCTTGCCTGCCTTCTTCAAAACTATGTACTGAGAAAGACCCCAGTATGTATGTATGTATGTATGTATGTATGTATGTATGTATATATGTATGCATGTATATATGTATATGACTGTATCCTCAGCTTTTTAGGAGACTGAGGCAGGAGGATCACTTAAGCCCAGAAGTTTGAGACCAGCTTAGATCATAGTGAAACCCTTTCTCTGAATGAATGAATGAATGAATGAGCAAATGAATGAATGATACCATGTTAGTTCAATCTAAGGTTTTCACCTCATAGGATCTCAGGTCAAGTTTATGAATGCGTGAATTCCTTTGCCTGCCTGTCTAGCCTTTGGCAGCTGCCGCTCTGCCTCTCTGGCTTGGCCCTGAACAAACTTCTGCAGCCATTCTCAGGGCCATGTTCTGGGGGAAATCAACAGGAGGAAAGTTCAGAGCTTGTATTCATGGCTGCAAGGTAGAAGGTACACTTAAATAGTCTGAGGCCAGCTTGGGCTTCATGAGACCCTGTCTGTGTATGTATGTATGTATGTATGTATGGATGGATGGATGGATGGATGGATGGGTGGGTGGGTAAGTGGGTGGGTGGGTGGGTGGATGGGGGTGGGGTGGGTGGATAGATGGATGGGTGGATGGGTGGGTGGATAGATGGATGGATGGGTGGGTAGATGAATAAATGGATGGATGGATGGGTGGATGGATGGGTGGGTGGATGGATGGATGGTGGATGGGTGGATGCGTGAATTCAAATATATCAGAAATGTTTGTATGAGGTTGAAGGTGTTGGTTTCTGGTTTTAAGATGCATGGCAGCCTGGCCATGGGAAACTCACACAAAATCCTCACAGCTAACTGTCACTAGGAACACTGATAGCTGTCACTAGGAACACCAAGTTTACAAATTTCCACATGAAGCCGATAGGCTAAAACAGGCGGATCACTAATTTGATAGACAAACCCCCTCACCCTGCCCCTTTACTGTGCATAGGCAAAGATCCTGGCATGAGCAGCACTATCGCGGTGTCTCTGACCAGGCTTGGCAGGCGAGGCCGTTTAAAAGCCATGGAACTGGACAGGTGTCCCTGCAGGTGGCAGGAGCAGGCATTTGGTGCCTGTGATTTCAGTTCCACCTGGTTCACATCATGCACACTTGCACAAACATGCAGAGACACACACACGTGCACACACACCCACACCCCAAGGGATTCTGCTTGTCAGGACCTCACAGCCTTACATCTGATCTTCATCCAGGTCGTGGGGCCCATGCCCAGTTGCTCAGTCTGCAGCTCCCAGCACAGGAACCAGAGCTGACTGCTGCCTTTTATCACTTTGTGAGTGGTTGGGAGCCGGGGGCTGGAGGAGGGACTAGGCCCAAGAATTCTGTGACAGCCGGGAAGTCCTTGGTCCTAAGGCACTGGGGCAGGGCTTCCAGTTGCATAAGGGCCAGAAAGCTGAGCCTGCTCACTTCGGGACAGGGCCTTGAACTGGTTGGGACCAAGAATCAAGCTGCTTAGAGGGAGACCTCTGGGTGTTTAAGCATGGGGCTGCATGCTCCTGGAAACCTGTTGGGGCTTTCCCCAGAAGCCAGCTCTTCTACTGGTTTTTGCTGTTGGCCATTGGCTCTGGCCTCGTAAAGCTGCTCCAGGGAGGTTATTGATTATGTCTGAGCCTTATTTTCCTGCCCAGCAGCATGAAATACTAACTTCTTTCTGTGTACAGCTCCTGAGTGACATGTATGAAGAGGTTTTACAAAATGTCAGCGGTCCAGAGACTTGAGCACGGTGAGAATGCCTGTAATCCTAGGGTTGGGAGGCAGAGGCAAGAGAATTGGGAGCTCTTGGCTAGTCTGGGCTATAAAGTGAAGACCTGTCTCAAAACAGAAGTAATCTTAGGTGTGCCAGTAGATGGAAGCCAAAAGCTAGATATGTGTGACTTTGAATAAGTTATAGAACCTTTGGAACTTGAGTTTTACCAAACTTCCTGAGACTGCCATGAAGCTAGACTCTGAGCTTAACTCCAGGCCTGGCCTGTTAACAAGCTCAGGTGTGTTTACGGCCATGAGAAAATCCCAGTGAGATCTCCCAGGCTAGACCCCAGTTTTTGACAGCCCTATAAGACTACATATCACCCCTAATGCTTGCAATACTGCTTATCCCAAATGAGACCATGGAAACCACTCTTTGTTTCTGGTTGTAGGTGCTAGGGACCCTCATGGTTTCTGTATTCAGAGGGCCAGGGACTCTGCTGGCTTAGGAGAGAAAGGACTTTCTAAACTTGGCCAGGCCTCAGAACTCTAGGGTCCTAATGCTAAGACACTGCCTCCCATGAGCTGTGAGTGCCCAGCTTTCTGAGCCTGGTCACTGAAGCTGCCTCCAGTACCAGTTCATCTCTTCAGGTCTTGAAACCCTAGGTCCTGGCTGGGCTCCCTGGCTCCAAAGAATACCCATGAAAGGCAGATTAACACCTCAGCTCCTCTAATGCACAACACAGTACCCAGACCCCAAAACATACATGTCGGACCTATGAGTAATGATGACCAAGGGCATTAAAAGTCCCCAGTGTTGTCACCGGGGAGACTCAGATTAGAGGTGCCGCTCCCAATTCCTAGAAAGTACAGGTAGCTGGGACCTGGGTGTCATGTACATTGCCTCAGAGTCTTGAAAACAGATGGCAACGTTTCCTGAACAACTACTTTGTGAAAAACATGATAGTACCCTGCCTGTGCTAGAAGACATTAAACAGATGCCAGCAGCTAGAGTGTAGCTCAGCCGTGGAGCACTGGCTAGCCTGTATGAAGATTCCATAGCCTCGGTACCATGAGGGAGAAAGAATT
Source organism: Micromys minutus (assembly GCF_963924665.1). NCBI lineage: Eukaryota > Metazoa > Chordata > Mammalia > Rodentia > Muridae > Micromys > Micromys minutus. The sequence goes on along the minus strand of NC_137966.1, from coordinate 26,051,942 downwards.
ATTACCATGGCCAGAGCTGTGTCAAAGGTCAGCTCCAACACTACACGGTAAGCTGAGGAGAACCAAGTGTAGAGTCTGCAATTTGGGATGGTGCTGACAGGGGCAGATAATTTATGGGTAGGCACTGATGAAACCGAAACTTAATTATCTGGAGCTGGTACCCTCTGTGGCTGGTGAGAAATTGTGAACTCTTTAAACTGTTTGGGGGCCAATGAGAAAAAAAAAAAGAGAGAGTTTACACACACACACACACACACACACACACACACACACACACACACACACACTTAATGAATGAAGCAAAGCAGGCTCCAACAAGCAAGTTCCAACAACTTTGCACATACACATGCATGCATGCATACACACATACACACACATGTACACTAGGTGGATAGAGCAAAACTCTAGCAAGCAAGCTATTTTTTTCTCTTTACCTTTTTATACCCCTCAAGACAAAGTTCTTTGTGTATAAAGAATTACTTCATTCAAAACAGACAAAATTGTTACATAAGAGGGAGTTACAGCAACATTATTGATTACATGTTTCTCTATTAAAACTCAAACCTAACTAAACATTTTATCTGTCTTTTATTCTACAAGTTCATTATAAGTCCAAAGCAGTAATTTTATCTTTCATTCCATAAGCTCATTATAAGTTCAAAGCAGTCGTCTGTTTCTCTTTTACACCATATGTTCATTATAAGTTTAAAGCAATAGATTTGTTTTAATGTCATAAGTTAACAAAGTTTTTACCAAGAAACAGCTCATCTGTCTTAGGTCTTATTTTCGAAGTCTTGGTTAGCTAAACTGGTTAATCACACCATGTCAGAACATTGAGTAATACCGCAATGACAGACATGAGAAGGCGTACCAGCAGCAAGAAGCAATCCACTGTGGCTGTGCCTCTTCAAGGTACACCCAATCCAGCCATGCAAAACCCCCATCCCCAGGTCCTCCCCAGGAAGCTCATTTGCCCACTGCAGTTCCTTCTGCATGGCATCTGCCAGAGCTGCATGTTGTAGGGATTGGTGGAGTTTGGGGAGGATGGAGAACTGGCCCTGCAGGAAAGGAGTGCCCTAGGCAATCCTTGACCCTTTCATTGTCTTTCTGTGGTTGCTGAACAACCTCAGCACCTTGAGATTTTTGCTCTAGGAGGTGGGGTTGTGGAGGAGCCCTGTGGCAGGCAATAGGGAGAGCTGATAATCAGAAAATGGAGAGTCTTCCAGACACCCTCCTACTGGGTTCAGCTGCTTTAGATTACTAAAAGACTCAGTTTTTCTAGGACTCTCTTCTAGCACATTCTCATATTTTACAAAATCCTCCAGACTCAGTCAGACAAGACCACTCCTGGGACCTCTTGCCACCCCTGAACTTAGACCATAGGGTGGAGAGGCAATAGGAGAAAGGGATCCCCTTTCTATTAATGGAAGAGGAAGTGAACCCAGATGTGTTTGCACAGGCTGACATCATTGAGGGGAGCTGTTTCTACCCAGGGCTTCCATTACCCTCAGGCCTTTCAGGACCAGCAACTGAGAGTTCAGGGACTCCTACTCATATCCCACTTATACAAGTGCAAGAGACAGGCACCGGAGCACATGCCTCTGACCGCTCTCTGCCTTCCCACCTCCCCTTGAGCCTTAAATACATCTCCTTCTGAGAAATGTGCAGATGGTGTTGCCTAGGGACAGTGGCGTGAGAATTGAAACATGACTGTCTAGAGAGCTGGGGTGGTTAGGACTTCTCACTGGCTAAAAGCCATCCCTGGTAGAGAAAAAATAGAGTAGGGTAGATGCTTTAAAATCTCAACCTGACTCCATCATCCCTTTGTCTAAGGATCATAATTTTTCCTCATAATCCACACCTCACATGGTCTTTTCCTGAGCTTCATTCCTAAAGGTAAGGCAGAGGGCTGGGGAAAGCCTGTATATTTAGGTGAAGTTAGCCTAAGCCCCAAACATCTGGAAGACCTGGGGGTGGGCCAGTGGGTGGGACAAGTAGTGACTGGAGAACATGGGGAACATGCAGTTCTGGGTGTGGGGCAGGTGTTTGTGTGTGTTGATGACTCTCTGGAATGCACAAGGGACAGGTCTCATCCCTCACTTACCTCATGTCCTATGTTATCATAGGGCATGGTGCGCTGTGGGCTAGTCAAATCTGGATGAACTTAAGGTTGGGGCTAACTCCTCAGCTGTCAATCACCTCCGTTAGATGACTTGCTTCTTTAGGAAATCCCAAAGACGGTCAAGTCTCCCATCTTGAGATGACCACTCTGGCTCTGTTCATTTCACTCCTAGGCCACTGGACAGCCTGAGTGGCTCATGCCCTCATTTTGTCCTCATTCCCATGCCTGGCCCTTTACAGCTCCCTCCTGCCTCAGTGTCAGAGCTCTTTGCTTCCTTCTCCCTGGAGTTCCTCACTCTCCATTCTACACTTACTGTCTTGGGGCTGCGTGAGAGTTAGCACTTGCTATTTCTTCTTTTCTCCGTGGTACAGGGACAAGTGTGGCTTTCCTGCTTACTCTTCAATATCTTACAGTCCTGCTTTATAAATATACAGCTAAGGATAGTGGCTAGACACAAGCTAGTGTCATCTAGGAAGAGGGATCTCACTGAGAAAATACCTCCATCATTGGCCCCATGGGCATGCCCATCAGGATATTTCTAGATTAATGATTAATGTGGGGTGCCATTCATGGGCAGATTGTCCTAGGTTGCATGAGAGAAGAAGCAGGTAAGCAGCATTCTCCATGACCTCTGGTTCGATTCCTGTCCCTAGTTTCCTGCCTTGGGTTTCTGTCCTGACCACCTTTTATGATGGACTGTGTGTTATAAGCTGAAATACACTCTTTCTTTCCCAAGTTGGTTTTGGTTAGAGTTTTATCATAGCCATAGAAATCAAACTAAGACAGAGGAGGCATTCCTGACTTCTGTCAGACTCTAGTTTCCATCCATGCATTGTCTTTCTGAGATGTGGTGGGTTCTTAGAGGCCAGGTGTTGTCATAAGTCTTCTGTGAGGGTCCCCATGTCACAGATGTGGCAGCTGAGACTGGGGTAGAGGAAACACAATCCACAGGCCACATAGCACCTCAGTGAAGTTGCTCCAACTGGAAGCTCACTCACAAGCCTCTGTACAGCACTCCTGAAGCCCTGGAGGTGAGAGCCCCACCCCAGCCCTAGCCATGCCAGAAGCAGGATGTGGATGATTGAAAGGGTGGCTTCTGGCTCGAGCAATCGCCTCTCCAGAGTCCTGGAACATCTCACTGCTGTTCCCAAGTTAGTTCTGAGTTCAGCCCGGGCCTGAGTTCCACTTGCTTTCTGTAATTCGAGCTCCCCTGACCGCCTGGCACTGAGATCCTGCTGGTTCCCGGTTTTTCCTTTGGTATTTTTGGATGATTTCATTGGCAGAACCCATCTGCAGTAAGCACATTATTGCTGTTCCCTATAGTCAGGCACGAAAGAGACATTCATGATCAGCAGAGTCTTCAGGGACCTTAAGCACTGGGAACTAACCTGCTGGGCATAAGCAGCCCAACCTGCTGGACTTTACTGTGGTATCTACTGTGCGGTGTGGGCCTTGTACAACACCTACCGCTGAGGGGCTGCTGCTCAGTCACACAGCAAATGAACTTACAGGTCAGAATCTGCACCCAAGTCTGCCAGCCCCAACTTCCAACATCCTCCTCCACGATTTTTTTTTCCTGGTCAAAACTGTAGGTGTGACCTGGTCCTGTGGCTCCAGAATGGTAGAAGCCAAGACCTTGCCCAAAAAGAGTACTGCAGAAAGAGACCAAGCAATGAAAGCCACTCTGCCCCTATGAGACAACCGATATTTTTAGACGGTGAGTCAGGCCTGATGACTCACAAGCCTGGCAAGGCTCACAGAGCAGCCCCAGGCTACAAAGGACAGGGCAAAGAGATCAACCAAACAGGAGACAAGACCCTAGTGGACAGAGAGCTCTGCCTGAGTCACCACCTTCTCTGTTCTGTGAGGACTGGGATACGGGACTCACTCTCTCACATTTGCCAACAGTTTTGTTAATGGATTAGAAAGCAATGCGTCTCTTCTGGGGTGTGTTAGGTGTTAAGGAGGCTGGCACTCCCAAGGACACTGGTGAAGCCCAACCCTGTGCAACACACCTCCTAGAACAGGTGGCTGCATGCCTTCTCCCTAAAGAGCCAGAAAGTGAGAGCTTCAAGTTTTGTCAGCCATATACTTTCCATGGCAACCACAGGAACGCACCCAAAGGCAATTTGTAAATGAACAGAAAGCTCTGCATCCTAATAAAACTTTATTTATAACAACAAGAGTCTGGCTAGATTTGGCCCATGGATTGCGATGTCTTGGCCCAGTTCTAGAAGATGCCTTTTCTCACATCCTGTGAGACGTCTGGTACCTGTGATAACAGAGGAAGACACTTTGACACTTCTTTCTTTCCTGATCTAGCATTGGAGATTGGCTCACAAGCTCCTCCACACACACACACACACACACACTCACACACACACACTCACACACACACACACTCTCACACACACACACTCACACACACATTCACACACTCACACACACACACTCACATACACATACTCACACACACACACTCACACACACTCACACACACTCACACACACACACATTCACACACTCACACACACACACTCACACACACACATTCACACTCACACATTCACACACACACACTCACACACACTCACACACACATTCACACACACACTCACACACACTCACACACACTCACACACACTCACACACACTGTGTGTGTGAACTAGTTCTTCCTAGGCTGTCTTGATTTGGTGACTTCTGGGATGGCAGGGTCCAGCTATTGCTTTTGTGTATAGTCTAGGGCTTAGGGCTGTGTCTGCAGAGTGAACACCCCAGACTGTGCTACCTTCATTTTTGTTGAAACTGCCCCACAAAAAGTGTTACTAGACTAGGATTCCTTAAGGTCTGTCCCACCCTCAAGTGCGGTTATGTGAAGGGCCTAGAGGAATGCCTGGAGGGAACCCTAGCTGGGCACTCCGCGTGAGCCCTCACTCCCTCCTCTGTGAAATAGGCAGGGAAAGGACTTGCCCTTTTAAAATGCCAAAGTTTTAAAAAATTCTCTGGTTTCTTATTTTAAAAAATAAAAAACCCAGCCGAGCCTTAGGAAACTCAAGACCCACACACTGTGCCTCCTAGCCCTGCAAAGGGCAAGAATTATCCTTGCTTTTACAAGGAACAGCCCGGAGCCTGGAGTGACCTGCTTGAGGTCACAGCCAGGAAGGCAGGGGTGTGGGGTTTGACCCATGACTACTTGTGTGAATAGCCCTAGTCCTTTGAGTGGACACTTACCTGCCACATCTTCCTGCTCAGCTCTGCTCTTACCCTAGCGTGGCTGGGACCTGTTCTGCACCTGTGTGAGTGCCATGCAACCCTGCTATCACTGAATAAATACCCTGGCTGGGGTGCAAGTTCTCTCATTTGTATCGTGGCTCTAACCTCAGTCAGCCCAGCATCACTGTCAAAGTAACTGACATACATCCCCATCAGTGAGAGGCCAGGGTCACTGGTGAAGCCAGTTCAACCATTTCCTTCAGAATCAGGGACTTTAATGTCAATGAACTGTGATGGTGTTCAAGAACTAAAGCAATGTTCAGCTGTAGTAATAGGAACACACACACACACACACACGCACACACACGCACGCACACACAAGCTTGTCATAATTCTGACTCCTGGATAAAAACACACCAACACCAAAACCACATTGCCAGGTGTGCTTGTATATGTCTGCCTGTGACCCAGCATTGGAGACTCTGAGACTGGAGGGTTGTTAGTTTGAAGCCAACTAGATTATATCACGAATTTAATCCCTCCCCCCCCCCCCCCGTACTAAGGCTAGATAAGCATTATGCAAACTGAGCTACATTTCCAGCAAATTCCTAGCCAGCACAGGCCACAGAGAGACTATCTCAAATAAACAAAACCAAACACACACATGTAGATTAACATTCTAGTCAGATGTGCACAATCACCATTTGATGGGGGTTCTAGGCACTGCCCCAGTTGTGTTTGATTCAATGGTCTATCTGTGGATGTATAAAGTACATGGTATATATTTACATCTCTAAATGTAAAAACGGACAGGCACAAGCTAACTGAAGAGCCTCCCAACCAGGCTGCCCTTCGCCCTGCCCCCTGACAAAGGACAGTGGGTGGCTGGGAGTGCAGGCTCAGACAGAGACACTGGCACATCCTGGACAGAGTGTCAGGCGTGAGAGATAGACAGTGGCTGCGTGTCTTCAAAACCACGGGTGTATAAAGTGCATAGCTCTGTATGTGGGAATAATGGGTGTTTCTTTCTCCTCTCCTTCCTGACCATGATTAGAACTCATGTAGAGTGTGTGTGTGTGTGTGAGTGTGAGTATGTGTGTGTGTGTGTGTGTGTGTGTGTGTGTGTTATTGTTTGGTTTGGTTTGGTTGAGACAGGGTCTTACTATGTTCTTCTGGCTGGCCTGGAACTCACAGAAATCCACCTGCCTCTGTCTCCCCAGTGCTGGGATTAAAGGTGTGTGCTACTATGCCAGGTTGCATGTAGTTGTGAAAGTGTCTGCCAAGGAACCTAAAGGAAGTGGCCCTACTTTGCACAAGCAAGGCCAGGGACATTGATCATGGCTCCCAACACCACTTCTGCCATCCCCTCTGCAATGTCCCACTAAGCTGACCTTCCAGCCCTGCCCTGAATTAATGTCCTCACTGACCGTGTGGCCCACCAGGCTCTGGGATGGCAAACATGAGCAGGAGGGAGATGAAGGGTTAAAAACCAGAGAAGCCCGAGTTCGAGGCTCCAGCTCATGAGAAGCAAGTTGTGTTCCACTTTAGAGGGAGCCCGATACCGTCTTCTGGGGACCCCTTGGCCCAGTCAGAAGAAGCCTTTTGTAACCATGTGAACCCAGAAGTCAGAAGCTAAGAGTCTCATTTCCATTGCAGATCTCTCCATCTCAGGCACAGCCAAGCACCTGTAGGTAAGGCGTCCCACGTGCTGGTTCCCGGTTAACTTCATCACTGCTTCAAAACAGGGGTCCCACGTGCTGGTTCCCGGTTAACTTCATCACTGCTTCAAAACAGGGGTCCGGCTGTGCCTCTGGCCAGCCTAATTAAATCGAAGCCTTTGGGAGGCCAGCACAGATCATGGTATTAGTATTTTAAAAGATTTTCATTTAGTCTTTGTGGGTGAGGAAGCATGCATGTTACAGACACATGTGGACCTATGTGGGGCTGGTTCTTGCTTTCTTTTGTTTGGAAATGAGACCTGCGCAGCCTTTGCTGACCTCAACCCTCTGAGAGGAGGATAGCAGGTGTTTGCTACACCATGCCTGGCTCAGCTGTATTTCCCTCTTTCCTTTTATTTCGTTCTGACCTCTTCTTTGCATCCCTGCCCACCCACATTGTCTCTAGAAGAGTCTAGATTTTTGAAACTCTCATAAATAATATCAAATCTGTGATTACCTAATTGTTGGCTTATGCGGTTGTTGAATTTGTTTTTTGTTTGCTGTGACATGGATGAGGTTTAGATAAGACATGTTCTCAGAGACAAGAGGCACAGGCAGTATTGATGGGTGTTCATGGGCATCTCACTACAGTCAGGATGTCTGGGTTCCAACCTTAGCAGTAAGGGAGCCATACAGACAGTGCTTCCAGCAGCAAGGCCAGAGGGACGGGGCAGCAGTGACGTGACCCTGATGACTTTTAGGTTTGCTGTTGTCCTTTGTCTCCCTTTCTGGGCTCCCAGAGCCTACCACAAGAAGGATGTTTACTGTTGGAACATTGCTTAACATACTTTTCAAATTTTACAGGGGTCCACAGCGGGGAGTTTGTCTGAGTCTCAGACTGGGAACAATGCTAGAATATCTACTAAGGTGCTGGGGCCTCTGAAAAGTGAAGTGAATGTCTTTTGGTGGAATGTTTGGTTTAGCTATGTGTTGTTTCCCCAAAAGATTCAAGTGTTGAAGGCCTGGTTCTCGGCTGGTGTCCGTAGTAGAGGATGACTGACCATGGACCCTCAGACCTAGTCAACAGACAAATCCACTGATGGATTTTCAGTAAAGAGGAAATTGGAAATAATTAAATACAGTGTGGAACAGACGTTCTTTTCTATGGAAGAATACCAGTTTAAAAGAAATGGTAGAGAGTGGAGCTCGAAAGGAACAGTCAGGCAAGGTCAGGACGAGAGCCAAGCACTGGGTTAAAGGCCATGAGGAGCTGCTTCCCCATGGCTACTACAAACTAGCTGACCCAGCTGACATTCAAGCACAGACACCCCAACTGCAGTGAGATGCCCACAAACGCAGTCAGTACAGCCAATGCCTCTTGTCTCTGAGAAAGTGGGAGAGTAGCCTGGGATGCCTCTTGGTTCTTCAAGGATAGAGGAATTCTGTTCTGCTTAGACAACATCAGGTCATGAGCCAACAGCAATGAGAAAAGCTTCCTTCTCCTCACCCCTGAGGAGGGGGGAGATGGGAATGGCCCCAGGAGCCCAGCTCTCAGCCTCTGTCTCTCACCATAGCTGGCACAGATCCCTTCACCCTGCCTAAGTCACCTGTCTTATTAACTGCTGTCCCAAGAGGCTGTCCCAGCATTAAATGAGCTGATTACCCAAGCAAAGCTCCTTTCCCTCCTTGGCACCTCTGTTCATCTTCCCTCAGGGACGTGTCCTTGGGTTAGAGGACCTCTCCAGAAGGAAGGACAATTGGGCCTGTCCAACTCCTGACTTCCCCAAGAGGGTTAGTCAGGAATTGCCTGACAATCTAGGAATCCCCAGAGACATCATGGCTAGGATGGCTGATTTAGACTGCTCAGGCATCTTTAACTGCCGCAGAGAGAGGCTGCTTTTTAAACAGCTCTAATGAGATATATAGTACATACCACAAAAATCACTAAGAGTTGTATGAATGCACAAAGTTGTACACCTCACACTATACTCATGTTTTACAAGGGTCCAACCTGGTCCATGGGGATGTTTTGCAAGACCCCTTTTGGAAGCCTGGAAACTATGAGTAGTACGAGGCCCTGTGTATACTACATTCTCCTGTAAGTGTGCACCATGACGAGAGGTCACTCACGAGTTACATACAAGAAGAGACTCAGCAGCCACTAATGGTAAAGTAGCACCACTATAGTGTTGTGCTTAACAGAGCTGGTACTGTGTGTACTCCTGTAATCTCTGAACTTGGAAAGCTGAGGCAGAAGGATTGCTATTAGTTTGAGCTCCTGGTCAATCTGGGCATCTTTCCTATCCTCCCAGCATGGCGAATCTTCTTCTCCTCTCCCTCAATCCCAAACCTGGGAAAGTCCTAAGGTCCCACTTCTGTCTGTCCTGGCCATCCATTGACTGTCAGCATCTTTACCAATCAGAACCAACTGGAGTCAGGGTCCCTCAGTGTCTTAGGTGTGGACGTCAGACTCTCACACAGATAATTAACATAATACAAGCAGGCACACTTCCCCCTTTGTCCAATTAAAAAGGCCCTTTTCTCTCAGATGAGCATCATTATAGCCACTATGTAAACTGTAAGGCCCGACATACACATAACATTCAGTGCATCGTGATTGCCAATCCAGACAAATTACTCTGTCATCCATCTTAACTTAAAGAGTTTGCAATTCTATACGCGCATTATGTTTTGATTTTAACTTGCATTGCCATCTGAAAACCATCCTTTCAAATCTAGAACCTCTTCTTTGATGCTAAACAATTAAGTTCAAGTAGGAGACTCTAACTAGTCTGCAACCCCTGGGGTAGTGAGGAATGTGCTGCTTCCGGGATCTGTTGAAGCTATTCACTGGGTAAATTACACTTCCGGGCCTCTCACAATAGCTTCCGTAGTTTTACCTTTTCACTCAGTGCAAACACGGCGCACAGCCTATGGCTCCTTACCGACACTGCTAAGTTCCAGCATCATGACTCTTGCTTGTGAAGATGCTCCCTGATGGACCCTCCCTGTGTGAGCAGAGGAGGGCAGCGTACACAGTGGGAATCCCCTGCACCAGTGGAAGATTTGCATCTCAGGTGTGAGGCACAAGATCTAACAGGACACGGAATAGTGTAAAGCCGCAAACGTATGTGTTGTGTCTGGAATTTTCCATTTCATAATTTTGGATGCATGAGTTAAGGGTAGGTTAACTTTGGGGTCACGGGGTGTGGCATCAAATGAAACCTCTGAAAGCAAAGCTGGGAGCAGTGGAGGACACCTGGATGACACTTGCTGTTCTAAATAGAACTTGGTGTCTGTGTACAGTCAACTCCATCCCTCCCCATACTCCCTGTCACCACTACTCTCTATAGGACTCCCTTGTCCATTTGTCTTCTACAGACGGGGCCGTGACCTGGGACACCCATCACCTCTAGATGGGTTGAGAGCATCTTCCTTTGGATTTGGGCAACCCTGTACCTGGCCAGGTCCCAGCATTTGTGATGTGACTTAGACAGTCCCTTCCTATGTTACATCTGGGTTGGGTGTTCAAAGGCTGGCCTCTTAGGTAGACTTCATTTTTTTCTCATGTGGCTTCAATCAGCAAGGAGCCACTCACATGAGTAGGCAGGAGAGTCCTCATGCCTGGCTGCTGGCTCTGCTGGCCCTCTTGCTTGTGAGATTTTCTTATGAATTTCCCTGATGCTGTTTATATTTTGATGCTAATCCCACTTCCCCAAGAGGGGCTGTCTCAGTCCAGGAATGAATCACCTTAAACAAGTGACTTTATGATAACCTTTTCACAGTCTTAACTTGTAAAATAAAAGCTTGATTGGGCAATGGAAGGGAAGGTCGAGCTAAAAAGTTTTAGAGAAAGAGGAAGAGGAGTAGAGATAGGAGAGGAAGGAGAGAGAGGAACACAGAAAAGGAGGTGTAATAAAAATGGATCAGAAGCACAGGGCCTAAAGAAACCACACGTCTCGAGGGATCCCAGCTGGGGAATAGAGTAGTGTGGTATCTTATCTGCCCCGTCTAGGCGCCATGCTTGTGTTCTCATTAAGTGAGTTGTGTTTTCCTTGCACGGGCTTATTTGGATTGGAGATTTACCACAACAAGCTTTGAACATGGGCTTGTTGGTTTTTTCCATAATGAGGCTGACCCTTTGTGTGTTCTCCCTGCCTTGCCATCTGGCTTGTTGACACCTACCCAGGCATGCATATTTCCTATGTGACACTGTATGATTCAGAACAGAAATAATTGTGTGTGCTGTAGCACTGGCTGTGTGCATAAACCACAGAGGACTCAGGTGGGTGGCCTACTCTCTGCATTCGGATCCCAACAAACACAATAAGATATCATGATGCGCATGGCATGGCACCACAGTGCCATGGGTATCTGAGTCTCAGGTAGATCAGAACTGCACCTCCACACTCACCCCGGACAGGGTAAGGCTGGGGAGATGGCTCAGTGGGCAGCACTTACCATGCAAGCCTGACAAACCTGAGGATCCCCAGAATCTTTGTGAAAGTTGAGCATGTGTCCAGAATCCCAGTTTGTCTACAGGACGTGGAAATGTGTGACAGGAACATCTTCAGACACTAGTGGGTCAGATAGCCTGGCTGACAAAGTGTTGAAGAGACACAGACAACATGGAAGGTAAAGACCCACACTTGAATGCTATCCTCTGACCCCCACATGCACGATGTCACAATGCATGTCCACACCTCTCTCACATACGTGCATGCCTATACCTCTCTCACATATGTGCATGCCCACACCTTTCACACATATACATGTATGCTCACTTCTCTCTCACACACATACATGCATGTCCACACCTCGCTCACACAAATAGAAAAACAGAATTTACTTTCATTTTTCCTAAACAGGGTTTCTCTGTGTAGCCCTGGCTGTCCTGGTGCTCACTCTATAGATCAGGCTGTCCTCAAACTCAGAGATCTGCCTGCTTCCTTCTCATGACTGCTGGGATTAAAGGCATGTGCTACCATACCTGGGTTAGAATATTTTAAAGAAAGATTAAAAAGCTTTTTGGGGGTTAGGGGACTGGAGAGGTAGCTCAGGAATTAAGGGCACTTGCTCTTCCAGAGTATTCAATTATGGTTTCAGTGCCTGCAAAGCGCAACTCATGACTGCAGGTTACTTGAGCTCTGGGGGTAGGGGAGCCAATGTCCTCTTCTACCTCAGCAGGAACCAGCATTGGTGGCATGTGTGCACACACACAAAGTCACTCTTTAAATATATTTAGTTATTGTTGATCTGAAATTCAGAATCGAACTGGGATAGAAGCTGTGTCCAGCATTGTTCAATTCACACCACCAATTCATCCAGCAGTGTGAAGCCTGTAGTTGGCTGTGAGGGTTACATTTCCCATGGCTGCAAAAATGCCTGATAATAAAAGCAAATTGAAGAGAAAAAAATTGTTTTAGCTTGGTTTGAGGGAATAGTCTTCCATGGTGCCAGGAGCATGAGATGCCTGTTCACACTGGGTCCACAGTGAGAGGGGTGCTGATGGGACACAGACTGTGGGGTGGGTTTGCCTACCTCAGTTAACCCAGTCCTCAGACATTCGTGGGCCAGGAGTTTGGAGATGTTGTCAAGTTAACAGGACCATCTATCCTACTTAGATGCTGTTGTCCCTTACTGACACTAGGTCGTACTGGGGAAATAGCCAGCTCAGGGCTTCTGGGTGACTTAGCAATAGGGCTTGCTTTTGGTCCAGCCTACAACTTCTGGCTTTTCCTCATCCAAGCAAGACCCCTCTCCCATTCTCTGTTGACAGCGGATAGAGTCCCAGGTCTCTTCGTGGTGCTTTTGAGACCCACTGAAAATCAGGATAAAAGGAATGTAAAGGGATGTTCTCCTTTAAAGTTCTTTCTTGTGGAGAGGTGGTGACACATGCCTTTAATCCCAGCACTTTGGAGGCAGAGGCAGGCAGATCTCTGTGTGAGGCCAGCCTGTCTACAGAGAGCGTTCCAGAACAACCAGGGTTACACAGTGAAACCCTGTCTAAAATAACTATCTTATATTTATTTATGTGTGCACATGTGCATATTCCATGGTACTTGAGTGGGGGCCAGAGGACAGCCTGTGGGAGTCAGTTCTTTTTTTCCACCATGTAGAATTTGAAGGTTGAACTCAGGTTATCAAGTTCCTTTACCATCTTGCTAGGCACCTACCCACTTTTTAAAAAGACAGGATCTCATAGAGCCCAGGCTGGCCTCGAACTTGACATGTAGCTGAGAATGACCTTGAACTTGTGATCCTTCTGGCCTTAGAGGTACTTAGCACCTCATGGTGTTGTAGACTGAACTTGGCTTTGTGCATGTGAGGCAAGCACTCTACCCACGGAGCTACGTCCTCAGACTCTCCCTATTTAAGCTTGCATAGAGTGTCTTCTGGATCTTGGGGTTCAGAGAGAAGACGTTGGAATAAAATAGGACAGAGCTGGGACTCCCTGCCAGCCTGTTCACTTGTGACTTGTGAAGAGCACAGTAGTTTAGGTGAGCCATTCTTTTCCTAGGTAATAATCACCATAAAGCCATGAAGGAAGGAATAGGAGAAGCCTCCCCATAATGATATCATTGGACGTGGCAGCACAGGTCTGTAATCCTGTTTATGAGGTTGAGGCAAAGTTGCAAGGTCAAGGCTTGACTGGGCTACCAGTGCAGTCCAGGGAGAGGCTGATAATTGAGACTCTGCTTCCAGATGGGAGATGGGCTGGAGATGTAGCTCAGGGTTAGATGTAGCACTTGCCTAACATGTGAGAGATACTAGAAACAACTCTCTCTCTCTCTCTCTCTCTCTCTCTCTCTCTCTCTCTCTCTGCTCCCCCCCCCAGGTAAGTATTTTCACTTGAAATAAATGCTGATTGTTCTGTTGATGTGGTATAATCCTGGGCGGAGACCATGGGAACACAGCAAACTTGACCCAGATGCCAGTGATGAAGCCTGGCAAGTGTGGCTTCCATAGAAGCCTCTGGAAGCAGCAGTCCACAGCCCTTCCAACATGACTCTCCTGGCAGAGACTTCAGGCAAGCCCGGCTGTGGGAGCTGGAAACAATGTCTCCTGCCAGCCTGTTTCAGAGGTCAGGGTGACCTCCAGCTGGCCGGGCCCAACGCTTACCCCGAGCCATACTGCACAGGCACTCCCAGGGTCTCACAAGGGCCAAGGCTACTCAGTCCTGCCCTGCGAGCTCCTTGGCTTTAGGCCAGCACCCTATGGAGCAAGCTCCTCCTGTCCACGAGAGACTTTCTGGTCTGAGCTCTGTCCCCAGCTCTACTAAAATGGCTTCAGCCTGGCTCTGGTGGCCAGGAATAGGAGTCCCAGCTCTGTTACTTCCTCTGTGAGCCGCACAGAGTATGCCCTGTCTGTCACCACAGGCATGCTGTTTAGCCTCCGAATGAGCTGCCACTCTTTCTTGTTTTCCAGGGACAGGTTTTTTGGTGGGGGGGGGGGGGGTGCTTCAGATGGCAGAAAAGAGGCAGATGCTGTCCACAGAGGACACGAATACATGGCAAGTGAAGCATCCTTGTGCCCTCTGAGGGCTCCTTCCCCACTCTGGCTTGTATCAAGAGTGAGGCATCTAAGGTCTAAGAAATAGGGACATGGCTCTTTGGGTCACGTGTGTCTTAAGGGACACTTGGCTCTAGCATGGGGTAAGAGGTCATCTTCAGTGTTTTCCTCTGGAGGGGCAAAGGTGCCACTTGTAGGGAACATGTACAAGTAGGAAAGGATTGGGCACAAGGACAAGGCTTTCTGCGGCCTGTCTCATGAGTGTTCATGCTGGCAGGTCACCCGATACAACTGTCACCCTTCTGTCATTTCTTGGTAACAGACACCCCTGACATCTTTGATGTGGCAGAGGCAGAGACATGTCCTGCTGAGCACTGGCAGAGTTGCCTATGGGCTCATTTGTCCAGGGAGAAGGGAGCGTGTGCTGTGCAGTGTTCCAGAACTGGAATGTTTGAGGAAAGAAACATCCACAGCGAATTGATTGAGCAGCAAAGCAGGGGATGGGCCATAGGAGGAGGGACAGCTATGTGCGGGGCGCTGGGGTAGGGGTGAGTCTGGGCTGGAGCCAGTTTGGGTGTCTAGATGGCATCAGCAGCGTTGCTTCAGTCTGGGGTCTGCTAGCACCCCGTATGCTGCCCACCCTGTGTGGCCTCCACAGACGTCTTAGCATCTTCAGTTTCATGCCTTCTCCTTCATTTCTTCTAGTGTGTGTGCGTGCATGTGTGTGCACAGAGGCACACGTGTAAGTGCCCTTGTGAAGCTGGAAGAGGATGTCTTGTTTCTGTTTTCCACAACACTGGGGTTCACAGAGATATTCTTGCCCCATGTCATAGGCCGGAAGAGGGTGTTGGTTCCTCTATCGTCAGATTTACAAGATGAGCCATCTGAGATGGTGCTGAGAACTCTAGTCTTCTGCAAGATCAGTAAACTCTCTCTCCCTCCCTCTCCTTCCCTCTCTCTCTCTCTCTCTGCCTCCCTCCATCTCTCTCTCTGCCTCCCTCCCTCCCTTCCCCCTCCCCCCCAGAGTATCTGGAGGGCAGAGCTTGAATCAGAGCCAGGGGCTGCATGAGCCTCCCCACCCCTCCTCTGAGAAGTGGACAGACCATGCTGAAATGTCTTCCAAAGCAGTGTGTGCAGGGCCTGCTGAGCATGGCAGCTCTGGGCTCTGGGCCTGAGCCTCTGCAGAGAGGTCTGGCCCAGGGGTGCTGGGAATGGCACAGAGGCTTCCTTGCAACTGTGAAGGGGATTCAGCCAAGTCTGGCAGCAGATACGGGACACTCGAAGTTAGCCAGGCCTGCCATTGAGGGCACATGGGCAGCAATGGAGGCAGGCTTTTCTTAGAAAATGCTTTCTTTTTGTGTGAATTTCCAGAAAATCTTAAGGTCTTCCAAAAAGTTCACCCTCCTAACGGCAGTGACATAGGGCATGGGGGGGGGGGAGGTGATGAAGCCTCGCTTCTGGGAGAAGGTAGACAGCTAGGAATAGAGTAAGGTGAATTCAACTAGCCAGTACGGTGGTGCATCCCTGTAACCCTAGCTGGAGGGAAAGGCCAGTGTGGGCTGTCTCACAACCCCCTCAGCCCCCCCCACACGCACCCACACGCATGCACACGCACACACACACACACACACACACACACACACACACACATTTGGTACATATGATACACTGGGCTGGTGAAACGACTCACAGTACACGCTGCCACGCCCAATGACCTGAGTTCAGTCCTGAGAACTCAGAGTGGAAAAAGGGAAGAGAGTCCTGCAATCTGTCCTCTGACATCTCCCCATCGTGGTACGCACATCCCACCCCACCCCCCATCATAAAAAAAAGATAACTTTGAGGGAGCCAGACATGGATTTTAGAAGGAAACAGAACAAAAATGGTAAGGGGGGAGTGTCGGGACATTTGTGGGGAGTCCTCTCTGTGCAGCTACTTCTGAGGGGATCCCTTGAGGGATAGATTCCTGTAGGTCCACAGAGAAACTGTTCATGGCTTCCTGCAATAGAGAGAGAGGACATACCAGAGAGAGTGGTCTTGAGACACAGTAGAAGCAGCTGTGGGGGAAGCGGCACAGGACCCAGCCTGGAAGGTGATGGACCTGCTCGTGCTGGGCTGGAGACCTGGTGGAGCACTTCCCTGGCAGGCACTAACATTCCGGGCCTGTGTTTCCTGCTGGGAGTCACAGGGACAACCCTATGGGGACATCCAACATTAGGATGACACTTGAGGCTGAGGTGGGGACTCAGAAGGGGCAAGATGTAGCAGAATTTAGAGTGTCATAGTGACTGCAGATTAAGGAGGGACAATCTAGTGTCTATATGCTGAGCGTCCAGCTGGCCTTCTCTCAGTGAGCTCCTATAGGTCCGCGTCCTTTCCTAAGCATCTTCAGCCTTTGCTATCTGCACTGTTTTGCCCTGCACAGAACCTCTTCCTGTCTGGGTCAGACTGCATTAACTGTGCCATCAAAAGCAGCCTAGGTTGTCATCTGTGGTAATTATAGGCCTCCTGCCTCACCCTGGGGCACCCCTGCTCAGCACTTCCGATCTTGGATGTGTGGGGATGGGAGGACATTCTAGGGCACTAATCTCTTAGACTGCCCATACCTGTGTGAACCCATCCCGCAAAGTTCTCGGGGACTTGGTACTCCATTTGGACAGTGGAAGGCCAAGATACAATGTCCACCTCAGAATGTGCCCAGCCCTGGGTGGAGCAGGCACATGAAGGAGCTGAATAAGTCGGGGTCTACAACAGCATATCTGGGACTACTCCAGGCACAGGCTGGCAGGAGGTACTACTTACAGTCGCTCCTCTCCCTCGGTCATGTTCCCTTCACCCTAGCAGGGTCTTTTCCTCTTTGTGAGGAGAGTGCTTCAGGAGGGCTGAGGACCCTCTGCCCCGCTGTCTGACGGTCCCGAAGGTCTCTTAGTTCCTGGGGACTGAGTGTTGCCAGTCAGGTTCTTTGGCCACTTGTCTGGGAGCTCCAGGCTTGGCTCAGATGTGACTCCATCCCTGTTCCCTAGCCACATGTTGACCTAAGGGTCTGATCGTCCCTTTCTAGTGAGGGTGGATATCTCTGGTGTGGGCTGAGAATCAGTCAGGAGCTGGTGTGTCTAAACTGTGAACAGCCATGAACAGTGGGACATTCCAACCCTGTATTTCAAACCCTGCAAGTGCTCATATTATGAACTTGCTTTAACTTTTAAATTAATTTAAATTTTATTTATTAAATTGATTTAAGTTAAATTTTAAAATAATGAAAATAATAAATCAAGCCTGATGAGGTAGGTATGCCTGCAATCCCAGCACTTGGAAGCAGAGGCTAACTTAGAAGCTAACCTTATGGCTCTTATAAAGGCTGGCTGTGTTTAATTGGTTCTGGCTTACAGTTTCAGAGGTTCAGTCCATTACTGTCATGGTGGGAAGCATGGCGGTGTGCAAGCTGACTTGGTGCTGGAGGAGCCAAAGTTCTACCTCTTGATCTGAAGACAGCCAGAAGACCCTTCTGGACTGTGTGAAGCCTGAATACTAGGAGCCCTCAATGCTCGCCTGCAGAGTGATACACGTCCTCCAACAAGGGCACAACTCCTAATAATGCCACTTCCCATGGGTCAGTCATATTCAAACCACCACAGGTGATGGTTGGAATAGGCCCATCTGTTTGGATACTTGGTCTCTAGAAGGAAGATTTGGGAAAGATCAATAGCTGTGTCCTTAGCTCCCTGTCAGCTCCGTCTCGTGCTTGTGGGTCTGATGTAAGCTCTCTGCCACGCTCCAGGGCCTTGCCTGCCTGCTGTCACCATGCTCTCTGTCATGATGGTTGTCACCTCCAACCCTCCGCAGGTTGATGGCGTTGATATGTAGATGGTTGTCACCTCCAACCCTCTGCAGGTTGATGGCGTTGATATGTAGAAATTCATGAAAGGGTTTCATAGGCCTGGAGCACTTGTGTAGCCTGGTGGTGAACAAAGCTGCAGCCAGATGACCTTCACAGTGACCCTGGGACAATGCTGTCACCTGACTCATTTATAATGGGCAGCATGTGACTTCTCCACTTCACCAAAATCGAGCTACCACTTAAAAGCACTGACAAGAGGAAAAATGGCTCAGAAGAGCGTGAATTCCCCTCCTCAGTACTCACGTTGGGTAGGGTACAATTTCAGCTTCAGAAGAGCCGACATCCTCTCTGATTTGTGTGTACCAACACCGCCTCCCATACATAATTTTAAAATAAATTAAAATTAAATCATGACATAGTTGGGCACGGCGACACAGGTGTGCAATCCTAGCTCCAGGTAAGCTAACCCTATATTATACTGCCTGCTTTATTTTCTTTTATTTGGTCCTGGTTTGTGACGTAGCTCAGTGGGTAAAGCATTTGACAAATGGCCCTGGACCTAATCTCCAGCACTACAGAAGCCATTCATGGCACATGCCTGTAATCTCGGCACTTGGGAAGTAGAGGCAGCAGGGACATCCTAGGCGACATGAGACCATCTAAACCAGTACCACCCCTCCCATTCAAACACGGCAGAGCTGTTCCCTTCCTTGGTCCAAAGATCCTCCCTGTTAGGAGCCATGTGCGTCCCGTCCTTGAAAACCCTCTTTCCACTGTTCTCTTCCACCAAGTCTCCATGGAACGCCATGCTAGGCCTGCCTAGGCCTGCCTGTGTATCAGGGCTGCAGAGATGGCTCGCTAGCAGACTGCACATTGCTCTTAGGAAGGACTCCACACCCATTTTGGGCTGCTGATACCCCTGTACATCTCTAGCCCTAGGGGATCCAATGCCCTCTTCTGGCTTCAGTGGCTGACAGAAATAAAAACATGAGTCTGAAATGCACGTGCTCATCACGTGGGAGCCGGGCTCTGTGCAGCCTGCAGGCTGTGGGCTTCAGTGCACACACCATACCCATATTCTTGCTCAACGTTAGAAAGCAGCGATGTTTGTGCTTGGAGCAGTCTCATGATTTACTTATCACAGAGTCAGCCCAGGTCCTGGGTTTATGGATTAATTTCTTCCCCATATGTTTTGGCTTGTCTGCTGTCAGGAGCATTAAGTCAATTGAATGACAAACTTGCATGTGTGATACAGGAGAGAAGGAGGCTGCTAGTCCCTCTGTCTCCTAGAGGATGTGCAGATCCCATGGGAACTTGGCTGTCCTTGAAATCCTTTTCAGAGGCTTTTAGAACCATTACCTGTCCCCTTTAAATACTCCACGGGTGATTTGTAGCTCTGTTCATCCCATTGCCCAGGATGTGGCTTAGCTGGGCATTTCCCACACCTGTGATCTTCCCCAGACAACACGGTTAAGAATAACGCTGACCTCACAGGCTGCTGGAAAGTGTCCTGGGACTGCTCATGTGAAATTCCGTGTCAGGGAGGAAGTGGCTGCCACGGATACACTCGTCATGAGGGAATAGCCCTGGAAAGAGGCATACAGGAGTCTTGTAGCTTCTTTCAGTAGCTCAGCTTAGGAATTGGCAGGAAATAATCTCCTGCCTACTTTGACCATCATCTCTGGAGGCTGAGGGGCTGAGGGCTTCTCTTCTCAAGCATACTTTTCCTCTTAACAAAATCATATTTTTTTCTTGCCTTCCTGGGCTACAACTATTCCACAGGACGTGTGGTTTTAAGTTTTTAAATTTTTATTCATGTGTTTATGTGTGTCCATGCTTGGGTATGTACATGCAGGTACCCACATAGAGACCAGAAGATGGTATTGCCTCTCTTGGAGCTGGAGCTACAAGTGGTTATGAACTGGTTATGCACCCATGTGCTGGGAACTGAACACAGGTTCTTCATAAGAGCAGTTCATGGTCTTAACCTTCGAGCCATCTCCCCAGCTTCTATGGTGTGCTTTTAAAGCAGTGACTGTCACAATAATCCAGCTAGGGGTCAAAGACAGGCAGAGAAAGAGGAGTCTCTCTTTTTCCTGCCTGGACTCAGAGGTGACCACCCACTGGACCCGCCCTCTCTGAAAGTAGGACTTTGAGATCTGAGCTGGGCTGAGCACCCAGTCTCTGTGCCAATATCTTCCCAAATGACAAATGTAGAAACTGTATTCCACTTGGTCTGCCACTCAGCCCCAGCTCTGCCAATCAAGAGGAGCTTGTGAGTCCTTATTCTGTGTTATTCTGTGTTATTCTGTGTGGCACTGTGGAGGAACTGGGAATAAAGCTGAGGACCTTACAGGGTCAAGGCACGCATTCCCCTCTGAGCCACACCCCCACTGCAATGCTGCGTCCTCCGGAGAGTGTTCCTTCAGTAAATGACATGTTGTGTATACACTGGGATTCTATACAGCAGTGCAAAGGCTGGGAGGCCTCATCTCTAAGCTTCAATGGGTGAGAAAAGAAAGGCTCAGAGCGCCACAGTGTACGTTTCTGAAGGAACAGGGAGGTGCGGATAGGTCTTCTAATTGCTTATATCCCTAGCTTTTAGGGAGGCATGCAGAGTTTTTACTTTCCAGACTTTTCAAAATGTCAAAGCATACCCTTTTGAAGAGAAATAAAGTGGATAATTACGGATGCTTTGCACAGTGCTGGAATGGGAGGGTCAAGTGTGAAGTTTGCAGAGAGGAGGTTCAGGGAGGGAATATGGGGAAAAAGAGCTAAAGTTAAGGGACATTTGAGGGGTAGTGTGGAAACCTACTGCAATGGGAACTTGCTAAAATATCTACATGTATGAAGGTGATCTAAATGAAATTGCCAAATAATGAGGAGACAGAGCTCCAATTGGCCATCTCTTGTCACCAAATAAAGCTTTCAGTACTGAGATTGGCTTACATCTAATTGAGTTGTTGGCCAGAGAGATATCATAGGAACCCTAAAACAACTCAGGCTGCTGCCAAGACAGTAAGTTGCTCTCCACAAACTGACAGCAAGGCCCCACTGCTGAAGACAGCGCCCACACAATTCATTGAACATGGAGAAGTCAAGCTGGTGTCTGCCTAGAGCCTTCACCCCTACATTCAAGTGCTTTGGTACAGGAAGGCACTCTGCGTGCTACCAAAGGAGAGACAAACAGCAGGCCCGCCACAAACCCCTTGATCTACAGTGGCGTCCTACCTGCAGCATGATAGGGTAACGGTGGCACAAAGCTTGTAGGAGTAACCGACCAATATTGATTTGACTTAAGGCCCACTCCACAAGATGGAATCCATACCTGCTTGGGTGACCAAGAACCAGATACTTTAGGGACCTGGGGTAGAATCGGTTACTACTCGTCTTAAAACAAACAAAAGTAGTAATGATATGACTTCTAATGACAGTCTGCTGCGTTCACAGATCGGCGCCTTGCTCAGCCATCATCAGAGACACTTCCTGCCTTAGCAGACGGGAGCAAATACAGAGACCACAGCCAGACACACACGGAGACCTCGTAACACTCAGCTCTAAGTGGGATTTCTCCATCAGTTCTCTCCACTTGGAGCTCAGGGAACTCTGTAGAGAAGAATTGGGGGAGACAGAAGGGGCAGAGGTCGCTAGAACAAGACCCTCTAAATTAGCAGGAGCAAAGCTCACGCGCTCACACACGGAGTAAGCATGCACAGTGCTGACGGGGTCTGCACCAGGTCCCCGTGTATACACGTGGCTTCCAGTTTAGTGTTTTTATGGGACTCCTGAGTGCAAGCAAGTGGGTCTCTGATTCTTGTGTCTTCTCTTGGGCTCTTTTCCTTTTGTCAGTTTGTCCTGTCCAACTTGGATGTGATAGTCTTTGTTTTATTTTATTATGTTTTATTTTGTTACATCTTACTATTATCTCTTAGTCTGTTCTTTTGTAATGAGAGACAGAAAGGAGTGGTTCTGGAAGGGCAGGAAGGTGGGGAGGAATTGCAAGGGGTAGAGGAATGAAAAAGTAATCAGGATGCACTATGTGAGAAAAGACTATTTTTAATTATTTTTTAAAGTAACTGTTTTTGAGAGTCTGTTTTACGGAGTGTCATACGGGGTTTTGCTCAAGCAAGTGGGTGGGTCACTGACTTCTCTATTTCAGTTCTTCCATAGAAGGAACGTAGGTAAGAGCAGACACTTCACATATCCTTGGCCTGCACATGCTCTTCAGTGAGATCATAACCGGTGTGCAGGAGTGATGAAGGGGATTCAGAGGGGTAGTTTTTCTGACTCCATGCAGACAATACAAGTCAGTGTCTTTTTCTCTCCTTTAAGATTTATTTGTGTATTTTATGAAAATGGGTACTTTGTCAGCATGTACACGTTCGTACACGTTCACCTGCACACCAGAAGGGAACGTCAGATCCTGTTGGACTGCGGTTATAGGTGAATTTGATCTGCTATGTGGGTGCTAAGACTGAGCCCAGGGCTGGAGAGATGGCTCAACAGTTAAGAGCACTGACTGTTCTTCCAGAGGTCCTGAGTTCAGTTCTCAGCAGCCACATGATGGCTCACAATCATCTGTAATGGGATCCAATGCCCTTTTCTGGTGTGTCTGAAAACAGCTACAGTGTACTCATATAAATAAAATAGATAAATCTTTTAAAAAAGAGTTAAACTCATGACTTCTGGAAGAGCAGTCAGCGCTCTTAACCACTGAGCCACCTCTCCAGCCTGAGATGCAGTAGTCTTGAACCCTCTGTGGGATAGTGGTGTTAATCATGTAGATATCATTCATGCGGAAGCAGAGAGACCTAAGGGCGGGAACACAATGGCAAGTCTCTCTTTGAGCCACTCCCATCTCCTGTCTACACCTAACCTCTGGGACTTCGCTGAGAGAGAGTCGAAGGGCTGACAGCAAATAAAGAGGCTGCTGGGCCATGGCGTTTAGCTCAGAGGCTGTCCTGCTTCTTGACCAGGGAGCTTTTCTAGAAGCTTCCATGCATTGTGGTTTCAGGAGTTGCTTCCCACCTTCTCATGGGTGCAGTAACCCGTTGCCTCCTTTTCCTGTGGACAGGATGTAGCTTACAGTCACTGTGAAAGCAGCCAGGACCAGGGGACACACTGTGGTATCAGTTGTGTGTCTGCTTCTGCCTCAGCTGCTGTGGTGTACATGCTTTGACAGCAAGCTCATGGCCAGACGTGAATGCAGCCCCACCAGGTTTGGATGTGCAGAAACCCCAGCGCTGATACTGGTCCTACAGTCCTGACCCAGTCAGCTGTGTGCCATGGAGTTCCTCTTAATACTTGAACAGATCCTCCTCCCCTTCTCTCACTTTTCTTCTTCGTCCTCGGCCCACGGAATTTTCATTTTGTGGTACTGGGGATGAACACAGGCCTCACATGATTGGGAAGTGCTCTACCACTGAGTTCTACCCCCGCTCATGGTGTCACTCCATAGCCCAGGCTGACCTGAAGTTCTTGATCCTGAACTTCCTGAGCATCAGGGTCCTACACATGAACCACTGGCTTTGCTGCTTGACCTTAGTTCCCTGCTGCCCCCGAGAGTGATTGATGGCAAGAGCTGGCAAACTTTCTGTGTGGCACAGAAATGAACTGTTTGTGCCACGTGTGTGCCAGTGATGTGGCTGATTTAGGTCAGAAGCGACTTCGGGCGTGCAGAGGTAAACAGGTGTGTCCCAATAAAACTGTATTTACAAAGACAGCACAATAAAGGAAACGATGAACACTGAAAAACAATACAACCCCCAGAGTGAAATGACCCAGAACAACAAGCCTACTAAGAGGCTGTTTCTATTTCCTTTCTGTTGCTCTGATAAAGGGCTCGAACCAAAAGCAACTTGGGGAGGAAAGGGTTTATTTGGTCTAAGCTTCGGGTCACGGTGTGTCATTGAAGGTAGTCAGAGCGGGAACTGGTGGCAGAAACCATGCGGGAACACTGCTTGCTGCCTTGCTAGCTTCTGTATACAGACTAGGAACTGGGAGCCCCGCTACCATGGCATGGATTCTCCTATACCAGTTAACAGTGTAGACAATGCCCAAGTCCCGCCATAGGTCAATCTAACCCGAGCAGTCCCTCCACTGAGACCCCTCGTCAGATGATTCCAGGCTGTGTCAAGTTGTAGGTTAAAGGTAACGACCACAAGGGGTAATATTAAAAACATGAGGAACTGTAGGGTGATGTCAAGGTGACACATAATTGGACTGTAAAGAGTGGGTGGGGACAGAGTTCCTAAGGAGATTCACAAAGAAAGGAGGCAAGATGGAAGCAGATGTGGAAGTTTCTCTCAGAGCATCTCTATATGAATAAGGTTGTTATAAATGTTTTATAAGGGATGGAATTGCACAAGATCACTTGACTTATGTAGGTGGGCAAATTATATTATACCAGTTGGATCAGAGTATTTTGGTGTGTTCTTTGATGTGACAACGTAATTGAGTTCAAAGGGTGTAGTGTCGAAATACACAAAGCCCGCCTTGGAGTTAGGAGGAGCGTGTGCAAGGCTTGGCAACAACACACTAAGAGGAAGTGAGTGAAAACAACACACCAGGGCAGGTGGAGTGGACCACGGCACCTGGGTTAAAAGAAGCCAGTGTCTGTGAGTTCTTAGAGGCGGCTCGGAGCCTCTAAGATACCGATACCCACAGTGCCATGCGCCCTGCGGGAGCCGGCACTAGCTCAGAATAAAAGGTTTGCATTTTAAATATTTACCACAAGAAACTTCTACAGTACAATCGCTAACAGCAGTAGCAGTGGCAGCAAAGGATCTGAGTAGACATTTCTTCCCAAAGGCAGAGATGACCAGGTTTATGAAAAGCTGCTCTGTGCCATTTATCAGGGAAATCCAAAATCAAACCGCAATGCAATTTTTGTCCGAATGGCTGTTATAAAAAACAAATCAAGGACTGGCAAAAACATGCCCTGTGCAAATATAAATATTTATAACATGAAGATAGTTGGCACAGCAGCCCTAATAGAAGTGATACAGATAGTTCATCCAAATCAGGATCCTCTATGGTCCAGTAACCCTCCTCTTTTGTTTATTTTTCAAGACCAGGTTTCATGTATGGCAGACTGGCCTCGAACTCACTGAGTTATGCGTTGAGGATGACCTGGAACTCGGGATCCCCCTGCCTTTATCTACCTCCTCAGTTCTGGGATTACAGGTGTAGACCATACCTGGCTTTATGTTTGTGAGACATGTCTTAGCATGTAGCCCAGGCTGGCCTGGAATTCATGGTAGTCCTCACTTTCCCAAGTGCTGGGAGCGTAGTGCTTCTGCCGTGTGCAACGGCATGCCTGACTGCACACTCCGCTTAAGAGGACAGGCCAAAGCCTCCAGGAGACACTCAGGCTGTGAAAGTCAGATGCCATTCTTAATTGACCTGTGGAGGGAAGACACACTTCCCTATGATTTGCCCATAGCCACTTACTAGGGTGCTTAGGGTCACAGACTCTTCAGTGGCTTGAGTTTCTGTTTTCCACTGGCCTGGTGACCTCCCTCAGCCTGTGTAACCTTGGACCAGGCTGCAGCATTCTCTGGGCTCCCAGTTTGCAGGCAGGTTCAAAGCCACTGATGTCTGTTAGGTGTTCCACCTGGGTCTGGTGAGCTCAACAAGTCAAACCCCACCCAGCCTCCTTCTTTCTCTTTCGTTGTGTTCTGTTTCACTCTGGCCCATTTTTGAATTTTTTGTTTTACGACATAGTCAAATCTAACCTAGGCAAGCCTCAAACCCTTTACCCAGTGAAGGCTGGCTCCGACCTCCCCACACCCATCTCCACCTCTCAAAAGCTGGCGTTAGTGTGAACGCTACTACATCCAGCTTTGGGGTGGGGGAGGCATTTTTGAGACAGGGTTTTGCTATATAACATAGGCTAGCCCGGAACCCACTGTGTGACCCAAGCTGAAGCTGAATTTATAATCCTTCTGCCTCAGGTTGTTAAGGACTAGATCGACAGCAGGCACTACTGTGGGACTTGGCCACACCATTTCATCTCCGTGGTCGCTGCACTAACTTTCTTCTATGGCTGCAGAGCAGGCCCCACAGTCGTCCACTCAGAAGGTTGGCTGGTCTGGACATAGAGCCTGTGCCTGTCATCCCTGCACTGAGAAGACAGGAGGACCGAGAGTTCAAGACTTCCTCCTAAGCAGCACACACAGTAACAGCAGTTACGATGGCTTTGGTTTAAGTCCATTGGGAAACCCCATAGGAGCGAAAGCACACAGGAGGAAAAGTCACACTGGCTGCAGTCAGCAGGCGCTGGGATGTGGGAGGGATTGGAAGTCGGGACAGACAGTGGGCACAGTGGAGCTTTGGAGTCACAACATAGGAAGCCAACATTTGCAGAGCACTGTTTCGTGATTGTAGTTACTTAATATCTCTGCGCCTCAGTCTCCGAACCTGCAAAATGGACGTGAGCTGATGGTGATTGGACGTGAGCTGATGGTGAGCCCCGTGCACGGCAGAACTCAGGCGTTCAGAAGGGGTGGAATGGAAAATCGGGAAAGACTGAGAAGCATCCAGAAGGTGCCATCACCCAGCAGGAAAGGGAGGTGAAAAGCCAGATCATGAAATGCTAACCTGTGCAGCTGTACTTGGCTGTGCACCAGAGAGGCCACTAATCCACCATCCACACCTCCTGTGGATGGTTTGAATTAAAAAAAAATTAGATTCAGGGACTAGGGAGATGGCTCAGTGGTTAAGAGCCCTGCTTGTTCTTCCAGAAGTCCCAGGTTCAAGTCCCAGCAACCACATAAAAGCTCACAACTATCTATAACTACAGTTCCAGGAGATTGACACTCTCACTAATGCACATAAAATAAAATTAAATAAATTATAAAGGGGCTGGAGAGATGGCTCAGCGGTTAAGAACACTGACTGCTCTTCCAGAGGTCTGGTGTTCAATTCCCAGTAACCACATGGTGGCTCACAACCATCTGTAATGGAATCTGATGCCCTCTTCTGGTTGTGTCTGAAGACTACAACTACAGTGTACTCACATACATTAAATAAATAATTCCTTTAAAAAATAAATAAATTATAAAAAGGTTTCAGATTTATTTATTTTGTACATATGATGTTTTGCCCTTTGTGATTCTGTGTTACCCACGTGCTTGCCTAGTGCCTCAGGAAGTCAGAAGAGGGTGTTGAATCTCACAAACCCATGTGGGTCCATTAGTCCACTTAGATGATTAAACACAATCTCAAAATCTCTAACGTAACCACCTCTGCCAAGTCCTTTTGCCACGAGCTGACATTCAGGTTTCTGGGATATCACGTGGACATGTCTGGGTGCCCTGAGACCTGGAGTCAGGGCCTTCTCTGGTCCCCACTACATCCTTCTGACCTCCATCTTGCCTGACATACACTCAGCAAGTAATTGCTGAATGAATGTATGGATAACATGAAGGAGCACCCAGTGTGGAGGCAGGGGGATCGAGGAACTGCTTCAGGCAGGATTAGAAGAATCACTTTAGGGACTGGTGCTTTGCTCATGGGGGCCTGGTAATGATCACTGAGCAGCCATTCTGATTTGACAGGATTGAAGAAGGTGGCCAGTCCCCTTGTGGGCTCAGCCTGCCCAGGTCCACCCCATTGGTTTGGTCTGCCCTTGGTTGCTTAGTGGATAGGCAAGTGTACTTTCCTCTCCTAAAGCTATGTCACCTTCTCTTCCCCAGGGTCCCTTGCTTTGAAGTGTCAGGCTAGCTTAGTGAAGCAACCCAGATGTCTCAAGGGGAACTGTGACGATGTTGTGGAGACACAGAAGCTGGAGGTCATGCCCTCTCACCCCTGGGCTGTTCTCAAGGCAGTGTGGGATGTTTTCCCTTTGCTTATGGTAAATGTTGAGTGCCAACTGTATTCCAGGCACCTGCCAAGTGTATGGACAGGGCGGGAGCTGGGGTAAGGCTCAGTGTAGGGATAGGGCGGGAGCTGGGGTAAGGCTCAGTAGGCAGCAGTGTGTTTGCTTATCGTGGAAGCTCCGGACTCATTCCCAGCTCTGATACCCAGGTGGAGACGGGCACCTGCCATCAGTCCCCAGCTCTGATACCCAGGTGGAGACGGGCACCTGCCATCAGTCCCCAGCTCTGATACCCAGGTGGAGACGGGCACCTGCCATCAGTCCCCAGCTCTGATACCCCAGGTGGAGACGGACACCTGCCATCAGTCCCCAGCTCTGATACCCAAGTGGAGATGGGCACCTGCCATCAGTCCCCAGCTCTGATACCCCAGGTGGAGACGGACACCTGCCATCAGTCCCCAGCTCTGATACCCCAGGTGGAGACGGGCACCTGCCATTCCTGTGTTCAGGCCACTCTTGGCTTCACAGTGAGGATGAGACAAGTCCAGTCTACATGAGGCCCTGAAGCTGTGCTGGAGGTGGCAAGGAGGAGGGAGGAAAGACAAATATGATTAAAATATACTGTATATAAAGATGTTTTTAACGAGAAGAGACAAGGCCTCCTAAAGACTGTGTCATGTTGCCTGGGACATGTCCAGAGCCTGAGAATTAGAGGATCATCAAGTTCAAGGTCACTATTTTATCGAGAAAACCTGGTTGATGTTTTTTGATTTGTTTGCTTTAAATTTTGAGACAGCATCTCTCTAGGTAGCGTAGGCTGACTTCTGAGTCTAGAAATTCCTGCCTCCACCTCCTGAGTGCTGGGGTTCCAGGTGTGCACCACCATACTTAACTTCAGATGCTTCCTGGGTGATGGGGTCTCCGGCGGACAGGCCCGCTCGAGCCTCTGCACCCGAGCTGAACCGGAATGACCAGGATCTGAGGGGTGATCAGGCCCAGAAGCCAGGCATCAAGTGGGCTGGGAACACAAGTCCTGGTGGAACCAGGTTCCAAGAGAGTGGCAGGACGTAGTATGTATGTACACACGTATGTATGTATGTATGTATGTACGTATGTATGCGTGCATATATGTATGCATGTATACATTTATTACGTTTATTGTGAGAGAGTGGGTGGGTGGGTGGGGACATAAGCCCTTTCACAATCCACGTATGCAGGTCAGAGACTCAGGCAGGCTGCTAGGAGGTGCATGTGTGGATGAGGACATGGGACAAAGAAGCCTGCTAGTGGCTCCATGTACTAGGGCTGCTGAAATGACAGCCTCTCCCCCACTGTCCCCCACTAACTCAATACTAAGTCCTTCCTCCAGGGCTGTGGGGTGTAATGAGCCAGCAACCCCTTCTCTCCATCCAAAGGGAAAGTTGGCACTAAGGAATATCACTGCCCTAAGCAGGGCACTACCCCAGCCAGGACTGGGCTTCCCCACTCCTTCCCTACCTCCTCTAACACCATCTGTCCTTTTGGTTCTTCTCACGTGGCCCAGCCTGGCCTTGAACTCCCTATGTAGAGAAGGATGACCTTGAACTCCTGATCCTCCTGCCTTCACCCTGGACATTGTAGCAGGGACAAGAGATGAGCACTTTCACTGAGGATTGGCCACATTCTTACGGTTATCAGAGTGAGACTAACGATGCCTGTCCTGTCATTCATCAGCTCAGGAAGCTGAACCAGGAGGGTCATGAGTTCAAGGCCTGCCTGGACTTGCATAGTGAGTTGAAGACCAGACTGGAAAACTTCGTAGGACCCTACCTCACCATTAAAATAAGGAGAGGCCAGAGTGCTTATTAGCCTTTGGTTTAATCCCCAGTATTGTAAAGAGGAAAAGGCAAGCTGGGCTTGGAAAGCAAAGGCAGGCTGGTCTCTGTGACTTAGAGACTAGCCTGGTTTGCATAATGAGTTCCAGGCCAAAACTGTATACTGAGACCCTGTCTCAAACAGAAAGAAATAAAGAAGGAAAGTCAGGAAGGAAGATGGAGAAAGAAAAAGGACCACCAACAAACAGGAATGGGCATCCTTTCTGCTACCCAGGTCACCCGGACCTGGAGGCAGCTCAGTGAACTCAGAGCAACTCAGAACCAGTCAGTCTGGCAGGCCACTTATCCACCCACCCACTTCTATTAAAACCCACATTGAAACTGCATCCTGGCCCGTGAATACGTTCTAAGGACTCTGTCACAGAGAAAGGAGATGGGTCAAGGCTCCTTCACTGAGGGGGAAAAGGCAAACCATGTGTCCTCAGCCACTAGGAAGCAGTCTGTGTAGCGTTAACCTGGGAACTCGAGAGGAAGCACACGCCCAGGAGACATGGGTGGAGGAAGCGAGCCTGGCTCTTCACTGAGACCTCATTGCAGAGGGTGGAGGTAGAAGGCACCATGTTTCTCTTGTTCCTTCTCTGCTGATTGGCTTGTTTCAGACGTACATATTGCTTCTGAAGCCTTAAAGGGAAATGCAATGGGCTCTGTGCACACCACTGAAGCACCTATCAAGGACTGGCGTGCTCTCCTCTCTCTCTCTCTCTCTCTCTCTCTCTCTCTCTCTCTCACACACACACACACACACACACACACACTCACTCACTCACCTTCTTTTTCTTTCTTTTTTCTTTTCTTTTTGCTGAGACTAGGTTTCTTCACATAGTCCTGACTGTCCTAGAACCCACTCTATAGTTGAGGCTGGCCTAGAACTCAGAGATATCCTCCTGCCTCTCTGCCTTCCAAGTGCTGGGGTTAAAGGCATGAGATTAAAGGCCAGCCCTCTCTAATCTACTTTTCAGAGAGAACTGAGGGCCAGAGAAATTGAACGATTTGCCCAAGGGAGAACAGCCTGTGAGAGTGTCAGTGCAAGGAGCCCATCCGCGCTGGGGGGAGACCAGGATTGGGGAGTGATATGCTTCACACACACCTGCTTCACCCACACCTGCTTCACACACACCTGCTTTACCCACACCTGCTTCACCCACACCTGCTTCACCCACACCTGCTTCACCCACACCTGCTTTACCCACACCTGCTTCACCCACACCTTCTTCACCCACACCTGCTTCACCCACAGCTGCTTCACCCACACCTGCTTCACAAACACCTGCTTCACACACACCTGCTTCACACACACCTGCTTCACCCACACCTGCTTCACCCATACCTGCTTCACCCATACCTGCTTCACCCACACCTGCTTCACCCACACCTGTTGGGTGATTGCTGGGCCACCCATCTGCGAAGAAGGGGAAAAGCTAAAAAGTTCACATTTAATTGAGGTTTGAATTTCCTGACATAAATCAGTGTTCACTGGAACTGGTAGAAGAAACTTCACGAAGGAGCAGCTCACATTGTGGGCAGACAGGAGCTTTCAGACTCTGCTCTGGTTCAAAAAGTCTTCAGATCTGGAAGGCAGAGCATCTAGGGCTTGGCCAGGAAGAGTCCTGTCAATTAGTGGTGGCTTCCAGCAAGACCACAAAGTGACTGAGCTCTGGGGACAGCTGTGGGTTTCATGTTTTTCAGTGTCTCAGCAAACGGTATTGGACATGTAGACGAAAAGGGGGTTGGGATGGTGTGCTCACTTCCAGATAGCCACATGGGAGCCTGGCTGGCGTGGAGAATGGTTGCAAACATCTCAAAACCATATGTGCAAATAAGGAACTTGTCTCTACAGTCATCATTCATAAACACATGAACAGTGAATGCCCACTGGGCCTGGAGCACATGTAGAGACTGCCTATAGCAAATGCTGAGGAAACCAAGAGTGCAAATTCTGCAGGGCGGGCAAAGGCTGTCACACAAATAAACAGGACATTAGCCTTTGAGTTTGATACATAAAGGACCAGAATGTATCAATGCTACAAGAAGAGGAGGAAAGACATCCAAGACAGAAGAATGTATGCAAAGGCCCAGCATCAGGAAAGAGCTGTGTGAGAGGAACAGACTGTGTATCTGTGCAGGAACAGAGTGGTTATGAGAGAGTGGCAAAGGCTGGGGTTGGCAATGTGGGCAGGAGTGGGGCCATACAGACTCCTACCTAGGTAAGAGCTAAGATGTTACTGGACTCACAATGGAGGTTGCTGTGGTTAGAAACAGGAGTGATACAGTCTAGTTTTCCATAAAAGAGATCATTCTATTTTCTGGATGGAGACTGTATTAGTCTTCTTTCTGCTGTTATCACCTGAGACTAAGTAACATGAAAGAGAAAGAATTTTAAATTGACACATGATTTGTAAGGCCAGCATATGGTCCAGAAGAGGGATTCCTGTTTCTTCAACCCATGGCAGGAAGCTGTGTGCATGTTTGTTAAGATTTGGTCTTGCTCTTTATTGTAATGCTAAGTGTGCGCCCCCAAGACCTGGAGTCTGCAAGTAAACCCAATGACTCTCCCCCCCAAGTTATTTCTGGTTGGTAATAAAGATGCCAACAGCCAACAGCTGAACAAAGATAGGTGGGGTTTAGGATTCTTGGGTCTGGGGCTCAGAGGAGAACGAGGAGGAGAAGGAAGGAGAGGAGGAGGGAGAAGAGGAAGAGGAAGATGCCATAGGTTAGAAGTAAAGAAAGCATGGCCCTGAGGGCTGGCCAATTGGAGTCAGGAGCATCCCGGATGAAACATAGTAAGTAATAACTCAGGGTGATCAATAGGAAAGTAGATTCCAATAGCATAGAGGGTAGATGTCTGCACAGCTCTTGTGCTCTTGTGCTGTTTAAGGCTTATTGTAAATATTAAGGTTGGATATGTTTTTTTTTTTTTTTTTTTTTTAATCCAGGAACTAAATAGTCAAAGGCAGAGTAGAAATCTTGGATTGGGATTAACACTTTCTCCTACACATGCTCAAGGTAATTTCCCAGTCTAGAGAGGATGTCTTGACAAGCAGGGTACAGGCCTCTCTCACCTGTATACAGCTCATCCTGACAATCACAGGAAAGGCATTTACCCCTCTCACCTGCATACAGCTCATCTGTTACAACATCCTTGGCAGACATTCAGTGTGAAGTCTGGTGAGATGAGCTATCCAGAGCAGAGCCAAAAGGGGAATGTGAATGAGGAATGGAGATGCACTGGACAGTCTGAGAGAGAAAGTGGTGGCTTAGATGAGGATGGGGGACACTGGAGCAGAGGAACGGGGTGGACAGCAGGCTTGTCTTGGCTAGTGGCTTATGTTTCTCTACTTTCTCCCCCAAATTTTAAGCTTCATGAGGCCAGAGAGCACCGCTACAGCTCTCGCAGCAGTTGTTGCTTCCAAAGTAAATCTAAAATAAATGTAGGCCAGTGCCCTAGAGACCTAGGCTAAGATGGCTCCTCTCTTCACACAGATGGCCCACCCAGCTCTGTGGTGTTTGTCAGTATATATTTCCTGGAAGTTCCCTGCTTGAGTTCCAAGGACACAGACTCTGTTGAGGGTTTCAGATTCTAATAGTGGGAGACCTGGGTTACAAATCTGGTTTGGCCTTTAATATATTTGTTGGGTTTTGCTGCGTAACAGACAGTTCCCAGCCTAGTGTGAGTGGTTTTGTGCACCACCTGGATGTTCCCTCAGCTGAATGCACCTATTGTTAATGACTATGGTTGTTGGGAAGGTGAACAGGGACCTTCTTTACCAGTGTGCAGTGACAGGGACCTTCTTTACCAGTGTGCAGTGACAGGGACCTTCTTTACCAGTGTGTAGTGACAGTTGACACCAGTTGTAGAGTAAATTGTCTCAGTTCTTCACAAGGCCTTGCATTTTTAATAGGTAAGACTAGCATCCTTACCCAGCATTTAAGTCATCAGAGCAGAAATGTCTAGAACATTCTATTAGTAGGACCATTAAAGAACAGCCTAGGTTCAGAGGAGTCGGGAAATAGACTTCACTTTATTGTAAGCAAAGGAAGATGCTTGTTGCCTGCCACACTGGTAAGAGGTCCAGGGCCCTCTGCATCTTCACTTTCAGCAAATGAGGTCTTATAACATGTTATGTAGACTGAATGTTATATGCAAAGTCTGTCGTATCCAACTGGCCCCTTAGAAAGCTGAAGGTGTTAAACAGCAGCTCTTGTTGAGTTCAAATACCGTGATTTGTAAAGCGCCCTGATCTATTCTGTATGCTCAACCATCTGTATTTGTCTGGGAAGAGGTAGAGCAGACAGTTCCTGGCCTTTCTCAGCCTGTTGCTACATCCCTCCAGCCTTGGCCTGGGAGTCTCTACACCCTTCCCTGCTCTCTCCTTTCCGCCTGCCCTTGCTCTCTCCCTCCTTGTTGTTTTTAAATGGGAGCTCCATATCCCTGGCTGGCCTAAAGCTTGCTGTGTAGACCAAGCTGGCTTTGAATTCACAGAGATCCACCTGTTTCTGTCCCTCAAGTGCTCGATGTAAAAGCGTAAGCCACTGTTCCCAACCCCTCTCTCCTTATAAGGTCTGTACTCATTGGAGTTAGAACCCACCATAGTCAAGGGTAACCTTGATTACTTGATTACATCTACAAAGATGCTATTTCTGGGGACTGAAGAGATGGCTCAGTGGTTAAGCACTGGCTGCCCCTCCTAAGGTCTCAGGTTCAATTCCCAGCACCCACATGGTGGCTCACAGCTCTGTAACTACAGTGCAGTGGGTCTGATGTCCTCTGCTGACCTCTGAGAGTACCAGGCTGGGTACACATGTGTCCATCCAAGCAAACCACACATACACAGTAAATACAATAGTTTCAAATTTTTAAAAAAGAGGCTATTTCTAATGAGGTCAGATGCTGACATTGGTTACATGTTAAGCTTATGAAACACAGTTTAACCCAGCATGAAAGGCAAAGCAAAAGCAGATACTGATGGGAGAAAACCTAAGGTAAAAATTTGAAGCTGTGGGGGTTCATCCCAGGAGTGAACAATGCTCTCCGGGATCTGAAAAGGCAGCAATAGGTTTGAAGGTGGGCAGACCGACATGATTCCTACAGTGCAAGGAACTGTGGATTCCAAGGGATGCACCTGTTTGGAGCATACCTGGTTACCTAGGACCCTGGCCAAATGTAACAGTTTTTCCAGGCCTTGTCCTCCATGTTTTCCCTCCATCTGCAGGTGGGTACCCTGCTTGCCAGCACTCACACGCCATTATCCTAACAGGCAGCTAGCTGCCTCAGTCTGGTTCCTGTTATAACGAAATAGTCAAGATCAGGTAATTCAAAGAGAAATTTTCATTTTTCTCCTAGCTCTGGAAGGGGAAACACTCATGAATGTGGTGCTGGCTCATCTGGGCTCACACTGCATTACCCCGTTCATCCTGGGTCTAGATGGTAATAAAGTAGCTTTTACAACAGACTCGGTTCATAATTGGGGCACAAATGATGGGATAATGGAGGCAGGAAACTAGCTTTTCCTGTCCTCCTGGCTGTTCAGCTCAAAGTCTAAGAGCTGGGCAGAATCTAGCTGGGAGTGACCAATCCTCAGGAGATCCCCAAAGGTGGGCATGTGATCATCATGATGTAATCACCATGACGTGACATCCCTCTGGGAGCTGTGGAGAGATAGGCTGGAGAGGAGGTAGGTATGAACATAGGGACAGGGGGACACAGGACGGGAGACAGTTCTAGAAGGCCAAGAGAGAAAAGACAGTAGCCAAGGCAGAATGGGAGAGTCCAGGAGAAAGCACTCTGCCCCGGGACTGCACAGAAGGGGTGGGTGGAGGGATGATGATGGAGCAGCTAAGTGAGGCTTAGGTGTGGGGGTACAGAGGGACAGGAAGGGATCTGATGGGACTTGCTAGGTGGAAACATGGCAGGCTTGAAGGCCATCAGTTTGCAAAGCCCGTTTCAAACCCGTTGAGCTGGTTATGTTTATATGGCAGACGTTAGCATTCAGTGGAATGTCTCATGGGCAAGGCTCCTGTACCCATCAGAATCTCAGCACCCCAGCCCTCACAAAGTGTAGTAACACACTAGGTGATCTTAAGAACTTTATATGGGACTCACCTGACATATAGCTAGGTACCATGCAGTGAATCTATATGTCCTTGGTTCTTAGCAACACACACATACACACACACCACGCACAGGGGCTCTGTATCTTTCGAGCATTTCTATGTTTTCAAACACGTCCACGTGTGCACAGGCAGTGTAGTGTGTGAAGTCGTTTCTATAGCTCATGCTGTAGATCAAGCTGGCCTTGAACTCACAGAGATCCACCTGCCTCTGCCTGCTGAGATTAAAGGAGTGCCCCACCATGCTTGGCTCTCCACCTTACTTTTGAGACAGGGTTTTCCTTTGGAACTTGGGGCTTACTGCTTAGCCTTTGCTGGCTGGCCAGGATCCCCACTCATCTGTCTCTGTAGCCCTACCACTGGGGCATTGATGCCCAACTCGTTATGCATTACGAAGGGTTGAATCTAGGTCCTCATGTTTGAGCACTTTACCAGCTGGGCCATCTCCCTCGCTCCAAGGTGTTGACCAGAACTGTGCTGATTCTAGAAGGAATGAGTGTGGTGTTAGGAATCACCGATACAAGGAAGGAAGGAAAGAAATGGCTACACGAACAGGCTCCTAGCCAAACAGAATGTCAAAGGAGCCTGGCCCAAGCCATGGACCTGCAAAGTCTCTGGTTTATCCCAAGGTAATGGGAAAACGAGAACTTTTGTGGTTTGTACACTGAGTCAGGGTACTACTATTTTTAGACTAGAGAAGGCACTTTAGCTATTGGACAGCAACAGATGGAATGGCTTTGTGTAAGGGTGCTGGGGAGTGGAGGGGACACATGGGTGTCACAAACATGCAGCCTCAAATTTGAGGGGATCTTGTAAATTGATCTCAATTGGCTTTCTCCCCCGAGTTTGCCTCTGAGCAGCCAATAGCTAAACTGGGCTTCTCTGGTTTAGCATCTGAATTTCCTAGGACCTAAGCACCTTGCAGTCCAAGATGAGTAGACATATGCATCCTCTTGCTCCAGGACAGGATGCAAGGTGTGGGTTCCTGCATATATGATCCCAGCATTTGGGAGGTAAACACAGGATCTGGAGTTCAAGATCAGTCTTGGCTGCAAAGGAAAGTCTAGGCCAGATTGGGCTACATGAATCCTAGCAACACACCCACACAATAAAAACAACAACGGAAAACCCACCTAAAACAAAATTAACCAGAAGTAGAATGAGACTGTCTCAGGGCTGGGGATGTAGAAGTTAGGACATACTTGGCTAACATGAAGCCAGGGTTCTGTCTGTAGCACCACATAACCTAGAGGTGCTGGTATGTATCCGAACCCCAACAGCACTCTAAAAATGGAATTGGGAGGACCAGAAAGTCAAGGTTATCCCCAGATACAAAGCAGGTCTGGGGCTAACCTAGGGTACATGGAGCCATGTCTTAAAAAAGGTCAGATTTCCTCGCTGCAAGAAGCAATTTCTCCCCAAGCAAATGAGACTGTTTGCTGCTTCTGAGCTACTCTGTACCCTCAGACAGGCAGCTTGGCTCTAGGGACGACTGTTCTCAATTTAAAACTGAAATTAGATGTAGGAAGACCTGTGGCCTCTTGATGGCACTAATTTCCTGCTTGATGGGCACACAGGTGACCAGGCACAGAGGGTAGAAACCATGGGCTAGCAGGGTGATCCTGAGCTGGTGCGTCTCCCCAAACCAGTGATTTCTCAGAGGAGAATGTCAAGTAAATGTGTTGTGTGTGCAGGTGTGGCAGGGAGAGAAGGGGCTCTCTCTGGTGTAGCCAAAGGAACCAGGTTTGTCTGTTTAAATGGGTGGGGAGACAGCCTGGCCTGGTGGTTTTCATGGGTGTTTCCATGTCCATCAAGATCACTTTCGTGCCTGAATCTAGTGCCACCAGGTGGAAAGGAGGCCCTTGAGGATGCTGTTCTCCTGGTACAGATCTATTGAGCTATTGAGGTTGTGTGTGTGTGTGTGTGTGTGTGTTTACAGGAGCACAAATGCCATGTGTTATAAGAGATAAGACAACCTTGTGTGTCAGTCTTTGCCTTTCACCTTGCTTGAGAAAGGGGCTCTTTTGTTTTCTTCTGGGTGCACCAGGCCAGGTAGCCCTCTGCACCCCCGCCCCCGGTTTCTCACAGAGGAGCGCTAGGATTACGTCGGGTACTGTTTTCAGCTTTATGTAAGCTCTGGGGATTCAAACTCAGGTCTTCATGCTGGTGGAGCAAGTGCTTGACCATTGACCATGAGCTGGCCTCTCTATACGCACTTTGGAGAAGAGGCTCTGAGAGGTGAACGGCCATTCAACAGTGGGATCAGGATTGAAACACAGGATACCAGGGCTGCCTCCCTCCCAACTGGCCACTCCCACTCCTTCCTTGGTGATGCTGCAGGAAGATCCAGGGAGAGAAGGGTGTGGCAAGCAGGTGGTGCTGATATCCATCTAGGGGAGTTCCAAAGGGAACGATATCTCATCCCGACCTAATGCTGGCAGCCTGGCCTGACCGTCATGTAGGAAGTAGGCTTCTGCATGCTAGTCCTTACTCGTTGCCGATGCAAACCCACAGGAGTGGGATAACAGGATGAGTTCTCTAGTTCTGTGCGGATATACCTTCCCGACTATCCTGAGGTGAATCACAGATGAAGTATGAATAAACTCCAGACCCCAACAGGAAGTACAAAAAAGCTCTGCCGCCATCAGCGTTTAAACTGAGCAGCGATGTTTATGCCAGTGAACCCGTGGCTCCTCCTCAGTGCTCTGGGGCCTCGTGGTGCTTTCTTTACAGTGAGATGAGATCAGGATCCAGAGAAGGTAAAATGTTACAGCAGGTCATGCTCCTTACTTCCCACAAACTACACACAAGTCCGCTCCCTCTTACAGGTTTAAGAACTTGTGCCATCTTATGGATAATTGGAGTCTGGCTTCTGCTTATTTTTGGGCCCATAAAGGTGTGACACTCAGATTTGGAAGCTCCTTTAGATTTGTGTCATTTTTATTTTAGATTTCCATATCATTCAAAGGTGACATCTGGCTTCCCTTCTCCAGAATCCCAGCAGCCGCTGGTCACTGTCTCAACACACACGTTCATTACAGATCACAAAGCAGAGCACATGGAGCTCGTGTTTCCTAAGGAGGACACCGTCAGTGAGGGGCTGGGGTGTGTCAGTGGAGAGCACAGTGTGTATGAAGCCTGGATCTGGTCCCCAGTGACCCACAGCAAAGCTATGGGGATGCATAGCTAAGATCCCACTTAGGTCGTGAAGGCTCAGAAGTTCAAAGTTCAGACTGGTGTAAAGTGTCTGCTCCAAAGCACAAAGGTCTGAGTTTTGGTTCCCAGAACCCATGGAAAAGCCAGGCAGGTCACCTGTAGACCCAGCACCTGGAAGGCACAGTCAAGGGATCCCCAGGGCCAGCCAGGAAGCCAGAGCAGAAGAGAGATTCCACTCTGTACTTAAGGTGGATAGTGGGCGTGAACATCTGGCCTCTGCATGTCCATACCAATATACATGCACACACACACATGTATAAACACACACACACAGAAGCTCAAAGTCAGTCATGGCTACAGTGTGAGTTCGTGGCCAGTCTAGTCTGTGAGACACTCTGCTGTGGATGGAGAGACTGGGCCAGCCTGGCCACATTTGCTGGCCCTGTTCATTACCAGCCATGGAATCTCTGGGCCTATACTAACCTCCAGAACATTCTCTGCCTATCACATGGGTCAAGATTTGTGAGGACCTCTGTAGAAGCCCCCAGCCCACTCGGGGGCACTGAGCATTTGAATTGATGCCCAACTCTCTCTCTGTCGTCCGGGCTGTCTTTGTTCTCAGTCCTCTGGCTTCGGTGTCCCAAATGTTTGAACACACACACGCAGCACCACACAAGGCTAAATGTATGTAATTGTACCTCATTTAGACACAAATCAACACAAGTGGCTAGCAGCTACCATCGGGGACAGCCCCTTTCTAGAAAACCCTTCTCTCATCACACTTGCCTTCACATCTGTAACGCAGAGACTAATGAGGAATTGTTTTAGTAGGCGATTGGGTGGATTAGGCAGACGGTGCACAAGCCTCCACAAAATGCTTATGTCTGTTGTCAACATCAGCTTGACGTGATTTAAAAAAGGTTAAAATTCCAAGCAATTCCAAACCTGTAGAAAATATTCTTCATTTCAGAGCAGTAAAGGCAGAAGGCTAACAACCTTACTTCATTGCCCTCAATCAATTAAGCAATCACCAAATAACAAATTGCTTTAATCTTCTTTTGGAACCATTTGAGGCTGTCTGATTGTCACACAAACATGACCCTGAAAAGCAGAGAAGTGACTGGACCCCATCTCTGGAAGCATCTTCGCCATCTCTTGACTAGCAGTGGGGGGAGGGTATCAAACTGAGAGGGACTCCTTTGGGCAAAACCAAACCTTTTCCATCCTTGGCTTTGATATATTCCATTATCTTGTGTACTGAGATTCTTGGCAAGTTTACCTGCAGCCAAAATGGGGTGACAGTGCTGGGCAACAGTCTGGATGGAGCCATCCTGCTCTCTGCGGTGCTCCCACCCCGCTCTCTGTGGTGCTCCCACCCGCTCTCTGTGGTGCTCCCACCCCGCTCTCTGCGGTGCTCCCACCCACTCTCTGCGATGCTCCCACCCCGCTCTCTGCGGTACTCCCACCCCACTCTCTGTGGTGCTCCCACCCCGCTCTCTGCGGTGCTCCCACCCCGCCCACCCCGCTCTCTGCAGTGCTCCCACCCTGCTCTCTGTGGTGCTCCCATCCTGCTCTCTGCTGTTTTACTGGTTTGCAGTAGAATTTCATTTCCCCTAGAAACTTGGCATCAGAGGTGTCAGCCTGGGAGCATATTTGTTTGTGTAAAATTAAAAAGAAGATATGTTTTGACCATATTTAAGTCCTAACCACACTGAAGAAATAAATACTGGCTGGCACAATGCCACTTGCTGGAATAATTCTCTGGCTCTCCTCCTCAAACTCTGCTTTTGTTTACATAACCTAAACTCTCAAGATTGCTGAATGGCTGGTCTTCTCAGAAAGCTACGTGGATCTAGCAGCCATGGCCACCCAACCACCCAGCCCACTCTTAAAGTCCACTTACTTACCTCGTTGCGTCTGTGAGGGAGGGAAAGACTGCCAGGAACAGGGACCCTTATATGTCCATCACGGAGGGGCATGTGAGTCACACACCCTTTCTCAAGGACTCCAGGGAACAGATGCAGAACTTAAAAACACACAGATCCTCTGACAAAGAAATTTCACTTTTTGGGTCTACACTACAAGTACTTGTGCCAAGGAATATGTGTGTTATCACAGCCAAGTCCTGGAATTAACACAAATGTTGGCCAATAGGGGACACTGCATATGGTGGGATGCTGGGTGTTACTGGAAGAAATGGGCTGGTTCTGAGAGATGGCTCTTCAGGGTACATGGTCACACCCAGGCCTTCACTTCTTGAGAAAACAAAACAAAGGACCTTGCCCATAAAATGTACATGGATGTGAAAGCCACAAATGGTGGCGCTGCCTTTGTGTGTGCAAGTGTGGAGGCCAGAAGACAACTTGGGGTGTTCCTCAAGCGCTGTCCCTCTTGTTCTTTTCAGTCACTGATACGGAACTCTCCAATTAGACCAGACCAGCTGGCCGGCAAGCCTCTGCCTCCCCAGGGCTGGCACTGCAGGTATGTGCACCCAGACAGCCTTTTACACGCAGCTGGAGTTCAAGGTGGGTCCTTGAACTCTATCAACTGAGCCATCTCCCCAGCTTGGTGGCTACAAAGCCTTGAAGATGGGGTTGGAGTTAGAAAATTTCATCTGCTTGTGTGTGTGTGTGTGAGAGAGAGAGAGAGAGAGAGAGAGAGAGAGAGAGAGAGAGAGAGAGAGAGAGAGAGAGAGAGAGAAGGTGCTGTATGCACAGATCACAGCACACATGTGGAGATCATAAGACAACCTGTGGGGTTAGCCTTCTCCTTCCACCATCTGAGTCTCAGGGATCAAAGTCAGATCATCAGACTTGGTGGCAAGCACCCTTACCCACTAAGCCCTCTCACCAGTTCCTCTGTTCTCTTTTGTAGTATCTTTTTACTTATCTAGCCATAAAGCTTACATTATTTTTTTTAACATCTGGGATAATTAAAAATGTTAAACGGTGTATTATATGTCGCTTCTGGCCAGGTACGGTAGCAAATGCCCACAATCCCAGCACTTTGGCGGCTGAGGCCAACCTGGGCTACAACAGGAAGACCCTGCATCAGTGAGGGAGGTGAGAAGGGAGGGAGGATTGGGAGGAAGGGGAAGGTGAAGGGATGGGGAAAAGCTCATCTCTGCATCTGCTGAAGAGTGTAATATACCCACTCTCTTTTATTGCATACCTATTGGGCTGGGATGGCATAGGGAGGGCTACAGCTTCTGGCGGATACCATGCAGTCTGTGCCTCATCTGTGGGGCTGTATGTACCACACTGATGAATGCCCCTCAGTCACCCTTCTGCTCTTCCCAGTCCCTGACTGACCCTTCCCCACTAGCCCCAGTCTGGATACCCATTCAAGACAGAGGCGCTGACATCCCACCCCAAAACTTAGGAGGCTCCAGATCCCAAAGCACTTAGTGGAGAAGACCCAAGAGGCTGAAAGTCTAGGTGAACATGGAAAATGAGGAGTGTGGGCTGGTAGAAGCTGGCCCTTGAGAAAGATAACGTCTTCTGGTCTGAGCTGGACCATATTTGGCTGCCTGTATCCAGCACAGCCACCTGCTTCTACTGGGTACCCTGGGCCTGCCTTAGCTCCTTGTCACCTCTGTCCCTAAGACTGCAGCCCTGTCACCCCAGGAACATCTGAACCCACTCAGAAGCTAAAACCAAATGTTGTGGCCAAATAAAGCAACTGTGATTCTTTGGAGGAGAGGCCTCAGACAAATGTTTTGTAGGTGCTTATAGCCTTCAAGTTGGATGGGGTCATCTTATTCTGGGAGATTCAAGTGATATGGGTTTGGATCTTGACCTACATGCCAGGAGACACCCAACTGTCCTTGGAACCACTCCAGGGATGGGGTGAGGCATATGTGTCTCCTGGGTAGCCAAGGTTTTAAATGCCTGTATCTGCTCTATCTTTTTGTTCTGCTAACACATGGGATCTTACTGGCTCTGTTATTGCAACTCAAATGCCACCTTTGAAAAAGGAACCCTTTGTTGTTGTTGCTATTTTGTTTTGTTTTTCAAGACAGGGTTTCTCTGTGTGGCCCTAACTGTCCTGGAATTCACTCTATACACCAGGCAGGCTGGCCTCAAACTCAGAGATCTGCCTGCCTCTGCCTCCTTAGTGCTGGGATTAAAGGCGTGTGCCACCACTGCTTGGTTGAAAAAGGAGCTCCTAAGTACTGGTTTCATCCTGAATCCTGTGAGTTACACAGCTGGTGTAGCCTCACCCAGAGCTTTCTCCATTGCCAATGCTGCACTGGAGTAGGCTCCAGATTCTGTCCAGCTCTTCTGAATCTCCCCAAATTCCACCTACTGAAAGTCTGAGACAAAAGAAAATGTTAGAATGTTAGAGATGGAGAGACTGCTGTCAGTAAAGATTATGTCTTACAAACATAATGTTCTGAGTTCAGATACTACGACTTCTGTAAACAGCTGACTATGGTGGTGCGCCTGTAATCCCACAGTGATGGGATGGAGGCAGAGACGGGTGGGTGGACCAGTTGGCCTGACCTGGCATGGTCAAGTTCCAGGCCAATGAGAGTCTCCCAAAGGAGAGGTGAAAGGCACAGGAAGACCCCCATGCAATGCTGTCCTCTGCACAGTACACTGTGCATACATCCACAAACATGAAAGAGAGGCTGGAGAGATCACTCAGTGATCCTGCTCTATCAGGAGTGGAGTTCACAACCTAGCACACACATCGGGCAGCTTACAAATGCCTGTTATTCTAGCTCCGGGACAATTCTGTATCCTTCCTGGATCTGTGGGCACATCACACACACACACACACACACACACACACACACACTTACATTTTTTACAGAGTAAGAAAACGCTGACCAAGAGGCATCACATTCAGAGGAAGGAGGAGGGAGGACAGAGGAAACATGCTAAAGGCTGC
Source organism: Micromys minutus (assembly GCF_963924665.1). Classification (NCBI taxonomy): domain Eukaryota; kingdom Metazoa; phylum Chordata; class Mammalia; order Rodentia; family Muridae; genus Micromys; species Micromys minutus. Next base: position 26,007,744 of record NC_137966.1, on the reverse strand, counting down.
CTGCCACTGGTGTCCCTGGACCATGGGTACCTGGTGCTCAAAGCAGCATTTCCTCTATTAGAAAACAGAACCAGAAAAGGCACTATAGGACCCACCTCTGCAAACCCTCCCAAACAGAAACTGTGGCATTTTTAAGGTCAGCAGCTCCACTCCTACCAGTGTTCCCAAGAGAAATAAAGATGTGCTGCCACACAGAAGCACACATGAACATTCACAGCTGCGTTGTTCATGACAGACACAAATGGAAACAACCCATGTCTACCAACTGACAAATGGACTCATAACATGCAGCCGTCCCTGTAACAGAATAGCACTCGGGCATAAGGGAATGAAGTCTTGAGCGGGGAGGAGGGGAGGGAGAGTGGTACTGAAAGCACTGGCCACTCAGAAAGTGGAGGCAGGACAAGGCATTCACAGCTAGCCTTGGCCACACGAGAGCCTATCTTAAAAACCAAACCCACCCACCCAAACAAACAAATAAAACAAGGAAAAGATGGAAGAGGGGGAGAAAGGGGAGAGAAGACAGGAAGTCGGTCCACCTGATACTACAACACGGCTGTACGTCCAGACCACTGTGCCACGTGAGAGGACCACAGACAGCGTGGAAGCAGAGTGGCGCCTATCAGGACAGGGCAGAACGGCAGGGGATGGGAGCCGGTGATTCACTGTGATAATGGCTGCACAACATGACGCTGAATATACCCCAGACCCACTGTTACACTCTCAACGGGAATGTCACTCAGCCCCAGACCCACTGTTACACTCTCAACGGGAATGTCACTCAGCCCCAGACCCACTGTTACACTCTCAACGGGAATGTCACTCAGTGACAGTGTCCTGGGTGCTGGGGTCATGGTCATACACCGCCACATATGGTGTCTTTACATAGTCAAGGCCTGTCTCGGCCTCGGGAGAGGTGCGTTACTCTCTACTGACTTATTCTCTACACTGCCAGAGTTAACAGTCCAGAAACCCTGACCTGTGGCGTCCCACTCGGAATGGAAACCTGAAGGGTCGTAAGCCACACTTAGTGTCTTCCCTCCGGAGAGACTCCACAGACTCAGCCTATAGATCTTTAATCTGTGTTGTCTGTAAACATCACAGAGCCGGTTAAACACCAGTCCACTGAGCAGTGCTGGTGTGGGGGGCACAGCGGGGAGGTGGATCTCAGGAGACCTGAGCCTCCACCCTCACAGAGCTTTCCAAGCCAAGCAGAGCTGCCAGACTGATGCTGTGTCTGAGGCTGCCTCCCTGGAAAGGGTCAGTTGCTTAGGTAGGTTCAGGGCAGGATAAAGAATAGCCTATGACTCACTGAGCTCCTAATCCGTGCTAGGGTCCCAAGCTTCAGTGGGGAAGGAATCTGCCGGACAGAGAGGCAGGCAGGCATGTGTGTGAGCAGTCACTTCTAAAGTGAATACAATTTTCTCCTGGGGGATTCCACCCCATTACAGAACATTTGATTGGAAGGTGGGGGTATAGGTTAGCTGTTAGAATGCTTGCCTAACTTGAATGGAGATGCCCAGGTGAAAGGTCCACCACAGCATAAAACTGAGTATGGCCTATAATCCCAGGACCCTGACGGGGAATCCAGGCAGGGGGACCAGAAGTTCAAGTCCTTGATGAGTTCTAAAGACAGTTTCAAAAAGTAAACCAACAAAACTCACCAAATGCTGGATTGGTGAATTGAAAAATTACCCTGGGCCCGATGTATAAACCAGCAGCAGCAGAAGAGGGCTTGTTGTGAATTCTGTCACAATGAAGCAGGGCAGAACTTGCAAAATGAAAATGCAGGGCCCCTGGTTCCAAAGGCATTAAGTTCAGACAGCAACACTACAGGACCAACCCAAGTGTGGACCCCAGGCCCTTGGGAACCAACACAGTCTAGGCTTAAATGGCTTGTCTGCTAGGAAGTAGCTATCAGCAAATCTCTACAGAGACAAGACATCCACATCTCACCCTTCCATTGCTGAGGCCCAGGGGTGAGGCTCTTGTCACAGAGACTCAGTAATGTCCCCAAATGTCATCAGCCTGATAGGTAGCAAGATTCTGACTGCCAATGCTAATCCGTGTGTATCACTACGCTGTAATACAGGTTCCCACAGGATACCTTCCTGTCCATCCTCATTCCCACCACCACCCCATGTTTGTCTTTCTAGTTCTTAGGGAAGCTGAGGAACAAAAAGCACCATCACAGGCCCCTGGAAGACTCCAAATCCAAATATAGAGAATCAGATGTGTGCACGCGGCAGATGTGTGCACGCTTCCTTTTGTTGTTGTTCCTGGGTGTGTTTACTTGAGACAGGATCTCACCATGTCACAGCTGGCTGGGAACTTGCTACCTAGACGAGACTGGCCTTGAACGAAAAGGCCATCCTCCTGTCTCTGCCTTCTGAGTGCTGGATTACAGGACTGTCAGCCACACCTGCTGCTGCCCGTGTTTCCTTATGAGATGCCCTGAGACACCGGGGCACTGAGCGTTCAGCACGGAACGGTTGCTCTCACACAAGTTATTCATCCCCTTAAAGTGAGAAACCTTTAGTAGGGGCTGTCTCACACAGTATTGGACCTCCACACATGGCCCTGTCCCTGGCACACTGGGCCCTCAGCAGACATCTGTCCAAGGAAAGACAGAGGGAGAGAGGGAGAGATGGAGGGAAGGAGGAGGGGATGCCCAGCTTGATCCAGAACCAGTCACAGTTTCTAAAATCCAAGTCCACGTGGCTTAGAAGTGTCTTAGAACTGGAGAGCTCACCTAGGTGGTAAAGAGTTTGCCTTGAGAAGCCATAAAAGGCAGTCTGGTACTGGGGTACATCTTTGTAACCCCTGTGCTGGGGAGACAAAGACTGGAGCGTCCTGGGAGCCCAGGTGATCAGTGACGTCCAGGTTCAGTTAGAGACCCTGTCCTAAAAAAAAGTGTAGAGGGTGTCTGGGGGCTGGGGGTGGGGCAGAGAAGGAGACAGACACACAGAAGGACTAAGACAAAGCGGCACAAAAGCTAGTCTTAGTAGCAAGGCATGCTGTAGTAGGCCACCAGCTCAGTCTAAAACTGGGGTTTCTGCAAGTTCAAGGACAACTTAGGATACAGTATAAAAGCCTGTCTCAAAAAGTTCTCTCTGATGCGTGGGTGCAGAGAGGTGAGGGGTACCCCTAGGGCCCAGCCCTCTCTGGCCGACTTGTAGAGTGGGGGTAGGGTATGCTCTGGCAGCAGGGCTGATAGCTCCCTGCTGGCCTCTGTACCTGCCCTAGCTGGCCAGCCAGCCCCTCTGGCACCCTCACCCCATGACACAGCATAAAGTCTAACCAGAGCTGGCCCCTTGCTTGGGCCTGCTGATTCCTTCCCCACTGCCCTGGGGGATTGGCTAGGAGCTGGTGCTCAAGCCCAACCTAGCACACTGTGGCCTTTTGAACTGGCACCTGCCCATCAAGGCCAAGAGCAGTATGGTGCCCCTGCCGATCTTGGTGCCCTGCCCATGAAACCTTGTGTGGTGGCTCCTTAACCAGTGGTACTTATGGTGGCCTGTCCTAGAGGTTTGAACCTCTCCATTTCCCAGAGGAAAGAGAGGTGCATAAAGAAGCCTAACCAGCAAGGAGGCACCTAGGACAGGGAGGAGCATCCTCTGCGGGTGGTGAGTCTGAAGTGGTTCTGCCTCACTGTGTGGCTTAGAGTCGGATGTCAGCCTCCGGCTTCCCCACACCAACTTTCCCAGGCAGAAAACAGGAATTTTAAAAGTTAACCTAGGACACTGCAAACCACCCTGTGGTTTCTGTCTCTCTACTTCGGCACACTGCTTCATATTTTTCTCTCAAGAAATCCACACTTAAGCCAACGGTGGTGGCAGCTCAAGGGGCAGAGGGAAGACCTGTGGGTCTGGTCCTATATAGCAAAGTCCGGGCCAACCAGAGCTACAAAGTGAGACCCTGTCAAGGGGGGGGGGGGGAGAAAAGAAAGGAGGAAAGAAGGGGTTGAAGTGAGAAAAAGAAAGCCTCTTTTAAAGTTTTTAAGAAATTTAAATTCATGTGAAATATCCTCACCTTAAATGGAAACAAGCCAGCTGCCATAACCAAAAACTTATTGTGCAAAGAAACACCTATTAGCATAATTAATAACCTTATTCACAATCTACTTAACATCACATGAGACACTTGGAGAGACTTCTGCTCTAAGCCATGGGTTCCAGCTGTGAGGTTGTGAGGCTCAGAGATGGAGTTACCTCCGGTGGTGACAGTTCAAGCAGACATGTCGTTCGCCCACTGCATCATGGGTTCTAAACCCTCTGCTCTGAGCCGTTTGCATGTACTAGTAAACATCAGCGCTAATTAAAATTGTAGGCACTGACCTCCCCCCTGCAAGCACTATCAAAATCTGTAACCTTAATCCAATTATACCCTCTCTTGGCAAGATGAGAAACTGAGGCGGAGAGTGGGAAAAGTGTTTTTTTTCTGGGAGTTGGCAGGGGAGGACGGCCCCTGTCAGAGTGAAGATCCTAGAGGCCATGGAGGGATGGCCTGTCAAACTGGTAACTCTGGTTTCTCCCTCACTCTCTCTGCCTCCCTACATCCCAGAAGCAAAGATGACAGCCATAAGCAGCCTTTTCCCCAAGCCTGAGCGCCAACCTTTTACCCCTGGAGGGCAGAAAGCACGTTTAGCAAGAGGCCTCACGTGTCATCTTTTTATTTTCCACTGGTTTTGAACATGGTGAGGGAGATGGGCCCAGAGCCCAAGCAACTGGGGGAGCAGAGGGCTCAGGGAAACTCTTCTGGAGTTGCAGGCAGCTTCTGGCCCAGGGACCCCGAGGAATACTGCAAGAGCAATAAGGATTTTTAGGGGCATTATGATAGCGGAATGGAAACACATCTGCCCCCAAAAGTCCCTCATTTTCCCTGCGGTAACCAATCAGCTGGCCAGAACCAAAGGCCCTCAGAGGCCCCGAGAGCCAAAACTAAAAAGGAAAAAATGCAGGAAGTTAAGTAAATTTCAGACAAGTGAACCTTTGCAGGGTGTGGCACTAGGCACACCGGGGACCTCCGAATCTTTGCAGCAACTGGCTGGAGGTGTCTAGGCTAAGGCTTCCACACAGACACTTGAGTGCAGTGTAGGAAACTCGGCATCTGAGCCCCAGAGCAAACTACAGACTTGATCATACTAACAATATCCTAAAGCCAGGCATGCACAGGGACCGGCCCCTTTACCCCAAACACCAAATCTTCATTCCTGGTCCTCACTGGTGGGCAGGGAGAACAAGTGACCCGTCAGGGCCTTCCTTCCTGCACTGTGGGAGAGTGGAAAGCTGCCTTGGAGACAGATGCTGTGGCTGGTCCCATGGCTGATGGAGGAAGGGTGAAGCAGGAGAGGATCACTGGGTACTTAGAGCAGATGGGCGAAGTCACTGGGAAGGTCTACTTGTAGTCTAACCTCGAAGGTATGGGTAAGAAGGAAGCCAAAGCATCGTGGTCCCCAAGACATACAACCTTGAAGTTTCTACATGGGGTGCCCACCAGGCCAGCTAGTACCCCAGGGTGCCTTCAGTAATGTGATACACACATTGGACCATCTCAGAGAACAGGCCGCTGAGCTGAATGGAAGTACCCTAATCACCACAAAGCAGGGTAGAAGCCTTCCCAACACATCTCCGGCACAGGCACACAAGTAGCTCCTTGCAGTTACCAGGTGGCCCTAACGCTCTGGTACAGCATCCAGGCATCTGGGCCGGGCCAGTAAGGGTGCCACTCCATCACTACCATGTGACAGCCAGCCACTCAGCCCATAGCTGTCCTTCCAGGCATCACCTAAAATATTCTCCGGTTGAACATGAGACTAAATATGGCCTGGCCCATGAGCCCCTGGTTGGATACTTTGATACCATGCTGAGACTCATTGAGGAGTCCACAAGGCCATCTGGAGGCTAAAGAGAGTCCTGGGGGTTTGGCTAACTCCGGGCTGGAGTCAGCTTCTCAGAGCAGGTGTCCCTGCCTAGGCTCAGCTGGTCTGAGGCCAGCGTACCAACCCAGGTCTCACACTCAGCCTATTTCCAGGTATCTCAGACACCACTCCTTTTTTTGGCCCTCCCTTCAAGTCCTCAAATACCCTGCAACCTTCTCCCTACTTCTAGGCCTAAGGCTCTGCCCCTTCAGGTGTAGGCAGAGGAAGCTCAGCTCCCAGGAGTACAGCAGGCTGCCTGGCTTTTGGAGAGTTTGGCAAAGAATTCCACAGTAGTTGAGATGGGCTGTAGGCCACCCACCCCCTTCAGCCACCCCAAAATGAAGGATCCTAGCCCTATGTGAACTGCAGAGAAGGCTTTACTTTCTACAAAAGCACACTCTGCCTGGGATTTTCTAGAACCCCGTTGTGTGTTCACACAGGGTCTTGCTCCAAGCACAGAGCAACAGCTTTACGTCTTTCCTTCTGAGTCTGGAAGGAACTTATCCTTCCCCAGAGCCCACAGGATCACCAAGCTACTGAGCCTAGCAGGATCTCTGGGAAGGCCACCCTGGGGACCCAAACATCCACTTTCTCACTGAACTGCTTCTGCGCAGACCCCGGGCGAAAGACCTCCAGGCCACTATCTAGAGCTTGTTTGGGCTCTAGTCACAGCACTAAGGCCACGTCTGGGCCTCCGTTGGCAGCGGTCCAGGCTGTCTTGGGCACCGATGCCAAATGGCCCCAGGCACAAGCTCTCATGGATGATTCTAGCAAAAGAGCCCCATTTGCTGATGCCTCAAAACTCTGACAGCACATTGAAACTCAGCAGCTCCGTTCAGCCCTGCACTAGCGTGACTGTCTCCCTGCCCAGGCTCAGTCCTCAGAAGGAGTTGTGTGTGCCCTTACAGTGGCTCTCCCTGGACACCACTGCCTTTGTGTTCTTCAGGGTGACCCTTCCTGCCACATTGCTCTTCATGGGTCTTTGTGAGGAAAATGATGGAAGACCAGAAACTCTATCAGTATCTGCTGATGTCCCTACAATTATGGCTTCTGTGAAGTCTACAGAGGAACACAAGGCACCTGGATTTGGACTGGCCTGGAGTAAATGAACTGGGGAACCCCAGCGTCTACTGCTCCTGCCCTCCCATCCCCTGAAAAGGCTGCACTTGTTTAAAACACGCTTTTGTAGGGCAGGGTGGACTGGGGGTTATTTCCTTCTGCCAAATCTAAGAAGCAAGAAGGACTTTAGGCTAGACTTTAGGTAAGGAACATTTCAACAGCAGTCAGTCTAATGAACAGTCTTCTCTGTGTGTGCTTTCTGACAAGTAGCTCAGAAGTGGGGACTCCTGTGCCTAATTTCCCTTTTCATGTCTAAAGTAGTCATTTAGTACTCAGGAGCACTAAGTTTACTTAGCCCAAACCTTCTTGTTTATTTATTTCCACTGCGAAGGTTGAACCCACTGAATTATACCCAGCCCTTCCTTCAGTTAGAGGAAGGGGCAGGGAGTCAGGAGCTTGAGTTGTGCTATACACTTTGTTTTTAAGGGCACGTGCCTTCTGCTAACCCCTAGTTGTAAGTTATTGACATATTTTATATCAAATGTCCCCTGGATCATATATTGCAAAGGACTAAATTCCAAGTTGCTTCCCCAACCCCGTTTCTAAATCCACGCTCTTTGCATGAGCAAGCAGCTGGGGTGGCGGGAAGTAGCAACTGCTTAATGAAATTTCACACACACAGGCCAGGAGAAAAGCCTAAATGTATTCAGAGTACTCAACGCTCCGGCTCCATGTTGCAATTTCTTTTTCTTATTGGCAGGGGAGGGTGGCAGCTGACAATGTGAAAGGAATCTTTGCTGGTTGCTGATTTCGTGACTATGGCCCCTCACTGAAAAGCACTGACTTATAATCTCGCCAGCTACCTTACCTGCTTGCAGACTCTGGCTGGGGGCAGGGGGTAGTTTGCTAAATATATTCATAATTACATGTGTGGACCCAGAGGTCAAATGTAAGCACTGCCCTGTGTTTTGGGCATGCTCATCTTAAAAGCAGGGGTTGGTTCACATTTAACACTGGATTCTGCTTGGCTTTTTGCACTTTTAATAATTAGGTAAGTTTCACCTCCAGCTTCCTCAGCTCCGTGCCAGCTCATGATCTGAGCATGTCAGCTGGTGCTCCAGGCTTATTAATTCTCAGAAAGCACTCTATTTGCACACGTATTATTAACGGCTGATTTGGTGAGATTAGCTAGCAGAGTACAAGAATCTGGCAGCCAGTTCAAGGTGTCCAGTCAGCAAGACACAAACACAGCTCACCGAGTGGTCATTGCCCACAGGTGAGCCGCGGCGCCACTGTGGACTCTTGGAATTAGTGTGAGTACATTGTGCTGTGTAAGGAAAACAGGGAGCTGTGAAAGTAAGGACAAATGCAGGACAAATGTCGTCTGTGTATCCATGTGCCACAGAGAGCAAATCACTCAATCTGGTACCAATGATTCAGTTCAAAAGCAATTGAGGCCTTCTATCCCCTGCTGTGAACACTTAATTAAATTCAAGTTTGCCAATAGCTCAGGGTGTGTGGGTGCAGATATGGGATGTGTGTCTGTTTTCACTCAGGTGAATGGATGTCCTGAGAGGCCATTGGTCTGCCTTATAGATGCCTCTTGAACTCATTGTCAGACTTTCTTACACAACGCTTTGTTCAACCTGGAGGAAAGAATTACAAGTCTGTAAGTCCGGGTGGAAACAAACAGCCTGCTGCTTGCCCTTTATGAAAGCTAAGTCCCATAGCATTATAGATTATGACCTCACTGATCTTTAAGGGTTCCACATTAGGAAAGGCGGTCCACACGGTCGACCGTTTCCTTCTGGTCTTGTCCGCTGAAAGGTCTCACGAAGCCTTTTGGGATGTGTATATGTAGAACCTGAACTTCCCCCTTTTGCTACTTTTTGCCTCTCAAGTAGAGGGGCCTAGGCAGGTTTGCTGTTTGTCCTGAGAATTTGGCACCAAGCTAGATAAGAAAACCCTTCCAGCTCCTCCCACTCTGAAACACCCTTTCCCTTTGACAAGGAGATAGCCTTCCTTTGCCCCTAAAGCTTTTAGTTTCAGACCAATAACCTGGGGGGTGGGGTTACTGTTTTTTTAGTCCAGCGGCTGCCAAGGCCTGGATCTTTGCTGTTAGAATGACCCCAAAAGCGGGACTTTGTGGGCCAGTTGGATAAAACACAAACTCATCTCGCCCTCAAAACCCCGATTCTGGGCCCACAGCCTCTGGAGCCTCTTCTCTGAAGTGAGCCCCTTTGGGGTTCGCAGTTCCCAGCTCTGGACAGCCTTACCCTAGAGACAGGGTTTGGAAGAAGCAGAGTTACTAAAAATGTCTGCCTCTTCCTGCTGTAAGGAGGAGGTCATCTCCCCCAATGCCAGGGGGTTGCTGTGGAGGGAGATACTGTGTGTAACTCTTCCATCCATCCCACACAATCAAGCCTGAAAACATTCCAGGAAATACCAGGGCTCTCAGAAAAGTCCTTTACCAAGCATAAATCTCAAACACCCCACCCCATCCACCTCCAGCTAAATAAAGTCCCATTTAAACACTTAATTGTCTCATTAAAGTCAAATGTGCTGTTCGGTCCAGATTTGGAGAAATTATTTCCATCTTTAATAGCTCAATTAGCCTTTGGGTTCCCAAGAGGACACCAATGCAAGCACACCTTTTCTCCCCATTTTAACCTCCCTCCCTTTTTCACTGCTCCTAAAAATAAATTATAAATATGGATGTGTCCTCAGAAGATGAGAACGACACATTCCTCCGCTCCCCTTGGTGGGACTAGAAGCAAGAGAAACCAGAACAGTCGCCCTTTCGACCTGAATCAAATAGCTTTCTTTCTAATCACCCCCAACTTGGTGTCTTCTCAGTGCCAGACATCTAGATCCTCATCCTGAAACCTAGTTTTAATCTATTTACTTTACACCAGTCCGGCGAGGCTACAACCAAAGAGCCAAGGCCAACAGCTCCTAGAGGGAGGGGTCCCCTAACTTTATTTAGGGGAAGGTGGTAAGGAGCTCCAGACTCTTGGGAACCGACCCCTAGCGCGGGTCCCGGGACGCACGTGGGGAGTCGGGTGCGGCAGCGAGCCAGCAGCTCTCTGCTCTGCGCGGCATTGATATCGGGGTCACGCAGCGAGTCAGTTTCTCGAATGGGTTTTCCAGTTTGGGGGCGGGGTGATTGATTTTTCTACCTCCTGGTTCCTCTCCAAGCCCCAGCACTAGGGAAGTCGGAGCCTCCTTGTCCCTGTCCCTTGTCCCTCACACATGCCCCATTAGGGAAGGGGTTTGGTTGGGGATCGCGTCTCCAGCCGCCAGGGTGGTGGCAGCCCAGACAAGCTGAGTCTCGGGAAGAGTCCAGCCGGTGCCCCAACCGCCACCTCCCCGCTCTGGCTCCCACCCACCCAGCCCGGCAGACAGCCGCCCCGCACCCCACGCCCCAGGGCCTGGACACCCACCTGCCCGGCTTCCCGCCCCAGCCCGAGGCAGGGAGCAGTGCAGGAAGAGCCAGGACACTCACCGCTCCTCCTCCTAGGTGCAGGGAGCCCCCGGGGCTGCGCCTTCTGGCGCCCCAGCGGGCGTGCGCGGGGTGGGGTGCGCCCTAGGGCCCTGCAGCCATTCCACGCGATCCTCTCGGCAGTACGCAGGGGCTAACGAGGGTAAAGGGGGACTTCTAGAAACAAAAAGAAACCCAGCCCCCTCTCCAGCCACGCTCGGAGAGCCAGGTTTTCCTGCAAGCGTGAGCAGTGCGCCGCGCCGTACCCATGGGGCTGCACCCGGCCTCCGCGCCCGCCACAAAGCCGCGCCCCCGCCCGGGCGCCCCCCCCCCCGACCTGGCCTCTGCCCCCTCCCCCAGCCCAGTGGCCGGACGGGGGCGGGGGCAGCGCCTGCCGGGGGTTGGCCGTGCTAGGGAGGCGGCTCCTCCTCTGCCCCGCCCGGAGGGGACTCGAGCTTTCCAGCTGAACTCACCCGCCCCAGTGGCTGGGTGGGTGGGGGTGGCTGGGTGGGTGGGGAATACCTTCCTAGAAACCCTCTACAGATACAGTTGCGGTCACTCGCATTCCTAGAACAGCGGCCCGTCCATGTCACTTGCTACCTTTGCCGGGGGGTGGGGGGAAGGGGAGTTGCGGAGAGGGACACAACAGATCCTGGGGTTCTCCATACTAGGGGAGGGAGAAGACTCCCCACTTTTAATGTGCCAAGAGAAGAAACTGCCGCCGTGTTTCTCTCTGGGAGTTTGGGGGTGGTGAAGTGGGGAGCAGGCAGGATTCCAAGGATCGGTGAGCTGGAGGTGGAAGCAGCCGGGAAGCATCCACTTAAGATTCAGACTCGTCTTCGGGTCTGCCCCCTTCTTTTGGGAACTCCGGTTCCTGCCGCAGGGATAGCCTTGGGCCCTTCCCCCTACTTTCAGCATCCCCCAACACACACACACACACACACACACACACACACACACACACACACGCACGGAAGCAGGCGAGGCAGCTAGCCGCGCCCCCAGCTCTTCCGCCCACTCCTCTTCTGCCTCAGATCTCTTCATGGAATTACTGCAGTCCCTTGGAAGACCCCCAGCCTAAATTTCAGGAATACTCTCCACTCGGTTCCGAAGCGAGTTCAAACCAACCCACCTTCACACCTAAACGTAAACTGAGCTTTCTCCCACCAAATCCACCCACGCTGTTGCAGCCCCAGGCTCTGGAAATAGAGGTGGGGCACGGAGGGGACACATTCCGCCTGGCAAGGTACTGACCTCTGGTTATGTCACCCTGACCTCAGAAGGTACTTTTGGTGTCAACTTTAGGGAGGTTTCTCTAGCTCAACCGGCTCCTGAAATCACCATTCCACATCCCTATCCAAGGATCCTCAGAATTTCGCAGAAGCCATCACCCTTCTTGGCTAAAAAGGATCTGAATAACTGAGCCGCTCCTCGGGACACGCCTTGTCCCTCTCCAGAGCCCAGCCTCTCTGCCTGAAAACGTGACCGGACTGAGCTTCCCGGGATCATAAAAAATGTATTTGCTGTCCTCTGTTGGCCAACTGTTGTCACACTAAGAAAAGCGCATCAACCAACCCAGAGTCTACATTTCATGGGAAGTGGGAGAGTGCAGCGCACATATGTGTGTGTGTGTGTGTGTGTGTGTGTGTGTGTATGTGTGTGTGTGTGTGTGTGTGTGTATGTGTGTGTGTGTGTGTGTGTTGTTCCAGAGACCTCAAGAAGAGTGAGCAGGCATAGCCCTCTCTCCCTTTGCTTCATTGGCACCACTCTGGCATCTGGGCTGTAAGCAGGACTGAGAAAAGCCAGGCCGCCTCAGCCTGTAGTGAAGCCTGCTTGCCCACGGGAGTCTACTTTGTTTCCTGCATCCAACCAGCTAACCCCTTGGTTCAGGCAGAGCCTGAATTGGAGTTGACTATTGCAGTACCACACACAGATACACAGATAGGGACCCCGAGCTGGCACTGCACGGCCCGAGAGTCAGTTACAGAGCAGTCTGGGGCCTCCCCATGCCACACACACTGCCCCATTTCTCCTTCCCACTAGCCTGGTATCTTCCCTCTTCCTGATTTCAGCTCAGTCCTCTGCAATGCAACCAACGGCAAGTAATAAGTAATGGTTCCGCTAAGTACTCCTAACAGAGAGCCTCTTTAAAATCTCCCCCCAAAGGGTTACAAAGTAGCTTCTTCTATGCATGCATCGCCACCACTGGCTTAAGTTTCACTTTACAGATGGGGAAACTGAGGCCCAGAGAAGCTCTGGGGAGTTTAATCATACCTATGAATGAAAGTAAAAGATCCACATTTGTGACCTTTTTTTTTTTTTTTTGGCAGGGGGTGGGGCTGGGGGGGAGGAGTGCAAAATTAAGCATGAACTTTGCTCAGACTACTCCAGGTTGTGGATGCTCCGTCCTCTGGGCCTCCTTCCCTGGCTTCTGTCCTGGTACCTATTGTTTGCTTCCAAGTCCAGCCTTCTCTTTGCTTCAGCTGTGAGCTCCTGTTCCTCTCTCATTACATTGTATCCTTGTATCAGCACCCCACCCCATTCATCTGTGAGCCTCTGGGGGCAGCCATCCGTTCTCTAAAGCTCTGGAGCCCTGGCACCACGCCCCACCTGGCACACAAGGGAGCCCCAGCTATCTCTGTTTAGCAAAGTGAGCACAAGGGAGGGAGGCCCTGGAAGAGACTGACTGGGTGAGGTCAAGGTGATCTCTCACTTGTGGCAATGAATGTCTAAGTGTCCAGGAGGTTAGAACTCGAGGCCCCATGTGGACAGACAGGCTACCACTGGGTGAGATTCTGGTATGTGGCTTCTGGTGGCTTCAATGATTGCCACCTGTTAAGGGGCTATGCTACAAGCTGGGAGGCTGGCAGAGAGCATGGCTTCACAATAAAAAGAAACCAGAGACCCAGCCACAACTGAGAACAGAGCTTTGGTCCTCTTGAGTTTCAGTTCCCATGGTGGCAATGTTGGGGCTGTGAAAGGATCAAATCACATGATCCCCATGGAGACTTGCAGAGATCAAGCACAGAGTACGTGCTCAATAAATTATAGCAATTGTCATGAGCAACCACATGTGATATGGAACGTATGCCAGTGTATGCTGTGAAATGTGAGGGAGGCTCCTTCCGTGAGGGATGGTTAGCTGTCCCTGGCGTCCACGACATCCCACTTCTGTAGTGGTTTGAATATGCTTGGCCCAGGGAGTGGCATTATTAGGAAGTGTGACCTTGTTGGAGTAGGTGTGTCACTGAGGGTGTGGGCTTTAAGACCCTTTTCCTAGCTGTCTGGAAGTCAGTTTTCTTTCTCCTAGCTGCTTTCAGAAAAATGGGTGGAACTCTAAGCCCCTCCAGTCCCTTGTCTGCCATGCCGCTGCCCTGTAAGCCAGCCCCAATTAAATGTCCTTATACGAGTTGCCTTGGTCATGGTGTCTGTTCACAGCAGTAAAGCCCTAACTAAGACAACTTCCAAACCCACCAGAGCCAAAGCAGAAGAAGCATTTGTATGTGAGTGGGTGAGCAAGCGTGGCTGTTCTGCCTGGAGAGTGCTCAGAGTTTCAGACTTGTTGCCAAAGTCTGTCAACACACTAGAGGAAGACAGGGTATATAGTTAATCCCCAATGCTGAGGAGCAGAAGCAGGAGGAAGGAGAGTTCAAGACTAACCTTGGCTACAGTGAGGACTCCTGCTCAAAGATGCCATGTCTATCAAAAACATACAAGGGCTGAAGAGGTGGTTCAGTTGGTAAATTGTTGGCTATGCAATATGGAGCCCACGTGAAAAGCGGGCTGTGGCCGGTCACACCTCGAGAGGCAGAGACAGGAGAGTCCTTGGGCCTTGCTGTTCAGTCTAACTGAATGGCAAGCTCCCGTTTCAGTGAGAGATGCGCTCAATCCAGGGTGAGAAGCCATTGAGGGAGACACTGGCAGGGATCTGCAGCCTCTGCCTGCACACATGTGCACACACATGAACTCACACAGAGACCGTCACACACCCACAAAGAACACATAGGACAGCACATACAGCAACAAAAAATAAACAAGGAGGGAAGATGAACAACTGAGCTGGGCTTGGTGGTGGCAGCTCCGGCTGTTTATCTCAGCATGGGGACCTCTGCGAGCTTGAGGCAAGCCTGTTCTACATGCCAACTCCAGGTTAGTCAGCAGAGAGTGAGACCCTGTCTGAAAAGATGAAAGAGGAGGAGGAGAAGGAGGATCTGGTGGGTGGAGGAGCAGCAGCAGGAGGAACAGGAGGAAGAGAGAAAACAGCGGAGAGCGGGAAGGGAGAGGAGAAACGAGGTCTCTCGCAGACCTGTGGGTAGTGAGGCTTTCAGACTCACTGGTTCTGTTTTGCTCACACTCACTCATCTCCACTCCCTTTGAATGAGGGGGATTCTGGCAAGGGAAACAGAGCCGCGCTGCGGTGGACTCAGCAGAGCGCCCCCTAGTGCACACTGAAGGGCGCCACTCCAGGCTCTGTCTTACTTCAGTGTTGCTGATGCTGAAATAAATACTCTGCGGTTTGAAATGTGCTTCTCCGGGCAGCAATGTGTACGGACGGCTCACTTTCTTATGGGAGGGTCCATCTTCTTTTTATTCTTTAATGTCACTTTCTAAGCATCTGCTGTCAGCCTGGGCAGAAGGTGGGGTGTGGGGAGGTGGGGACAGTCTCTTCCCTGGCATCTCGTCCATGTGGGTGCAGGTTCAGTGCGAGCTCTCCTCTCGCCTCTGTTTGCTCTTTGCGCCCTCCCTTTTAAGTGTTTGGAAGAAACCTCGAGTCTGACAGACAGCCTCTCTGTGGGCACTGTGGCTTCTCTTCCCGGCTCACCCCAACCTGGAGACCTATCCTTATCAACAGCTAGTCACATGAGAGGGTCTTGCGTGGAGAAAGGGCTTCTTCACCTTGTGAGAAGCCAGTGCGGGCTGTGGTGATCCCAGCACTTGGAGAGTTCAGGAAGCAGGAGCCTGAGTTCCAAACAGCTTCAGCTCCCCGTCTCAGAGACCAAATAAACATGATGCTGTTCACAGAGTCATCACAGGTGTGCACTGGTGCTCATGTGTACTGACAATTCACACGACAGTTCACACACACACACACACACACACACACACACGAACATCAACTAAAGTTTTAGCAAAGTTACAGTTATACAGGAGCAGCTAATGCCAGGGCTCTGCTACCAACATAATGCCTAGTACCCAGTGCGTGCTGTTAGATTCCAGGGAGAGGATCTCACGTGGTAAGTGCTTCCACACTCAAATAAGTAGATGTCAAAGAGACACAATGAAGCTTTTGGGGGCAAGGCGTATGCATATTCCTACATGTCAAGGGTGTACTGATTTCCACATTATCAAATTGTTTAAATTAAATTTGAATAGTTATTTTGTGTATGTGTGTGCGTGGTGCTGAGATTGCAACCCAGGGCTTTATGCTAAGCAGCACTCTAGCATGTAGCTACTCCACAGTGCATTAGCTCGTGTGTGTGTGTGTGTGTGTGTGTGTGTGTGTGTGTGTGTGTGTGTGTAGCATTTGCATTTGTTTGTGTGTGTGTGTGTGTGTGTGTGTGTAGCATTTGCATTTGTTTGTGTGTGTCCCCCAAGACAACAGCCATCTTGGAGCGCTCACTTCACCCGTACTCACTAACTGCTGGTATTGGTTGCTCTTGAGCAATCGTAAACTTTAGTGTGTCCTGAGCACACTGTGTCAGTGGGTCTGGGCACCGGGGCACACGTGTCAGGTGGGCTTGTTGACTGGCACAGCCCCTTAAGGAGGAATGCGAGGCTCCGAGGCCCTCACCTGAACATCCAGCCGCTTGCTGTATGCAAGTGTCCTAAGCAGGAGGGCTGCAGTATGCAAACTGGGCTCTCCCTCTGCGGGGCCATAGCCTGCTCTCTGCTGCACACAGACTTTGAAGGAGGAGCAGATACTCCTCATGAGTGTTCTGTGAGGGAGGAGCACCCACACATTTTACCTGTGCTCTGTGAGGAAACCTTGGTTGAATTCTGTCTCCACTGGACCTTAGGGGGGCTGGGAAGAAATTTTAGGAAAAAAAAGTGTGCATACACATCTCTGAGACCCTATAACAAAAACATTAGACTATGTCTTAAAACAATCCTTGATACCCCTCCCCCAGGCACTCCTCTCAACCGGATTCCAAGCTTCAAAACAAAGAAACAAAGAAACAAACAAGGAAACAGCGAGCAGCTCGGCAGAGAAGGCTCAGCTGGTAAAGTGCTTGCTCTGAGGGCCTGAGTTCGGATCCTCAGCACAGGGGAAATGCTGCACGGGCGGGAGCTGCACTGCACGCTGGTCAACCAGGCACGGGTGTTTGTGGCGGCAAGTGAGTCCAGGGAGCTCCGGGTTCACTGAGAGATGTGTCTCAGATAAAGTGGAGCGACATTGACCCCTGGCCTCCACCACGTGCAATGTGTGCACACACTTGGGTTTGTACAGACTCAGATACAAGAGGGTTTTTAAAACAGAAGGCACCTCATAAGTGAATCTGTACTGTTATAGTTCTCCTCTCCTCTTGCTCTGTGTGTGCACATGTGTGTGCACATGTGTGCATGTGTGTGCGAGTATGTTGGTGATGAAACGCCAGGGCTTTGTGAATGCAAGTGCTCTGCCCAAACCAGATTTGTTTTTGTTGTGGTGGTATTGTTTTTTGAAAGAGGGTCTTATATGTAGCCCAAGCTGACTCTGAACTCCCATCCTCCTGCCTCAGCCTCCCCAAAGTGCTGGTTTTACAGGCAAGTACCACCGAACCTGCCCGTGTTCTAAGACATCATCTTCCCAGCCTTGCTCTCTTCCTCCCTCTCCCCGCTTCTTGCTTTTGTGGGTGTGATTCCATGAAAATAAAACTTCACATGCGAACACCATTATCTTATAAACAATGCGAAGAACGGGCAGGATAGGAGTGAAAACTTCCGACAGCTTCCCCACTGTTTCCATTACAAAACACCATTGCTGAACTCCCTTCTGTTGCCTGGTGATGCTGTATACGAGAAATGCCTCGGGGTCACACCTGCATTTTAATGTGCAACCCCAGCCTGACATGTCACAAGCATGGATATTCACCTGTGTGTGTGTGTGTGAACACACACAATATTATTTTATTTATTTATTTATTTAGAGACAGGGTTCCTCTGTGTAGCCCTGGCTGTCCTGGAATTTGATTTGTAGACCAGGCTGGCTTTGAACTCAGGGATTGCCTCTGCCTCCTGAATGCTGGGGCCACCACTTACCAGTCTTACAGCCTGTTGTTTGAGACAAGTTCTTTCATTCAACTAGACAGGTAGATGAAGGATCCTCTTGTCTCCCTTCCCCATCTTTGGGGTTACAGACCTTCACTAGCATGTTCCTCTGCACCCTCCACCCCCCAAAATGTAGGTGCTGGGAGTCTGAAGTCAGGCCTTCACACTTGCCCAGCAAGACCTTTTCTGGCTTAGCCACGTTCGCAGTCCTTCCAGTCACTACTTTGCCAAGGAGGACTGACTGACTACCTTCCGTGTTTGTATAGTGCATTCTCTCCCTGGGTGGCAATGTGGCTTTGGGACATGACTCCAAGCAGGGCAGCGACTCTCAGAACGTGGCCTGGGGACACGAAGCTTGTTAGAAACACGAATGACAAGGCCCTCTCCCAGAGGATTGGGGTGCAGGAGCTGCGTTTTAAGCACTGCATAGTCAGCCTCGTGAGACTCACTACTGTGCAGTCAGGATTCTGACCCGGGCCCACAACTCTCTTCTTCCGTGGTCTCCCTTCCAGCCTGCTCTGGTTTGATTGGCTCCCCCTCCCGCCGGAGGGTCCAGTCTCTCAGGAGCACTTCATCAGGACCTGATTCCGTCTCAGACAGGTTTCCACAAAGGAGATCAAGCTGTCTGTCATATTCCACAGGATGCTGATCCCGGAGCTGGAGTCCTCAAAGGCACTTTGAGTACCGTCTGGTTGGTACGTCCTTTTTGAGAATGCAAACCGAAGTTCTGTGGTGTAATGGAACAGGCACGCCCGGGGCCACCTCTGCACCAGTACCTGGCTGCGTTCTCACCAACGCTGCCTCTGGGCCACGTGACCCGTTTCAGTTAGGGGTGAAAGGAGGCTCATTGTCAAATCAGGATCTAAGTCTGGGCAGGGCTTCCTCTCTTCCTTTTAAAAACTGCGAGCGAGGACTGCAGCTGACTCTGGGTGTGGAGTCGGTGTGGGGCAACAGCGGTTCTTTCTTTAGGGCGGGCTCGGAGGATTTTAAGGATCAGGAAAACGTGCCCTGAGGCCAGCTAGGTGCCATTCAGCTAAGAAGCTCTTTCGGCAAGATGTGCAAGTGACCCTTCCAGATTGCGACCTCTCCCAGAAGTGAAAGTACCCAAGACGGAACTGGGACGCTGAAAGATCGAGGCTGGACTATGCGCGGTCACTTTGCTCGAGGGAGGAGTGGAAAAGGGGTTAGTTTGAAAACCGAAAGAAAACAACTCGCCCAGCCAGCCGTGCTGGGAAAGAATTAGAACGTAAGCTCAGGTCTCACGACCTGGGACCTTTCATGGTCACTCCGGAAAAGTGGTCTCACCTAAAAAGGCTTTTAAAGTCCACGCGGAAAGAGAGCAGTGGCAGGCACGGACGGGGTTCGAACCCGTGATCTTCGGTTTACGAGACCGACGCCTTACCACTTGGCCACCGCGCCTGTATTAAAGCAGAACGCGCGTGAGTCTCTATGCTGGCGCCACTCCCGTGAGCTCGCCTGCCGGGCCGAGTGCGCGCACGAGCCGAGCGCAGCCGCCTCACTGCTCGCCGCGGGAACGCGGCTCGGGCACGCGCCTGCTCCGCCGCCTCGCGGCTCTGCGCCGGTGGCCCGCTCCAAGTTCCCGCAGACAGGCGCGGAGGCGGGTCGGCAGAGCTCGCGCGGGGCGTGTCTGGCATCTCCGTGTCGATAGTTCGAATCCCAGCTCCGTCAGTGGAGGAGTGTTTTTTCTCCCTCTCCACAGGGAACGGAGCTATGGTGGCCAGCAGTCACCGTTAGTGCGGCCTCGGCTGCCCGCCTCAGTGCTGTGAATCGGTGCGTCGATTTTGCAAAATAAAAAGTCCCAACTAGCTTAGGCTGCTTCTATCTCGCGTAGGGACTATCTCGAATATCAGTATCAATATCAAAAACATTTGTTAGAAATGCGACTTGTGCTGGGGTTGTTCCGTTTGGGTTTACATCACAAAGGACTCTTACTTGCCCAGGTCTGAGCTGCAGAGGTTTGGATCGTTAATGTATACGTTTCTGTTCATGGATTCAGAGGTCTTTATTTTTCTGTTAGTGCACTGCTCTTTGCCTTATTCGGTGCCTTGCAATAGATGAGACAGTATAATCACCGCAATTGTTTGGAAAATACAAACGTCTACTGCTCATTTGCATACTGAACATTACTACTGAATGAGTTGTGTGTGCCAAACAAGTACCGTAATACCAACGCTGTGCACAGATGGGCTTTCTCGTATGCCTTATTAAAAGCTGCCTTTCCCCAATGGCTGTTTTCATGTGATTGATTGAGTCTGTGACTGGGAGTTAGCCGTTGGGGGGCCTGCGCCCCCCTTTTTCTGCCAGTGGGATCTGCTTCCTGTGTCTCTGTGGCTCCAGCCAGTATTACACAATCAGATAGTAAGTAGGGCCGTGTGTTAGGAGCATCCACAGCCCAGCCTGTGTAGCAGAGGCAAGGACCAGAACCTTAATTTAACAAGTCAGGATGGTTTATGTCTGACATCTCAGTCTCTGAGAGGTTGAGGCAGGAGGACTGCCTGAGTTGGAATCCAGCCTAAAATACATAGTGAGTTCCAGGCCTGGGCTACAAAATTGAGACTTTGTCACAAGAAAACAAACCCCAAGACCAAATTTATCCCTTTGCTCAGAGGAAAGCATTTGAGCATAGGAAGGCATGGGAAAATACCCATCTTTTAAAAATTAAAATTAAATCTTTAAATATTCATAAGCGTGCAATGCCAGCACCAGAGACGTGGACACTTGGGCCTGCAGAACAGGTCCTCAGCACAGTACCAGGTCCTAGCCTGTGGGCTTCCCTTTCAAGTGGTTCTGCAGATGGCCTTGCCTTGCGCCTTCCCAGCTCCAGGCAAGCTTCACCACCGTTGAGCTGCCAGCAGCCCCTCTGGAGGTCACTCGGAGCAGGTCCCTTCTCAAAGGCCAGCATGTTCTTGTTCAAGTCTACTGAAAGAACTCAAATTCATCTGAAATTTTCTTCGTCTCCCCAGGCCTCTGGCTTAGAGGGGTCTGAGGACAGGAGGCATAGAAGGTTCCCAAGTGCTCAGGGAGGACCTCTGCTGGCGTTGTTTCCTGCTGTTTGGAGGCAAGGACCCTCCCCACTCTCTCTCTCCCTCCTTTCCTCCCTCCCTATCCCTCCTCTCCATCCCTCCTTCTCTCTTTCTCTTCCTCCCTTCCCCCCTCTCTCTTCCTCTCCCCCATCCTTCTCTCTCTCTCTCTCTCTCTCTCTCTCTCTCTCTCTCTCTCTCTCTCTCTCTCTCTAGCCAAGTGTCACTTGTTTCATCTGTGTGGCTGAGTTGCTAAAGTTCAAGCAATTTCTAAGCTTCTACATTTCCTTTGTGTTAAAGAGAAATCTCTCCACCACCCCCCCACTTTGGAAAAAATACACGATTTTCTGTTTTCTTCTTGTACCTCTGTCCTGGTGCCTATGTCCAAAGTAGGTTTGGTCTGTTTGGTTTTCTGTGTTGTTTGTTTTTATCTATGGGGCTGGAGAGGAGGCTCAGTGGTCACAGTTGCTTGATGCTCAGTCATGATCCCAGCACCCATGTTGGACACCTCTAATCACCTAAATCCAGCTCCAAGGAGTCCACAGCCTCCTTTAACCTCTGTGGTCATCTACATATAGACGTGCGTGTGTGCGTGCGTGCGTGCGTGCGTGTGTGCGTGCGTGTGTGCGTGTGTGCGTGTGTGTGTGTGTGTGTGTGTGTGGTCTGGGGTGTGTATGAGGTTAGCACACACAAACAGATCTGGAAACTTAGTACTTGATTTTGCGGTGTTGGAAGTGGGAGCGAGGCCATGGTTATTCTAGACAGAAGCTCTGCCCTGGAGCTGCGCCCCGGCCCGATGAGGCTACAAAATACCTGGCAGGAGCTTCCTTTCTTCTCTTGCGGCATATGGCTGGTGAACATGTGCGCTACGTGTACGTGGTAGATGCGCCGTGGGAGCAGTCTACCATGGGAGACCGACCGGTGGCTAAGTTGTAATGGCCACTGTGATGATGTCTCTGAGGAGGATACTCTCTTCAGTCGGCTCCCGCAGCTGGGCTCCCTGAACCTCCATCTTTAGCCCCCATTAAAGTACGATTGGCACCAAGGGTCCAGCAAAGGCTGTGGGGATGCTCACCTGGGATTTTCCCACGGTGACTGGACTAAGCCTCGCGTGATTCTGCGCAGGCTCTCCCTGCCCTCCCTCAAACCTTGCTAAAGGCTGACTGACTCAGCAAGTGTGGCAGACCCTGGGTTCTGCACTGATATCTTCCCAGACACTCTTGCTGCTGGCTCTGCACCTCGGCGGAGAGCCTCTTCAAGTGGCTTGCAGGGTTCTTGGAGAGATCTGTTTGCTTGCGTGTGGAGTGGAAAAACCACCAGGCCTCCGAGTTTAGGCCACGTGATGGCTTTTCCCCATTACCCTAAGTACTCACATCATTTCGTGCTTGCTTGTGAGCTCTCTGCTCCTCTTTCGGGGGAGGAGGCGGGTCAGCATTGAAGGTGATGGACAGCTTAGGATCCAGACCCAGGTGGGTGGGAGCAAC
Organism: Micromys minutus; assembly: GCF_963924665.1. Classification (NCBI taxonomy): domain Eukaryota; kingdom Metazoa; phylum Chordata; class Mammalia; order Rodentia; family Muridae; genus Micromys; species Micromys minutus. The sequence continues at coordinate 25,985,511 of NC_137966.1, read as the reverse complement.
TCCATCCTTGGTGTTGGCATCTCAAAGGCCTGGCACGAGGCATTCTTGTGAGTTGTCTGAGTCAGGGAGCCGAGTTAGGGATATGGGCCAAGTGATGTTTGCTGCCTTATAGCTCCACCAGATGAGGTGTCCCAAGCACCTGACGGCTTCCACATCCTGCCTTCTATGTTAGCTAGCCTAGTGGTCAGGTGATAGGATATTATATTGTTTTCATTTTTATTATCCTGATGATTTCTTTCCTGTGCTTGTTAGCCATGTGTTCTATCTTCTTTCATGAAGTTTTGACTCAAAACTTTTGCCCGTATTTATGACTTATAATTATATTGAGTCATACATGTTCTTTGTATATTGTGAGTGCAGGTTTTATAAGGTATATGTATTGTAAAATTTCTCCAGATCTTGCATTTTGTGTGTGTGTGTGTGTGAAATGAGTGTGCACACATGTGTATGTGATGGTCTCAAGCTTGCTAAGGACTCTTGATTCTCCTGACTCCAGTTCCTCAGTGCAGGGGTTTATAACCACCATGCCTAGTTTCTCTCCTCCTCTTCCTTTCTGCCATCTCCCTTTCCCCTCCTCTTTCCTCCTCCTCTTCTTCTTCCCTTCTTTTCTTTCTCCCTTTCAAGTCTTTGCTTCCAAATTTATTTCATTGCTGTCTCGTAATGTGATTCCCCTGTGACTCTCGGAGGAGGGAAATACTTTCCTTTTCATACTCCATTTAAGTAAGTCACCCATGCCTCACTCTGGATTGTGTGTCATCTGCAGATCTGCACGTATGTGTTGTCTGTATAACCAAAGATCCAAAACTTGGGAAGGAGTGGATGACAACAGCTTCCAGACCCTTCCTTAAGAGACACAGGTGATCACCCCCAAATGCAAAGACGGGCAAAGCACGTTTTATCCCCTCACAGGAATGGAGTTCTTGTGAGACGCGCTGTATTACCTCACCTAGTCACTCTGAAGCTCCACCCCGGAAAGAATCCACTGAAGCCGGTTCATTCCAGAGCCTGAGCAAGGTCAGCCCGGCAGTGACGAGCTGTTCAAAGGACATGCAGGCTATCTGAGGTGCAGCATCCTCGTGGGGTGTTGGCATCAGGTTGCTGTCAGGAACCTGTGTAGGCAGAGGGGGAGGGAGAGCAACGGGATGCAGCTGCTGCTCCCACCACAGCAGATGTGGCAGAGAGCGCCCCTGTTCCGTCTATCCAAAGACACAGTCGCTATGAGCCAACTTTTATTGGCTTTATCTTAGTTTTGTTTATGTGAATATGTATGTGGAAAGGTGCAGGCCTCTGATCTCCTGGAGCTGTAATTGCAGGCAGTGTGAGTTTCCCACGGGTGCAGGGAACTGAACTTGGATGCTCTGAGAGAACATCAGGGGTGTGTTTCCACTGAGCCATCTCTTCAGCCTCAGGTACTGATTTTGTGCTGACCTTCCTTCCCCCCTCCCAAATTTTCCCCACAAACACCATCGTGGTGTTTCCCATCATTTTATTGTTCGGATCCCTGGACGCACAGCCTGGTTGGCTCTGTGGATTATGTACTTTCCTCACCACTGACAAAATGGCTGACAGAAATAACGTAAGACAGAAATTTGTCTTGGCTCATGGTTTCAGGGGACACAATCTACCGTAGCCAGAAGGACCTGATGGGTGTTGAAGCTCGGTCTGCAGGTGCAAGTGACTGAAACACCAGCTGCTTGCATCTTGGGGTTTTGCAAAGCACAGTTCAGACAGGAAACAAAAGCAGGCGGGGGAAGCAGCTCATTGGGTGCTTGCCTGGCACACACGAGCCATGGGTGCATAAAACTCAGTAGAGTGCTCCATGCTTATAATCTTAGCACTGAAGAGGAAAAGGCAGGAGGTTTTAATACAAGCTTGTCCTTATCTATATAGCAAATCCAAGGCTAGCCTGGCTGCTAGCCTTGTCTCAGAAAGAAAAAAAGTCCCCAAACAACAACATATGAAAACAGGTGGGCCGGATGTGCTGGCTCATACTTCTAGTGCCAGCACTCAGGAGGCATAGGCAAGTGAATCTCTTTGAGGCCAGCCTGGACTGTACAGAGGGTTCCAGGTTGGCCAGTGCTACACAGTGAGACCCCGTCAAAAAACCAAAAACAACCCAAAACAGGCATCACCTTCCACATGCACCCTGAGCAACACACCTCTGCTGGATAGGTGATTGGCACCGAAGGCCACACCACAGTGTAGCAGCTGAGGACAACGTGGGGACAGGTTCACACTGCAGCTGTGACAGCAGCCCAGCCAGATTACCTTTGGTCCGATTTTATTCGTCACCAGGTGCTGCAAATCCAGCAGCCCACTGTAAGTTTTTAGTAATCCCCCGGTTGCTGGCCACCGAGGTTGCTCCCATTTGTCTTCATGGCAGAACCGGTACACACCCTGGAGCATGTGTGGTGGGGTCTCAAGCAAGGGCACAGGCTCACTGTTTTCCTGAGGTAGATTTTCATTAATTTTTCACTAAGTAAGCAGTAGTTCGGTGAGTTCTGTGACCAGCTCCACACCACGCCATACTGCAGGAGAAAGACTGGCGTTCGCTCTGGCTTGAGCCCCTCAGTTTTGGATTGTGTGGAGTTAGGGAACAGACAGAAACAACCAGCCCCATGCTTTATATGACAATGTCGCCAAAGCTGACATGTGTACCAGATTAAACCAAACCCGTGTCTTGGGATCTTAGAACAAGGAACTTGGGAAGAAACATTCGTGCGTGTCCAGAACTCATTTGCCGCCAAGTGTGTTGTCACCATTCGCTGGGTGCCTTGAATGACAGTTGGTGTGCCTCCGCATGAAGGACAGAACTATCTCTCTTCAGTTAGATCCGGCAGTACACAAATCTCACATTCTCTGAACTTTATCCATATTGGTCAGGAGTTTTCCCCCCTTCCCTATGTGTTTGTGTGCTTTGTCTGTGTGTGGGCAAGGACGGGTGTGGAGAACCAGGGTTGATGCACCTTTCTTATAACTGAGCCAGGGCCTCTCATCAAACCCACAGCTTGCCAGCCTGGCTTCTGTGCAGACTGTGTCTCCTGAGACTGACACTCTGTGTGTGCAGACACACCTACTGGGTAGTACAGTACCCAGTAGATGGCTACTGGGATCTGAACTCAGGTCTTCAAGCTTGTGTGGCAAGCACCTAATCAGCCTGGGGATGTCACTTTGATAATTACACAGACCATGTTTTAGATCACTACTATATACAGGGCTCTCTCCATCTTCTACATACATACACATACACGCACACACATGCACAAACATGCATACACAACCACTACTCAAAATGGCAGTCTTATTCCAAATAGTTTCTTATGTTAGCGCAGGCGTCTCTCTTATGTTGGGGCCCATCCCAGGGACAGCTTATACCATAAAAGCTTATGCACAGGCACAGGCTGGGTGGTTGGTTCCGGTCCGAGCTTGTTCTGGGTCACTATACAAAGCACTTGTACTGACCTCTATCGTGACTGGTTTCCAAGGGCACAGAACATAAGAGAATATGCAATCTTTGCATTAGAAAGCTTCTTAGTAACCGTAGAAACGTATGAGGAAGTCACTAGTCAGGTAACCTGTGCTGAGGCCTTGACATCCTACCTAGGCCCTAACATAGCATCTAGGTCTTAATATTTTACCTAGACCACCGGCTGGGGACAAGTGTTCAAATACATGAGCCTGTAGGGGTTGTTTCCACTCAAACACAACACACAGTGACTTACTTCAAGGTTGTGGCCATGCTCCTTCAAATGACACAGTCTCCTCTTCCGTGCTGGGCAAATCTAACACATGCACACACGCCCGGCAGATCTCCTTCATTTGTCAGCATGTGACTGCATGTGACCACACTGTGTGCCGGTGGCCCTTGAGCAATCTACCTCGGCTCTTTCAGGCATGCACCTGTGGTGGGCGTCGGTCGTGTGCTAGCTCTGGTTGCTTGTTTGGAACTTCCATGATCACTTCCACAGTGCCTGCGTCAGATCTCACTCCTCCTGCTGTGACTACAGCTCCCTCCCAGCTTCAGCTCTCTCCTTGGTGATGGCCATTCAAGTAGAAGGAGACTTTCTGTGCTGTGATAAACCAAAAGCAACAGGGGGCAGAAAGTTTACTTCACCTATAGTCTCACAGTTCATCACGATGGAAGTCAGGGCAGGACCTGGAGGTGGAACTGAACAGAGACCATGGATGGTGCTCATGGCTTGGTCCCAATGGCGCCCCCAGCCTCTTGCTGTATAGCACCCAGGACCACCTACTCCGGGGTGGCATCACCCACAATGAGCTGGGCCCTCCTAAGCCAGAACCTAGCACAAGCAACCTGATGGGGACATTTTCTCATTTGAGGCTTTATTTCCCAGTTGATTCTTGTGTCGAGTTGACAAAACAGAACCTCAATATAGCCTTTATATTTGAGACGGAATCTTACACCATAGCCCAGGCTGACCTTATCACTCATGGTAATCCTCCTGCATCAGCTGCTCTCAAGCTGGAACACAGAGGTGAGTTACTACATTCTGCTCATGCAATTTTGATTTGTATTTTCCAGTTGGCAAAAAATGTTGAACGTGTTTTCTATACATGTATGATCATTTGTGTTTTTTGAGGCCTGCCTGCTCAGCAGATTTTCACTCTAACCATTCTGATACCATGAAGTATAGTTGAGGCTGGCTGAGAACCCATGATCCTCCTGCTTCAGCCTCTTGGATTATAGGCTTGTGCCACTAAGCCCAGCCGACTGTGATTTTTTTTTATTTGTTTGTTTGTTTGCTTTTGAGATAGGATTTCTCTGTGTACTGGCTGTCCTGGAACTCACTCTGTAGACCAGACTGGTCTTGAACTCACAAAAATACCTGCCTCTGCCTCCCTAGTGGCTTTGCGTGTTTATTTTTAACCTACATTTGAGGTGGTATGTGTGTGTATGTGTGTGTGTGTAGTATGTGTATGTAGTATATGTGTGTGTGTAGTATGTGTATATGTAGTATGTGTGTATTTGTATGTGTGCAATATGTGTGTATTTGTGTGTGTGTGTTTGCCTGCATATGTGAGTTTATATCTGGTGTGTGTGTATGGTATATACGTATGTGTAGTATGTGTGTGTGTGTGTGTGTGTGTGTGTGTGTGTGTGTGTGTATGGTATATACGTATGTTTAATTTGGGGGTAGGCAATACAATGTCTACATTCTGAGACTCTTCCTATCACTTTTGGACCATTTCATATTAATATGAATATGGGTGGACTTAAATTTATCATTTTGCTATGTACCTTTCATTTCCCCATAATTTTTAGTATTTTTTCTTTCTTCCTCCTCTATTATCTTTGGGTTTATTGATGTTTTTAATGTACTATCATATAGTCCAGACTGGCCCTGAACTTCCTGTTTAGCTAAGAATGACCTTGAACTTTCGGATCCTCTTGTCCTGCCAAGCTACCTGCAGGGACTATGGACATTTGCAACCACATCAAATTTCCGTGGGATTGGGGATTGAACCCAGGGCTTTGCACATGCAAGACAAGCAGTCAGCAGGTTGCACTTCCTCTCACTTGGCTTATTAGTACAACTCTTTTTCCTATTGGTATAGCATTTGCTGTGAGGGTCACTGTATCTGTCCCCGGCTGTTTTTGCTGTAAGGCTAGTAAATCAATTGAAGAAAAGTGTGAACACTGAGTAACAGTATGCCCCCACCCCTCGCCTGAGCGGACGCTGTTTCTCTCATGTTTTGTTTTCTAAACTTATTTTGGCTTAGTTGTCAATGATCTCTTTTAAAAGTAAGACTTTTACATTTATTCCGTGTGTGTATGCAGTGTGTGTGCACATGTGTGTGTGCAGAGAGGGACACTGCACCTTGCTTTGTCACTCTCTGGACTATGCCCTTGACAGGGTCTCTTAAAGGATCCAAAGCCAGACTGGAAGCCGGCAGTCCTTGTCTCCAGCCCTCAGTGCTGGGGTCAGGCTGTTGTGTGACATTCTTTCTGAAGAGATACGAACACACACACTCACCCCAGATAAGTAACCAAATCAGACAAAAGTGAGGTTCTACCAAAGTCCAGCTTGGGAATCAGTGAGTGTTTCTGAGCTTATTTATAGGAATGTGGGTGAGGGGTTAATTTATAGGGGCAGAAATGACTCACCAAAAGCCTACCTAGCATGAGTGACAGCTCATGAAATCTGGAAACCTGTAGTGTACTGTGACAATGTGCTGGCAGCTCTGATGTCTCAGTGTATTTCAGCAGTCCTTACTGCTTATACACACATGGGGAGGGAAAGGCCTAGTGAGTCTGGTCAGCTTCAGGAACTTCCTGAAGCCATTGAATTGCATACCACTTGATCTTAACAAGCTTTGCTGAAGAATAGAATGTCTCACTTCTCCTTAGAACATCCTGTATTTCACACAGCTCCCTTCCGAGATGAAAAGTTTTACCTCCGAAGAAATTGCTATACAGCATAGGCTTGCGGTGGTGTGGATAAGAACAACCCCCTTAGGCTCATATATTTGAACTCTTGGTCCCTCAATGATGGAACTGTTTAAGGAGTAGGAGGTGAGGCCTTATCGGAAGAGTTGTGTCACTGGCTCTTGAACCAGGCCCGATCGCTTCCTTTTCTGCCTCCTGTCTGCAGTCAAGATGTGAGCTCTCCTGCAGGCAACACTCAGCATCACGCGACGGTCAAGGACTAACCCTCTGAAACTGTAAGCAGGCCGCATTAAATGCTTCCTTTTATAAGTTGTCTTAGGCCTGGTGTTTCATCACAGCAACGGAACAGTATTTAAAACAAAAGCTGGTACCAGGAGAAGCATTCTGCTCTGACAGGCACGACCATGCTGTTGTTTGGAGAAATAGGAAAGACTTTGCAACTTTGGACTAGAAAGTAGCTGACTGTTGTAACTGAGATAAATGGGCTGTTGTTGCAGCCCATGGAAGATGGTAGTGCTGGGAGCAGTGTGGACTGTGTAGGTCCAGCTCAGGAGGGTTCGTGATTTTCAGGCTGAAGAAATCCCCCAAGCCTACTCTTTCTATAGCTTTCCAGGGTTAGCTTTAAGCTTCTCTTTTTAAAATTATCACAAGTTATTAATTGTACAAGCAATGGGTTTAATATAAAATCTTTACTTGTGATTACTATGAATACTCTATTGTTGATTTTATTTTCCCACATTTCCCCCTCCTGTCCCCTTTCCCACTGGACCAGAGATTCTCCTTCCCCTTCTAATTTTAACCTTTTTTTTAAGTCTAGATTTTGCATCTGAGTGAAAACTTGTTTTCCGAGCCTGATTGTTTCAGTTTACATGACAATCTCCAGTTCCACCCATTTTTCTTCACAGATATTGTTGTGAGGTTTGCTTAAGTCCAACATAAATCCAACATAACTCAAACACCAGGTCAGTGCAGATGACAAATTTATTGTAATCAAGTCGCTATTGATGCATCATGGCTACAGAACAGATTTAGGTTGAAGTACGACCCAGAAGGAATGCTGTATAGCATATCTAAAGGATGAAACCATAAAGCAAAGGGGAGCCGGTGGGCTGTAGCACTGTCCAATCATATTTGACGTAAGGGGTTGAGCAAGGGAGTTTCCACCAATCAGGATAGGAGCTGGTCCTGGGCCTGGGAACATAAACTTGTTTGACCCTGCTGGTAAGATGGAGAAGTTGTCCTTAAGCTGCCTGGGCTCAGACACTGTTCTCTGATAATAGAAGCTGTTTGACTATTGGGAAGTCCCAGCTCCCCTGGGGCCTGGGACCTTGAACTTAGTTTCTTCCTATGGTTAAGTAGAGTCTGAAAATGAAATGGTAGCTTGTTTTATGTGTCCCTACACAATACAATGTCATCTTTACTGACTGAGGTGTGCGTTTATCTTATTTATTCCTAGTCCATTTATTTGTTGGTGGACACCAAGGATGATTCCGTAACTCAGCTGCTGTGACACAGATGTGGTAGGTGTCTCTATGTGCTGCTGAGTTGGATGCCTTTAGGTTATGGTAGGAGGGATGTAGCTGGACCCCCTGATAGTCCTACAGTGCATTTTTGAAGACCCTCCGTGTCAGTATCAATAGTAGCTGCTGTAATTTACATTCCTGAAAACAGCAGATAAGGACTCCGGCTTCCTTCCAGCATCCTCGCCTTCATTTGCTGTCATGTGTGTGCATGTTTAAGAGTGCAGGTGCACATATACCATGGCATGTGTGTAGAGGTCAGAGGTCACTTCCTCCCACCGTGTCTGACATAGTGACTCTTGGGCTCTGCTGCTTATGCCAGGGTATATGTCCAACTCATGAGCTTCCAGGGAGCCTCCTGGAAGTGCCTCACCCCACACAGGAGTGTTGGGTTACAGATATGTGTTATGTTCTGCTTTGTATGGGTTCTGGGGATATGAATTCAGGCTTCTGCAGCAGGAGCTTTACCCAGAACTGCACCTCCAGCCCTATCTTATGTACTTATTTTTACAGCTGTGCTGGTTCCAATGGCCCCCATAGGCTCATACATTTAAATGCTCAGGGAGTGGCACTATTTGTAGGGATTAGGAGGTATGGCCTTGTTGGAGGAAGTGTGTCCCTGGGAGTGGACTTCGAGGTTTCAAAAGCCCAAGCCAGGCCCAATGTTACTCTCTTCCCGATGCCTAAGATCTGGATGCAGACCCCTTAGCCGCTTCTCCAGCACCAGGCCTGCCTTTGTGATACCGTGCTCCCCGCCATGATGATAATGGACTGAACCTCTGTAAGTGATCCCCAAATGCTTTCTTTTATAAGAGTTGCTGTGGTCATGGTGTCTCCTCACACCATGAGTAAGACCTCACTGAGTAAGACTTATTGGAATGATTTATAGGCTGTAGTCCAGCTAGCCCAACAGAAAATCAAAAAATCTAGTATCATCCACACGGTCTTCAGTGAACATTGGAACCCTGAAGAAGTTGCTCTAACAGCAGTGAAGGAACTGACCGCTAGCGAGGTGAGCTTTCTTCTTTCATGTCCTTATACAGCTCTCCCTCAGCCTGCAGGTCACAAGGGGGTAAAGTGGCCCTTTCACAGGGGCCACACATCAAATGTGCCGTATATCAGATGTTTAGATTATGTTCACAACTAGCAAAATCACACTTATGAAGTAGCAGTGAAAATCATTTTATGGTTGGGAGTCACTACAACATGAGGAAGAGCATTAAAGGCTCAGGAATAGGAAGGCTGAGAGCCACACCTGCACAGGTTTCCAGCAGTAATGGTGAGTCTTTTTGCCTCAAACTTGTAGATTAGAAGTGGATCTACCTATTTCAAATTAAGAAAAAAACTCTCATAGGCATGTCGTCCATATTTTGATTTTAAGTCCAGACATAGTCAAGTTAAAAACCAAGAGTAGACACCATATTATTTTAATAAGTTTAAGATAGACTCTCAATGTAGTTAAAATTTGTATATTTTAGGCCTAGGAAAATGGCTTAGTTAAACAAGTTAAACTGTTAGGCAAGTTAAAAATACCCGTGGCTCTTACAGAGGACCTGAATTTGGTTCTAAGCATCCATGTGGTGGCTCACAGCTATCTGAAACTTCAGTTCTAGGAGATCGTATGCCCTTTTCTGACCTCCAAAAAACACCAGATGAACATGGTGCATAGAAATACATTCAGACAAAACATACAAACACAGAACATGAATCCAGAATTAAGACAAGCAAATTAACTAAAAGGGAGTTTATTAAAAATGAGACTAAGACTCTGATTATTTCATTTGGCTTTGACAGTTACTGGGGGCAACCCTTAATCTATTCTTCTAACTGTTGGCCTGGCTCCCTCCCAGCAGTGCACCCCAGATACCTGCTGTTACTCCTGGTCATGTGCTCATGGTCCACCTTCCCTCCTGGTGGTCTCCCCTTTCACCTTTCTACCCCTAATCAGGTTAAACTCAAAACCCACAGCCCCCTAATCCCTCCAGTAATTTGGCTGTAGCCAATTTTAATTAGCAAATAGTCTTAAATTAAGGAACAAGTTTTGCACGACAAAAGCTCATCAATGTGAGAATTCTCTGGTAGACTAGACTTTCTGGTACAGAATTCAGCATTACAATACATAGCAACAGACCAAACCTCAACGGTGTTTTGCTGATTGCCATAGATGTTGAAAGTCATTTTGTGTGTTTGTTATACATTTATACTTCCTTTGATACCTGCCTATCCAATTTCTTTGCCCACTTACTAACTGGATGGGCTGCTGTTCCCTCTGTATTCTGGGCATTATCTTGCTGTCAGATGAGCAGCTGGCAATGACTTTCTCCCCACACTATGGGCTGTGTGTTCACACTGCTGGGCATTTCCCATGCTGTGCAGGAGCTTTTCAATTGGCAAGTAGTTTCATTTGCTAGTATTTGCTACTCTTTCCTGTGCTGTTAGAACCTGTGTGAGAAGTTCTTGCCTGTACCTGTACTTGACACGCTTTCCCTATGAATTCTGTGATATAGCCAAAGTTGCAGATTTTATACTGATCAGATTAGATACTTGGAGGGGGAAGGAGGGAGGGAGGGAGGGAAGGGGAACAGGGAGAGGGGGAAAGAAAAGGGAGAGGAAGAGGAAGGTGAGGAGGAGGGAGAGGGAGAGGACTCGCTTCATTGGTGTCTTTGTCAAGAATTGGTGTCTGTGGCTTCAAGTTGCTCTCTGGCTCCTGTGTTCTGTTCCAAGATGTGCACCTCTGTTTTGCAGATGGCTCAGCAGTAGTATTTGAAGTCAGGCCTTGCCATCCCTCCAGCATCGCCCTCTCTGCTCAGGGCTGGTTGGTTATTAACTCTTTTGGCTCTTACTCCATGGGAATTTCAAGATTGTTTTCTGGAATCCTGAAGATTGCACAACTCTATAGCTCATTTTGTTAGTGCTTAATTCTCACAATTTATGAACATGTTTTTCCATTTTAGTATCTAAAGACATTTCAGTACTTTTTATTGTAGGGTTTTTGTATTTCCTTGTTTCGGTTTAGTCCTAGGTATTTTATCTTGGTGAGTAGTGAGCAGAAGTGCTTTTCTGATTTTTCATATATTAGTTGTTTGTGTTTTAGGGTCTTTTAAACATAGCGTAGCATTGGGTCATATCTGCAAATAGGGCAACTGCCTTCCTGTGCTGCGTGTGTTTCTTTCCTTTCTTTACCCTTTGGCTCTGGCTTGGACTTTAGCTCCACACTGAGTGCAGTAGAGAGCTTTCCCACTGTCAGGGACTGCTTGTCAGCTCTTCCTGCTTAGGCTCACACTGACTATGAATTTGTCACATAAACCGTTATTAGGTTGCAGTATGTTCTTTTTATTCCTAATTTCTTTAGGGCCCTTATTATGAAATGATGTTGAGCTTTGTTTCCCACTTCTCTTGAGATGCTTATGTGTTTCTGTCCTTGAACATACGTGTGTTATGTTTCATAGACTGGTGTGTGTGTGTAAAAGTGAAAGCAGATTGATATGTAGGACTTTTCCTGTGTCTTTGGATCTGGTGTGGCAAGTGTTTTATAAAGAACTTTCTTATCTGTGTTCCTCAGGGAAAGGAGCCTTATGTGCACTGTGCTTCCTCAGACCTCCCTCCCCTCCCCTCCCCTCCCCTCCCTCCTCTCCCCTCCTCTTCCCTCTCCTCCCCTCCCCTCCTCTTCCCTCTCCTCCCCTCCCCTCCTCTTCCCTCCCCTCCCCTCCCCTCCTCTTCCCTCTCCTCCTCTTCCCTCCCCTCCCCTCCCCTCCTCTTCCCTCCCCTCCTCTTCCCTCCCCTCCTCTTCCCTCCCCTCCTCTTCCCTCCCCTCCTCTTCCCTCCCCTCCTCTTCCCTCCCCTCCTCTTCCCTCCCCTCCCCTCCTCTTCCCTCCCCTCCCCTCCTCTTCCCTCCCCTCCCTTTCTCTTCCCTCCCCTCCCTTTCTCTTCCCTCCCCTCCTCTTCCCTCCCCTCCCCTCCCCTCCTCTTCCCTCCCCTCCTCTTCCCTCCCCTCCTCTTCTCTCCCCTCCCCTCCTCTTCCCTCCCCTCCTCTTCCCTCCCCTCCCCTCCTCTTCCCTCCCCTCTTCTTCCCTCCCCTTCCTTTCTCTTCCCTCCCCTCCCCTCCCCTCTTCCCTCCCCTCCCCTCCCCTCTTCTTCCCTCCCCTTTCTTCCTCTTCCCTCCCCTCCCCTCCTCTTCCCTCCCCTCCCCTCCCCTCTTCCCTCCCCTCCCCTCCCCTCCCCTCTTCTTCCCTCTCCTCCCCTCCTCTTCCCTACCCTCCTCTTCCCTATTCTTCCTCCCCTCCCATCCCCTCCCCTCCTCTTCCCTCCCTTCCCCTCCTCCCCTTCCCTACCCTCCTCCCTCCCCTCCCTTCCCTTCCATTCCTCCCTTTCTTCCTCCCTTCCTTCTTCCCCACTTTTCTCCTCCCTCCCTTCCCCCTCTCCCCCCAGTTCTTCCATCCTTTCTCCCTTTTTTTCCTTTTCTAATTCCTTGTCTACAAGTAGGTGTCAAACCTGAGCTCTGCAGTGGCCCTCCTTTCTTGTTTATAGAACAATTCAAGGCATACTGTTGTGAGTTCATCTTTAAAGGCCTCATGGAGTCCAGCAAGTGACTCAGTCCACTCTTGGGCATTGTTAAGAGACATGTATATGTGCATGTATGTGCACATATGCAAAGTGTGTGTGTGTAGGCCAGAGGTCAGCCTCAGGTACCATTCCTTCTCAGGAGTTGTTCTCTTTGTTTTTTGAGACAGGGTCTCTCACTGCCCTAGAACCATCAATTAAACTAGACTGGCTGGCCAGTGAGCCACAGGACTCTCTATCTGCTGTCCCCGGGGGTTACGGGTGTGTACCTGAATACTCAGCTCTTACATCAGTTCTAGAGATAGACTTAGGTCCTCATGCTTGAGCTGCAACCATGTTAAGGACCAAGCAGAGCCCTGAGAGCCTCTTACTTACTGATTCAGTCTTGTTGCTAATTGTAGACACACCTTCTTGGACTGGTTTTGACAGGTTGCACATTTCTAAAAAATTCTAGATTTTTCAAGTTCTTAGAAGTTGTAAAAAGGCTCCCTGAGGAGTTTTACTGAAGAGTAAAAAGTTGTCAAAGGACACTGATTCCTTGCCCTAGGGCCCTCTCCTCTGCAGGTAATCGCACCCAGAACTTTCTTGAGAAGAACAGTTCCCAGAATAACCAGAGAAGGTCCCGATGACCTCTGTGGAATGTTTCAACGCCCTAGGTATGCCCCAGGTGTATGATTCATGTGATACATGGTTTAACTGATGAATAATGTATGACTCTTGCCCTTTGAATTTCCTCATTCTCCCCCTGTCCTCCCCCTCTTTTGTGTTTTTTGCCTTTATAAGCCCGTCACAAGTTCAGGCCGGGGTCGAACTCCTCTACCCCTGTGTGGTGTATGAGTCTCGACCCCAGCATGCTGGCCTGAGATCTCGCTCTGTTTCACTTTCAATAAAATTCCCCGTGCGATTGCAGCAAGTCTGGTCTCGGTGCCTCGCTGGGTGCGCGCCTCTCCTGGGATTTGAGTGAGGGTCTCCCTTCGGGGGTCTTTCATTTGGGGACTTGTCCGGGATTTGTGCGACCAACCAGGGGTCCTAGACCTACTTGGAGGTAAGGATTTTCTTTCCTTTCTTTCCTCGTTGTCCTGTTGTGATTCTGTGTTTGTAGATTGTTCAGAGATCTGGTGCGATCGCAGTTCCATTTTAGCAAACACTCTAATCGAGTCTGCTTTTCCAGAGGAGGAGCGGAGTGGACGGGGATAGATGTATCCAGGTGTCCGCTGTTTGTTCACCCTGGGAGACGTCCCAGGAGGACAGGGGGAGGACCAGGGACGCCTGGTGGACCCCCACGGGGAAAGTCAGGAGATCAGTTTTTCTCCTTGATGATCTGTGTCAGAGGGCCAATTCTAGACCATCTCATCTGACTCTTTTCAGGATTTCTGGTCGACTCGAGGTCGGCGACTGACTTTGTCTCTCTGTTTTGTAGTATTTGTGATTGTTTTTCTTGTGTGTGTGACAGAACTAGAAATGGGCCAGACTGTGACGATCCCACTAACACTGACTTTGGACCATTGGACGGACGTTAAGACAAGGGCTCATAATCTTTCTGTTGAAGTTAGGAAAGGACCGTGGCAGACTTTCTGCTCCTCCGAATGGCCGAGTTTTGGCGTAGGATGGCCTTCAGAGGGAACTTTTAATCTATCTCTCATCTCCGCTGTTAAGCGAATTGTTTTTCAGGCTTCAGGGGGACACCCTGATCAGGTTCCATACATCATCGTGTGGGAGGACCTGGTCCAAAACCCGACATCCTGGGTGAGACCCTGGACAGCGGGGGCAGAAACAGCGATGGTGGCCGTGGTCACGCCTCCAGACAAGCCGGCACCCGCTCCATCGGCCCCCACGCAGATTTATCCTGAAACTGATGATGGTTCCTTTCTCCTCGACCACCCTCCACCCCCATATCCTCAACCAGTTTCTCATGCAAGTCCCCCACAGGTGCCAACTCCCACTGACTCCCAGATGGCCTCTGAAACAGAACCAGCGGCCGGGACCCGAAGCTGCCGGGGTCGCAGTCCAGAGGGAAATGGCGCGGGACTTGGCTCTGCTATTGCCCTACAATCACGGGCTTATGGACCCGCCCCAGCTCCGGGAGAACTAGTCCCGCTACAGTATTGGCCGTTTTCATCAGCCAATATGTATAACTGGAAAACTAACCACCCCTCTTTTTCAGGGAACCCCTCGGGCCTGACGGGACTCCTTGAGTCCCTGATGTTTTCTCATCAGCCCACTTGGGACGACTGCCAGCAGCTTTTGCAGGTCCTCTTTACTACGGAAGAGAGGGAGAGGATCCTCCTGGAAGCTAGAAAAAAATGTTCGAGGACCAGATGGGACCCCCACCAATCTCCCTAATCTTATAGATGCAGCTTTTTCCTTGATCCGCCCTGACTAGGATTACAACTCTGCAGAAGGTAGGGAGTGTCTCAAGGTCTACCGCCGGGCTCTAGTGGCAGGTCTCAAGGGAGCCACAAGGCAACCCACGAATTTGGCTAAGGTAAGAGAAGTCCTGCAAGGTCCGGTGGAGCCACCCTCTGTCTTTTTAGAGCGCTTGATGGAGGCTTATAGGAGATATACCCCATTTGATCCCTCCTCAGAGGGACAGCAGGTGGCTGTAGCCATGGCTTTTATAGGACAGTCAGCCTCTGATATCAAGAAGAAGTTACAAAGATTAGAGGGGCTCCAAGATTATACTTTACAGGATTTAGTAAAGGAAGCAGAGAAAGTGTATCATAAGAGAGAGACTGAGGAAGAGAAGCAAGAAAGAGAAAAGAGAGAGACAGAAGAAGGAGAGAATTGGCGTGATTGCTGCCAAGAGAGGAATCTGACTAGGATTTTGGCCGCAGTAGTAGGTGGAGAAAGGTTAGAGAAAGGACAGTCAGGGTACCTGGGCAACAGGGCAAGAAGATCCCTGGGTGGACAGAGACCACGACTTGAAAAGGACCAGTGTGCCTACTGTAAGGAAAAAGGGCATTGGGCCAGAGAATGCCCCCGAAAGAAACAAAAGGGCCCCAAGGTGCTGGCCCTTGAAGAAGATTAGCGGTTGGCCCTCTTGTCTGAAAGCCATTGCCGCAGTAGCCCTGCTCGTCAAAGAGGCTGACAAGCTTACCCTGGGTCAACATGTGACTATAATCGCCCCCCATGCCTTAGAAAGTATTGTACGACAGTCCCCCCCAACCGCTGGATGACAAACACTCGAATGACTCATTACCAGAGCCTGTTACTAACTGATCGAATAACTTTTGCTCCCCCTGCTATCCTCAACCCTGCCACCCTACTCTCCGAAGCAGGTGACTCTACTCCTGTGCACCGATGCGCTGATGTCCTGGCTGAGGAGACTGGAGTCAGAAAGGACCTGACTGATCAACCTTGGCCAGGTGTGCCTAGCTGGTATACGGATGGCAGCAGCTTCGTGGTGGAAGGAAAAAGAAGAGCAGGAGCAGCGGTGGTAGATGGGAAGCAGGTACTATGGGCCAGCAGTCTCCCCGAGGGGACGTCTGCTCAAAAAGCTGAACTTTTGGCACTAATTCAAGCTCTGCGCCTGGCAGAAGGTAAGGCTATCAACATCTATACTGACAGCCGCTATGCCTTTGCCACCGCCCACATTCATGGGGCCATCTATAGGCAGAGGGGCCTGCTCACATCGGCAGGGAGAGACATTAAAAGCAAAGAAGAAATCCTGGCTCTTCTAGAAGCCATACACCTACCCAAGAAATTGGCCATTGTCCATTGCTTAGGACATCAACAGGGGACTGATCCAGTTACACGGGGAAACCAGATGGCAGATCAGACAGCCAAACAAGCCGCCCATGGAACCGCGGTGCTAATAGAAGAAACCAGAGGTTATCCACCAGAGCCCCCTGAGCTCCCACACAAAGACTGTGCCCTGACTGAAGATGGGCAAATTGTCTTACCGGCTAAAGAAGGGCAAGACTATGTAAAAAGATTACATCAACTAACCCACCTCGGAACTGAAAAACTTAAACGACTAATTAAAAGTTCCAAATACTATGTTCAAGACCTACATACCATAACAAAACAGGTAGTAGAGACATGTCAAGCCTGTACTTTGACCAATGCTGCCCGACCGTTCAAGGAACCTGGAAAGAGAATGAGGGGAGATCGACCGAGAGTTTATTGGGAAATAGACTTTACCGAAATTAAGCTGTGAAAGTATGGTAATAAATATCTTCTAGTTTTTATAGACACTTTTTCAGGATGGGTGGAAGCCTTTCCCACAAGATCTGAAACTGCTCAGGTGGTGACCAAGAAGATACTAGAAGAAATTCTGCCCAGGTTCGGGATTCCCAAGGTAATCGGGTCGGACAACAGCCCAGCTTTTGTTGCCCAAGTAAGTCAAGAGTTGGCCACCCAACTGGGGACTAATTGGAAATTACATTGTGCTTACAGACCCCAGAGCTCAGGACAGGTAGAAAGAATGAATAGAACTCTAAAAGAGACCCTTACTAAATTAGCTATTGAGACCGGCGGCAAAGACTGGGTGACCCTCCTCCCCTTTGCGATTCTTAGAGTCCGAAACTCGCCGGGGCGTTTCGGCCTTACTCCTTATGAAATCCTACATGGGGGACCACCCCCCTTAATGGAGTTGTGCGGGATATTGGATCCTGGCACTAACTCCCCCTCCTCCTCTGTTCTATTTACCCACTTAAAGGCCTTAGAAGTTATTAAAACACAGATCTGAAGTCGAATCAAAGAAGCCTATGCTCCAGGAACCACCGCGGTGCCCCACAGGTTCCAGGTCGGAGACTCAGTCCTGGTCAGACGACATCGCGCTGGCATGCTTGAGCCCCGGTGGAAGGGGCCCTACCTGGTGCTGTTGACTACCCCCTCGGCAGTCAAGGTCGACAGGATTGCTGCTTGGGTCCATGACTCCCATGTAAAGAAGACACCCAGTCAAGGCAAAGATAACCATGAAGACAATTGGACAGTGGCAGCCGGTGACAATCCTCTTAAGCTGCGCCTTCGTCGTAGCCCCAACCTTGGGTAATAACCCCCATGCCCCTCAAAAATTAACCTGGGAAGTGCTTAAGGAAGGAGGGCTCTGTGCTGCCCTAAAAGAAGAATGTTGCTTTTACGTAGATCATTCTGGTGTCATAAGAGATTCTATGGCAAAGCTTAGAGAAAGACTAGAAAACAGAAAAAAAGAAAGAGAAACATACCAAGGATGGTATGAAAATTGGTTTAACCGGTCACCCTGGTTCTCTACGCTAGTCTCCACTTTGGTTGGGCCTTTACTCATTTTGATGCTAATCCTAACCTTTGGGCCATGCATCCTCAATAGACTGGTGACTTTTATAAAAGAAAGGGTGAGTGCTGTACAGGTAATGGTCCTAAGACAACAATACCAGATATTAGAAGAAGCTGAGGGATCGCTCTAAGATTAGAGCTTTTTACAAAAAGAAAAAGGGGGGAATGAAGAGTAAAAAGTTGTCAAAGGACACTGAATCCTTGCCCTAGGGCCCTCTCCTCTGCAGGTAATCGCACCCAGAACTTTCTTGAGAAGAACAGTTCCCAGAATAACCACAGAAGGTCCCGATGACCTCTGTGGAATGTTTCAACGCCCTAGGTGTGCCCCAGGTGTATGATTCATGTGATACATGGTTTAACTGATGAATAATGTATGACTCTTCCCCTTTGAATTTCCTCATTCTCCCCATCCTCCCCCTCTTTTGTGTTTTTTGCCTTTATAAGCCCGTCACAAGTTCAGGCCGGGGTCGAACTCCTCTACCCCTGTGTGGTGTATGAGTCTCGACCCCAGCATGCTGGCCTGAGATCTCGCTCTGTTTCACTTTCAATAAGATTCCTCGTGCGATTGCAGCAAGTCTGGTCTCGGTGCCTCGCTGGGTGGGCGCCTCTCCTGGGATTTGAGTGAGGGTCTCCCTTCGGGGGTCTTTCATTACCTCTATTTGTAGTGTATGCCTTTGTGGTTCTGATTTTGTCATCTTGTCTCTTTCTTGGTTGCTGTTGCTAAGGGTTTGTTAGTTTTCATCTTTTCAAAACCCAACTCAGATTCCACTGCTGTTGGTTTTCCATGGATTCTTCGGGCAGTCTTGCACTCAAAAGATTAGTGCTTAGCTTGTTCTTGTCTTCCCAAGACCTGGGGTGCGCCATTAGGCTATTTATTTGCAGTATAGTTTTCTTCTTTTCTTTTCTTTTTCAGACAGGGTAGTCCTGTCTGTGTAGTCCTGTCATGTCCTGGAACTCTCTATGTAGACCAGGCCACCCTTGAACTCATGGAGATCTGCCTGCCTCTGCCTCCTGAGTGCTGGGATTAAAAAAGTATTCCACCATGACATTTCTGACTTTCTGATTTAGTCCTTCAGACCCACAGTCTTTCATTTCCATTTGGTTCTATGACGTTTGAAAACTCCCTCATTTCTTCAATGACAGTCTGATCACTTGAGAATATAGTGTTCAAAAGCTGGAGATGTAGCTCAGTGGTAGGGCACAGAGCTTGCATCACATGGACAAGGGCCTGGGTTTTATCTTTATCTTTGCAAAGAAAATGTGTATGGTCTGATGTCCTCATGTTTGTAGATTTTTTTCAATATCAAACTCCAGGGAGTTTCCACTATGATCTGATAAGACATGAGAGGTTATTTCAGTTTTTTTTTTTTAAAGACCTGCTTCATGGACTACCCTATGACATATTTTAGAGAAAACTCCTTAGGCTTCTGAGAGTGTGTATTCTAAAGTTCTTGTGTGTGTTAGGGGGTAGCAGGGGTGTTATGATGCTTTGATTTGATCTGTTGAGAGTTGGGTCTTGTAAAACTCTGTGATGTTTCTACTACTGTTACACACCTGTTCTCATCTTTTTTATTTTATTTCCATTTATTTTCAGTAGTTTTTAAAATGAAATTGGGCGTATCAGTGCCTGCTATATAGTATTTACTGTCCTTGTATTTTCTTAGTGTCTTGTTCCCTGTGACTAAATCACACTGTTTAACTTAGTGAATTAAAACAATTCTAGTGCATTTATTTATTTTAGATGTGTGTGACCGGTGTGAATGCCACCGTGACTCACCGGTAGAGACCAGAGGACAATTGTCAAGAGTCCGTCCCCTCCTTCACCATAGGAGTCACCTCAGGTGCTCTCATGGCAGGGCCTTCTCACTGATCTCTTCTGATGAAGGACTTGGTTGTAGCTAGCTTCTGCAAGCACAGCATTTGAGTTTCCTGCCTCTCCATGCTGGGTGTGGCTCCCCACCCTTTTGCTTTCAGTCCACTTTTGCCAATGAGATGGGGCTCTAGCAGGAGAGACAGTTATATCTTGTTGGATTTTTTAATATTTAAAATTGTGTTTGTATAGGTGTGTGGGCTGCATTATTGGCATAGTTTACTGAGCTACAGTCAGTTCTATGTGTAAAGTATCAACTTTGTAAGTTTACATTTATTCTTTCTCCTCAAGTCTTGGGGAACTGAACTTAAATTGTCAACCTGGCAGCACTGGGCAGTCTTGCATGCTGAAACCTATATGTCTAAGTGAGCAACTTATATCAAAGGCCCCTTCTTTCTGGGTATGGCATTTGATTCTGGCACTCAGGTGGCAAAGGCTTGTGGATCTCCATGAGCATGAGGCCAGTGTGGTAATACTAAGAGCTTCCATTCACTGATTACCACTGAAGGAAGAAGGGTGTGTCCTCATGGATTACCACTGAAGGCCCTGACATGCAAACCCATCCATCAGGGCCTTCAGCACTTGATAAACTTAGCTAGATGCTTTTCTCATTTTTGTATATTTTCTTCTCACATAAATGAACAGAAAAGCTAGGCTGTGATGATTAGGCTTCTGAGTCATATGAATATTAAAACTGGCATCTGGCAGAACCATTGGGGCCTGACTGAGATCCCAGGTGGCTTGGAACCCCTGCTACTCAGGAAGTTCAAGGCCAGCTTATATACAGAATGAGTGTGGACCAGTCAGGTCAGCTTAGTGAGAGCCTGTCTGCAAATACCAAGAAGGGGCGGAATGTAGCTCAGTGAGGCACTTGCCTAGTATCTCCAGTTTAATATGCCTCGGGGCAACAGGACTGCAACGCTGACACTTAGAAGGTGAACCTAGGAGAACTAAACTACATGTGACTGAAAGGATGATATGAACCCCATTTGTCCCCATTTAAGGATCAGGCCTGATTTCAAAACAAAGGCCATAGGCTCCAGTTCTAGGAACAGATCATAAAATCCAGAAACAAGGTCATAACCCCCCCCCCACAAAGAACAGCCTGGAGATAACCACAAAAATGGGGAAATATAAAAATGGGGAAATGTTTCATCTTAGAATGGGCAACCTGTGCTGGGCAGTCCTATCTCATGCTGTGGCTAAATGTTCATGTCATAGAAATGCAGGCCACTGACCACCTGTGACCCCCTAGCACCCACCAACAAAATTTTGGATTACCTAATCCTTCTAGAGAGTTCCCCCGGTTCCTTATGAGGTCTGCACACCTTGTCCCGGTTTGCTATTTTAATGAATGCTGATCTCCACACGCTGGTTGTTCCTGTAGAATAAGTGATCTTTGTCCTTGCATTCTGTGCCTGGTATCTTCCTTCAGCAATTTTCAGACTCTTACATGAGTACTTGAGGGAAGGAAGAGAGGGAGAGAGAAGAAGGGAGATAGGCAGAGATAGACCCTTAGAGAGAGATAGACAGAGGAAAGAGATACTCAGAGACAGAGATAGATAGGCAGCAGAGAGAGAGACACTCAGAGAAAGGGGGGTGCAAAGGTGGAAAGGAAGACACACAGAAGTCTTGGGTTCCAGGGTGTGAGGAGAGCAGTAGCTGCTACTGTAGGAGGGGTGAGAGAATGGAGCCCCCAGCACTATAGGACCAGGTGGACCTGTGGATAAACTCCGTGTCCACGTGTCCTGATGAGCTTCCTGTCCATTCCATTCTGGGCTATCATGTGGACTACTATCTTAGGGTTTTACTGCTGTGAATCAACACCATGACCAAGAACACTTATAAGGACAACATTTAACTGGGGCTGCACTACATGTTCTGAGGTGGGAAGAAAGCAGCATCCTGCAGGCCTGGTGCTAGAGTTCTACACCTTCATCCAAAGGATGCCAGGAGCAGACTCACTCTCACATGGCTAGGAGGAGGGTTTCAAAGTCCACCTCCCACAGAGATACACTTCCTACTCCACACCTCCTAACAGTGCCACCACCTCAGCCAAGCATGTACAAACCACTCCACTAGCCATCACCCATCTGCAACAATGTACCCATCAGCCATTAGCAGCCATCACTGAGTGTAAAGCTTTGACACTGAGGACTCCTAGCACACTCAACAGACATTGCCCAATACCTCAAAGACTTTCTAAAGCTCAGTACAACCAGAAAACAAACAACAAACCCCAGCGATTTGTGGGGAATTCTAATACCTCAGGCCACTAGCCCTGGAGCCTGTGGTCTCCTGCTGGGCCAGACCCAATTTCTGGACACTTCCTTTGTGGATTCCTTCCCACAGTCCAACCCCAGTGCTGAGTTTGCTGCCCTTCATGGAGAAGGGCAGAGCACAGTTGGTCTCCAGGGTACCTGCCCTCATCCAAGTGTTTCCTCCTGACACCCATGCTAGTGGTTCAGTTGTGTTTATGTGAAGTACCATCCTACAGGCAGGCAGATCTGTCTGTAACAAGTGGACAGTTACAATACTGCAGACAGTCCACTTACTAGTCTGTTGACTGCTCTCTTGCATCCAAGATAGTTATCTGTCTTCTGGAACTGTTGACCAGCCTCCTCTGTCACACACATCATAGTCACATCAATTGTCACTGTCAATTCAGCTCACTACTGTTTGGCTTCTTCTAATTCAAGAGGGAAATAAAACATTGTAAAGATAGTTTTGGTGCTAAGGTTCTCTTCTCCAGTTGGTTCTTGATCAGTCCGTAAAGAAAGCCTTGGGCCAATTGCTGGGGGGGGGGGGCGGTACAGGAGGGACTTCCGGGCCATTGGAGGAAAAAGGAGACACTGGGAGAGGAGTTTTGCCATGCTTTAGAGGGAGAAGAACACAGCAGCCATGTGAGGTCTCCTGAGGAGCTGGGTCAAATGGCCACTACTACAGGTCAGAGATGTTTGGCAGGGGCTAGACGGGACTAGCCACCGAGGTTTAGGGGAGGTGGGAGGTAAGGACACTCTTAACCAGGCAGAAGATAGTAGCACCCAGTAATTGTGCCAAGAAGGCAAGCTGAAAAAGAACAAACTGCGTCTGTGTCTTTTATCTGTGGATTCAAGGGACGCTGGGTAGGGAGATGATAGTATGACACAACAAACACTGCATCCAATCTGACCATGGGCTTTTGGCCGAAATGTCTCCCCCTGCTTACTAACTTCTAAAGATCTTTCTATATGGGCCATAAAGTACTTGTACGTAAGTAGTTGCTTTAGAGACTTTGCTGAACTCAAGGGTGTTTGGAAGCTTTGTTAATATGGTTGTCACCATCAGAGAGGAGCCAGCACTCACTGTGGTCATTGTGTGCCCACACTATAGCAAGGACCAGGTACTTTAATGCTTTTTACTCAGTGGTTCCTGATTCTGTGGAGGACAGAACATCCCTGTGAGGACATGAGGTAGGCAGCCTAGTTTCAGCTGGCCTGCTTGTGCCTGGCCAGGAGCTATTCTGAAGATGGTGTACTGCTAGAGGCTGTCCCTTTTCTCATGTGTCTACAGTGCCCCACAGAGTATTCCTCTGCACACACAAAGTCATGGTACATCAAAATGTTTTTTTATTTGAGACACAAAAATGCAAAATTGCTGATATCAAACATTTCCCGATCAGCTACAATACTGCCACTATGTACAAAAGATCTGATGATAAATGCGCACACATATAAAAATACAGTCTGCGTTGCCTATGTCCAGCACAAGTGCAAGCGTATGGCATTCAGACACAGTACAGAATTGAGTCAGGGGTGCAAACAGCAAGTACAAAGGCATCATGGTTTGTCTTTAAAACAACATAAAGGCAACCAACATACGAATGGACCCCGATCGCCACGGTTTTCTGTTCACTGAACAAGTGCTCCAACAAGCATAGTGCTGCCCACTGGTGTTTTCTCCTTTCTTTTCAGCAAGTGAGATGCTAAGACATTATGTGAAGATGAAAAGAAGAGAAACACCTGTGAAGATGAAAAGAAGAGAAACACCTGCATGTCCATTGCAAGCAACAGAGAACTAACCCTGACATACAAGATAATCCTGCATTACTACCAAGTATGTTATTCTTAAACCAACAAAACAGCTCTATGCTATTGTATAGGAAAACAAGAAAGAAATATCTACATCTCTGAAAATTATAACCTTAAATGGAACCGTTTGGGGACTGACTTGAGGTCACATTAGTCTGAAACTTTATAAGTGGCTGCTTTTGGCAAATACCCGGCGATGCCTTTGGTTCCTTTAAGCATTTTGGATTACTACTGGTTTCTTGAGGTCAAGTACTTTTGATGGATACCATATCCTTTCCTAAACCTTCCTCTCCCGTCAGCGGGTGGGTTCCTCACAGCAGAAAGCAGAGGTAAGAAGCTGGACCACTTTCCAGTGAGTCTGTCTGTCCGCTCACTAAAGCTTTGTCTTGGGCTTTCCTGTTCCTGCCGGTGTCTCTGATGATTTCAGACAGCACCTCATAGGACTGAGATTGTCAAGCTGCTGTCACAAGCCTGGGACACCTCCAGGGAATGAGTGGAATATAAAGCTTCTTGTAAACATGCGAAGCTTTGTGAATCATAGGCCTTAACTAAAAGATACAGGGACACCTGCTCACTCCTAGTCACTAGACAAAAACAGAGTCCAGAGACTGTTAAATGAAAAGGGGTTGAAGGTTTGAACCAGGAAAAAAAAATGACGATATCAGAACTGCTATTTTCCAGTTTTGACAGAAATCTTTTACAATTAGCTAAATGTTCAGGATGATGCTCTCCAAACACACCTGTGAGCACGGTGCCCCTGATAAACCTAGCCTTCCAGTTAGTGTGCTGGGATCACTGGGGCTAACAGTGCTCTGGGGCAGTGGGCCCTGTGTATCTGATGTCCTCAGTGTTGTGTGTGTGCTGTGATGCACAGAGGCAAGCGAAGCTGTTTGACTTTGCTGGCCCCGACCTGGCTGCTCTGCTGGTAGAATCCAATAGCCACTCTCAGCAAACTCTGGTGGTAATGGAGTCCCCAGCCTTCTACCAGAAAGATCTTCTGAGCCTGGCCACCATGGGAACAGCCAAGGGTGTAGATACGATGGGGTCTCCTCTTGGCCACTTCCCTGAGCCAGGTCTGCTGTGGACAGTAAACCCTGACTGGAGGACAGCTGCTTCCTCAGCTGGCCCTGCACAGAACACTACAGTAACGGTGAGAAAAACAGCCCAGGAAGCTCAAGCCCACTCTGGTGACAAAGTGGACACTGCTCTCACCCGTCCCTCAGTGTCAGCTGACAGTGTGCAGGGTGACAGCACGGCCCCATTTCCCAGACTCTGCAGAGCAGACCTGGCTTTCTGGAGTAAGGCATAGCATGTGGTCAAAGAACCATGGAGCTTTGGAAAGGAAAGTGTTAAGTCTTATTAAGTGTCTGTGTGAAATGAACAGAGATGACATTTGAGTGAAAAGTGCCATGGATTCAGGGCTTCCTAGAGAGAGGTCTTGCTCAAATGCACACCGTCACAGTCACACCAGCTTTCTAGAAGCCATAGTGTAATTCTTCCCACACAACCCACCACAGTAAGACAACCAGAAATCTGCACCTCAGAAAGTCAAGTCGATACCACCACACTGTGGGACTTCACAGAAAAGTGAGGCTGGTTTGGACATTGCCATGACGCCCCAGGCTTCTAGGAGGAAGTTTCTTGGCAACATGATACAAACAGAAGCCTTCACTGCATGTGTACCATGCACACGCACAGTGGGTGTCTAATGGGTCTCCACCCTGTGCTTTAATGGCAGTGAAGTGACTTTAGACCTCTTTTGCAGTGTCTCTGTACAACTTGTGGGGGTCAGTTCTGTCCTTGTACCCTCAGGCTTGTTGGCAGGTGCTCCTATGACACACCTTTCCCAATCACTCACTAGGGCTGGGGCTAGGTCAGGAGGCTATGACACACCTTTCCCAATCAATCACTCACTAGGACTGGGGCTAGGTCAGGAGGCCTTTTACAGTGGTCTTTGGTCATGACACTTTCATGAAAGCAGACGGGAAAGATGCCCACTTTCACCCAGAACATGTGGGAGAGGCCTAGCAATGGCATGTCACCGTGTCACATGTGCCTACAGGATGCTTGAGCCAGAACAAGCAGTGCTATGGGGAGTGGGCTGCTAGCAAAGCCAGAGGCTGGAGGCCCCTCGTCTTTTGAAGAAAGAGACCCTGCTGGACAAGGCTGGATGGGCCAGGCACACAAGCAACTGGGAAGGCCTGCTCTGTGCCCACCGTGTTTGGAGGTTGTCTTTCCTGTGGCTTCACAACAACTTAAAAAGCAACAGAAGGGACTTGGGGGCTCACAACTCAGAATTACAGAAATAGAAGTTTTTCTACAGGAGAAAACACACTAGTAATTATGGGCTTCCAGAAACCCACTGATACTTGATACTACTTTAACTGGACACTCAAAGCTGGAGTGAAGCGCTCCACCAAAGCCTAGAACTCAAATTCCCACGGGGAACATGCCTTCCCAGGTCTTCAGCTGGGGCCGGGACACAAGAGCTATGCAGCAGAACCAATGCACTGCACGCTGCCCTGCAAGAGTGCTCTCAGGAGGCTTGGTCAGACGACAGTATCCCGCTACCAGAATGTTGATGTTCCCGATACTGACCTAGCAGATTCTAAACAAGAGGGTTACCAGAGCTCAGTGGCCCCTGCCAGGAAAAGGATGACGGGACAGGATACTTCCTGGATATGCTGTGGAAGAGGCGTGTGGATTGATGTGGAAGCCCACCTGGCTCAGGCTAAAGGGGTTGGGAAGGGAACAGGACAAGGGCTGTCACTGAATACAGATTCAATACTCTGGTAAGTTATTTACAATTTGTCAATAACTAAGTTACTAGATCAAGACTTGTGAAAATCCTGTGGCAGTTGGCATTTTAGAAAATTCTTCAATCACTTGACAGACATAACCTTTCTGTTATGGATCAAGGAACAAGAAAGAAATAAAGCTCCAGTTTCTAGGCTTAGGCTTGAGAATAGCCGAGGAGGCAGGGCATCCAGTTACAAGCCTTTGTAATGAGAACCTGGGACCTGGTGACGGGGTTGGTCTAACCTGTGCTCAAGGTGGGACTGCCCCAGACTCTGACAGACAGCCCACACCTTCCATTCTTCTAACTCATTATGTTAAAAAGGAGTTTCATGCTGAAGCCTTTTTTGGTTCTTTGAGATGGGCATGGTCACCTGAGAGTCTGTCGGCAAGTGGCTCAGTACTCTAGAGATATCTGACTTTTTCCAAGTGGGACCAGTCAACAGCCATCTTTTTACTCTACCAAAGATTGCAGAGGTCACAAGGTCAAAGCACATTCCAATGTCTAATGTCACAGGAGAACCAACCTCGTTCACCATGTCCACTGGGGAAGCTGCAGCATTATCGATGTATGTGGACTCTGTACACCGGGCTCTTGGGTTTCAGTTTCGTAGACTTATGTCATGGTGAAAGGTTGTTCATTTTGATCCCCAAACTCACAAGATGACCTATGACATCACACAGTCACAGATTTCAAAGTGGGATGCAGAGTCTCTGGCTGGAAGCGGCTGCCCAGAGTGCTCAGATGCCTCAGATGCTACTGACCTGCCTTAGGCCATTCACTCCAAGGAGCACATGGCCACTCTTTTCTCCCCTCCCTCCCTCGTGGTAGCCTGGTGTTTCAAATGGAGCTGCTTGCCTCTTATTGGGCCTGTGAGGGGACCACAGAGGATGAAAGGTAGCTGATGACCAGAGCCTAGTGCCACTTCTTGTGGATGGTACCTGACCTTTGGCTTTATCTAGGGCATTTCACAAGGGCTCTGCATATGACTGTCTCTGTGGAGTCTCTCACACTTGGCTTCCAGGCTGTGGCCTTCCTTGTTTTCTGTGACAATGTCATCTTAACTTCCACAGTGCAGCTATGGCTCCAGCTCTGAGCACTGGCCTCAGGATTGTTTTCATGTTTCCAAACTTTACGAGCTCTGAGACAAGTGACCCATGACCTTAGTCCCATGGCAGTGGCAGGTCCTGTGGGTCCAGAAAGTCAGCAGAGAACATGCTTGGTGAAGTGGTGCTCAGTGGAGTGAGCCCGGAGGATGTGTTGGGCATGGTGATATCGAGCCACTCCATGTTGTCCAGGTTGGAGTCTGACAGGTCAAGAGATAGACAAGGGGTCCCTGACACAAACTGGGCCTCAGAGGTCTCCATGGGAGAGTGAGACTGGTACATGCTGGAGTGACTCAGCAAGTCATTCTGGAGATCCTCGATCAGAGAGAAGGGCTCTCTGTCTGCATTGCTGCTCTGTAGTGGGGCAACGTCATTGGCCGAGGGCAAAGTGCCATCCAAGAAAGCTTCTAGCTGGTTCTCTAAGCTGGCCGATAAACTGTTCACAGGTTCTAAGGATACAGGCGGTGCTATCTGGACCTGAGGCGGTGGTCGAGACACCACCGTATTGACTGGCATTGTGGTAATGCTGGCTGTCACTGGTTTCATCTTGGAAATTGGAGAAGGCTCTTCTTTTATCGGGAAGGAAATCTCTGCGCAGAAAAATCGATGCTGTTAGTGTTTGTTGCAGCTGAACTCTATTAGTGACCATCCTGTCACCTTTTACATCTCAGAGGCGGAAACAGCTCTATCCAATTCCTCATAAGTTTAATTTAAAAAGTCGTTATAGTTGGACAGGACTCACATTCGCCAATAAAGCTAGAAAGTTACAGAACAGACATGATACACCTTATCGATAACTCCTTTGCCCTCCCTTGAGGTGAGACAGGTCAGCCACTGCTCTGAGTTCTTGTTCTGAATTATCTGATCTTTAGACAATTAGGTAAATAGCTTAGCAAATGCCAATTATTTATTTATTCTTAAAAATTAACTTTTACGTCTGTATACATGTATGTGCATGTGTTCCTGTGGGAACCCATGGAGGCCAGAAGCGTGTCACCCTGAGCTGTGGTTGCAGCACTTGTAAATCCAACATGGATGGTGAGAACCAAAGTTTAGTCCTCCCAAGGGCAGAAGGTGCCCTTAAAAGAGAAGAAAGTGTCCTTCTGTGTTCCAGCCCCAGTCTGTTTAATTTTTTTGTGGCTCTTTGTGTGTAAGCAGAGATGGATGCAAATGTCTTCCTCAAATCTAACTAGCCCTACATTTGGGACGGGGTCATCTCTGAACTGGGCTCGTTCGTTTAGTCCCAGTGGCCCCCGAGGATCCACGTGTTCCCCTTCCCAACACCAGGATCAGCGTCTTACATCACTGTCCACTTGGTTTTGTGACAGGTTCTGGGGGATCAAACTCGGGTCCTTAGGCTTGCATGGAGCACACGAATGGGAGTCATCTCCCTACGTGACCATGCTGACTCCTTAGCAGGACAACCGGCAAACCAACAGACCTTCGGTGTGGACACACTAGTGCTCACTTAGATGACTTTTAATAACTTCCTTCACTGTTGTTTTGAGATGTCTGGTTATGTGTATCCTTGGCTGATCTGGAACTCAGTATGTGGATCAGGCTGCTTGGAACTTGGAGAGATCTGCTATCTCTGCCTCTTGAGTCCCAAGATTAAACTGTGCTCTACAATGCTTTATTCTTTCTCATTTCTCTGAGAATACAGTAGGGAAGACTTAACCATAAACTTAAAAGTTCAGTGTGTCTGGGTATTTTGTCTACTGTGTGTACAGTGCCCATTCAGGTCACAAGAGGGCGTCGGATTCCCCCTAGGACTGGAGTTACAAACGGTTGTGAGTCATGTGGGTGCTGGGGACTGAACCTGGATCTTCTGGAAGAGCAGACACTGAACCACTGAACCATCTCTTCAGCCCCTTAAGTCACTGGAAAAACCTTATTTTTATCAGATTGAACAAAATTTGCATGCACTGATTATTTATTTATTTTTTTAACTCCCAAGTTTTTAGTTTATGTTAGCCATGAGTTGAACACATTTAAGAGACCACTGAATTCTCAGTCGACTTCTACTAACTCACGTGACCCACATGCAGCCGGCAGATGTGTTCAACACAGATGGAAAAGTATTAATCACTACTTCAAACTCTAAGATTTCGTTCACCAGAGGACTCTGATATGGCATCATCTGACTGCCTCATGCAGACATGCACGTATGTGTTGTATATGCTTTGCCACTGGGCTGCAACCATCCCAGGAAGTTTCTGAAAACTTCTATGCTTTCGGAGTCTATGCTTTTATTTTTTATTTTATTTTTTTAGCTAATGTCTGATTTAAAGATAACATACTATAAACTGATGGCTTTATTTTTTAACTATAGTTTATTACTTACATATGTGAATGCTACCAGAGCATGTGTGTGTAGGTCAGAGAACAACTTGTGGGGGTTAGTTCTCTTTTATGATGTGGATTCTTGGTATCAAACTCAGGTCATTAAGCTTGGCAGCAAGCACTTTTACCCACTGAGTAATCTTACTAGCCCTGATAACTTTTATGTAGACACACTCTGAATTTAATAAAATAACCAGAAGGAGCTCAGGCCAAGTTACTGGACAGTTCTCACCCCAAGATGAGACTGGTGCATAGAACATACTTTGCAGGTATCAGCAGAGTTCAGAGCTGACCCAGCTCTGCTGTGTGAGAAGTCTATCCCTTTTTCCAGGTGACAGATATGGGGATCTGATATCATGTCACCCTTCAGTGTGGAACCGAAGGGCTTTCTTTCCTCTGTTATGTGGTTTAATGGCCTACCTTTAGCAGGTTTAGAACAGCCCATTGTAGAGCCCTATGTTTCTGTTTCTGAGTTTCCAAGACAACAACTATCTTTAGAGAAAGGCTGTCCTGGGCTGTATGAGGCTGCTTCCCTTGAGCTTACGTCCAGCCTGTGACCTACCTCCACTCTTTATGAGGATGTCGAAGAGGTCGTCCATCTGCTGACTGTGCACGCTGGAAACCTGCAGCAGAGGAGAGCAGAGTTAACCCGCGCAGGGCAGCCTTACACTGCACTGAGAGTTCTCTGAGCCTGGGCGTTGCTCTAACACTTGAGAGTCTAGAAAGCAGCCGAGTTGCTAGGGAAATGAAGACATTTAAGTCAAAACACCACAGCATGATAGGTCAACTAAGAGCCAAGGAAGAAGTCAGCTCTGTGACTTCCATTTGTGCCTTACTTCCACTGAATGACAGTTTGGGAGATTTCTAACACTTTATCGCATTTAGCAAGAATTGACCTATCTAAACTATGCACGTTTTCAGCCTTCAGGTTTACTTGACACGTTACACTCGCCACACAGGGTGGTTTGAATGAGAACAATCTCCATTGGCTTCATTGGAGTAGGTGTTACTAGGGGTGGGTTTTGAATTTCAGAAGCTCAAGTCAGAAACGGGCTCCTTCTCTTTCCTTCTGCCTGGCAGTCCAGAGGTAGAACTCCTGGCCCCTTCTCCAGCACCATGTCTGCCTTTGCTGCCATGCTTCTGGCCATGGTGATAATGAACTGAACCTCTTAACTATAAGCCAGCTCCAATGAAATGCTTTTCTTTATAAGAGTTGCTGTGGTCATGGCATCTGTTCAATAAGATCATCATTTGTCAACTGGGAAGCCCCTCACCTCCAGGACCCACTGTCCTTAGATCAGTTTCCTGTCGAGTGCTTCAGACATGATCTTCTTGAGGGTTAAGGTAGGAGAGGTGCATTCTCTTGCACAGCATCATTACTCTGCGCTGTAGCCATGCTGTAGTAGAGCTGAGAACAGTTCACTCCTTTCATGAACGGGAATGTCTGCCTGCTCAGTCATCCACTTGTTGGTGGACCTCCCACTTTTGGGCTGTTAACAAAGCTGCTATCAGAAACCTGTGCATAGCTCTGCACAACCATGCCCTGTTTCCTCTTGGTAAGTACTAAGTCTCAGAGTGGATGTACACGTACCATCTTGGAAAGTGGCCAAACTGGTTCCCAACATTGTCCTGTGTTCCCACAGCAGGTACTCTGCTTCCCCATTTGTACCTGAGATGGGTTGAGGGATGGAGATGTGGTTCTACTGTATTTTTCTGCTGCCTGCTGAGTGCCTGCTGTGGGTCTGCACCGTTAGCGACTTAGCATCCTTGGTGAAGTATATGCTCTCCTGCCACAAGTAGATCTAGTAAGTTTCTTGTTTGGACAGTGTGTTTTCCCCAATCCTTTTGTCTTAAAATCCTTGTTGTTGTGTTTGACAGATTACATTTTATCTAAAATTCTTTGGAGTTTATATTTATTGTTAAGGACACTCTCACTTGATATCCAATCTGGGTAGTACTCTCTTGGAACCTCCTCACTAAGAACTAAAGACAGTGTTCTGAACTTTTTCTGGTTTCCATTTGTTTTTAAAAATGTATTTACTTTGTGAGTGTGTGTGTGCACATATACGTTGTTACATGTGTGCCATAATGCATGGTAGAGGTCAGAGGACAGCTTGCAGGAGAGGGTTCTCTCCTTTCACTACGGGAGTCCTGTGGATGGAACTTGGTTCATCTGGCTTGGTTGGCAAGGTCATTTAGCTACCTTGGCAGTCTCTTTTCATCACTGATGATATCAGTCACATAGCAGTTTTCCCTTATGTGATGTACTGCTTTTCTCTCTACCTTTATTTCTGATAATGTGACTGTGAAGGAATGTGGGATGCTATGATGTAATGTGGGATGTTATAATGTAATGTGGGATGCTATGATGTAATGTGGGATGCTATGATGTAATGTGGAATACAATGATGTAATGTGGGATGCTATGATGTAATGTGGGATGCTATGATGTAACAGGAATTCTGAACACCTTAAAGCTGAAAGCACGAGCTATTATCTCGTCAAGTACTTAGTTGCCCCACTGCCTTGCTTCTCTTTCTACGGCTTCTCTGACTTATACTGTGGGAAGCCACTACATGGACTCTGAGGTTCTAGTCACTAGTGTGTGTGTGTGTGTGTGTGTGTGTGTGTGTGTGTGTGTATAAATATATATATTTAGGGGTCACATATGTACACAATGGAATGGGTTAGCTCAGGATGACTGGAGTTGTGCACTGTTCAGACTAGATCTGCTCACCAGCCATTAGCTCATTGCCTTTTCCCTTCCCTCTGCTAAGTTCACCTATAATTTTGTCTTCCTTCCGTCTTTTTTTTTTTGGAGACAGGACAGATAAACATTTTCTGTTTCTGTGTTTTCCCTGGCTGTCCTGGAGCTTGCTTTGTACACCAGGCTATCCTCAGACTTAGGTCTGCCCGCCTCTACCTCCTAAACGCTGGGATTAAAGGTGTGCAACACTGCCTGGCATGAATTTTCTCAAGAGCTGCACTTTTTTAATTTTAGAATTTCCATTTAATATTAAAAAAAAAAAATCCTGTGTCTGTTTACACTTATAAAGGATAGAAACACAGGGTGAGCCCATATCTCAGCTTGGGGTTCATCTCACTAGTGGCTTTCTCATCCTCCTGTCAGAAGAGGATGCCAATTGGGTTGTTTTCTAAGATGATGGTCTGGTTTGACACGCAGCTGGTTTGGGTTAATTTCAGCTCTGAAACACTCCTGGGGTAGACAGCTCAGGCTCACTTCGCCTTCTGTTTCCTGCTAGGCTGCTGTGCATTCACGCCAAGTCCTCTGTGGCCTGGGGCTCAGGTGGGGCTGTGGACACAGACTTAGGACTTCTCTTGATTGTCCTTATCAGTAGCTCACAGCCTGCTCCTGTGGTTTGCAGGCCATAGCGACTGTCGCTTTCTACCAGAAACCCTGACAGTTAGCAAGACTCCCCGCAAACACAGCCGAAACAGAGAACTCGTGCTTCTGTATGATGACCACAGTTTATAGCTGCTACCCGTGGAAGGTGCTGATGCAGAACTGCAGTCTCATCTAGGAACTGAACCAGTGACATGCAACCCCAGGACTCCTGCTGGCTCCTGTTGGTATGTGCATCAGCTTGGGCAATGCCAGTGAGTTTGCACATGGGAGGCATGCTTCACAGTGAGGGCTGCCTTCTTGTTGTTACTAGGACCACCGGGCAGTTCATTTTACTCCTTGGGGAAGAGATTCCACTTCCAAATGGACCAGGGAAGGGCATCCCAGTTACCAGTTTTACTTAAGTCAGGACTGTTCAACAAAAACATTGTTAGCCATTCATGATCTGAATTTGGTGTATGAATTAAATTATGGTACACATTAAAAGCCACGAGACATTTGTTTTGTAATAAATAAGGCAGTGAAATTACTCATGAGTAGCCTTTTTAAGATAAGCTATTAGGTCTGCCCTTTCTCCCTTCTTAATTCCAGTTTGTTCCCGGGATGTACTTTTTTGGGATTCTCCAAATACTCCATCAGGGTTTCCTCTCCCCAGGTGATGCCTTTTTTCTTGTTGGCATCTGTGTAAGAGAATCCAGCAGCCTGACCTGTCTTCCACCCAAACAGACCGTGGAGATTTGGTCCAGTCTTACGTTTGCCTCCCTTTTCCACGGTGTGGCATTGGGCACAGTTCTGAACAAAAGTCTTCCTGCCTTTTTCAACATCACCCATTTTAAACTCGCTCTGGGCTGGTCAACAGCACAACTGTTCAGTCTCTCCGACAGACGTCCCGCTTTCTCACTGTGATCCTTTCTCACATCGATTCCTCCACTGTGAAAGGGAGCTCTGGAGAGGCAGGGCTTGGATGAGTTTAGGTGAATCGAGGCTAGATGTTTTTTGTAACTGAGAGTTCTTGATCTGCTCACTGGAACCAGGAGGGCTCCAAGGAGACACACCCATCACCTAAGGCCCCACTGTCACTGCGGTTTCCAACACCTGCTGTAGGCAAGTGGCTTTGAGACTTCATAGCTCAATTAAGAACAGCTAGTTAAGTATAAAGCTCCTAGCTGTCATTCTGTTTTAACAGAGGACTGGGCACAATCTGAGGAAGCTCTGAAATGTGTCTGGGGTATGACTGACCACACTCACCTCTGGGACGGCTGGCTGGGTGCTGCGCGTCTGCTTGATGGCATCCTCATACCGAGGTGGGTCTTTTGTCTTCGTGACTGGGGTTGCAAACAAAGAGTGCTGGACAACAAACGGCTGAGGTGGGGGTGGTGAGCTAGGCTGCATCAAACAAGGGAGAGATACTTGTTAGTTCCGGGCCAGCCATGTGTTCCTGCAGTGCCTCAGCTGTGCTGGTCTATCCATAAGTGGCTCAGTGCCCCAAGCACTGGGCAGCTGACAGCTGGTGGATGAGCAGGAATGGCAGTCACTGCTCACCCTGCCGAACCAGCGCCGGTTGCCAGCGGCACTGCGGCACTGTTGTCAGTATGTCTCACCTTGCTGGCTGGGCCGGGTCCATTCTGCAGGGGCGCAAGTGCTGTGCTGCTAGACTGAAGAGCAGGGCTAGGGGTCTTACTGACAAAGGGTTGCGGAGTCGCTGGGCCAGGCTGCCTCTGATACTGAAGAACCGTGTTTGGTGCAGAGTTTGTGAAGACCTGTGGCAGTGAATTTAAGAAAACCCATGTTTTAGAATCCACCTGCTAGGTTTTGGGCCACAGGCTCTCTGCTGGAAGCTGTCTCCTCTGCCAACAGGACTGGATCTGCAGACACTGGTGGAGTGTGGATACCGTGCAGCAGTATTTTATGTGAGATGGCTTACGCAGTCTTCCTTGCTCACTGAGGTGATCTGGTCCCCTTCCTGGACACAGGGTTCTGCCTCCCCA
The DNA here is from genome assembly GCF_963924665.1 of Micromys minutus. Lineage (NCBI taxonomy): Eukaryota > Metazoa > Chordata > Mammalia > Rodentia > Muridae > Micromys > Micromys minutus. The sequence goes on along the minus strand of NC_137966.1, from coordinate 25,950,228 downwards.
CGCACACCATCCTTTGGACATCTTAGGACGTTCAATGCTCTCTGCCCTGTCACTGTTCCAGCTCAGAGCGTGGCCTCCGTGGCTCTGCACTCAGTGTGGCACTTGTACCTTGGGCCCACGGAGCCACCTGCAGACCTCTTCCCCCAGCATTTTCCAGGTCATTAATCCTGGACCTCTTTTGCAGCCACCCCTGGGAGGGGTGCAGCTCAAGCCCTCCCAGAGACATGCCTGTCACGTGGGCAGCAATCAGGTTTCACCCCTTCTAAAGAACCACTTTCTGTGTCAGCAAGCCAAAGGGAAACCAGTATCCATGGAACTCTGAAGTGTTTCTTACGACTCCATGAAGAGGCACAAGTGAAGAGTTTTATAAACTAAGGGCCACATTATTTATACAGTACTGTGTCTTACAGGGCTTGGCTTCATCACCAAAATGAGGTGTGTACTTTATACCACCAATGTCCTTGAACAAAGTGTCTTCTCCCTTAAGTCACCATGGACAGAGATTTACTTATTTGTTCTGTGGGTGGGCATTTTGCCTTGAATGTGTGCCATAAAGGTCAGAAGTGTTCACATTAATTGAGCAGAAGTGTGCAGCTTGTGTTCACATTAATTGAGCAGAAGTGTGCAGCTTGTGTTCACATTAATTGAGCAGAAGTGTGCAGCTTGTGTTCACATTAATTGAGCTATGTTTTCTTTGCTTATTTGGGTTAGAGAAGTTTCCGAAACAAATCCCACGACTATCTTTTTTACCTTCAACTACCTTTCCCTATGGAACAGCACATTTAATTAGAAAAGAAATATACCTCAAAATTCAATAAATCTACCATACCAGAATTATAAAAACATCCTCTGGGAACTTACTTGGAAAATGCTTAGACTATTCAACCATCTTTCACACTAGAGATTTTCCCCAATCTTAGAAAATGTATTTGTAAGTCAAATAGCTTTAGATCCAAGGTTTGTTCTATGGCTGAGGATTACAGGCTTCAAAAAAAAAAAAAAAAAAAAAAAAAAAGGGCAAACAAACAAACAAAAACCCCAGGCTTTGGGGAGGGTGTCCACTGACAGGGGAGAGGTAACAGAACTGAGTAGCATCAGTCTTTCTTGGTAAGCATCCCACCTTTCTGACCGGCTGAGGCTGGCCCAACACATGCTGCGGGAAGGCCTCCTGCTTCTGGGGCAGTGCTGAGGCCAAGGCCGAGGGCAGGGCTGCAGCTGGGACCTGTGCGGCAGCAGCTACCTGAGGCTGAGCCTGGACTCCTTGTGCTGGCGTCTAGGAAGTAAACAAAATTAATCTTAGTGTCAAGAAGCACATCTGGGATTGAGCTTATAATGCAGTGTGACTGACTGTTTGCTTTGGGATTTATAGCTAAGATGACATGACACAATGATTATAGTCACACACTTGGTTCATCTGTATTATCTGATCTTTAGCAATTTTTTCCTTTCTCTGTCACCCCTCCCCATCTGTCTGGAGATGGGGACTGAAGGTTCAAAATCGTCTGGATTCCCGAGAAACACAGCACTTCATTATGTACAGTCACCTGAGCAACTTGCTGGGACAATCCCAAAGCAGTGACAAATGCCAGACAGCTTGTCTTTTGATTTCGCTGTTCCTTAATGTGGCTAAGATTTCAGTTGAAAAGTTTTGAAGGCAGAAAACAGAAACAAGACAGCTCTGAGCATTATAGGTCTGTAACCCATGTAGGAACACCTTTGATAGACACCCAACAGCCTACAGGACTGCCAGAGATGCTGGACATACAGCTGTATACAGGCTCAGTAGAAAACAGGCTTTGTTTTTGTATTAACTACAACAAAAGATCTGGAGCCACTGCCCCACTGATACACGGAATAGAACAGATTCCTAACTCAGGGGCGTTAGATTGCTTTATACTTGCTGAGGGTGTTTGGGGCTGCCTCCTGATCTAAGGTGTGAGCTTATTCCTGCCCACAGGTACTGGGCAGATTAAACGTGAAACACCCACTCAAGTGGAATTCTTGCTTTCTTTATGGCCACATCTAGCTAAGGTCCACCAAAAATGCACTATACAGCAGGTCTGAACAACCCCACTCCATGTTTTCCTCAGCTGAAGCTGAAACATTCTCATATAAATGGCACCTCCCAAGAACAGGTATGACCTCTGCCACTACTCCCAGCCAGAAGACATGGGTTTGCATGTCAGAGCTGTCCTCAGATTCCTAGAGATGGAGTGTCCCTTAGAACCAGGCCACACAGCCTATGCTAATGCCATTAATCTTTAAACATGCATTTTTATGTCTGTGTGCCTTTGTAAGTTTATGTGCATGTGTGCAGGTCCCCAAGGAAATCAGAGGGCATAGGATCTCCTGGAACTGAAGTTACAGACAGTTGTGACCTGCCTGATGCCAGTGCTAGGAACTGAACCCCAGTCCGCTTTGAGAGAAGCATATGTACCCAAGAGAACAAGGGACAGAGCAGGAGGCCACCCTGTTGGGTTTTATGATGCAAACGCAGTGCTAACCAGACCAACCTTGCCCCACACCCACACCATGCCAGCTCAGGGCTGCAGTATTCCCTAGAAGGCAACACCGAGAGACACACTTCATACCTGGAGTTGGAGGCTGCCTACTGGGAGTTGCACCGAAGTAACATTTGAACCCTGGATGGACACCGGCAACAGCAGCTGCGTTGTCTGTGTGGTCAGTAAGGCCTGAGGCTGAGCAACAAGCGCAGGTGGCTGTCCTTGGGAACTCAGGTAGAACTGTGGGACAACATTCTGCTGCTCTGCTTGGGCCATGGGGACCTCCTGCTTGATGACAACAGCCTTTTTGGCAACAAGGGTCTGGCTACCTGCAGAGATGGGCTGACCTACTGAGTGGCCAGACACTGGGGTGGACTGCTGGGGGCTGGAGCAGTCAGGGAGTGAGGTCTCGTCCTTGATGGAGGAGCTGGCATTGCCATGTTTCGCGTCTGATGTACTAAAGGGATGTGGGGAGCCACTGGGCTGAGAGTCTGGCAGTCGCTGCTGCCCACGTTTTTCTGCCTCAAGCTGCATCTTGAGAACCTCCACAAGCTTCTGTTCTTGTTCCAGTTTCCTCTTCAGCTCCTCAATCTGCTTCTCCTTCTCCTGAAGCTTTCGGTCCTTCTCAGCAGCATCCAGTTCTAGGGTTGACAGGGCGCTACTGGTCGGGCTCAGGTTGTCCTCATGGCTTGCCACCCTCAGGGGAGATGAACACAGGAACTGGGAAGGCGACATCATGGTCATGATCTCTGTGAAGGTGTCCGTCATGTTTGTGTCATCAGTACTGAGACTGGACTGCTCGGAGGGGGATGGCGAGATGGGCAGAGGGGAATGGGCATTCTCAACATGGGGCACACTGCTGCATCCAGAAGGTGGCAAGTCTGCCTTGAAAGTGGACACGGAGCTAGTTACAGCATTATGCAGCGTTGTGACTGGCAGTGCCACCGTGACCTCTGGGTTACTGGTGACAATAGCTGCCGATGACACTGCCACAATGCTGCCGGTGGCAAGGTTACTACTGGTCACTTCCTGGAAGGGTTTCAGGCGCTCAATGAGGTCTGGCTTAGTTCCTGACACTGGCAGACCCCTCAGTTTCAGTTCTGTCTTCAGCTCTGACACCTGGAGGCAGAAGCAGATCGGGTGCTTGGTTTAATGAGCCTCCCACACACACCGCATCCCGCTGTTGTGTGCTGACTCTCCCCGCCATCCACACTTCCTCCAACTGCACACACAGGAGGCAGGAGCCTGTGAGCAGTGACTGGGAAACGGGTGAGACCACAGCTCTTGCTACAGAGGAGTGGCCTCTGCTCATGGTGCCCAAATAAGGCACGTGGTCGGTAAATAAGAATTAGTATCAGGTATCTGAAATTAAACACCTAGTGGAATAAAAAGAAAACATTCCCATGAAGGGTGCCAGTGTGTTGCTAAAGTCATCCATCTATAGACAACTGGGCACGTGACAGGCAAACCTGGCCGTCTGCTCATGTGCAAGTACAGAACTCGGGTGAAGAGCTGGAGGTGGGGTCGTCACCTTTAAGTCGTCCAAGCTCGAGGGCAGTGGTCCTGGCCTCCTCGTTGGCATGCTGGTGCTGCCACTGTTGTTCTTGTCAGTTCTTCAAGAAGAAGAGAAATGGCGCTTACAACAAGCTTGTTTCAGCTTTGGGACTATTAACAATCTGTCAGCTTACGCGGAGAATCGATTGTGGATACAGATGAAAAAATCAGTCTGTGGAAATGTCAAATGCATCCTACTCCAGTCAAATCCCCAGAGGCTCCATCTGCTTGTGAGGACACTTGGGAGTCCACTCTACTCTCAGGCCCCTCGCAAGGCAAGCTACAAGGTCTGCACTTGCTGTGGTGTGTGCCGCCCATATGCCGCCCGTCAGCAGCTACCAGTCACACCAGCGCCTTTCAGCACTTGCCTGATGTGATACAGTTGAAACCCTCACCTTAAAAACGAAGGTCTCCAAGGTTTGGGTGAAGTGAGGAGAGTCTTGTGTCTCACCTTAGAGTTGTGAGAACTCAACCCGTGTGTTTTGTTTTACTGCATTCAACACTGGTGCCACAAGGAACACGGCTGTGTATGCTTTGGGTCAACCTTGCCATGAAGTTTGAGTAACAGCTATTCTGTGCTGTACTATCTCATGTCTGAGTTTGTAATACCCGCATGGAAAGGTGGAGACAGAAGGGTCCCGGGGCTTGCTGGCCAAGCTCACAGGCCATGGATTAGTGGGCTGGAGGTTCAGCAAGAGACACTACCTAGACAAATAAGGTAACAATGACAGAGCCCATGACACTGACTCTGACACCCACACACATAAAATGCCTTATGCTGCCTCTGGCTAAGGTTCTGTGCTTGTGCCTGTGGTTCACTGTAACAATTGTTATCTTTATTTATTATTACTTATTTATCACTGCATTTGTGTGAGTACAGTGTTGCTGTTCTCAGACACACCAGAAGAGGGCATCAGATCTCATCACAACAGATGGTTGTGAGCCATCATGTGGTTGCTGGGAATTGAACTCAGGACCTCTGGAAGAGCAGTCTGTGCTCTTAACCACTGAACCATCTCTCCAGCCCCTTCTGTTATTTTAAAAGCGGGATTCTCTTTTCACCTAAATCATAGATGAGAGTCCTGCGGCAGTGAGTTCTGAGCTGGCTTCTGCAGGCTTGTTCCTGTGGTGATTTGGAGGCACAGATATCGGCAGAAACTCCTCCCTCAGAGTGTCAGGCTTTTGCCTTATTTTCCAGATGGGGTCTTGTGACACAGCCTAGGCTAGGTTTGAACATGCAGTCTGCAACGGTCCCTTCCCTCATGTCAGGGCTATGTAGTGCTGGCTAGAACTGTGATGGATCTCTGGTAAAGATGAACAGTGTGTGGGAAAACAAAACCCTCATTTTTCAGATCTGGGAACTGGCCAGAACCTGAGTTCAGTGTTCCTGTGGTTAAATGACACATGGCACTAGATGGCTCTTCCTCTTCCTGGGGTAGGTGGTTTGGTTGTGACAGTGGGTGACACTCATGGACAAGAGGGGAACTGAAGCCCCAGGGAACAAGTCAGGGTATGTGGGGTTTGGAGTCCTACGTAGCCTTGATGTCCTCTTCCCTGGTACAGAGGTGAGCTGTTTAACTTTTACTTTGGGGTGAAGAGTGGGTTCAGCACTTAAGAGCACGTGTTCCTGTAGAGGACCTGGGTTTCGTTCTCAGCCCTACATGGCAGCTCACAACCATCTGTCACTCTAGCCTGGGGGATCCTCAGGCACCAGGCATGCATAGGAAGGCTTGTTTGAGGTTAACTCTGTGCATGGGCGCTGTGCCTGCAGGTGTCAGTGTCACTTTTAAAAGGACAGTCCCCAGGCAGTCGTCACAGGAAAAGCTTTTCTGTGGGATTTCCAGTTTCAGTTCCTCACTGGGAACAATAAAAAGGAGCCATCTCACCGGCCCTTCAGGGCAAACGTGGAGCCACAGTCACCACTGTTGAACAGCTGTTGACACTGGTGCCCAAAGAGGTAGCATTGCAGGAGGTGGCCCAGGGCTTAGACAGAGGTGAAGCGCAGTGGCAGTGGCGGCTGCTGGGGCTGTCCTAACTCTCTAACAGCTTACTTGGGTGGGCTTGCTCTTAAATGAGAACAGAGATGTCCCCATCTCCACACTCTGATGTTTAAAGCTTCACAATATGGTTGAAGCTACCAATGCATTCAGTCTTCATCATATATTTTTATCTTAGAAGCAAACTGATAATCATTCCCCCATGGGGAGCCATTATTTTCTAACAGCATCGTTTAGTGAGTTTTCTAGAAAAGTAGCCTAGACCTGCAGGGTCAGTGGGGTCCAGTCTGACGGACCAGCTTCACTCAGTCTCTCTAATGACAAGCTTTCTGTCTTTTCCTAGACTCCTCTCCAGAGCTGAGGGAGAGGAAAGTGAAAGACAGGTTTTCTATTCAGAAAAAGCATACTGGGATCAACACTGAAAGCACTTTCCAGTCAATGAGCTGAGGACACAAACTTGCCTGCTCTAAGCCAAGGACAGGTCTCAAGCTGTGCAGATGCCATCCACACACAGATCGTTCCCTGTGTGTCACCTCTGTCCCATCCTGCCACTAGCTCATCATGGCCCCTTTGCCCCGGAACATTTCGTCTCCTTCACTATCAGCATGGAACTGTAACCTTTAATGACTCAGTCTTACCCGGTTTCCACCATAAGAGCTGCCCAGTCTGCCACATGGAATAGTCTGCTGCAGACAGCTCTCCCCACTTTCACCTGTCTTAGGAACCGAGTGCGGTCCCTACTAGGCAGTGGTCTCAGACCACTGCACGCCCTTCCTCTTTTCCTGTTTGGAAGAGCCTTCCTGTGGGAACTTTCCACAAACCTTTCCCTCACTCCTGCCTTCCTGCCCTTGCTTCTTCCTTGCAGGTGGGGACAGTTGACACTGATGGGTCCTGAATAGTTGTGGAAGGCTCTGAGACAACTGGAGGGCAAATGTTGGACTACACAGCAGGCCACATTCACTGGGGATTTTAGACACTGTGGTGAGCTTGGACCACAGCTAAGTGAAGGTGGTCCTGGAGCAGAGTACTTGGCCATACCCAACCTTCTAGAACTTGGGCTCCTCCCAAAGCCAGGGCACAAGCCATGACAGGACAAACCCCAAGCACAGGCTTACTTGATGGGTGCAGGTAGGATAGTCTGGTAGTTGTAGTGCTGCTGCTGCTGCTGCTGCTGCTGGCTCAGGATCTGCAGCTGCAGGAAGAGCTGCTGCTGCTGGAGTAGGCGGGCATAGTTGGAGTCCATCTGTGGCTCGCTCTTCTCCCCTTTCTGGTTGGGGGGAATGTACTGGTGGTACTTGAGCTTCTTCACGCGGGGTTTCTGATCTTTGCTTTTTTTGCTACGGTGTTTGTCATTTGAATTCTTGGGATGGCTTTGCTAATTTTTGAGGAAATAGAAAGGAGAACTTTTTAAGAGCTGTCAGAGTAACATGGACTGAATCTGCTTGTTGGTCAGTGTTGAAAGTGCAAAGGAACTTTCATATATTTGACAGTGTAGGAAATGCCTGTTCCTGATACAATTACTGTAGTACCCTTGCTTAAAGCAAGAGTTCCAACTTACTGCTAAATAAACCCATCTATTCATGAAAGAGAGAGAGGGAGGGAGGAAGAAATCTGTCCACGAGTGTGAAACATACATGGCAGCAAGCACTTAGTGATTCACAAGTAAAATGGCAGTGTGCCTTAGACAGTCATGAGTGGCCCTGGTGAGGGACACATGGAATACATTTCAGGAACCACTGGCCTGGACCTGTAATTCTAGCACTCAGGAAGTAGGAATGGGAGGATCAGGAGTTCAAGGTCATCCTTGGCTACAGAGTCTGATGCCAGCCTAGGCCATAAGACCCTGTCTCAAAAAGAAAGAACCACAGAGACAGTTGCAGACTTTGTTTGATTTGAAGATTTTCACTCTACATTGCTCCCTTGGCACTGCCAATACAAATAAAAGACTCTGGGCTTCCCGCATAGAGACACAAAGTGCTTATGTATAGTGTGTCCCACTGCATGTATAAAAAGGCAAGAGCTATGTCACTAGTATGGTGTGTAATTAAGAAAATATAGCTATTAGCACACGCCTTTAATCCCAGCACTTGGGAGGCAGAAGCAGTCAGATCTCTGTGAGTTCAAGGCCAGCCTGGTCCTGGAGTGCGTTCCAAACAGTCAGGGCGACACAGTGAAACCCTGTCTGGAAAAACCAAATATCAAAACCAACCAACCAACCAAACTAACCAACCAAACCAACCAACCAAACCAACCAACCAACCAAATCAACCAACCAACCAAACCAACCAACCAACCCACCCACCCACCCACCAACCAACCAAACCAACCCACCAAACAACCTACCAACCAACCAACCCACCAACCAACCAACCAAACCAACCAACCAACCCACCAACCAACCAACCAACCAAACCAACCAACCAACCCACCAACCAACCAACCCACCAACCAACCAACCAACCAAACCAACCAACCCACCAACCAACCAACCAACCCACCAACCAACCCACCAACCAACCAAACCAACCAACCAACCCACCAAAAACAACGACAACAACAAATGCAAGCAAACAAAAGTGCGGCCATGGGAAATGAGTAAAAGCTTCTTTCCAGTGAGAATGAGGCAGACTACATAGGTGGTTTTAAGGAAAATAAAGAATCCACAATACTAAGTGTGGAAGTTTGGTTGGTGCTATGCACTATGATGCTAAATTGCATAGAGAAAGGCCTATGCCTACCAGTGACTTCTCAAGTTTACAGGCTTTTGTTGTGCAAATCTTGTGCCTCAGTTTAAAACCCTTGGTTAAATAAACTTGGCCACAGCCAAGTACTGAAAGGACTTGGGTTTGGAGTGATCAGGTTGGGGGAGACAGACTTGAGAAGAGAAGGGAGAAGAATGAGGTGAGAGGGCTGCCAGGAGGGGAGGTGGAAGAAACAGCAAGAATCTGGGGTAAACTGCTGGGGAGGTGGCTAAGCCAGCAGTTAGAAGAGTAGATTGGGGTCCCCCACAGCCATTGTCATGGCCAAATAAAATAACCATAGTCTGAGTCTCATTCATTTATAAGCTTGTCGGGGATGGTGAGAGTGTGCACTTGCCTATGGTCACAGATGGTGAGTGTGCACTTGCCCATAGTCACAGATGGTGAGTGTGCACTTGCCCATAGTCACAGACGGTGAGAGTGTGCACTTGGTGTCTCTTAGGACTGACAAGGCAACTTTGTCCTGAGTTGCTCTTTTCAGTCTCAGAAATACCAGACCACTCTCTGCCTTTGGTACTCACACTACCACTTCATTTGAAAAGAAAACAATAAAATCAGAGCTTGTTTGTGTGGCTTGTCCTATTCTGGTCTATTTTTGTTTTATCTTGTCTCATTATTCTTTAGATACCTGTTTGTTTTCTAATGAGAGACAGAAAGAGTGTAGGTGGGAAAGATGGAGAACCTTTGAGGCGTTGGGAGAGGGGAAACTTTGAACTGAATATATTGTTTGAAAAACATCTACTTTCAATAAAAGAAATAAAAACCACAAGACAAAGAACAAAATGAAACAAAACAGTGGGCTGGAGAGGTGGCTTGGCTGTAAGAGTACTGGCTGCTCTTACAGAACAACTGGGTTTGGGCACTCACATGGGACACATGTACAAATGAAGACAAATGCTTATACAAATAGTAAATATGAAAAACCTCAGACAAAAGAGTATATTTTAGTCACAGACAACTGACTAGATCTTCTGAATAAGACACACACACACACACACACTCATAACCAAAGAAGATCTAGAGCAGACACTGAAGCTTTAACACACTTGGGTACACCTTCCTGCTGAGTGCCAGTGTAAAGTGGAACAGGGATGTCCTTGCATACTCTGGGGGAAGGTGTTTTCCTCTCCCTGCAGACTACATGTCATGAGACTGGTTTTGCCATAGGACTTCGATAGCAGGGTTACAAACAGCCAATGGAAACAGGCTGCTGACTGATTCACTAGAGCTCAGTGTGTATCTTTTCCATAAATCTGTGCCGGGACATCACACAGTGCACTCGTGGCTCTGGTGGGAGCGGGTACCCCGTGGAAACTGGCAAGGCTGTAACTTGCCGAGTTATTACACACCCTTCAGCACAGCACTCACGTGACAGCTAGTTTCAGCATGTGCGTGGGAGATGTATGAGAGGGCTGTGGCTGGAGCTTGTGCCTCTGCCTTCCCTGAACTGCACAGGCATCCTTGGTGCTTCCTCCCTTCAAAGCCCTTCCTAAAGGAGATACTAGGGAAGCAGAGGAGCAGAGAGGTGACGAGGACAGGCTGGCATTCTGGCCCTTTTTGTGCCATTGAGGGATACAGGGAGATGGAGGAGATACTGAAACATGTGTTAGCAGGTGACTTTGTTGGTATTTCTGGTTCCAGTACTAAGCTGGGGAAAGGTGTTGGAGTTCCACCTCCTCAGACAAGCCTTAGTGGGAAGGCGGGAGAGAAGACTGTACTCATCTGAAAGACATCAGGCAGAAAATGGCTAGAGTAGAGCCTGGGGGACTGGACCTTTCTGGCCATGCTACTTCCTCAGTTCTCGTCAGTCTCTCTACGGGTCAGTCTCTGTGTGATGGCAAGGTTAGTGGACACTGAGGTCCTACGGAGGTCAGGAGCTCTGAGACATGTACACTGCCAATTTTGGGAAGAGCCATGCATGAAATGATTATTCTTTGATCTTATACCACTTTATTAAAGGACTTTAAGAAATTTTAAAATGTACTATATCTTTAAGTTTCTTTCCTCATCTGAGATTTATTCTCACTGAATAATTTCAACCATGTGCACTTTGGGGAATAGTGTCATAAACTGGGCTTATCTAAGATCACACCAAGCTTCTTCTGGCTAAAATAGCTAAACCAACCCCCCCCCCCCCAGCTTCTGAGCGGCGTACACTGTCCACTAGACAGCACAGAGCTTCTGAGCGGAGTACACTGTCCACTAGACAGCACAGAGCTTCTCCTTCTGTGCATCAATTATCCCCAAAGCTGGCTGTCATAAAGACACCTATGTGAGGCTGTGCCTCCACAGCTTCAGCAAGTCATCTCTGTGTGTTTAGCTGGGCAAGGCTGCCGACGGGAGGACTCCTGAAGCACACCTCGTAGCACAGCACTGCATATAAGCCAAGCTCTGTATCATTTTTCTGTTACCATGACGACAGGTCATATGTTGACTGAGCCTAACAAGCACTACAGTTTAGTTTTCAAGGTTTGTGTTAAAAAGCAGGGGTAGATCAAGACACATGCCTCTGTTTAGTGTCCACAGGCTTGAGACAGAGCCACTGAGTGGAGTCCTATGTACCCACCTTCACCAGCGTTGGGCCAGACTTCACTGAAGACACAGTGTTCGTGGGGAGGACGGGAGCTATAGACCTCGTGGGAGGCTGGTCCGAAGTTAGAGGGGTTTTCAAGAATTCAGGAACTGCTGGGGACACTGAGGTAAACTGTTGGGAAAGGCAGAAAGTGACAACAAGGCCATGAGCTCAGTGACTGTAAGAGGACTAGAATTACAAAATGCCCTTACTCATTACCCAGTACAAAGTGGTCAGCCTCAGACTGTGCTCCTATGAACAACACAAATGGCTCAGCAGGTTGGCTTTGTGTTTGTACATACACACATACACACATACACATGTACTGATGATGGAGCAGACCAGGCTAGCAATTTGAGAATGGGGGCACCTGGGAGAGGCTCAAAGGAGGAAAGGGAGGAATAAGTGACAGAATTTTATTTTAATTAAAATAAAAATCCTTCAATTATAAAAAATAAAAGTAAGTTTATAAAATGAAACAAAGAAAAATATGCTATTGTGCCTAGAACCCAAAGGAATGACAGATTGAATCTTAATGCAGCAGGCTATTTACCAGTTACCTCTGTAGCAATGGATAGCTGGAACTAAGTAAGGTTAGACTGACTTATGGTAGTGTTTTTAGTTTTTTCTCCTCAAAAATATGGTCAGAACCATCCTCATTTCTGGAAGAAAAAACAAAACAAAACAAACAAACAAACAAAAAACCCCCCCAAAAACCCAAGACTCTTAAAAACACCCAAAACAATACATGGCTTTTCTAAAGTTTTCTTGATAGACAGGTCATGCTAACCATGGCTAATTTACATGTAGGGTTTGGCCTCTGAGAGAATGTCATGCCCTGTCCCCTGCAGCTGGCAGCATCTCAGTGAAGGCTTGTGTTATTCCCAGGGCCTTCAATGTGGTGCACACCTCAGACTTCTGCCTTGGAGCTGATGCTAACTGACCACATCACTGCGTCTTTCAAAAGAGAAGCTGAATAACGCATTCCCAGGAGACTGGCTCACTGCATCCTGGAGCTTCTCTCCCAGATGCTGGGCTTTGCCCTCCCGAGTGAGCACTAGCATGGAGCTGGGGTGGAAGCTGGAAACCTGGAGTGTATAAGCAATAGACCTTTGTTTAGCTGATGAATGGTGCTCTTGTGGCTTCTCCTCAGCAGTCCTCCTCAAGTGCAGTGCCTGTGTGAGCGCGTGCACACAAACCCCTGGCTCTCTCCAGGCCGGCTCCTGCTACGCACTTCAGTGTGGAATTATTAGCGTTAGACACCGTAAAGAACTCTGTAAAGATGGCTGTGGTCAGTTTCATCTCATCCAGAAATGGCAGCTAGGGACCTATCCTGTGTTCTTCAACTCTAAGGAGATGTCTGGCTCCCTGACAAACCTGTGGCCAGCCAAGAAAAAGGTGGCACTTCCTTACAGGACATGGTCTGATGTCATTAGTTATTGTCTAGAAAGAAGTAACTGTCTCTGGTGGTCTCACAGGAAGCACAGTCTTTGGCTCTTGTATAATTGGTATGTGAAGTGGAATCAAATGCTTAAATTGTGAACTGCACATTTATGTTCTTATGCTGACTAGCACAGCATTCATGTTATATTTGAGAATAAAGTGTTTACTACTTAAATGGCCATCAGAGCATGGGCATGCTAGTGATGATACCTTCTGGCCTGCATCCCTAGGCTGTGCCTCCTTTAGCCTCTGAAGCAGATGCTGTTTTCTCATTTTCTCTACTTCAATGTGACTATTATCCAGAAAAACTATAAAACCAACTCTACTGACTTCCAGTGGCCGTTCACCGGACCTAATGAGAAGATAAGCAAGTTGAAAGGAAAGATCCAGTTTCCCAGGCATTGTGTCTGGCTTTGTAGTATGTCTTCAGAACGTCCCAAAATATCCTCTCCAACTGGCACCTAGATCATGTCTAGGTGTTAGGCTCCAGTTAGGTAAACCTCCCAAATGAGTCCTGGTGCCGGGGTTCTGAAATAGCCATGTTCTAAAAGGGTTGAAAATATGCAGGTCACAAAGGATACTTTCTCTGCTCTATAGTTAACAGCAATATGCCATCACCTTAGCAGAAATGCTAGGTATGTGTCTAAACTGACACCAAAGCCTGCATTCATTTTGTGAATCTCTAACTTCAGTGGTCCTAAAGAAGAAACACAAGGTGCAGACCTCACTTCCATCCCACAGGGTGACTGTTTCCAACACAGGGTATAAGATCATGATTGCTAATTCCTTCATTTTCATCCTAACGCTATCCAAGAATCACCAGGGGCTGGGGACTGGCTCCTCTGGTGGACTGCTTGCCTTGTAAACATGAAGAACTGAGTTTGGAACCCTAGTATTCATTAAAAAAAAAAAAAAAAAAAAAAAAAAAAGCAAGGTCTGACTGTATGCATCTGTAATCCCAGTACTGGGAAGACAGGCAGGAAGATCCTCGTAGCTCCTTGGTTAGGCAACCTCACCAAGTAAGTGAGCTGCAGGTTCTGTGAGTGACCTTATCTCAAAACTTAAGACAAAAGTGATTTGAGGAAGACCCTAATGCTAACCTCTCTTTCTCATGAACATATGTAACATATGCAATACTTGACACCAACCTCTGGCTTTCACATATGTGCATACATGTACAAATACACAACCATGCAATATAACACATTATTCAAAGGAAATGTCAGAAAAATATTAAATACTGTATATTTTGAAAACAAGTTAAAAAAAAAAAGACTTTAAAACTTGAAACTAACTTTTCTCTTACTAGAAGTTTGCTACAGCAAAGTCCTGCCACGGTGGAGATGAAGGCTGCACTGAACCAGCTCCTCAGCCCCTCATACAGGCAGTGTCTGGCTGCCTCCCCTGCACCCTGCTGTCTGCGCACAAAGGCCCAGGCATTGCTCTTTAAGCTCTTCCTTTCTTATGTGTTAATTCAGGATGCAGAAGAAATTGTGCCGAAGATAGCAACATGCGCATGAACTGTGACTGTCTGACTATTATCTGTAGATTTCAATTCCCACAGTGAGTGATCAATACAAACCCAGACATGTCTTGTATGTTGAATGCAGCATGTGCAATTCTCATTTGGTGAAGTGTGTCAAGTACAACCCTTTGCTTGTTTCTATGGTATATACTTACAAACTTAAGCTCTTGAGTTTGTTTTGAGAGAGGGAAATGTTTACTGTCCTATATTTGGAATCTTTACATGACTTTGTTTCACCTTGCATGACATACACTTCACTTTTAGACTCAGTAGCAGAACATTAGACACAAAGACACCAGCACACGCTCTGGTGGTTCCTCTATCCATGTACCCAAGAGCAGTGTGAGTACACGTATCGGTGCTGCTGTAAAAAGTGTGTGTGTTGAAATACAAACAGAAAGTGAGGCTGGAGACAGGTCGGTGCTAAGAGCCCAAACAGTTCTTGCAGAGGATCCGAGCTTGGTTCTCAGCACGACTGGGTGGCTTATAACCACCTGTAATTAGCTTCAGAGAGGCAGACCCCCCTTCAGATACACACACTTAACCAGCAAGACTAAGCACATTTAGAGGCACCCTCGATCTCTCCTCTACCCTTCCATGAGTTCCATTCTTGTCCCATAGCAACTACTGTTCTATCTGCTGCCTATGAATTCAACAGCTTGATATAGTTTGTCCCGCCATGGCTGGTTTGTTCCTTTAGAATGATGTTCAAGTTGGTGTAGAACCTCTTCCTTTCTGAGGGCAGCTTTTGTCTTTGCATTCAGACATTGTGTACACTAGGGTTCCTTTTCTGTTCGCCATGGGAAGCTCTTCTCAGGAACAGGAATGAATGTTTGGTACAATGTTATAGAGAAGGTATATGTTCTAATTCTTCTTTTCAACTCTTTGGCTGTTTTTTAAAGTGTCTTACTACCAGGCCCTGGCTTTGAATTTAGAGCAATCCTGTGCCAGCTTGCAAAGCACTGGATTCTAGGTCTACCACAACATCCCACTTCCTGATTTCAACTCCGAAACAGAACTGCTGGGTTATTGGTTAAGATCTATGTTAAACATTATTTTCTTAGTTTCTCTGTGTAAGACTGTGGGCATGCAGTAAGTGGAGGTTGGAGGTAACTTTCGGGCGTCAGTTCATTCATTCTACTATGCAGGTTACAGGGACTGAACTTACGTCATCAGACTTGGCAGCAAATACCTTTACTTACTTGAGCCATCTCTCTGGCCCAGTAAAATTATATGTGTGTGTATGTGTATATTTAAAGATGTATTTATTTTATGTATGTGAGTACACTATTGCTGTCTTCAGACACACCAGAAGAGGGCATTGAACCCCATTACAGATGGTTATGAGATACTATGGTTGCTGGAAATTGAACTCAGGACCTCTGGAAGAGCAGCCTTAACCACTTAGCCATTTCTGTAGCCCATAACATTATATTTTTAAGACAACATTTTTTATAGTTACTATGTAATTATACAATAATGCACAAGAATCCTAATTTCTCTACACACTTGCCAGAACTTGATGTTTTCTGGATATGTGATAAGTATTTTGTGGCTTTATGTTTCCTTAATGATTACTTTCTGCTATGTGTGTTGTTTATGTAACAGCTATGATACACCAAAGGCCTTCAGATCTTACTGACCCTTGCATTCTACCTTAGCATTTCCATCGCTGGGACAAAACGCCATGACAAAGCAGCTTCAGGAGGAGCTGTGTGGCTCACACTCCCATACTGCTCCTCACTGAAAGAAGTCGGAACAGGAATGGCAAGAGCTGACGCAGAGGCCATGGAAGGTGCTGTCTCTGGGCTTGCTCAGCCTGCTTTCTTAGAGAACCGGCCCAGGATGGCCTCACCCACAGAGCCTTCTCCATCAGCCATTAATTAAGAAGACACTCTACAGGCTTGCTTCTTCAGTTGGTCTTATGGAGGGGTTTTCTTAATCGAGGGTCCCTCCTCTCAGATGACTTTAGCCTGTGCCAAGTTGACAGAACTTCTTTGGAGAAGTCACTCAAGTCTGGCACCTGTTTTTGAATAGTGTTTTCTTGTATGTGTCCTTCATGTGTATCAGAGATGATTCTTCCTCAAATTCTTTCTTTCATTCTGTGGGTTGGCTTTGTTCATTTATTATTATTTTACTTCTTGTGGGTTGGCTTTTTATTTTGCTGGTAAGATTCTTTGTTCAACCCTTTTTAATTTTGATGAGACCTAATTATCTTTACTCTTGTTGCCTGGGTCTTGTGTTCAAGGAAACTGGGCAAATATAAAGTCAAGATGACTCCCTGTGCTGTCCCAGTCTCTAGGCTCCTCTTTCAGTGGGCTCTGACAGACTCCACTTGGCTGTGTGCTTGTTCTTATGTTAGCACCATATTATTTGATTTCTATGGCTTCATAATAAGTTTTAAAACCAGTGCATTATAATGTATAACATGAAATTGTATGAAATTGTCAAAGAAGAATTTAATTAATTAATAACAAGTTAAAAAGTATAGAAAGGGTGAGGATATAATACACACACACACACACACACACACACACACACACACTGATGAGACCTAATTATCTTTACTCTTGTCTTGTGTTCAAGATATATATATATATATATACATATGTGTGTGTGTGTGTGTGTAAAAATATTGTATTCTTTTAAGTTCATGATGGTTTGGGTTGTCAGGGCCTTTTACCAGGTTATTTCAGTAGAAATCATTGCTGGGATTTGCTAGGGATTGTGCCAAATCTGTGAATTGGTTAAGGTCATGTTGATGTCCTAACAAAAGCCTTCCATGAGCACAGGGTGTCTTTCTGTGCTTGGCTAACATTTCCATAGCGATAACCTGGTTCCCTCTCTCTTTTTGCATACTTTCTCAATGCACTGTCTTTGGTTACTAAGGCAATTATGCACAACACTGAGAGCCTTTCTTAACATCAGCTCCAGTCACATACAGAGATGGTACTTTCTGGCATCCCCATGTCTGCCAGGCAGACCTGAAAGCACCAATCCTCCTGGCTTCTTCTTGACTGTGGGGATACGGAGGAACACAGCTCTCTTCTATGCTAGTAAGGGTGCACGCTGTTGTAAACCATGTAGTCATTACTACAGCTTTATAATTTTGAAGTCTGTGTGAAAACGGAGTTATAAATCAAGGCTGCAATCGTTTTTTATTTGTTCATATATTATTGAATTAATTAGCTTGCTGACAAATTGCCTGAAATAATCAACCTAGTTTAGGGAAAAGTTTATTTAGCTAATGGTTCCCCAGGTTTCCTAGGTCCTGTTACTTTGGCACAAGTCCATGCTGGTGGATGTGTATGGAGGAGACAGCTTGTTACCTGTGGTAGCTTGGAAGCAGGGGAGAAAGTAGAGGACGCAATATGACTTGGAAAAACTGCTCACCAGAGTAGCGGGCCAACAAAGGTCTTTCTTGAAGTACTAGGTTTTGGAAATTCACAGAAGTCCTACCAGACTTATAGTTGACCACCATGGTGTTTTAAAATAATAAATGATTAATCAAAGGGCTTAAGAAATTCCTAAGAGTCTGCAGATGAAAGAGACAGGAAACCTCCTGTAACCACATGCGGAAACTGATCTTCTACAGCTTCCCACTGTCCATGAGTTGCCTAAGCATAGAACAAATTGTGCTCCATTTGCAATATGTGATTTTTGGGGATAAACGAAGTTCTAAAGCTGAGAAAAGTACCTGGTTGGTTTGTGTTAGTCTGTGGTAAGGTAGCAGAGTACAGACGTGGGAGGAGAGAGGTTGGGAGCGCTCTGTGTCCTCATAGCCCGTTCCTTAGGTTATGAGCTGCTGAAAGACTAATCCACCGATGAACTCAGTGCCTCAGGACCACTCACCTCTCAAGTCCACCAGCTGGCGGCCTGTGGGGACCACAGTGGAACCAGTGTGTTGTGTGTTTGTTTGCCTTCTATATTCTGTGGGTCTATGATAAAATAAGGGAATATTTCACTGTGTATGAGTAATTACATTAAGGCAGGTAAACCGTAATAGATTTTACACATGGATCAAGCACTGTCACTTGGATGTGAATGCCCTCCATAGGCTCCAAATACTTAGTCACAAGTTAGGGGTTGTGGTTTAGATGGTAATGGAACTGTTGAGGGGCACAGAATTACTGCAGAAGTGCGTTACTAGGGGTGGGCACTAGAGTTTTATAGCTTGGTTTACTTCCTAGTCACTGTTTTCCATACCACAGGTACAATGTGAAGAGCCACGCCTGTCCTGCCATGACAGACTTTATCCTCACAGGCTACAGGTCAAACAAGGACTTTCTTAAAGTTGCTTCTTGTCAGGTACTTGCTCCCAACCATGAGAAACGTAAGAAAAGAAATTAAGAAATCTGGACAAATATAAAAATATAAAATTTTATAAAAATTTTTATGAAAATCCGTGACTTGACTGATACAAGGCTTGCCTCTGCGCTTAATTTAAAAAATGAAAACAGAACAGTGTCACTTATAGTCCTACTTAAGGTTTCCTATTCTCAGGGACCAGGTACCTTGGCTGCCAGGGTCATGTGGTGCACGAACAGAAGTGTAAACATCATCAGACTCCTTACTTACACATACACACTTAACACCTGGCGCTTATGACAGATACACACGGGCTAGAAACTGCCCAAGAGGCAACACTGCAGGGGGCCGTCCTTCCCTGCCCATAGGGCTGTTTCATTCCCGAGAACAGGACTTTTGCCACTGGCCTAGCTGCTGGGGACAGGGAGTGGGACTATCCTGGTGGAGTAGATGTGCACAGTGCACACTGAGATCCGGACCTTAGTTCAGGAGTAAGCTGAGGCTTAGTGTGCACTCTTGGCAACATGCAATCGTTATGTATTTTTTGAGAAACACTACCATTCATATTTTTCCTCAAAGGCGTCTGGTTAAAATCTTTTACATAAACTTAGATAGGAACCAAGTTTCATGAGCAAAATAAAAGCCCGGCAGTGACAGAGAGGACAGAGTCTCTCTAGTCTGCAGAGCGCCCGTGGCAATACACTTCTTGTTGCTGTGACCAAACACCTACCAAGAATTCC
The DNA here is from genome assembly GCF_963924665.1 of Micromys minutus. NCBI lineage: Eukaryota > Metazoa > Chordata > Mammalia > Rodentia > Muridae > Micromys > Micromys minutus. The sequence continues at coordinate 25,930,826 of NC_137966.1, read as the reverse complement.
AAGGGAGGAAGGGTTTTTCTGGCTCCCAGCTTTGCCATACAGTTCATCATGGCAGCAGAAGAGACAAAGGCTGACCCTGCCTCCCTGCCTCCTTTCTCTCGATTTGTTCAGTGGGATCCACCCCATGGAGCAGGGCCATCCTGGGATTCTCTTCTCAAGCCTCTCCGGGAAACACCCTCAGCAGACAAACTCTTGCTTGTATCTCCTACCTGATCCCAAATCTCATCAAGTTGGTAATAAGGATCAACCATCACAGCCCCAAAAAACAAATTTCAGAGAGTGGAGGTGATACTAGTTACTAAAGCTATAGCCACACGGATAGCTGTCTCACAACTTGACCCACTCGGACAGAAGCAGAAAAGTAACCCAAATGACTAAGTAAAACATTTTTCTAAAGTTTATTTACTTACATTCTTGACATTCTTTTAGGCCTATTTTTAATGCCTAAGCCAGGGTAAAGCTAGTGAGAAGGCAGTGGGGCGGGCCTCCTTCTCCCCCTGCCCCACCTTAGTGTTTGCTGCTCCTCAACCCTCTTCCCTCAGGCCGTGCACCAGCAAAGGGGCCACAGACACCGCTGTTTGTGAGCCTGGACAGAAGATCTGGCTTCACCACATACACCTTGTCTGATGGGACAACTTAAATACAGAAACACAGACGGCTACAGATTTTCCACCTGGCCCTTTGGACGGTTTAGGTAAGTCAGCCTTTATTGAAAACCTTTGAGAAATGGGTGCATGCTTGTGTTAGCACAAGTCCCTCCACAGATAGGTGCACTAAGCTGTCTGCCCTCCATATAGACAGTAAATTGTCTCCCACCCCCACAAAGTTGCCAGCCCCCAACTCTATGTGGTCTACCCTTCATACCCAAGAGTTCGTTCTTCTCACTGAAGACAACACAGACGCAGAACGTGCATTCTGTACTGCAGTGATGTGTGTAATAAATAATGCTCCAAGACAAACTCCTAACAAGCATATGTTCACAAGACAAGGACAGAAGAAAATGCATTTTTAGTCCTGAGGTCTTCACAGCCTGTCAACTCAGGCTGTCCTTACACCAAGGCCTACTTCTATATCTGGCAATTTAGCAAAAAAAAAAAAAAAAAAAAGGAACCAGCAAGCATGAGTGAAGACAATGGCATCTTACTGTAAAAACAATGTGAAGACCAGGAGCCAACTGCAGTGTCTGATGGCATGGGCTGCTTACCTGGATAATGGAGCAGTGTCTGATGGCATGGGCTGCTTAACTGGATAATGGAGCAGTGTCTGATGGCATGGGCTGCTTAACTGGATAATGGAGCAGTGTCTGATGGCATGGGCTGCTTAACTGGATAATGGAGCAGTTCAACTCTGCTGCAACATGGTCTTTGTTTTCAACATGGTTTCTCTGCATGGCCCAACCACAGCATGGCTGGAACCATGACACACACTGTCTGATCCCACTTTTAAGAGCTACCTAAGGAGTCAAACTCATAGACAGGTGGTAGGACAGGCTCCTGGCAGCTGGGCTGACAGGAGTGGAGGTGTCAAAGGCTGTGGCATTTTAGTTGCTAGGTGAAGAGGCCATGGAGATCTGTTTCAAGATCATGCACATATATTTGACCCTTAAAAATGGCTCAGATGATAGAAAACAGGTTCATTACATTATATCATGTCTGCCAATGTTCTAGGAAGATGTGGTGGCCTGAATAAAAATGGCCCCATAGGCTCATGGATTTGAATGGTTGAGTACCAGAGAGTGGCACTGTTGGACGGTGTGGCCTGTTGGAGGAGGTGTGGCACTGAGGGTGGGCTTTGAGGTCTTAGATGCTCCAGTCACGGCAAGTGTGACAGTCTTCTCCTGCTGCCTGCAAATCAGGGTGCAGAACCTCAGCTCCTCCTCCAGCACCGCGCATGCCATCATGTTCCTGTTATACATGTTCTCCTTTCCTAGAGCTGCTGCAATCATGGTGTCTCTGAGACAGACGATTAGAATAGTGTGTGTGTGTGCGTGTGTGTGCGTGTGTGTGTGTGTGTGCGTGTGTGTGTGTGTGTGTGTGTGTGTGTATCAGCACTATTAAGTGAGAACTAGTTGTAAAGTTTCACTGTGCTTAGCTCACAAATAGGAAGTGTCAGTACTTTCAGATTTTCCTTCTGGTGAAAATATTGCCTTGGCATAGTCTGTAAGGATGTAAGGAGGTCTTACCTGGGCAGGGGTGCTTGTGGTCACAGGAGGTGGCGAGGCACTGACTTTTGGCTCACTGGGGGATGCAGCTGAGCCCTGAGACTCCTGGCTCGCTGGCTGATCTGGAGACAAAGCATCACTGCTATCTTCATCAAATGAGAACTCACCGTGAGTGTGAGGATAGTCCTCCTTCACCACGCCTGCAGAGAGAACCACAGGTAACTCAGGGGGCTATGAAACCCCAACGTGGACCAAGAAGGGAAAGTTTAAGGAAGGAGTTTAAAGCTGGCCTCTCCCAGGGGACGTCGTACTGCTGTATGAAATGGAGGCTCTTCCCTATGGGAGTCACATTGCTGTCCTGTACTCTTTGGGGTTTGATGCTCTTCAAGTCAGATCAAACCTTTGGATCCACTACCTGCTGTAGGAAGAAGAGACTGAAGTGCTTTGTTGTTGCTTTTGTTTTATGTGGTGCTGGGGATGGGCCCAGGGCTCTCTCTGTACATGGTTTTTGAAACTGGAGAATATCACAGTGGGGGTGGGGTACAGGATGAAGGGCACACAGTCTCCTCTTCAAAATATAAGCAGCATGGCAAATATGGGAAGAAAAGAGCCAGAGATGCACAGACTTATTCTTTTAACCCCGACCTGGAACTCAGATGGTAAAGTGCAGAAAGCAGAGGAGAAAGTGGGAGTGTTGCAGAGCCTCTGTAAATCAGTTTTCATTCCAAAGAACAGCATACCTAACTACACTCATACCTCAATGCTGGGGACTCTGTTCCAAGATGTTTGGGATCAGAGTTGACTCGATTTAGGAATTTTGTGATTACAAACTTCCTACGGTTTAAACTCACACTATCTTAGCAGGAGGTCCTCAGGGGTACAAGAGCCATACTAACTAGTTCCTCAGTATAAAAATGAGGTCCTGCTACAACTATGACAGAAGAAAACAGTGACATGGGCAAGCCTCAGAGCTGGGGAGTGCTGCGCACACACAGGCCTGCTCAACTACCCAGAACACGATGGGCCGCGGCAGCCAAGTGTTCAGAGTGGGTGAAACAGACGGACGGCACTTCCCTTCAGAGTGCAGGGAAACCACGGACCACTCTCCTTGCCTGTGGAGCTAATTATCTAATAGACATAATGAAGTCTACCAATCTGAAAGAGTAGAAATGACATCACAGTACAGTAATTTACCGTAGAAATGTGATAATGACATGAGCTGTCGTCCCTCTGACATACAACGGGAGGCCACACTGACTACAGCAGAGGCCATTTCCCAATCCATAGCAAAGAATCACAACAAGAACCACCAGATGAACACCAGTGTCTAGCTGGCTCAGAAAACAACATCCTCGACCGATCTGTTCTATCTGAATCTCCTGTGCTTTCCCAGAAGATAGAAACTGGTACTCTTGCCTATAATGGCTTCTTTGACACTCGAATCCACAGGAAGGATGTTCTTCTCCACCAGTTCCATGGGCCCGGGCCTTTGAGCAATCTTCTCATTCAGGTCATCTGCCAACCGAGCTCTCTTCAGCTTCATCTGTGTGGCTTGAAGAGAAGGCTCTGCAAACGTTTCTACAAGAGGAAGCATAGCTTTAACCACGGTACCTAGCAGGCCAAGTAATTCACTAAAATACCTGAACAGGGCTAGACTCTGGAAGGATAGAGCTGAGAGTGCTCGGTAGACATGGTGTCTCAGAGTGGGCCAGCTACCTGTCTATGCAACACTCAAGTGCCAAGACTGAATCACCATCAACTGAAATGGGCAATGGGCACAGCCACCATGCACCTGCAGTAGGAGGTCAGACTGGTTAGAATACTTGTTACCAGGGAGACACAGCAGGAAGGCCAATGTGGCCCAGGGCTCTAAAAGTATGTAATTCTCAGTTGGCTTCACTGGAAAGGCAGTTCCTAGAAGGGAGGAAGCACAAAATCTTAGGATAGAAATTTAGGATAGAAATTTATTTTCTTCAGTGGGAAGAGCTATGATTCATATTCTTGGATTGATCCATGTGTGTCTAAGGGTCAGTTATCATGCTTAAAAATTTGAGCTTAACTTGGACCAAAACCCCTCCTTTTACACAGAGATTATAATGCACAGAACTATCATCGCATACGCCTGAAATGGTGGGGTTGCTGCCACAGACACAAGCCCCACAGCTCTAACTCCTCTGCTTCATCCTGTCAGGTCTGGAGCTTGTGGTAGGTCATCACATATCCTCCCAAGCTCATGCTGTTTTAACAGTAAGTGGGGAACTAACACCCCAAATTCCGAGTTGATTCTGAGCTCTTATGCGATGAAGCACATAGAACTGTATGGGAAGACTATATACAGGAGGAGGATCAGCCACTCACACTGATGTTTCTGATGCTTCTGTGAAGCGCACAGTAGGAGAGCCTGCTGTAAGTGAAACCTTCCACAGTAGGCAGCAGAGCCCAGAAGGTCTGTGTGCTTCTGTCTGTCTCACTTCCCCCAGAATTCCATGAAGACAAGGCTCAATTTTTGCTGTTGAACTTCTGAATATAATTTAGACTCTAACCTGCCAAATTCCCAATTCAATTGAATTAGGTTAATGTTAAAATATGGCTGTAGTTTTAAGGTAATCCAAAAGTTAATGATGATATATTCTTTTTCATTCTTCATATCTCAACTCAAGAATACATGCTTCAATATATACTCATAATAAAACATAGGTGTATGTCTGATTCCCTGCATGTGTGCATGTGCCCCACGTGAGGGCCTGGTGTCCAGGGACCCTAGAAGAGGGCACTGGATCCCTTGGAGCTGGAGTTACAGAAGGTCGTCAGCTGTTTGACCTCAGTATTGCAACTGAACAGTGTTCTCTGTGAGAGCAGTACAACGTGCTTTTAGTTGCTGAGCTACCACTCCAGCCCTTTGGCCTTTTTTTCTTTTATTTTCATAAATGAGGATTTTAAGTAGATATATTCTTTTATTTTAATTCTACTAATGACATCTTTTAGTGTCAGAATTGCCTTCTGACTCTATAGACAGTGTTTTGCACACGTGCACTTGGCTGTTCCTTGCTGTGTGACTGGAGGACATGAAGTCAATGATCCCTGAGAGCTGCACTGCGCTCCCCTGATACTGCTCTGATAAGCTTTTCAGCTCAGAGGACTTCTGAGAACACAATCATAGTGGAGAGAGGACCTAGGACACGCAGGAGCACACACTCTTTAGGCTTGTAGAGGCCGGTACGGTACTCAGTACTCCTTTGGAGCACATTCCGCTGCAGCCTGTGCCCTTCTAGTCACAGCTGCCTGCCTGTTCCACCTGCCTCTGCACACGCTATGAGAAGGCAGGTTTTGTCTTGCTCGTTATTAGGCCCCTGGTTCCTAGCATCTAACCAGTGGATGCACAGCACAGCTCTCTAACCTCATCTACTGCTCTTGAAGAAGTGCATCGTTGGCTGTGTCTGAGCTCTCAGGCTACCATCCTGCATGTGAGAATCATTTGATTTTGTCATTAGACTCAGAGAGAATGGACTCTGCCTTACAACTGTCTCTACATGTCTGAGGTTTCCACACTCTTCTTAAAGCTTCACACGTGAGACTGACCAAGGATCAAGCTTTTTTTTTTTTTTTTTTTTTGACTTTTGTTTAGTAAATTACAAAAGCAGAATAATAGAAGTAGAAGGCTGGAAATTTCTGACAGAGAAGCTGGCTATCAAGATGGCTGACCCAGAGAGAAAAACAGTCATGTGAGCCACATATGCTGCAGGAATGGAATGAAGTTGTCTTGCCTCCAGGGTCTAAAACTAGATCACCCAGAGGTGATTAGGGACAGTCACAGACCATGTCACGACTACTGTATTTAAGAGGAATAGCAAAGTGTGGGCACCACCTTTGCTAGATATTAGCGAGATTCAAGCTAGACAGAGAAGATGACAGACAAGTCCTATGCACCAGAAATGTCCTAAGGACAGTACAGGTGGACTTGGGAGGCCAAATGCTCCCCAGGTATTCTACACAGAGTCTTCTTGGTGCTATTCAATTTGAGGATGTCAGCCTGTGGGGTGAAGTATTATTAAAATGGGAATAAAAAAGAATGATTTTTTTTCTTTTTCTCATTTTTCTTCAGCAGACACACCCCCTTACCTTCTAAAATGTGCATCCTGACCAGCTCAGAGCGGTCCGGGCGGCTCCGGATCTTGTGCTTCAAAAAATTTTCAGTCTTAAAAAGAGAAGTATTGTTAACAATTCATTGTAGTTTTATATTTTCTTTAAAAAAATAAATTATATACCCTGTTGTATCTTCGAGAGAATGACCAGAATTTAGTACTGAGAACTATCATCTAATATGGTTTATTGTGCAGCCTTCCAAAACCACCCAGGGGATTGCAGTGCATTATTAGAGAGTTTCAGTGTGAAACTGAGAAAAGCTCAAATTTTAAGAAAAACTTTAAACATAAGATTTAACCCATTTATATAAAGCTAATACTTTGAAAAGTAGAAATTCATTTAAATATTAAAATTCTTAAAAAGTATTTCATTTGTGTTCATATTCTCAGGCACCTTCTCCTGTATTAAATTCTCAAGCAACAGGTCTCGCTTGTTACTGCATTCTTGGGACAGTCTTAAGGAATTTTAATAACATTTGTATTTTGTATTTCCATAATGCATAGCAGGACTTGTTTTCCCCAGTCAAAGAGAAAGCATGGTTGTGCACAATGGACTGAGAACCCATGTGGTGTGTGCACAGAGGGCCACTTTCAAGAGCACATGAGTGTGCCAAGCTTACTTAGCTGTGTTCTCAGTCCTTGGGCAAAAGCACCGTGGCACAGACCCACGGGGAAATTGGCCAAGGACCTTCAGAAGCACATGGCTTCCCTGTCCCTCTGCGGGGATAATACACAGCAGAGGCTCTTGCTTCGTTTGTCTGTTCATGCCCTAGACTGCTTTCTTATAAACCAGGACCACCAGCCCAGGAATGACCCCATCCACAATGGGCTGGGCTCTGCTAAACCAGTCACTGGGCAAGAGAATGCCCTGGAGCCCTGCAATGTGGTGGGCTGTTTTCTCAACTGATCCCTCTTCCCAGATGATTCCAGCTTTTGTCAGGCTGATGAAAAGCTAGTCAGTGCAGCCCTGAAAACACATGAACAAAACTTGTTACCATTTTGTTTTTTATTTATGTGTGTGTGGGGGGAGGGGAGTAATGCATGTATATATGTGAGTGTGTGCATATAGAGAACAGAGGCTGATGACAGGTTTCGTTCTTTTCAACTTCTTGTGTGTGTGTGTGTGTGTGTGTGTGTGAGAGAGAGAGAGAGAGAGAGAGAGAGAGAGAGAGAGAGTATGTGTGTGTGTGAGATAGGGTTTCTTTCTGAAACTGGTTATACTGGCTAGCTAGTAAGCACCAGGGAATTGGTTATTCCAGCCCCCTCAGTGTACTGGCAGGTCCAGACTTAATTTTATATGGGTCCTGGGGATTAAATTCGGCCCCTATGGCAAACACTTTACTGACTGAGTCATCTCTTCTGGCAGAGTTCACGATTTTAAAGGAACAGAACTCAAGTGTCACACAGTTTCTGAAGGCGCTAAGAAACCACACAGAACACACGCTATCTAGATCAAGCATCTTGGAGACATCAGGTAAGTTCTGCAGTGACCTGCTCAGGAGCTCTAGTGTCTGGATGTGGCAGAAAAGTTAGGTTAAAGAGAAGTCACTCACTCTGGCTCGCTCCAGGCTTTTGATCTGCTCATGGAATGCTGCTGGACTCTTCAAAGCTGTGAGGAAGACAACAAACTGATTCCCAGCACAAACACGAGCTGCCGTTGTAGCTCGCTAACCACTCTGCTGACGTTTATTGACCAGGTCCTGTATGAGACACCTACAAATCTGAACTCAACGGTACCCCATGGACTTACATCCTTTACACATTTCAAACAGAGCTGACCAATAATGATTGTAAGCACCAGGCCAGACCATTCTGTGGCCCAGGGACTGTCACACGTCTTTGTTTTGTGCCCATATGTGCTTCTAGACAAAGTCCACGTGACTTTGGACCTTGAACATGGTGACACACGGCACTCACGTCTCACAGATCTGAGGTGCCATTTATTCAGAGCTCAGAAGTGGCTGTAGTGACGCACAGTTGAGAGCCTTGTTGGCCTCCCCAGTACCCTGAAAGGTAGGTATGAACCCCAGTGTAGATGTTCAGAGTGCCATATGGCTAAATGTTGGTCAGCAAGTGGGATTTACATCTCGCACTCCAAATTTAAAGGGTCATGTTCTTTGTAGCACGGCACAGCACAGCACACAAAAGATGACCCTAGTAAGTCCTCAGCATCCTCCTTTAGACTCTCAGCATGAGGGGAAGTGGTGTTTACATTCTGGTCTGTCATCTTTGACAACTCCTGATTTGTGTATACCCAGCATTGCCCTGGAATGGCAGGCACATTAGAACTTAGGTCAGTACATGGGAGACGGGACCCACAGCCAGTCAGGGCTGATCTAGCAGTAATGCCTTAAGCTCCAGTATCTGATGTTGCCTGACTAACTGCCTGGGGAGGAGTGTGGCAGTGGAAGCACCTGGCAAATTCCCCAAGTGTTTTGGGCTACCACAGCTGGATTCAAGATATTTATAAGAGATACTAAGTAGTCTACAAAAGTTTCACTAAGGGGGAAAAAATCTGAGGAAAAAAATTATCCTCATTAACTGATAAATGGTTTCTGGGATAGCAATGAGTTATAGGACTGGAAATTGTTTGCTTTTATAATTTCTAGTGTTTTAAAAACACTAAATAATGGATAAATAATAACAGATAATCCAGATGTATAATCCTATACGACACAAAACAACCATTCTCCCCTCTAAGACTTCCAAAGCTCGTGGTTAAAGGTAAGAACAAAAGTTTAGATAAATATTTCAAAACCAACTCTTATGAATCTCTTGAAGGAAACACTGACTGTAGACGGCACTCTGTTAGTGGCAACAGACACACATGTAATTAGGTAGACCATAGCCTACTGTCCAGGAGATGACCATGTGTAAGGAGAACGAGGTCATGAGTTAATCGTATCACAGCACTCTCACAGGTCTACTCTCAGATGTACCAACAGAGTTATCAATTCAACAATTGATAACTCAGACAGACATTACAATTCACCGTAAGAACTGCACAGTGTCTTAAGAGACTTTCTTCATTAGTGTAAAATTCAAGCCTACTTTATAAGCTGCATTTGTTTTTAAAATGTTTTCTAAGGGTTCTCCTGGGCAGGCCACGCTGACCTGTGGCTTTCCTGCCAAGCCTGCAAAGACCTTGAGAACTGAAGGAAGCAGGGTAAGCTTTCCTCAGGAATGCCCATCTTGTCCCAGCACACCCAAGACAACAGCAGCTTGGTCTTACGTGGCATGATGCCCTGGTCCACTAGTTGCTCTCTTGTCCTCCTTTGTTGCAGCCTCAGCTGGAGCACTGTAGAAATGAAAGAGTTGGAGTTTGTTAATTGCCACAGAACCCAGTCAACGGCCACAGTACCAGAAGGGACACTGCTGGTCATTATTAAACACCCACTTCACTGTCCAGTGAGAAGGAAACCAGCTATGCAGCTGAGTGCAGTGGCCATGTCTATAACCTCAGTTCTCAAGGGTCACCCTGGCTGCATGGTGAGTTCCAGGACATTCTGACCCTAACCCTACAGGTTAGACCTTATCTTAAGGAGGAAGAAGGTATTACTTGGCGCTAAGTTGTCAAAAACAATTGTGATTCTGATTGTTGGTTAATTCTGAATTTACTCAGCAATATTTTTGTTTAGTCTTTGTATAAACACACACCAAATTTCACCCTACAAGTTCTGAGAAACCTGCAACCAAATGGCATCACTGTTTAATACATAGAAAATTGTGAGAATTGGTAGAAACAAGGACTAATCTAGCTTGTGAAATAAAACCAAACTTCCTGCACCCCCTGATTTTTCAAGGAGATTCTTTTCCTCTAGATTCTCTAGATATTCGATTAAAAAAAAAAAAGCCTATCTAAAAAAGGACATATCAAGTAAAACTGAAAACCTTTTCCTAGTTATTTTAAGTCGTTTTGCTATTATTTTCAAATCATGGTTAGGATGAGTCAGGGTCTGTAGCAGAAGTCAGTGGCATGCTAAAATCACCTGTTTGTTCTTCTCAAGGGCAGGGAGAAAAGGCAGCTCAGCGGCATGGAGGTGGAATAAAAGGCTTGGGATACAGCACACTGGTGCCTCCCATTTCCCAGGGACCACAGTCCTGACAGCTGGAGGCCCAGTTAACACTTCAGAGCAGAGCCCTTTCCTTATGCTGCAGAGCCTGGAACTGTCTGGTGGCTCTGGCGAACACCTTATCACGGTTAGATATGAGGACTGAACACAGCTGGGGTTTTTGTTTTTGGACCACAGAGTTTCACTGATACTGAATTTAGAATTGAAACAGTTGATATAAAAATCTTACAGAGTGCAAATGCCAAGTAAAAACAGCTAAACAGTAAGCACACACACTCTTGACACTAGCATTCTCCTCCTCCTCCTCCTCTTTCTCCTTCTTTTTAAAAAAACTGCAGAAGCTAATGCTGGGTAGTACTTAAGGTTGTCACAGCAAGGAGAATCCCCAGGAGAGCAATGAGGGGACAAAAACCAGGGTGTTACTCCAATTCAAAGGGTCAATGTTGGGGAGAAACTCCAGCAGCACTCTTTCGATGCTCCCCAGGGATCCTCAAAGAAAGGTTTGAGAAACACCAACCCCCCCAAAACAAACAAACAAACAAACAACACTGGGAGGCAGAGGCAGGTAGGGTCTGAGGTCAAGCCGTCCAGGTCTACAGAATGAGTTCCAGGACAGCCAGGGTTCCACAGAGAAACACTGTCTCAAACAAACAAACAAACAAACAAACAAACAAACACCCCCCCCCAACCAACCAAAACCCCCAAACAACAACAGAAACCCCAAATCCACAATATGATATGCTGGGTGAGCCATGTTTGGAACACAGAACATTTTCTGCACAATGATGTCTGTGGATGATGAGCACATCATCAGTTACTCTGTCTGCAAGCCAACACCATGACAACAGCTTGTGCGTCTTAGAGGTCATTTTGGGTGGACACTGGCTGCTTCAAGAGCCCACAAGTGCAGGAATGCAGCCCTGGGTCCTTCAAGATTGAAACCCAGTCATGTTGATGTGTGTGATGCACCTGCTGTGAGGTTACACATGGATGACTGTTGCTCCTGGGTTCCTCACACCAACACTCCTGATTGCAACTGTAGAGGCTTTCCCAGATTTCCTCATTCTCTCATCTGAGGAAATCAACTGGGGGTCCAACAACTCCAATCAAATCTGACCCCATACACACAAGAGTGTACTTCCTAGAGTTCTTACTTGTAAATACTACTAAGTAGCCCAGGCTATTCAACACTCAATCCACCTCATACTTGAACACTTGCTCGACTGACCCACAACATGCAGGAGGGCCTTTTATGTGACTGCTGCTTTGAAATGAAAGCCACAACTGGGAAAAAGACCAGTGAAAGGGGTGCACTGGGCTGGGGTAGGGAGTCCTTCTCTGACCTTCTCTGTGCTTTCCTGAAACTAAAGGAATCCAGAGACATGTAGAGCCCTTAGCTACCTGCCATGTAGCGTACCCCACATGTTCTCATCACTGGTAACACCGAGCATCCTGTGCATAAGGACTAAGATCATGGCTCACATAAAATGCTTGCTCAGCCCCCACCCCATCACCTAGGAAAGCAGTTTTGGAGTGGGGTGCCAGGAACCGGAAGCAGAGAGCAGATAGACATGTCTCATATCACACAGCAGAAGCACCAACCTTCAACTGTTAAAACAAAAACTACACAGAAGTCACATGCATTTTTCATCCAGTTTCCTATATGGATAAAATAAGCAACCTCCTCCACAACCTAGGTCATTCTGACGGGAGGGAAGAGAATGATTTAACTGATTCTTTGTATAATTTCCCCCAAAGCAAGAGCCCATATAGAGCTCCTCTCAGGCATCTGCCTGAGCTGTGGCATGGGACTGCTAGAAAAGCATCAGGAGTTGGTAACAGGACAGCCGTTTTGAAGCAAAGACGTTAGAAAGGACAAGACTGGAGAAGAGGCAGACTTGGAAATATGTGCTATATTATGTCTGTTGGTTGCTAGTTCTTTCATCTTCTGTCTGTACCAGAATGTGGACAGTATGAGACACACAGTGTCATACTCAGTAGACATGCGAATTTTGAAATACAAATATGGTATTTGCTCATATTAACACAACTAAAGAGGAACAACTTGATAAAGGCTATTCTTAGAACTTGTTATAAAGTACTATTTGTACAGACTAATAATTTTAGAAAACAGCAAATTTCCTTTTAGTACTCCACTCCGCAACACAGAGTAAATGACATGGGCAGCCGCAGCACACTGGGAGGCAGAGGCAGGGCAGGATGTGTTCACCGTGCTTCTCAGGGACTGTGGGATTGTGGAAGGGACCAAGGACTGTGCCGACGATGGTGTGACCTTCTGACTGCAGAGGTTTTTGTCAGGATCACCTTCCACCCTCCAGAGTCTCCACATTAACCAAGGCTGCTCCATCCAAATGGAGGAAGAAGTCCCAGAGCACCCTGTGCCCCTAGCTGCTCTCCTCGACTGTGTCACAGTCAGACATACAGCCCTCTGATGGGTGGGTGGCACAGTATCTCAGAGGCCTGTTTTCCTGGAAAGGGCTTCATGTCCAGACAGTGTTCCTGACAGCTGTATCCTGTCCGTCTCTGAGACGCTGAACTGACTAATGGGCTCAGAACATCACAGCCTGCAGGCTATTAGAAAGCTGACGGACACTGAGTACCTTCCATGCCCATCTCGCAAATGGCTGAAGACAAAAGAATACACGGGAAGTGGAATTCTGGTGGGAAAGCGGCTCACACGCACACTAACTGTATGCTTACATCTTTCACAAAGCAGAAAGCATAGCTAAGAAAGTAAAATCAAATTCACATTTGAATAGTTGCAGAGGTTGCCTTTATTTCTGGAAACAAGGAACTAAAGCAATTCATCACACTGTCTCCTGAAAAATCCTTAAAGGCAAAACAGGGCTTAAACCTGCTTTTTCCTAAAAGAAATGGGAAGTGCTGACGCGCAGAAGTCCACTGTATACAAGGAGCACCTTGTCCTCCGTGAAAGACTCAATCTCAGTTGCGAATCCCAATACTGTGCACGTCCACATGTACAACACAAAGGCCGCGCAGAGACCCCGTCAATGGTGGCACATGAGCGTAGCCATCTGCTCATGCATGATTCACATTTCTCTAAACAGTCTGAGCGATATGAGTCGTATTAAACAAGAAAATATGAAAAAGAAAGAGACCCAAAGGGGAAAAGAATGGCTGCACACAGGAATGGCTGCACACACACAGGAATGGCTGCACACACACAGGAATGGCTGCACACACACAGGAATGGCTGCACACACACAGGAATGGCTGCACACACACAGGAATGGCTGCATACAGGAATGGCTTCACACACACAGGAATGGCTGCACACACACACAGGAATGGCTGCACACAGGAATGGCTGCACACACACAGGAATGGCTGCACACACACAGGAATGGCTGCACAGGCACAGCCTGTTCTGTGCTCTGCACTGCTGCCTTGTCACACTCTACACAGTGACCACGCCGTCTCGGCTGCTAATGGCGTCAAACAGCTCTCAGTGGCCCCTGCTCATCACCTGCTTGTTTCCAATGTCTGCAGAACAATACTCTAGTGGGGTTCTGTGCGTAAACGTTGCCCTCATCCCTAAGCAAGGGGACAGGCTGCGCCTTGGTGGTGTCTGCACCCTCCACGACTCAGGTGCCCGACTGCTCTGTGTCCATACGTCACGTTTCAAGTTGTGACAGGTGAGAGCACGGACAACTTTCCGTCCCTTCGTCATGGTGAAAGATTTACTTACTGAGTCTTTCTGGGGTGCCATGTCTCATGGTCTCTCAGGGCTAGCATTCATGATCTTTCCTATTAATTTCTACAAGGAGAAAGATTTTGAAATTTTAACTTAAAACTTGTTAAAAAACCCCAAACCCAAGTGTGTCAATACAAGTGCTTTGAACTTTCTCTATTTTCATCAACTATATTTTTTAAAAATCTTAATTGCTACTATGAAAAAGGGTAGGTCATCTAATGATTAATCTTGTGTCTGGTGAGCATGGCAAATGTTTTGATATTAAATGTCTTAGGCAGTCCATTGAGCTCCACAGAGACAGCGCCGGGGCAAGTGAGAGCCAGGCCGGCACTGGGCAACTCTGTGCCTCGTGGAGAAAAATCAATTAAACATGGGCAAAGAAGATCCTAAGAAGCCGAGAAGCAAAATGTCCTCATATGCATTCTTTGTGCAAACATGCCGGGAGGAGCACAAGAAGCACCCGGATGCTTCTGTCAGCTTCTCAGAGTTCTCCAAGAAGCTCAGAGAGGTGGAAGACCATGTCTGCTAAAGAAAAGGGGAAAACTGAAGATACGGCAAAGGCTGACAAGGCTCATTATGAAAGCAAAATGAAAGCCTACATCACCCCTCCCCCCACAAAGGGGAGACGAAAAAGAAGTTCGAGGACCCCAACGCACCCAAGAGGCCTCCTTCGGCCTTCTTCTTGTTCTGTTCTGAGTACTGCCCAAAGTCAAAGGCAAGCATCCTAGATTATCCATTGGTGATGTCACAAAGAAACCAGGGGAGACGTGGAACAACACTGCCGCGGATGACAAGCAGCCCTGTGAGAAGAAGGCCGCCAGGCTGAAGAAGGACGAGAAGGATGTTGCTGCCTACAGAGCTAAAGGAAAACCTGATGCAGCGAAAAAGGGGTGGTCAAGGCTGAAAAGAGCAAAAAAAAGAAGGAAGAGGAAGATGAGGAGGAGGATGAAGAGGATAAGGAAGAGGAGAAAGAAGAGGAAGAAGATGATGATGATGAATAAGTTGGTTCTAGCGAATTTTTTTCTGTCTATAAGGCATTTACCCCCCTGTACACAACTAACTCCTTTTAAAGAAAAAAACTGAAATGTAAGGCTGTGTAAGATTTGTCTTTAAACTGTACAGTGTCTTTTTTTTTTGTATAGTTAACACACAACCGAATGTGTCTTAGGATAGCCCTGTCCTGGTGGTATTTTCAATAGGCACTAACCTTGCCTGGCACAGTCTGGGGGTTGTAAATTGGCATGGAAATTTAAAGCAGGTTCTTGTTGGTGCACAGCATAGATTAGTTATATATGGGGACAGTAGTTTGGGTGGTTTTGGTTTTATTTTGTTTTTGTTTGCTTTTTTCATCTTCAGTTGTCTCTGATGCAGCGTATGTGAACACAACTGTTGTGCGGTTAACTGAATACCACTCTGTAATGGAAAAAAATAATTGCGGCTGTTTTGCTGACATTCTGAATGCTTCTAAGTAAATATATTTTTATTAAAAAAATAAAAGTGTCATAGTTACTTTCCCTTGCTTCCTAAATAGTTGGGAGGTAATAAAATTAAGATTAATAACAAACAGAAGATCTTACAGATAATAACTTACACAATACTTGTATTGAAAATCTCACTTTAAAAGCATATCAGTCAGAATGAACAGTTAGCACAAGCTGAGCAGGTCAAGCACAGCTCTGGCTTAGAGGGAGGAGCGCTGAGCAATGTGTACAAAACAAGGAGAAAGCACTGGGAAACAGGATGGTGTGCAGCAAACTGCAGACTCATCAAGGGTGAAGAGCCTCTGAAAACCAAAACCCAAAGCCAGGCAGTCTCAGAAAGGCTGGGCGAGTGGGGTAAGGGCAGATGGAAATGTGACGGTGGAAGAAGCTGCCGGGCAAGGAGCAGATCTTGGTTCCAGCTCTCTTCCAATCATTCCAGTTATGAGAGTAAAGTGGATGGACTGGCAAAGATGTATCATGTATTGTCTGAGTGGATAAAGTAAGGGACCGATTCTACAAAGCAAGACCCACAGAGACATCATCTCCTGGGGTTGGGTGTGGAGGGTCTCGTTGGCCCAAGTCTAATATCTGTCTGCCAAGCAGTTCAGAAGCCACATGGGACATTTACACTGAAGAGGTAGAGGGATGAGTTGCCTGCTTCCCTTCAGAACAGATGTTTAAGATGGTACTGACCATCAGTACTTTGACTTTCACTGTCACTTCATTCATGAAACTGTAAAACCACAAAGAAGCCTTCCTCAGAGATTTCCACATTTATTTGTTTCCAATTTTAAATTGTGTGTCTGTGTGAGCACCAGGCAGCCATGAGCTGAACAACGTGGGTGCGGAGCCTCAGGCCCTCTGGTGCGCACCGCAGGATGTTAGCTCGAGCAGCTGCCCAGAGTTCTTTGGGGAGATTTACTTTGTAGTCATAGGGGAAGTTGCTTCAGGGGCTTTCTTCTGAGCCCGGCCTGTGATGCCAGTACCTTGATGTATTACATTTTTATATAAAGTTTCCTACTTATCTGTTGAAACTAAAGTGAAGACACACATAATAGTGAGAAGAATGTGACATCCATTCCATTTTACCCAGACTTCCTGTCCCCTGTCACCATTGTGGGAGCCCCATAGTGTCAGAAAGTGTCCTCTGAACATCCTATTAATAGTGCATACAGAATATGCAAAGAAGCACACACGCCAGGGTTGTGTTAGTCATGTAGGTTGTGAGTTGGCTTTAAGAAGTAAAATCTAGCTAGCTCCTTTTCTTCTTAAAACCTTAATACTTGTACTGCAAGGCCTCTTGTTACTTAAAGCAGGTATAGCTAAGAGCCTTATTCAGTTTGGTAGCATCTTTGATAATGCATCTGCATCCATTCAGAATCATTGTGCCATCTAAAGATGGTACCAGTGTATACTGTCAGAAGATGAGATACTGCCTCCACCGTGTGCCATGATGTGCACCGCTACAGTTCAATAAGCTAAAGAACAAAAGCTGCCTTCATCTACTCAGCCACACCGGTGACCTCACATTAAATAATATAAACATTCAATGAGTGATGTGAGGACAAGAGTCCTAGGACAGCAGGGTTGGGCTGTGATGTGGTGAAGAAGTTCAGGGAATCTTGGGGTATCATCTCAATGTTCCAGGGCAGGAACTCTGACAAGACTAACCTTCCTTAATGCCTTAAGAGTTGTTTTGAATTTGTTAGGTGTGAGTTTTAAGCCTGAGTATTTGGTAGACCAGTTGCAGACATGTGAGTTGCTCAGGCTGAACCTTAGGAAGCTCATATTTGATATGGAAGCAGAAACATCAGATGACAATCAACCTTGTGGGTCCAGGTCTCAGAGAAAGGGGACAATGTATCATTTGAAGCCACAGCATTTGTTGAGGCAGAGACATAAACAGAAAGCAAAGGTGTTCAGGGCTCAGCTGTCAAGAACACCAACAATCAAATGTGCACTTGGGGGTCAGATTCAGAAAAGAAGAGAGCACGGATGTCCGAGGAAGGACGAAGTGGGAACCAGAGAGCTACTACTTCCCCACACAGCAGCTGCCTGGTGGGAGTTAGGCTGCAGGAGGACAAACAGCAAGAGGCAGGCAGGAGGCTGTGGGCTGGGCTCACACCCAAGGAAAGCTTTGTGAGGGGATTCTCTCTGCAGGGCCTCAGAGCTTTGATCCGACACAGCCAGGGAGTTCTGAAGTGATGGCTTCTGTTTTCTCCAGGAAGTAGCTAGAAAGGTGCAGTGTTGACAGTGAGGATGATGGCTAGCTGGGAGGTCGGTGGGAGAGGCAGGGATACAGCACAGCTGGAAAACTTGAAACATTGCCATGCGTTACTGCAGATAAGGCAGCAGCTACGGTCAGCAAGCCAGTCACTGGCCCTGAATCAGCAAAAAAAAAAAAAAAAAAAAAAAAAAAACGACCATAAGACACAAAACCCTGGGTTTTTCAAAAGTTCTGTATATGGCACCTTTGTTAAAAACAAACAAAAAAAACAGGTGCATCCTTACAATTCTATTCTTAAATGAAATACAAAGAGCTCAGATATTCAGACACAAATGTGTGCACACAGGTTCACAGCAACTATACCCAAAGCTTAAGTGTTACAGGCATCTGGAAAGCCTATACTGAATATGGAGTACTATTCAGCTACAGAAAGGAATTATGTATTGATTATGTATTGATACAGACCAAGTGTGGGTGAGGGATAAAGAGCTGGGGAGGGAGCTTAGCAGTTAGGAGCCCTTGCCTCTCTATGAAGACCCCAGGTTAGTCCCCAGCATCTATGTTCATGTAACCTGTAACTCCAGCTCCTGGGGATCTGCTACTCTCTTCTGGACTCTGCAGGTAGCTGGGTCTTTCTCTTCCTCTCCCTCTTCCTGCTTTCCTTCCCCCAGCTCTAAATTTGGATAAACCTGGAAAACATGTCATATGAAAGAAGCCACACACAAAGTATGACAAATTATTTCACTTATAAGAAATATGCAGAACAGACGATCTAGAATGGTACTTCTGGATGCCAGGAGCCATGGGAAGGACACGGGAGCAGTGCAGATAATGTGACAGTGCTCTTCGGAAGTGATGGCATTTCTTTGAGCCTATACTGTGTAACATGGTAAGTGCATAAAATACTACTCTACTGAGTTGCTTCCTTTAAAATGGTTTTAAACAGAGGATAACATCAAATACACTAAAAAACTAATTTCTCAGGATTCGAATCTCCAGCTTCCTACCCTCTCCTGGTTTACCTCCCCCACCAGCACGATTCCATTAACTACTAATGGGGTGATCTGTAACCAAAATAGTTATATTTTCTATTTCCTGCCACATAGACTTCTGTGTATTTCCTGGAAGTACACTCTTTTTTTAGTGTTCTAACATCTTCTACAATGCTTACTTAAAACCAACATTTTTTTTTCAGTTCACATGGGTAGTTAGAATATACAATTAGCTTCAGTTTCCTAAGAAAAGAGTGCAATGCCACCTTAAGAACTAGTTATCATAAAGATTTTCTATGAGTTAGTAATTATCCTGGGGCAAAATGTTTCATCTTACTGTGTGAATCTTTTTGTCATTTTATTAACTTACTGTGTGGGGCACAGTCAGAGCACTAGTGGAGATGTGCCCCATTTGTAGATCTACTACTCTAGTCAGCCTTGGTGCCTCCTTCTGAAATTGATACTGGTAGAAACGGACACACATGTAATCATGTTGCTGTGAATGTTAAAAGAGACTAAAAGGACAGGCTATGAGCAAGGATGTGAGATCCACAGATGCGTGGTAGATCCAACGTGTTCTTATTCATACTCACACTAAATGTGAGATCCACATAGCCTACAGATCCTCAGATGCTCAAGGAGTCAAAGATTACGTGGCTTTAGCTGTACTTTCAGGGTCTAGTTTGCTCATAGTAAAATAATGTTCTTCAGTAATTGTTTAAAAAGTAAGGCAAAGAGATGAAAACTAAACACAAAAAGAAAACACAGCCCCTAAACCAGAGGAAACTTCACCTACCTACCCATCTACCTACCTACCTACCTACCCACCTACCTGCCTACCTACCCACCCACCTACCTACCCACCCACCTACCTACCTACCTACCTACCCACCTACCTGCCTACCTACCTACCCACCTACCTACCTACCCACCTACCCACCTACCTACCTACCTACCTACCCACCTACCTACCCACCCACCTACCTACCCACCCACCCACCTACCTACCTACCCACCCACCCGCCTACCTACCTACCTACCCACCTACCTGCCTATCTACCCACCCACCTACCTACCCACCCACCCACCTACCTACCTACCCACCTACCTGCCTACCTACCTACCTACCCATCTACCTACCTACCCACCTACCCACCTACCTACCCACCCACCTACCTACCTACCTACCCACCTACCTGCCTACCTACCTACCTACCCACCCACCTACCTACCTACCCACCTACCTACCTGCCTACCTACCTACCTACCTACCCATCTACCTACCTACCCACCTACCCATCTACCTACCTACCTACCTACCCATCTACCTACCTACCCACCTACCTACCTACCTACCCACCCACCTACCTACCTACCCACCTACCTGCCTACCTACCTACCTACCCATCTACCTACCTACCCACCTACCTACCTACCTACCCACCCATCTACCTACCTACCCACCTACCTACCTACCCATCTACCTACCTACCCACCTACCCACCTACCTACCTACCCACCCACCTACCTACCTACCCACCTACCTGCCTACCTACCTACCTACCCATCTACCTACCTACCCACCTACCTACCCACCTACCTACCTACCCATCTACCTACCTACCCACCTACCCATCTACCTACCTACCTACCCACCCACCTACCTACCTACCCATCTACCTACCTACCCACCTACCTACCTACCTACCCATCTACCTACCTACCCACCTACCCATCTACCTACCTACCTACCCACCTACCTACCTACCTACCCATCTACCTACCTACCCATCTACCTACCTACCCACCTACCTACCTACCTACCCACCTACCTACCTACCCATCTACCTACCTACCCACCTACCTACTTACCTACCCACCTACCTACCTACCTACCCACCCACCTACCCACCCACCCACCACCCAAACCAAACCAAGCCAAGCCAAGCCAAGCCAAACAGCAGCAGAGTGCCCTGAAAGCTGTCCCGTTTGTACTGACTGAGCACACTTCCATCTCCACTTCCTGTCTGGAACAAAGGCAGCTGTACAGGGCGCCCATAGACTCAAGGCCCAACCATGAGCAAGAACAAACAACATCCACACAGAATTTTTATGACTCTTTTCTGACTAAAACAGGAGCAATAACAATAGATTAACTAAAATGCTGTGCAGATTAGTTTCCAAAGAAAGCTGCCTATGGGTGGAGCGGGAAGGAATGCCTTCCTCTTCAGTGTGGCACCCTTGCAGGCACACTGCTGCTGAGGGAGGCAGCCCACTGCAACCAAGATGAAACGGGACTCCAGGAGCTGGTTCCCTGCGCTGACCTGCAGTCCTGGGGCAGGAAGACACTGTTTTCACTGCTCAGCCCTGGAAATTTACAGGAGCATTGAGAACTCGATGTTTGGCTGCTGCTTTTGTTGTCATGGAAACAGACTGGTTAAAAATGGGGCATGTTTCTTTAAACTGCGCATACCTTCACACCGATTCCTCACCCCTTTTTGCAGAAGTTGCAAGAAATGTCTGCTCATTCCGGATTGATTTTCAGTTAGGGGTGGAAGGGCAGAGATCACACTAGCCAAAGCAGAATTCCAGAAAGACATACCCATTGTCTTATTGGTGAAAAAGCAACAGAAAAAAGCTCCCAGCAGCACCTATGGAGGCCCAGTGCTCTAACAAGCTCTGAAGTAGACACGTTCACATACTTGCCTGATGCAAGAGAGATCAGAAGGTTACAACAGGGTATGGTTTTCCCCACTCAGTTTTTGACTGGCAGAATCACGAGGCTCTTTATGTGAAGATTTCTTATCCATATGGTTCCAAGGGAACAGAATGCTTATTTTTCTTGCTTTGGGTGTAATGAAAACCCAACACTCCTGTCCTATAGTAGAAGATCAGTGGGGGGTCTCTTATGGTGGGCTCTAGTTAAACTGTCATTCCTTCTTAATCTTTCGGCAAGGACACAATGTGCACTTGTCTAAAAGATTCTATATTTTTTTTTTTAGCATAAACATCTAAGGTGGGTGCTCTGAACAAGCACCAACCAGAAACTACACAGGAAAACAGTTGTACTCACTCCCCAGAACAGCCAGTTCCAGCTGCTCCAGGCTCCCTGCCTGCCCAGGCTTTGCTCATTTGGTAGGTTCAGGAATGTGTTGGGGTGAGGCCTTCGTCTAGTAGGGTTAGTGTCCTTGTAAGAAAGACAGCACAGAGCTGGCAGAGAGGCCTCTGACTCATATAAACGTGTATATGCATACACTTATATATGTAGATTCATTTATTGATCCATGGTCATATATGTGCAAGGTACATCAAAGCATACAGGCATCTGAACCCTCTTATGATCCGGATGACACACTGAGTGTGTGGCCTGAAGGCTCACCCGGCTGTCCTTTACACACAGATCATCACGGTTCTGGGATTACAATGGCATGGCACGCACGAAGAGAAAGATGGGGGAATGGAGCTTAGATTGTATGATGCACTACTGACTGGCTGTGCTCCTTCCATTAAAATAAGGAAGAACACATGCAGCTGGAGCCAGTGAACCAGTGTGCTGGAACATGCTAGATACGAAATGAATTTATATCAACTAGCAGGAAGGTTCCTCACCTCCTGCTGGACTGTGTTCTCTTGCTGCAGCAGCCTAGACACTAGTGTGGTTCTGCTCCAAGACCCCAGTGCTGTACAGCCAGGGAGGACTTCCACCCAGCAGGCTCCACCAGGAGCTTCCCCATCAACACCTGCCTCTCTTCCCAGCAGCACCAGGAGGTTTGTAAACTAGCAAGAAACTGAAGTAGAATTAAGCCAGAAATAGCTGTGATCATTTTCCTTAAAAATGTTAGCTCATAAACGCTCACCAAAGCTTCTGCTACAGTGCTCACCTCCATCAACAGTGCTGCTGGCCATCCACGAGCAGGAGTCTGTGCAATCAGAGCTGCATATGCTAATGTCACAGCAGTGACTCTCTAGACACAGGACCTTTAGAAGGTGACATTAAGTGAGGCAGAAGGCTAGCTTGCTGCTCCTCTCCCTGTGTTTCGGAAGCCTCAGGCTTCTTGCCCCCAGAGGTGTAGGCAAAGAAGGTTGCCACTGAAGCCACCCAGTGTGGACCTGGATGATACAAAGTCTAAGCTGACCCTCTTAATCTCTCAGTTCTTCTGTTAAAAAGCATCATCCTCAGAAAGCCACCATTAGGAAACGACTGGAATCCAAAGCTCTGACCATATCTAAATTTTCTCAGTTTTCCAGTGAGATTGGTGTTATACTAACCTGTCATGTTACCATGGTGGGATACATATAAAACACAGCTACACCCTTCCGTCTCCAGTTCCACACGTGGACTTTGACATGATCCACAAAGCCAATCACAAAGGGGTGATTCTGTGGCACTTTTCGTTTTCCAGATGAGGGGTTAGGGTAACCTCAGAAGTCTACATACACTTCCCTGCCAACTCACCTTAGAGACGGCACCTGCTCTTGAACAGCCTTAAATTGAGAGAGAAGCTCAGGCCCCGGGTTTGAAATACAGAAAACATATACAGCCCCTTCCCTCTGAGAAGCTGGAGTCTGGAAGGGGTAATTTTGTTTTGTTTTAAATAGGAACAGTGCTGACACACAGGTCCTTGCAGCACTGTCTGGCATCTGGAATGAAGCTGGGGGCTAGGGAAGGGAAGCTGTGCTGTGGTGGCTTAGACCAGGGGCCATCACAGGCTTTCTGAGAGAAGTCCTGTAGGCAGGGCAGGCCTCAGCACTAGGGAATCAGTCAGGTTTATTCCAGTGTGCATGGTGAGCAAGTATGCAGGTCACCATGGTGGCTCTTGACACTGTCACAGGTGCAGGACTGCTGGGATCGATCAGCTCTGCATCTGCCTCTACCTTAGCAGATCCTCAGAAGGCTGGGGGTGGATGACTATGCATCTGAGGAGAGGCTGGGTCCCCAGGCTCAACTGCTGGCTCATTTAAACCAAAGCACATGTTTTCTTCTGGTAAGTGTGTGTGTGTATGTGTGTGTGTGTTTACACTTTTATATATATTACCATCTTAGCCAATTTTTAGAACATATATCTATATACCATATCTCCATCATATCTACCTACCTACCTACCTACCTACCTACCTACCTATCTACCTACCTACCTACCTGTCCGTCTGTCTGAGAATGCAGTGGCTTATAGTAGTTTACAACATTTACCAGAGTCCTATATGAATGGCATCCCCCTTTCTGGGAAATAAAATGACTTTTAATAAAAATTAAACTGTATCATTTCATCTCAATAGTATATACCCATTTAAAAATAGTGAGTTGTGTCTGAGAGATTTTTTTTTATTC
This sequence comes from Micromys minutus, assembly GCF_963924665.1. Classification (NCBI taxonomy): domain Eukaryota; kingdom Metazoa; phylum Chordata; class Mammalia; order Rodentia; family Muridae; genus Micromys; species Micromys minutus. The sequence goes on along the minus strand of NC_137966.1, from coordinate 25,906,685 downwards.
ATGTGTTGTCAATCAATATGAAACCATATCTTTTCAAATTTATTTTATTAACATTAATTTAGTGGTAATTCACATGGTACTTGTAATTAGAAGAATGTAGGCAGCAAACAAAGGAGAAAAGAAAAACAAAAGAAAACAACGGTTCTTGTCTCCAAGGACCACAATGGCCTAACTGCGATGGCAGAGCAGGTGCTGAGCACAGTGGTGTCTGGTGACAGTGTGACTGAGTGACTTATTGGGGTATAGAGGGATGAGTAAGTGCTTTCAGATACTAAAGCCAGTGACTTTTTAGATAGAGCCTCACTGAGTCCAGGCTTGTGGATCCTCCTGCCTCAGCTGCCTGACTGCCAGGATATTAGGTTTGGGCACCATGCCTGAGGTGAATGACTTCCTTTAGGAAAAGGCACACGAACCACATGTTAAGAGTCTTTGGCTTGGGAAGCAGAAGAAGAGGAGACCCAAGGCATGCTGTCCAGGCAAACTGTGAGACTATGGGACTGTTCTCCACGATGGTGTTTCTGAGAAGGCAGTGTTCCCATGGTGTCCATGCTGGTCTTGAATCCTCAGCAGAACTACAAGTGTGAGCCACTGAGTTGGGCGACAGGAAAACACAGGCATGATGTCCTAAGAGTTCAGTTCTGCCACTAAAGGTTGTGTTTTGTCCAAGTTGGTTGCTGCTGTTGCCGCTGCTGTTGTGGTCAGAGGACAGCCACTGCAGGGTGTGCCATCTACTGGATAGACCCAGCCAGTGTGAGATGCAGAGTTGGGAGGGCATTTCAACTAAAGCACACAGCCAGCCGAACATACAATCCAGTCTCAACAGCAGGAAGTCCTCAGATTTCACTTCCCCTTGTTACTGTAAGCACTGCCAGCTTGTGTTTGAGAAACATGTCTGTACCTAGCTCAGAGCACCGGAGCTACAAACTGTCTATTTCAAAGCTCCTTAAAAGGCTTATCTGAATTAAGGAACCCGGCCTATTGATTGTTCCTGGAAATTCAAATGAACATGCTGAAGATCTGTAAGTTAAACTTAAGCTCCTGTGTGCTGAGCATAGTTAGAAAACAGCCATACCCCTTGTATGTAAGGGAGGGGAGACACCCTCCCATGAACCTTGCACAAAGGGAGCTGGTACACTTTCAGAGAATTCATGACAATTGCTGCTTCTAGCCTAGGGCAGAGAGAAGTGAGATTCTTCAGCTACACATATTGACTAGGAGTTACTAGTAACAAGGAGCTAACTAGTAACTAGGAGTTACTAGTAGTGAGGCATTATCTATCGTGTGTGTGTGTGTGTGTGTGTGTGTGTGTGTGTGTGTGTGTGTGTGTGTGTGTGTGTGTGTGTTACTGCAGGAGTACACTGGCCAGAAAACAGCTTTTGGGAGTCAGTTCTCTCTTGCTACCATTGGCGCCCCAGGGACTGGACTCACATTGGCTGGCTCAGTGGCAAGTACTTTTACCCACTGGCTAACTTGCTTTCTTCATATAAATAAACAAAACCCCTTAAATCCTACGATTATTTGCTTGTAAAATCTGAACCGCACCTGAGGTGGCTCATATTGATTTTAGTCAACAGCACTGTCAATAATTATTGGGACTGGAAAAGACTTCAATATAAGCAAGCAAGAGACTTGTCACTTGGGGCAGAGAGACTTCAGCCCTTAACACAGAGGGACCAGGCTGGTGTTTATGAGGCTAAAATCAGATGAACAAAAACCCCAACAGAATTGATGTAAAATATAATAAATACCTTTAATGAGTGCCCCTAATACACAAGGATAAACTATTAGACATTACTAATAGTCACTTACATATTTATCTCTTTTACCCAAATGGCGCAGGATCTACTTAGACTCAAAGGCATTTTCAATAACAAGCCAACCTAAGACATTTGAGTAGCTGTCTCTCTCCTGAAGCAACACAGCTGCTGGACAAGAGGACACTGCTCAGGTGGAGCTGGCCCAGGTCACAGTCAGCCCCAGGCTTCACTCACCTTATGCAGCTGCAGCTGGCACAGGGCACACTGAATTTCAGGGTTCAGTTCTTCATAGGAACAACTTATTTTCATACAACTTAAACAAGGGCGGCTTCCTAAACAGTTATTTTTCCGATCTGTTTAAATCCAGATCTGAGGCAGGAGACTACCCTTGACTTGATATTTGGCTATATCATTTTACTCTCATTCCCTATTACTAAAAATGAGTAAAAATACGCAATACATTAAATATGTTAAATAAACCTATCAAACTCAGTTCCATACAATTCTGGTGAGATGTGGATTTCATTATCAGTCATTTCTGGGGTGTCTTGAAACATGAGGCTCCCCCACCTCTTTATGAATTTGTATTTATAAATATGCAGCCACTTCTTAATGGGAAAAATGTATGTTGGCTCTTAAGCTTTAACTTTTGCATAGATGGAGAGAGTGACAAAGGGTTTTCAAGTGGGTAAGACGGTGAGCGTGAAACTAACACTGCACCCAGACATGCGTGTAAATAGAAGGGCCTGGGTGCTGTTCCTCTTTAGTGTACAGACAAGGAAACCAAAGTGCAGAGCAGTAAACATGTCCATCCAGGTCACAAAAGGAATCTGCACCTGGGCGTGAGCCTAAAGACACTGAGCTCTTTTAATACGCACTTCTTACCTCACTCCATAACCCTCGGGACTGCCAAGGAGATTCTAATGATGTAATCAATCAGCTCGTGAACCTTCTACCATGGAACACATGTCCAGGATTTACACATGTATGTATGTATGCAGCGTGGTATTGGGAAGAGAGCCTGCTCCACACCTCTCTAGTCCTTGTCTTCATAGCTTTGACTCCTGCTTCCTAAGTCCTTTAAATCACACTCGGCTGTTTTGCCGTCTTTTTATTTCTCCTATTCCACTTAACTTGCCCGACTTCACAAGCACACAGAGCTGTTTTAAATATATGCATTAAGAGAACTGACATTTAAACATCTTGATTTAAATACTGCAGGAGGATTTCTTAAATTGTTTATTAATGAATGATTTAAGAACTTTAAACCCACCTGACACCCACCACGAGTCTCCATGAGTCCTAAAAACTCACTTGGCACTAATTGTTCTAACAGTGCACACTAACACACACTGTGCACAGGCAGAACACACTCATTGTTCACACACTGTGCACAGGCAGAGCACACTCATTGTTCACACACTGTGCACAGGCAGAGCACACCCATTGCTCACACACTGTGCACAGGCAGAGCACACCCATTGCTCACACACTGTGCACAGGCGGAGCACACCCATTGCTTAGTTCTCAGTGGCACACCTTACATTTCACTGTGTGTGATCTCTGGTGACCTAGGTGTTTGTCCCACGCATCGCAAAGGCAGCCCAACCCTGGCACTCTACAGAGCTCCCTCACTGCATCTCCACATGCTTAGTATCTGAGAGAAAAGGGCGGAAGCACTCGCTACACAGGGCGACGGGGTTCCTTACAGGCTGTCTGTCTGTCTGTAGGAGGAACAAGAGCTGGGCAGGACAGGAGGGGTCTGCAGACAGAGCTGAGGGCGTGGGGAAGGAAAAGCTCCCAGAGAGGACTGAGTCGGCGCTGGGATCAATGACACTCAGGTCTCAAATGGAGGAAACTCCGGGCTCCTTCACCCACAGCCCTTGCTCTCTGCTGTAACAGAGAAGCGTGCTACGCAAACAGGAACAGCGATTCCCAGATCTCTGGCCTCTTTCCTAATTAGTGCAGTGCTTACTGACAATTATACCCACCAGCAAGCGTTTTCAAGCTTATTTACTTGCCTTAAAAAAATCAATCTATGCAACACGCTTCTAAAAACAACACGCAGATAATGCACACACAGCTGACTCATCATTTCAGGATGCAAGTAAGGAGACAAACATCCAACATGTTAATCGGGAAAATTATTTTTCCTGGAATTATGTGATTGTAAGCACAAATAAATCAGTGTTCTGATTAATAATAAAAGTGGAATAGCCTCTTTAAAACCTGAAAGAGTTAGAGGAGAATCCCCAACTGGGAAAATACACAAACAGTCTGGACAAATCCACTGAAACCAGGACTGGCTTCCTGAGCGCCCTTATCAGGAGCAGTTATGGCAAACTGCTCACATTCTCTGGGCTCTGCCTCTCCGCACGCGGCATTAAATATTCACCATAGAAATCAGAGTAAGGGCAACAGCAAACAGAGACAGAAACACAGTGGGAGACAGACAGGCAAGGTGATAGGAACAGGAATGTGGTCATCCTGCCCCCCAGAGCCGACTGACCTTCCTTGAGACTTCTCTGGTTGCTCCCCTCAAGGCATTCTTTTTCTTTGAAAGGTTCAAAATCCTCAGCAGTTAAAATCTCCGGGAAGCCTTGTGGCTGCTTCTTGGAGCTATCGATCATGGTGGAGACTTTTGGAGACAGGCAGATCCAGTGGGAAAAAGCTCAAGGAGCAGGGCAGTGGAGAGCACAGGAGACTCGGTCCTGCTCCCCACAGCACACTAATCACGTGGCAATTAAGTCTCTAAGTGACATAAGGCAGCCATTCTCTTGGAGTTCCCAGCTTGACCTGCAGACATACTCCAGCGGGTGGGAGCCCTTAACTCTTCCACTCTGGGAGGATGGCAGAGGCACGACTCTAAGATCCCACCCCCTTTCCCAGCCATCCCCCTTCCCTTCACCATTCCAGCCTCCCCCGCGCTGGCTGCTTCAATCTGCAGCTAGATGGTCCCAATCATCTGACGAGCACTGAGTCAAGCAGTTAAAAATAAAATCTCTAGCTGTTAAACAGAAACCTTTGCTGATAACAGGAAGACGAACGGCTGTCTGCAGTCTCTTCCGTGCTCTCTATAAGCAAAGCCTTGGGCTGTGAAATACTTTACACTGGTCAGATGAGCCCATGCATTACTAATCAAGTTCTCCAGCTAAACAATCCCCAGAAGAGGACATCCCAAGGAAGCATCTCTCAGATACACACACTACCAGCACATCTGGGTGAAAGTATCCCTTCACTCCCGAGTTCCTCTGTGGGAGCCTTTTGCTGCCCAGGGCTATCCCTGGCAGAGCTCTGTAGCCAGGAATGTGCTGCAAATCCAGGCGCTTCCCTGGCTATTCAGAACCTGTGGAGCAGCAGTTGGCCTCTGTGCCACTAGTCGGCTCAGAGAGCTAACATCACTAGGATTTTTTTTTTTTTTTTTTAAAGAAGAATGGTTCTCCCAAGTATAAAGCAATGCCACTAGGAGATTATGTTCCTAAAAGACTTAATCAGTGATAGTCTGGAGTTTTGTTTCACAACAGGAGTGCCTTTCCTGCAAGTATAGGCTGCTGCTCACACACGCAGGGCCACTCTGGCAGGAAATGTGTATGGATGGAAATTCCAGGCAACGTGGAGACAAGTCTGTTTCCATATACACCAAGCACACACCAGCAGACACAATACTCTTGTCTTTACAGTTCAAACTATGTGCCTTTACACAGAGCTCCATACAGCCATCAGATGAAAGGCGGTAGCACAAGGGCTGTGCTTCATGAGGAGTCTTGTCACACAAGTAATTTTACTTGTACACAACCAAAGGACTAAAAAAACCTAAAATAAGTAAGCTGTAAAATTACATGAAAAAATAGCCGACAAGACTGTCTCTGACCAGGGACCAGGCACCACCAGCCTCTAAAGGATGCACATTTCTTCTGAAGGGAAAAGGCATGGCCCCTGGTAGACTGAAGACAGGGTCCCATCTCACACCCAGGAGAAGCACTATTTTCCCCTACTGACACAGATGGGTCTGGACAAAGCATCCTGTCCTTTGCTTCTGGATTCAAGGCTAGTGTGCAGTCAAACCACACTATCCTGCTAAAATTGCTCTACCCTTCTTCCACATCTGTGGAGAATGGGATTACAAAGTGTACGACTTGTTTCTTGTCAACAGAAGTCTTCCAGGGCAGGCTAAGCCTCAGAACACATGGAAGCAAGCATCTGTCACACTGCCCTCAAGCAAACCTCTGCTACTGTCCTGTCCCTGAACCCAGTTTCCAGTACAGTGTTCCTCCCCTTCCAAAGGAGTCACAAGGACTGACTGCTGTTTACTGGTTACTCCATCAACTAGTCTGCATGTACAATTATACATATCCCAGAAGTCCTGCTGAGCTCCATGGTGATTTGAACATCACAGACATTGAAGAGCAAGACCAGGGTCACAAAGGCTTGGAACTGAACCAAAGTTGCTGTTCTCCAAAGCTGAATGTCTTTGTATTGCACCGCACTGCCTAGTTCTAGGTTTTGGTTAGAAACATGTAGCAGTGGAAGCCATGAGTTTATGACGTCTCTGCCCTTCGGGGAGTGATCAGAAAGCACTAATTTATAAATGCATTTCAATTTTTTATGAAGCAATAACATGTTATCAATCTATTTATCTATCAATCAGATTTCCTGTTGATAGACTTACAAAATCAACATTATCAACTCAATTTACAGATGGGAAAACTGAGGCCTAGGAAAATGAAATACTTTGTTAGAAATAGCTTATCACATAAGTGAAGACCAGGATTCTCATAAAATAAACTTAGCTCTAGGCCTTACAACTTACAGTATTTTGCAAAAGAAACAGCAAAAACAGGAGCATGTACTTTTCTAGGGTGCTGCTCCAATGTTTTCAGTCTATAGGTTCAAAAAAACCTTATATTTCAAGTTATACTCATCACTTTAAAATGAAAACACCGTGTCAAAGTCTCCTGGAAGGAAACTGCAGGTACATTATTGTTCCATCCGAGCATCAGCACCCAGCCGTGAAGCTCCATCTGCTGCAGGGTTATAGTAAAGTCTCAGTTTGTAGTTTTGAAAGGAAATAATTTCTCTAGTAATGGAGATATTTTAATAATCTTTTTTTGCTGTTTTTCAAAAGATTTTAAATAGTTTCAAATTCACAGAGCATTTCCCCCAAACTTTCTGTGAGAATTTCTGATATTATCTCTTCAAGAACATTGTTGAGCATGTTCCTACACATACGGCTCCCTTTTATAGAACCGTAGCATAGGAGACAGGATTAAGAGATGAAGGCTGATAAACTACTGCCATCAACCCACAAATCCCATCCAAGTTCCAAACTGTCCACATAGCAATCGGGATCCACAGTTAGGCCCCATGTGACTCATACAAAACAGTCAAAGTTCAAAGTTCATCAAGCACTACCCCAACACACAAAGCATCAGAGCACCACAGTATATCCGCTGGCTGACTGGAAGTGGTGGTTGCTGGCTACTGCCTAACTCTGCACAAGAGAACTGGACCGCACATCATCAGCTCAGGGAAAGATCAAACTCCAAAGCATAGCTTCTACACTACATGTACTACTGATTTTACACCCTGTACATTAGAAATTCATAAGCAGACTCAAATTGTGGACCATCTATATTAGAGGTCTAGCCAACTGTAAGGAGTGAAGAGCTGGTATAGATTATGGTTTACAGCATGGTCAAAGCTTCCTGCTTTGTCCAGTCATTTATTTGATAACAGGACTGTCTCTATCAGAGGCCAGGACTCCTATTATCATCTGACAAGAAGTTTCAAGTCTACCTTGTACTCCCGCCCCATTCAGGAGCTGGGGTCTGAACATGAGGTGCAGTCACTCTTCCAGGCTTCTCAACACAGAGCTAGGATGTGTAGTATGAGTTTACAAGTTTACATGTAACACATACATACACATTTACATATACATACACACAATCTGTATTTATACATAGCAAAGAGCACAGATTCACCCCAACGTTTCCAGTTTCCAGACCACGACCTAAGGTTAGTGTTTGTGTTCTCATGACTCTCTCCTCCCCCAGGGTGAGATCTGCCTCCAAAGTCACCACTCAGGGCTGACCACAGAAGGTGCCTCGTGCTGACCCACCACACTCAAGTGTCCTACGGCAGCTGCCTTGCTGTGACCTTGGTCTTCAGCTTGAACAGAGAGGAGAGAGTCTTGTGATTTCTTTAGCAGGAGAAGCCCATGGTTCACACGAGCAGCTTTGCAGGGGTCTGTTCTTTCTACCATCTGCGCCACATACCTTTATTGTTATTTGGTTCTTTGTCACGAGCAACATTTAACTTCAAATAATATGTGATTAAAGTCACTTCATGTAATATAAATTTGCTTTGTCAGAATTTGTGTGTATGCACACTCAAAAGAAGCTCTTTAACCCTCACAGAGGCTGCCAGAAACCAAGCCAGTTTCTACAGCACTAAACGAAGATATTTAATACTCGTGAGAAAAACTGTGTGGTTTAGAGTAGCAGCATTTCAAGAAAGGCTTCAGGGATCAAATATAAACAAACATGGCTCAAGAGAACCACACAAAAACCTGCCAGAGCTAAGGGAGGCTCACAAAAGTCCTGATGAGAAGATTTCTGCTGGGATGGCATCATACCCAGGAAGAACAGGGAACATTCTTAACAGGGCTTGTTCCACTGATGCAAATTCTTTAAAAGTTATAAATATAAAGCAAAGAGGCTGCTGGGATTGAGGATGGGGGGGCATTCTGACTTGAAAATGGAGAGAATGTGGTCTTTCTTGTCACCTCCACAGGGTTTGTCACAGATCCTCAGCTGCTGCTCTCTAGAGAGAACTTGGTGGCTTCCTGCACATTGTCTTGGCATATTTATACAAGGAACATTCAAGTTTTATTCCAAGGGAATCATATTTCTATAAGTCTTATTTTGGGCCCTTATTTTTTCCTTTTCAACACTATAAATAGGAAACCATGACTAAATAAACAGGATAACTTCCAATGGTGAGTTTGAAATTTTTTTAAGAAAATTAATTAAAATTAAATAGCATTGTCATTAAAATAAGATCTTTAAAAGTCTCCATCTTTATCATTTAAACAATACATTGCCAAGGATGGTGTCGCATTTCTCTAATCCCTGCATGTGGAGACTGAAACAACAGGAGAGCAGTTAGTTTCAAGGCCAGCCTGAACTACAGAGTGAGATTATTCTAAAAACAAAAATAAAAGAGTAACAGCGAAAGCCATCTGTCCAGACTGGGGGAGGAGGGTGAAGACCAGCACAAACCCAGGGTTCCCCACGGCTCACTCAGGCCTCACTGCTCTCATTACAGAGGCTTTTATCGCTCCATGGCAAAACTGACTCCACGGAAATGTCTCATGCCGTGTTCTATCTTGCTTTTAATGACGGTACACGCAATCAAGAGATGACGGAGCACTCCCATTGGTTTAAAGAAGCAGTTTGAGTTCTTTCCCTGTCTCTAAGCATTATAGTTACACAGACAATCAACTGGGTATCAAACATTCATAACTAAGAGCTCTCCTTCAATTCTCTTTAGCTAGTACTATGAGTTCTCAGAAGATGATCACAGCTATAGAGAAGAGAATGAAATGACACAGCTTTGAAATCTTAGCAAAGATGTAGAAAATGTCAGGGAAGTGAAGTGGACCAAATCCCAGCAGACTGGATGGCTGGTTATGGCATCATGGTCAGTAGCCACTAGAATAATAAGGAACTCTGACAGCTGGAGTGACCCTCTTCATCCCAATGTGTGTACATGAGAGTACACATGTATATGCAGATATCAAGAGAAGTTGAATTACAGGTAACTGTGAGCTGCCTGACTATGGGTGCTGGGAACCAAATTTGGGTCCTCTGCAAGAGCAGCAATATCCTTAATCATTAGGTTATCTCTCCAGCCTTCCTCCCTCCATAAACTTTTTTTTCTATAAAAGGAAAGCCAATGCTTTTTTCCAGCCCAGAGAGAGGGCTGAGTGGACGCCATCAGGACTCAGGACCCACACGCAGACAGCTGAGCTTCTAGAACAGCCTCACAAATGCTCTTAGACCCTGACCAACAGTGAGTCAGCCACGTACTCCCACCTGCTATCTTGGGAGGGATCTTTGGGATCTCTCAGAGCACAGACAGCATTATCCACTCTGGGATTGGGTCCTTTCTGGGACAGAGATAGGGCCAGTGACTGCCATTAGGACTCAGGACCTGCACAAAGAGTTCCCAGAACAGCCTCACAAGCACTCTCCTTCCACCTGAGCCACAAAGACAGAACGGAGTCAGTGCCATCAGAACTCACTGTCTGCCCCCCAAAGAGCCAACTCCTTCCTGAGCCCACGGGCCTTCAGACCCACAGGAGAGGCAGGTGTCAGTCAGAGACAACAAGATCACCTATAATCACAGATAACAAGATGGCAAGAGAAAAGCACAAGAACCTAAGCAATGGAAACCAAGACAACCTGGCAACATCACAACCGATCTCCCACCACAGCAAGTAGTGGATTTCCCAACACACCAGAAAAACAAGATTTAGACTTGAAATCATATTTCACGATTATGATGGAGATCTTTGAGAAGCACATGAATAACTCTCTTAAACAATTACAGGAGAACACACATAAACAAATAAAAGCCCTTAAAGAGGAAACACAAAAGTCACTCAAAGAACTACAGGAAAACACAACCAAACAGGTGAAGGATTTGAAAATGGAAATAGGAACAATAAAGAAATCACAAAAAGAGACAACCCTGGAGATAGAAAACCTAAGAGTCATAGATGCAGGCATCACCAACTGACTACAAGAGATGGAAGAGAGGATCTCAGGGGCAGAAGACAACATAGAAAACATTTACACAACAGTCAGAGAAAATGCAAAAACCAAAAAGCCCCTAACTCAAAACATCCAGGAAATCCAGGACACAATGAAAAGACCAAACCTAAGGATAATAGGACTAGAAGAGGGTAAAGACTCTCAACTAAAAGTCACAGTAAATATCTTCAACAAAATCGTGGAAGAAAAATTTCCTACCCTTGAGAATGAGATGATCATGAACGTACAAGAAGCCTACAGAACACCAAATAGATTGGACCAGAAAAGAAACACCTCACGAAACATAATTGTCGAAACACCAAATGTTCAAAACAAAGAAAGAATCCTAAAAGCAGTCAGGGAAAAGTGGCATGTAACAGATAAAGGCAGACCAGTAAAAATTACACCCGACTTCTCAACAGAGATATGAAAGCTGGAAGATTCTGGACAGACATCATACAGACGCTAACAGAACACAAATTCTAGTCCGGGTTTCTATATCCAGCAAAACCCTCAATTATCATAGATGGAGAAACCAAGATATTCCAAGACAGGACCTAATTTACACAATATCTGTCCATAAATCCAGCCCTACAAGGGATAATAGATGAAAAACCCCACCACAGGGAGGGAAACTACACCCAAGGAAAAGCAAAATAATAATGCAAAAAAACCGAAAGAAGAAAAGCACATAAACATAACTACCTCTAACAACAAAAATAGCAGGAAACAACAATCATTACTCCTTAATATCTCTTAACAAAAACGAACTCAATTAATCAATAAAAAGACACAGACTATGAGACTGGATGCATAAACAGGATCCAGCATTTTGCTGCATACAGGAAACTCATCTCAGAGACAAAGACAGACACTACCTCAGAGTAAAAGGCTGGGAAAAAAAAAACCTTCCAAGCAAATGGTCCCAGGAAAAAAGCTGAAGTAGACATTATAATATTGAATAAAATAGATTTTCAACCAAAAGTTATCAAAAAAAGATAAGAAAGGACATGTTTTACTCATGATAGGAAAAATCTATCAAGATGAACTCTCAATCATGAACACCTATGCTCCAAATATGAGGGCACTCACATTCATAAAAGAAACCCTACTAAAGTTCAAAGCATATATTGCACCACACACAATTATAGTGAGACCTCAACACCCCACTCTTGTCAATGGACAGATCATGGAAGCAGAAACTGAACAGAGACACATTGAAACTAGCAGAGGTTATGAACTAACTGGAATTAACAGACATCTACAGAACATTCCATCCTAAAACAAAAGAATACATCTTCTTAGCACTTCACAGTACCTTCTCCAAAACTGACCATATAATCGGTCACAAAACAGGCCCCAACAGATCTAAGAAGACTGAAATACTGCCATGCATCCTATCATATCACCATGGGGTAAGGCTGGTCTGTAACAACAACAAAACAAAACCAAACAAACTCATATACACATGGAAGATGAACAGTGCTCTATTTAATGATAATGTGGTCAAGAAAGAAATTAAGACAGAAATTAAGGACTTTTTAGAATTTAATGAAAATGAAAGCACAACATACCCAAACTTATGGGATACAATGAAAGCAGTACTGAGAGGAAAACTCATAGCTCTGAGTGCCTCAAAAAAACCAACCCCCCCCCCAAAAAAAACAAAATAACAAAAAACTGGAGAGAGCATACACTAGCAGCTTGACAGCACAGCTGAAAGCTCTAGAACAAAAAGAAGCAGATGCACCTAAGAGGAACAGACTGAGGAAATAATCAAACTCAGAGCAGAAATCAACCAAGTAGAAACAAAAAGAACTATACAAAGAATCAACAAAACAAAGAGCTATTTCTTTGAGAATATCCACAAGATAGATAAACCCTTAGCCAGACTAACCAGAAAGAGTATCCAAATTAACAAAATCAGAAATGAAAGGGGAGACCTAACAACAGAAACTGAAGAAATTCAAGAAATCAGCAGATTCTATTACAAAAGCCTATACTCAACAAAACTAGAAAATCTAGAGGAAATGGACACTTTTCTAGACAGATACTAGGTACCAAAGTTAAATCAGGATCAGATAAACCATCCAAAGAGTCCCATTATCCCTAAAGAAATAGAAGCAGTTGTCAAAAACCTCCCAACCAAAAAAAGTCCAGGACCAGATGAGTTCACTGCAGAATTCTGTCAGACTTTCACAGAAGACCTAATACCAAAACTTTCCAAACTATTCCACAAAATAGAAACAGAAGAAACACTGCCCAATTCATTCTTTGAAGTCACAATTACTCTCATACCTAAACCACACAAGGACCCTACAAAGAAAGAAAACTTCAGACCAGTTTCCTTCATGAACATCGATGCAAAAATACTCAACAAAATCCTTGCAAACCGAATCCAAGAACACATCAAAACGATCATGCACCATGATCAAGTAGGCTTCATCTCAGGAATGCAGGGATGGTTCAATATACAAAAAATCCATCAAGATAATCCACCATATCAACAAACTCAAAGAAACCACATGATCATCTCACTAGAAGCTGAGAAAACATTTGACAAATTTCAACACCCCTTCATGATAAAAGTTCTGGAAAGATCAGGAATCCAAGGCCAATACCTAAACATAGTAAAAGCAGTATACAGCAAACCTGTAGCCAACATCAAACTAAATGGAGAAAATCTTGAAGCAATCAAACTAAAATCAAGAACTAGACAAGGTTGCCCACTCTCCCTACCTATTCAGTATAGTACTGGAAGTCCTGGCCAGAGCAATTCCACAACAAAAAGAGGTCAAAGGGATACAAATTGGAAAGGAAGAAGTCAAAATATCACTATTTGCAGATGATATGATAATATACTTAAGGGACCCCCAAAAATTCTACCAGAGAACTCCTACAGCTGATAAACAACTTCAGCAAAGTGGCTGGATATAAAATTAACCCAAACAAATCAGTAGCCTTCCTCTACTCAAAGGAAAAACATGCTGAGGAAGAAACTAGGGGAAAGACACCCTTCACAATAGTCCTAAATAATATAAAATACCGTGGTGTGACCCTAAGTAAGCAAGTGAAAGATCTGTATGACAAGAACTTCAAATCTCTGAAGAAGGAAATTGAAGATCTCAGAAAATGGAAAGATCTCCCATGCTCATGAATTGGCAGGATCAACATTGTAAAAATGGTCATCTTGCCAAATTTACAGATTCAATGCAATCCCCATCAAAATTCCAACTCAATTCTTCATAGAATTGGAAAGAGCAACCTGCAATTTCATCTGTAATAACAGAAAACCTAGGATAGTGAAATCTATTCTCAACAATAAAAGAACTTCCTGGGGAATCACCATCCCTGACCTCAAACTATATTACAAAGCAATTGTGATAAAAATTACATGGTATTGGTACAAAGATAGACAGGAAGATCAATGGAATGGAATTAAGAACCAGAAATGAACCTAAACACCTATGGCCACTTGATTTTTGACAAAGGAGCTAAAAACATTCAATGGAAAAAGGACAGCCTCTCCAACAAATGGTGCTGGTTCAACTGGCAGTCAGCATGCAGAAGAATGCAAATTGATTCTTTCCTATCTCCTTGTCAAAGCTGAAGTGCAAGTGGATCAAAGATCTCCACATACAACCAGGTACACTGAAACTATTAGAAGAGAAAGTGGGGAAGAGCTTAGAACACATAGGCACAGGGGAAAATTTTGTGAACAGAACACCAATGGCTTGTGCTCTAAGATCAAGAATCAACAAATGGGACCTCATGAAATTGAAAAGTTTCTGTAAGTCTAAGGACACTGTCAAGAAGACAAAACAGCAGACAACAGTGGGAAAGGATCTTTACCAATCCTACATCAGATAGAGAGCTAATATCCAATATATACAAAGAACTCAAGAAATTAGACTCCAGAGAATCAAACAATCCTATTTAAAAAATGGGGCACAGAGCTAAACAAAGAATTCTCAACTGAGGAACATCGAATGGCTGAGAAGCACCTAAAGAAATGTTCAATATCCCTAGTCATCAGGGAAATGCAAATCAAAACAACCCTGAGATTTCACCTCACACCTGTCAGAATGGCTAAGATCAAAAACTCAGAAGACAGCTGATGCTGGTGAGGATGTGGAGAAATAGGAACACTCCTCCACTGTTGGCGGGGTTGTAAGCTGGTATAATCACTCTGGAAATCAGTCTGATAGTTCCTCAGAAAATTGGACATAGTACTACCTGAAGACTCAGCTATTCCTCTCCTGGGCATATACCCCAAAGATGCTCTAACATATAACAAGGATGCATATTCCATGTTTATAGCAGCCTCATTTATAATAGCCTGAAGCTGGAAAGAACCCATATGTTCTTCAACAGAGGAATAGATACAGAAAGTGTGGTATATTTACACAATGGAGTACTACTCAGCTATTAGAAACAATGACTTCATGAAATTCCTAGGCAAATGGATGGAACTAGAGACTATCATCCTGAGTGAGGTAACGCAGTCACAAAGGAACACACATGGTATGTACTCACTGATAATGGGATACTTGCCCCAGAAAGCTCTGAACACCCCCCCAAAAAAACAATTCACAGACATCATGAAGCCCCAAGAAAAGGAAGGCCTAAGTGTGGATGCCTCAGTCCTTCTTAGAAGGGAGAACAAAACAATCACTGGAGGAAATATAAGGTCAAATAGAGAAACAGGGATGGAAGAAAAGATCATTCAGAGGCTGCCTCACCCAGGGATTCACCCCTTATGTAGCCACCAAACCCAAGCACTATTGCTGATGCCAAGAAGTACTTACTGGCAGGAACCAGATAAAGATACGTCTTCAGATGCTCTGCCAGAGTCATATAGATACAGCTGAGCCTGCTTGCAGCTAACCAGCGGACTGAACACAGGTGCTAAAGAAAGGACTCAAGGAGCTGAAAGGGGTTTGCAAATTCACAGGAAGAATAACATCAACCAACCAAACCGTCCACAAATACCATGGACTAAAACACCAACCACTGAGTACATACTGAGAGACCTGGCCTAGACCCTGTTCACTCCACACTTTCAGACCTGTAACCTGCAACGTTGCAGATCTCGCAAACTTCAGTTCCTCTTACTTTTCCCTTGTAACTCAAGGATAGTGGTGCTCCACTTTCACACACCACCTGGGAGAAGGCCTGGGACAGTGAGGGAAAGCGACCAGGCACTGGCCTTCAGTCAGTAAGAACAGGACACTTCTTGGTCCTCCTGATACTTGCTTTTCTTAGGTGACTCCTGTGGAAACGCCACTCAACAACCCCACCCCTGCCCTCAGGTTGAGAACAGCTGTCTTAAACCTTCTCAAACGTTCCCATGACCTGAGACAAAGTATTCAAGCATAAGCCTATGGTCATTCTTCTTGAACCAGCCACATGACTAACTGTTCGTGCTCTTGTCCACAGATTAGACTGCCTTGTGATGATCTTTTTTTTTTTTTTTTTTTTTTTAAAGATGCTCAGTCTTTTAGTAAGTATATCTATTGAGACTCATTTCTTTATATTCTGTGGGCCTTCTATATCTCTCAATGAGACAGACTGGTACATAAATGCTCATAATCTAAATACACATAATCTATCAGTCCTGTTTAAAGTTTTCTCCCATTCCAAGGTCATGGAAACACCAATCCTGATGGCTTGCTTTACCACAGTGGCATGTCTGGGTATGGGACTGGATAGGTAACGAAGACCACTGTTTGGAGCAGGAGACTGTGTTGCCGGTCCGGTGGCTGACTGCTCCTCTGTCCTTAGGCATTATTTATCTTCTTCCCACATGCATGGCGACTCTTGGCCCAAAGACACAGCTCTAAAACAAATGTCCAAGCTGACCTACTACAGAGCAGACTCAGTGACTCCCAGCTATGCATGACTGTCTATGACTGTCTAGCTAGCTCTCTGTGGTTCCTAAATACTATTTCCCACTAAAGGACGTAGCGATTCTCAGAGGATCACTCTAAGATCAGGTCAAAGGATGTTTAAAGGTATTGAACAGGAGAAAATCAAAGGTACACAAAGCAAGAGTATGTGTCACAAAGGGATTTTATTATTCAAGTTAAAATAATATGTGCATCAAAAAAAATGAAGAGATGGCTCAGAAGTAAAGGTACTTTTACCAAGTCTGACAACTGAGATTGACCCCGGGAACTGACAGAGTAGAAGAAAAAACTAATTCCAAAAAGTTGTCTTTTGCCTTAACACACATGCCCACACATACACATATACACAATAAATACATGTTAAAACAACAAAGACAGTTATGCTTAAAACAAACTATGAATCTACAGTGCTTTTTCCCTTAGAGAAGAGGGAACCTTTCAGAATTACAGAAAGGTCAGAACCTTCAAGTAACTTAATGGTAAGAAGAAAATTGTCATTCAAACAAAGGGTAGAAGATGGCAGAGACACAGCACAGCCATGTCTTAAGGTCATACTCCACATATTGCTTACTGGTTAATTACAGAGAAGAAGGGTACTTTTACATAAAGACAGGATGAGAGAAAACCCCAGCGGAACCACAGGAGAGCCCTTAGTCTCATCCAGTAATGGGTCAATCATCATTGTCCTCTTGATGCAGCTCACTGAGGACAGAGCTTACGTGTCATCCTCTCACCTAAACTTCCCACAACAACCCACCAGGCAAAGGAACATTGGTGCCATTCTGCAAACAACTGATCAGACGTTCCAAAAATGCCAAGTTGCAAAAGTCAGGGAAGACCTGCAGTGTGATAGGAGAAATAAAGTCCGTCAGCGAAAGCACCAGGAGGCCACTCTTGTGTCTGGGTTACATCTCAAATACTGTGATTACGACACACATTAACTTTCAATAACAAGACCAAGTACACTGGAGAGCATCTCTGTTCTTACAAAACGTATGTTGGTGTATATGGGCATTCCTGCAGCTTACACATACATGGTCCAATAATATGCCCTAACTCAAACAGTTAAAAGAATGTTCAAAAAGGCTGCTATACTATTATGAAACTTTACAAGTGAAGATTGCTCAAGCATACTTTATCCACAGAAAAGAGAGTTGATTTATAAAACTATTACAAGCGGGCCTTTATTTTAGTTGTTAAATGTTAAATAGTTTATTATAAATTTCCAGAAGAGAGCTCTATTTGGGCTCTTCATTTTCTTGGAAAATAAAGCATATTTGTTTAAAAGATTAATAAGAAGGTACTTGTCACCAAGTATGATGATCCCAGTTCAATCCCCAGGATTCATACAGTGGGAAAGAAGAGCAAGCTCCTACAAGCTGTCCTCTGACCACCACATGAGTGTAATGGTAGATGAGCAAGCAAACACACACACACACACACACACACACACACACACACACACACACCCCAATAAATTAATTCTTTAAGGATTAAAAGGAATCAAATGACTGTTAGAAATTTCTTCACTCATTCCACAGAGAACCTTCAGAAATACTAGGTTAGGGTAAAAAGACAAGCCAGACTGCTTCTGACTCTAAGCTACAAACCACCACAGTGCTCAGCTATGACGTCACTCTTCCTCAGACAGTTAGTACCGTTTGCAGGCGGTGGGCATAAGGACGGGAATGCACAAAGGCATGAGAGGAGAAGACTGCAGGTGGCGGTGAGCTTCTGTTTACAAGGATGTTCTTACCAACAGCACCGCATTAGTAGCAGTCTGAATAAGAAATGTCCCCCACAGTCTCAAGCTTATTTAAGTACTTGGTCCCAGTTTTGGCCTACTTTGGTGGTGTGGTCTTGCTGGAGGAAGTATGTCACTGGCAGTGGGCAGTTTGTGCCGTCTGCTTCATGTTTGGCTCAGGTATGAGCTTTCAGCTTCCTGTTCTTATTCCCATTGCAATGCCTTTGCTCAGCCATTCAGGATGCTTATCCCTCTGGAACCATATGCCCAAATAAGTGCCGTCTCTAAGTTCTCTTGGTCATGGTGCTTTATCACAGCAACCAAGAAGCAAGTAAGAATACTAATCTGCTATACCCTGCTGGCTAAACAGAAACAGAAGGCAAAGCCAATGAAATTCAAAGCAAAACCGTTCTGCTTTGTAAATTTCATCCTCATCCGGCTTTATATGTGGCTGGCTACTTTTACACCTTTTCTAGCAATTTTGGCAATTTTATGTGAAAAGAAGAGGACGCTCTCCTTAAAGATGGCTTTAGCTTTTGTCTAAAAGCAATCCTCCTGCTGCAGCCTTCTTTATGACGTCTGGTGGTAGCTTTATAATACCTGTAAAACTACATCTCCGAGCAGCCACTCTGCCTTCCTTAGCCTCCTTGCAGGGAGAGTCGCTCCTATCTCACAAGTCAATGCTTTGCTTCTCTGAGGAAGAAATCCTTTCTCCGAAGAATTAAGGGTTGTATGTGGCTGTGTACTCATGGGATCTAGGCCTATGGTGTAGCAAAGAGGAAGAATGTGGCAAAATGCAGCGCCACAGAGAAAGCTGACACAACAGCACGTGTCAGGCATCACTAGCTGTGTTAGCAAAGAGGGTGAAGAGACAAGGAAAAGGCTCGGTGACTAAAAAGCTCAAAGCTAAGTGTTAGGCATTGTCTGACTGTGCATCTTAAAGGAACAAGGGAACAGTGGCTTCTAAGGGACACAGTATAGAGATGAAGCCGCTTTCTGAAAATATCCTGCATTAGCATATTACAGCGACCAAGCCTTAATGGGAGCGATCCACTGGGAGCGGCAGTGGTGCATGTGGGGGAGGGTCTAACTCTAGGCCGACCTGGACTACACAGTAAGACCTAGTCTCAGAACAAGTCACAACCAAACCCAAACCCATACACACAGAATGTGAGCCGATAAATTAGAAATCTGTATTATGAAACTCCTTTGATAAAATCAGGAGTTGATTCTAATTTCACTCTGCTCGTACTTGGCTTTCTGTATTTGCAGCAGGTTCCTGGACCTACCAAGTACTATCCGGACTCACTAGCTCCGTGATGGAGCTGTTCACTTGCTCCAGGAGGCTCATCTTCACTGCTGTGTATTATGACACGGATGCCTAGTAAACTCAGTCTGCTAGCAGACACTCTCCGTGGGCCCTCAGCTTCTCTGGCTCCGTGTGAGATGGGTTTACAATAGCACATGTAGCTAGTGATGGCAGTCTATGAGCAGAGGTGTGGACCTTAAACCGACAGCCCAACAACAAAACTGGCACAGCTTTTGCAGAGGAGACCACAGAAAACCTGTCAGTGTTTCTAGGGTTACAGTGAGAGAGGGGCTGAGCAGTATTTCCACTACTACCCTATTTCATTTTTATCATCTTGTTCCAAGAGGCCACACCTCCTAATAGTGCCACTCCCTGGGCCACACATACACAAACCACCGCAGATAGCATTGTGTGTACATGACAAGGAATATCCACTACAGCAAAGGAAGGCACTGTGCATGATGAAGGTTCTCTGTCATCTCAGAACTTGGGAAGTCGAGGCACAAGGTCAAACAGACTGATAAAGAATCGTGTCAGTCCCAGGAAAATGGATGTGACTGGAGATAGCATGTTAAACAAATTACCTGTTTCAGACTTTCTCTCAATGACTGGTCCTAGACTCTACAGAGAGGAATACAACCCTAGATGAGGAACTGCCTAGGGAACAAGGACTAAAAGCAGCAAGAGACCAGGAAGAGGGCACCAGTGAGAGGGAGGGAGAAGGGGACCAGTGTGCCTGTTGCCAACTGACAAACACAACTTGGTACTTCACCCTTGGCTTTCTCTAGGTGAAGTCTTTCTGGTGTTCAAGATGGTAGGAAAGCATACGTTCATAATAAATTTATAATTTTATTCCTTGTTTTTCTCTTAGTAGAATCTAGATGTTTCTGACAACAAAGTTCTTGTTTGAAAAACCTGTGAGACATAAAGTATATCCACTGGTTACCTTTATGGGAGCATTCTTTTGCCACGTTGAATCTAATTCAATTATTGAGGCAAAGTGGGTTTTTTTTTTTTTTTTTATCCCAGTATTTCTTTAAGGAGAAAACAGTACACCAGTCTGAGAAACCTTCCCTCTCCGATGTTTATAGACAGAGGGAATGAACATGTAGAAGTGCATAGTTCTGCCGCTGGCTCCAGGAGGCCAGGAGGCCGAGTGCCCCAAGATCCTGCAGGCTGCTCTGGCCAGCTGAGATGTGAAAAGCCGTTCTCCTTATTGTTTCCTCACTCAAAGTACCAAAAACCTGCGCTGAGGTGACAGCTCAACGCCCCACCCCCAAAGATACACAAGCCTCAATACTAAAATGACAATTTCAGACCCTACAGATTTGGAGTCACAAGCACTGAGCTTCACTCCCTGCTATGAGAAACTAGGAAACCCAACATACACGAGGCATTTGCTCACACATACTAGGAAATGGGTTGTGCGTTAGGACTCACAGCTCAGGAGGGTGAGGCGGCTCGGACATTACAGGCTGAGTTTCTGAAAAGGAAGACTTGTGCTGACTGTCCAGAAACCTGCCTGGCAGTGCCCTGATGTCTCTGATGAGGAATGTGCTCTAGGTGATGGACCACAATTGCACAAGACTGGGTAAGAAACGACCAGCTGAAGGACCCTCACAGCACACATGCTCCAAGCAACCCGAGTGGATGGCTCTCCCTAGGGCAGATGCCGAGGAGATGACACTGAGTGCCCTCAAAGCCCTGTCCCCAGCAGTCCAAGAGCTGCCATGGGGTGGAGCGAGCAGAAGAACAGGAGAGCTGGCCCTCCAGTGGGGGTGGGGGTTGGGAGGATGTGGGATGTGTGTGAGCTGGTCAGAGGGTGAGGGACAGCCTACCCTGCCTGTTGCTGATTGAGGCGCTGTGTGGCCTAGCCAGAGCAGCACTGGAGAGCGCACCCTGGCGGTGCAGACTCAGAGAGAGCCAGTGGGCTGAGCAGTTCAGCTCAGGCCCAGATCTAGGGCTTTGATTTGGGCCACCCCAAAATCTGCATTACCTGTGAATCATTGAGGGTCAGTCCTGCTGATCCAAAACTGCAGGGTCTCCATGACACAGGGCAACAAAAAGATAACCAGGCCCTGTGAGAATTCAATATTGAGGGTGTCACGGAAACCAGAGACCTCGAAACAGACTAGTGGCTGAATGTAGTGAGCACACACAAGTAAAGATATGTGGATAGAAGGCTATGTTGTGGGACACACTGTGACACACTACAGCTTCCATGAAAAGATGCTTTCTATGTTTTATTTTGCTTTATTTGTGGCTTTTATTATTTTGGTGGAGGGAGAAAGGTTGCGGGGTGGGGGGAGAGACAGATGAAAGAGGACAGGGGCATGAGCGAGACCGGGTGCATGGTGTGAAAGTCACAAAGAGTCAACAAAAAGAATGTGCCCTAGATCTTGTCAGTTAAAATTTGCACAAGGCTTTGAGGTGGTCTAAAAGTCACTCAGTGCGTACCAAAGCCAAAATCCAGTGCTTTTTAAATGAGGACAGTAAAACCCACGCCCAGACATTAAGCCTGGTAACAGTCACAACTTTATAGCCATCAGCCTTTGTCCTTTCCATACACGTATGTTCACACATGCATATAAACTCACACACACACACACAAATGCACACATGTGCACACACAATTATACATGAGAAAGACAAACCAACAACATTACCTGGTACCTTTATATTTCTGAATGCATGCACGGTGAGCAAGTGAATAGATCCCTAGTGACTGCAGAGTGCGTAGGTGGAATCTGACAGACAACTATCTACCCTCAAGGGTGCATGAGAGAATTAGTTACTTATACAGTACATACATTTCCACAGGAAAGCATTTTAGAGAATATTAGTGCCATTGTTGAAAAGAAAACCCAAAACACTTAATAAAACCTTATCTGGCCTTGAGTTACTATCCCAAATTATTTAACTGTCAACATTTGAATCTATACTTGATTTCATCAGTAAAGGTCAAATTCCTTATCTTGAAAATCCTCAAAATTATGACATTTGTACATCCAAGAAAAACTCCTGTACTCTGAAGGTGTTAGTCTGATGGTGTGACTGAGGAATGCCCCACAGGCTCACATATCTGAACACGTGGTCCCTGGTTAGTGGTGCTATATGGGTGGTTATGGAGGCGAGGCCTTGCTAGAGGAACGATGTCTCTGGGGTTGGGCCCCACATGTCAGAGGTTGAGTGTGCTTTCTTAGTCTGCTAGAGCATTGCTGCCAGGGCTCTCCTCGACATGCACTCTCCCTCTAGAACCGTGAGCCCAAAGAATTGCTCTGGCCATGGTATTTTATCAAGGCAAAATAACCACTACCATCTGTGCCATGCTTCTGTGAGAAGTGTCTGCCAATCAAGCTGGCACTCTATGTCTGCTACAAAGACACAAGCATACGTTACACAAGCACACGGTTACACAGGCAGCACATGGTTACACAAGCAGCACAGGGTTACACAGGCAGCACACAGTTACACAAGCACACGGTTACACAAGCACATGGTTATACAAGCACACGGTTATACAGGCAGCACACGGTTATACAGGCAGTACACAGTTACACAAGCACACAGTTACACAAGCGCACGGTTACACAAGCAAACGGTTACACAAGCACATGGTTACACAAGCAGAGCTCACTTGCTCGCCATCACATTCCAGCTCTTTGAAAAACAATGGAGGCTAATGCAGGGTAGGGGTCAGAAACCGAGGGTGGAGGTGGCATCAGGATTCTATCTAGTTACATACTAGTGTAATCCTGGCTTGACAAAAGCCCTCATCTATGCGACCTTTTCAGCATTTATATCCTACACACTGACCAGGAGCCACACAACCCGGTAACTATTTATGACCGATTTGTTACTTCACTTCAGTTTCTTTCCCTTTTCCTTTTAGACTAGGAACATTTAAATTATCCTGGGCTCCCAACAGACTATGATAAAACATATTTCATTTCTAATGCCAACCTGAAGGGGCTTGGTTGAGAACATATATCTACTTGCTCAGGTCCCTTAAAACCTTACAGACCTTCAACAAAAATGAATATGGAAATTTCCAGTGGTGTACTTTTAACAGATGAATTCTGTGGATTTGCCTAAGGGTTAACTCAGAAAAGAAACAGGAAGACACATAAAGAAACCTCAAGAACATCTCCCACCCTGCTTTCCAGTGTGGAATCCTGCCCCGCCTCTAGAATTTTAGACATGCCACTTAGGCTTTCAGTGGGAAAACCCCAGGACGGTTAGCTTTTAGAGCTAACTATAAACCCAATCAATCCTAATTGCCTATTTCCTTAAGTAGCCTAGCCTCCAAATCACTTGGGTTCTGCCCTTCACATTTATTTTTAGTTTTGTGTGTGTGTATAAAGTTATTTTATAATAGAAACACACACACACACACACACACACACACACATAAAATGCTAAAAAGCATATTAGTACACAATAAAGTATTGAAAGAAACCCAAATAAAACCAATTTATAGCCCCATCCTCTGAACTTAAAGCATCAGGCAAAACAGGTACCATCACTGAAAGATGTCTCAGAAGAACATTCTAAGTCACTGCAAGTATTTCTATTCTTGTGCATTTCAAAATCAATGTGAAACAAGTCACAGCAACGTGAACATGTTTTTAATATTCATGTTTATTTTTTAATGAGTCATTTCTGAACCTAATCTAATTTCTTTGTTAAATAGAAAAAAAAATCAAGTCATAATTAAAAACAATAGAGATGTGACTATGCCAGAGATTTCCTGTAAGTGAAGTAAAAAAGTTTAGATAATGACCTAGAAGGAACCTCCTTAAACATTACAAACAGCTATTTTATTCCTTTAAAACACAGAATGTCTTCTGCCCAGGGTTATCATCCACACCACAGGCCTGTGGTGTCTCAGTAGTCTATCTATTGATCTAATCTCCTCACACTAACACAGGAGGGAGAGCAGATGTGCTCCAGCCCTGGGTAATGGAGGGTCTGTCCAGGAGCCTGATGACTGGACCCGCTTTACTGGAACTCCTGCAAGCAGCCTGTGAAGATGTCAGCCTGGAGTCTGTTCTGGAGGGCAGGGTCCCTAGAGAGCCTGAATGGTGGCCTGTTTGTATTTTCACATGCTTTACAATCTGAAAGTCTTTCCTTGTGGACACTGACTGATGCCCAGGGAATGCTATGACTGTGGGAACTGGCAGGACCCACGAGACACAGCTTCCCGGGAACCTGTGCCCACTGCTCTTGCCCACTCAGGAACCAAATTCTAAGCTTCCTGTCAGTGCTGTGAAGGTGCATGAGTGGCAGGAAGAAGCTGTGCCCCATTTTAGTTTTTTTTTAAAAAGAAGTCATTGTGGAAACAGGAAGAAACATTACTGGGACTACTAAAAAGCAAATCAAAGCCATCATATTATAAAACATGGCTGGGAGAAACCTATAAAAATGATACGCCTTCGTCATGGACAAAGATCACAGATCCCCTACACATGCACACATTCTGCACTGTTCTAACACTACAGTCACCTGCTCTCCTGTCAAATCCACCTACAGGGCAGGAAGCAGGTGTGGCCCCCAGTCTATAGGAGGGAAGCAAACAGAGGGAGGAAAATGCACAGGGAGTAAAGGTCCCCCAGAGGCTGGCCCTGTCTGCTGTCAGAGCTGCTGTTCTTAACCGCCCTGTGTGCTGCTCCTCGGAGGTTCCTGTTTATCGGGCATGAAATACTGAGTGTGAACAATGTGTCCTGTGTGTCCAGTGAGGATCATCTTTACATTGCTTGCGTATATATGGTCATGGAAACTGCTTTCAGAGACCTACAAGTCAACAACTTCACAGAAATATGCTGCATTCCGAACTGCTGGACTTGTATTAGAGGCTAGAAATCTAAGAATTATTTTAGGGAGAGGCACACAATAGTCCCCTCAATACTGTTTGCTAATAATACTTTATAAAAACCTCTTTCAGTGGCCAGTGAAATGGCTTAGCTAGATGGCATGAATTCAATCCTCAGAACCCAGATGGTAGAGGCAGTAGAGGTAAAGAACCACACGGCCTTTACACGGCATAAGCATTTGTGTGTGCATATATACTCATACACATAAATAAACAAATGTAAAAATAAAAGTATTTCTATTTCTGTTCTTGAAGTGCCAATTTTCAACACCATGAGGTGGCTTCTCCTCCAGGTCATGCTCTAATCTTACTGCTATCAACTTCCCAGTCTGCAGCTGTCAACCATCCAAACACCGGCAGGTTCTACGTGCAGCCTGCAGGGACCAAAGACTAGTGGCAGATGAGACCTCTTCTTTTCCTTATTATATCCTATTAAACACAAGGGTCACACAGCAACATCTTAAGATGGTAAATAAAGATATTAGCACTTTCTCAATGAAAACAGCAACATACATGACAAGAATCATTGATCATTCGGGCTTTAAAACGAGGTGAGATAGTGCCTTTTAAACTTGACATGATGCATATTAGCTCATACCTGCTGACCTCTGAGAACCACAGAGAGATTATACCGTGCATTCCAAGCAGACCCAGACGTTGAGAATAACATCCTTCAAATCAATTTCTCCTTCATTCTGACAATGAGAAGCATTTGACAACAGAGCCCATATGTATGCTTAATAACCGACACATGACTACTCTGGGTCGGTGGGAAAGTCATCAGCTGACGTGGATGACACTGATGGCTGTGCTGCCTAACTAACACACGACAGCAGTGAGAATGAGGCAGAGGAGCGCATGATGTGATGAGAAAGGCAGCCAGAGGGAACAACGGCTGGAGCTGCAGACAGACATTGGGACGGTGTGCTGGGACAGACTGCTTCTCAGACTTACCTGTGCTCACAGACTGAGCCGGCAAAGGAAGGTGCAGTCCTGACTCCCCAAAGACTATACTTCCTGTTAATAACAGTGAGGCAGCAGTGAGGCGGAGAGCCCAGAGTGTGGTTAAAGGGTTAGAAAACACGGGGTACGACTGCTTCTTAGTCTACGGGACCATTAAGTACAAACCGAGAAGGAAAAGGAAGAAACATCCATTGCTCTTCGTGCCCATCTTACTGCTCCCTGCTGCTCAGCACTACTTCACTGGTCTTAAAGGATAAGCGGATGACTCCGAACAAAAAGCACTCAGTTTCCCAACACCCCCCTCTGTTTAACAGGCTCTTCACAGGTAGGGCAGAGCACAGGCTTCTAATGTCTCTTTTTCTTGATCCTCTCTGAGGAACTGCAACTCCTCCTTTACAAATTAGTTCATTATTCACCAGTCCAATGTCTAATAAAACATATAATAGATTCTAATTATAAGAAACCATCTCATTTATGTGAAAGACCCCATACTTTTTAAATCTAGTACCTAGAATAAAACGCCTTTTAAAGTATTCAGGTTAGGCATCTGTGTATGTTATGATGGTGTAATTTCAATGTCAGCTTAAACAATATTGCCAATCACACTGTTCTCTAAGTCACCTTTACAGTACATATAAAAACTGATGACGCTCCAAGGGCATTTAAAACTCCAAGCAAATGACTCTATATGAGATGTTGGGGGTGTGTGTGTGTGTGTGTGTGTGTGTGTGTGTGTGTGTGTAGTCCTTTGCAATTGTGGGTCCCAGCAAGCCATAAAGCACATACGTTTGAGTATTATGTCCTTCTGCCTGCTGCGACAGATCAGATCCACACCCAACTCACTGCTTTGAACGTGGGTGCTCTCCTGCCCCCTCCCACTAGCATAGGCTTCCAGGGTGTGTTCAGCAACACACTGAAACAACTTACTAATAACTGTCTGACAGAAACAACGAGGGCAGACAGGTTGTAGGTAATCATAGGCATTGTGAAAGAAAACAAGTTATTCAATAGGAGACTATAAAGCCATATGAAGGAGTGCCTCAGCCCTAGGGGCTTAGAAGGCTGCATTTTCATTCTGAAGGAGTCAGGAGAGAAATTGTTCAATCTCCTGCCACAACCACTGAAGAATTTCATTTGCAGATATCAATCTAGAATTTGTTTTTGAACTTTGTATTTATATTTAGTCTAAGTCCTAAAAGGTGACTTTAAAAATTAAAAACTTGAATATGCAATTTATAAATATACACAATTTCTTTTCTTAGTCCAACTTCTAAGAAAAAAGGGTCAAACCTTGTCACAGTGTTCAGTGATGCCCTGAGGAGTCACAGTAAGCACTGGATCAAAAGTGAGTGAGTGAGGCGATCTTTGCAGAAAATGATGCCCTGCCGTGATCCTCAGAGAAAGGGAGAGAGGGAGGCGCCAACTCTACCGTTGCCACTCAGCCCCTGTTCACCGTCTGTGTTGTGGCTTCTGGCTCCAGGAACAAACTGGCCATCTCCTCAACTCTCCCTTCCACTGTAGCACCTCATGTGCGTCCCAGGAGCAGAGTTTTCCCAAGAACAACGTTTACTATGTTTGTACATTTCCAAACACCTGAACTAATGCAGGGTGGGGAAATGTTCTCAGAAAATGCAAAGAACAGAGCAGCTGTGAACAGAAGTTGTTATTCACCGAGGTGTCTGCCTTGGTTCAGGGCCACAATCTGGAAAGTTCCCTGACTGTATGTGGCTAGATAAAGCCCTGTGCTGAGTCCAAAGCCAAGGATTCTCTTGTTTCCTTGTGTGTGACTAAGTCTTCAGTACGTCACTTCCTCTCCTGGAATGGTCATTAATGACAATGCAAGAGAGAGCCCAAGTTGTTCATTGTATAAATGTAATGCAAGGAGGAAAATAATTTCAGAAAAATAATTTAGATGATGCTGTAAGCTCAAGTCCCTAACCATGGTAACCAGTGATCTGAAAGTTTGACAAGAAATGTGTCCTTCCATACCACTCCACAGTAAATGTTCTGATGAGAACCGTGAGTCACACAGAGGTGGGAGGCCACAGTCAAAAGCCTTTCAGAATAGGCAAGTGGCAGGCACTGACTTCACTCCCACTGGATAGATATCACTGGTGGTGAGCCTGAGGCTGTGGGGAGTGAGAAGAGGCTTGTTCACACTGAAATACCCAAGATGCTCTGGAGAGTGTGAGACACCAAGCAGCTCTCTGTCATGGCAGCCACACTAGCTTCTCTGAGGGAGTACTGGCAACGCCTGGCAGCTGTGCCTCTGTCCCGCTTTCCTTTCCTGCCAACAATCTCACACAGTTGAGCTCTCCTTGAGTATGGACACAGCAAGGGCTGGCTGTAGCTCGTTTGGAAACGTGGCGTCTACCTATACTGTCCTCCACTTGAGCTTGTCCCATTGAATACTGAAGGCCAACATAAATAAGGAAATGAGCTAACTACTGTGTACTATGCCAGAAGGACGCTCAGTGTCCCTGTGGGTAGACTGTTCATGAAGAAACCCTGAATATTACATCCTTTACAGGTAATCTGGAAACGCTCACTACCTAAGTGGCTGCCTTACTGAGATTCTACTGGGTCTAGGTTTAGCAACACGGGCTCCAATGATGTGATCATAGACTTAAACACCTATAATGTATGCAACAGAAAAGAATGCAGCACCAGGGAGAAAAGTTCAAAGGCCTAGGGGGTAACAAGAGAACATATGAGCAGGGACAGCGAAACACACAGTTTTTTACATAGTTCTGAGAATAACCCTACATTGTGATATAATTTAAACATGAGATTAGGAAATGCTAAAAACTATGAATAGCATACCTTAAAACAGCTTTCTTATTCCTAGATTTATTTTTATTGAACATTTTAATTTGTTTTAATTGGACAAAATGATATTTATAGTATCTATGTGTAATTGAAACATGTACACTGTATGGGGTGGCTAAGTAAAGCCCTGAATCACAATGCATTTGGGGAAAGGACACTTATTTGACTCACAACTGTCCAGGAATGATGATATATAATTATCCACAGTTAGTACACAGCTCTAACTCACCTCTCCTGACTCAGGTTCCTAACCCTGGCCAGCATCTCCCTAAAACCCTAGCTCTCTGGTGGCTTGTACCCAAGGGTCACTTTCAACAGTGTGTGTGGAAAGAATGTGTATGGGAAGCAGGCAGATGTTTCACATTTCCTGCAGTCATCTTAGAAAAGAAAAGGGAGTTCCTTCCGTTCAAATCCTTAGGTGGTTCTTCACTGTGAGATGCTCTTCCACAGCTTAATACTGAACAGAAATAACTATGTTCAGTAATTCAAGGAAAACACACTGGCTAAAAGGCCAACTTCATTCAAAAATATACTTATATTTATAGAATCACTATAATGATAATCGAAGAAAAAAATCAATACATTACTTATTTCCAAGCTGTAAAGTACAATATTGTTGCTACAAAAAAGTGTTTCAAACTATTCTTTAAAATCCTCAAACCTTTTTCTCTCACAGAGGACACTAGTAAAAGTAGCTGATCTGGGAAGCAGGCATGAGACAGACTGGAAGCGTATGCTTCCAGTGTACTCAGAACAGCTAGACCATGTGCATTTGTCTTGAAAGAAAGAACACAAAGCGGCTTTCTTCTAAAACAAAGACCACATCTATATAAGATTACGAATAGTGGCAAACCAAACATAAATCCTATGTCACAAAAATCAGGGATGTGAGACAATGGCTGGAGAAAACAGTCCTGCCTAAGACGTAGCATGAAAACTCTGTGTTGGATCACACGTCTTATTTAAGCCCTACTGGAATTCAGAGTGACAGAAATAAAGACAAACCCTGGATATCACAGTGCAAGAGATGAATGCTGGCTGATGAGCACTGTGGTTTTAGTAACAGTGAGAGTAGAAACAGCAATATTTCTACAAATGACTGCAGTGATTCACAAAGTATCGCTACCTTAGTACGTTAAACCCTCCTTTCATCTACATGCCTGGTGACGCGGGCAGGAAGGAGGTGACTTCAGTGGTAGAGTGTCGCCCAGCCTAGAGAAGGTCCTGGGTTTAGTCCCTAGCACCAAAATAACAAAATGACTGTCTAAGGGGAACCTGTTCTATCCATGCATCCACCATATACATGGGCACCTGTGAGAGAACACGGTATCTACATGGACTACATGTCCATGATATATCCTCTTCCTGTGCATTCCCTCCTCTGCTGCACACTGCCAGTTTGTAAGACGTTTGACCTTCTGATTTTATACCAAATACAACTCAAATCTCTGGGACATAAAACTGGTCTAGGGGTGCATTGCAACTTGATTGTATTTACTCATTTCTGAATTAATGTATTTGTCTCAGCCATTGTCTAGAGTAAAGGCAGGCTCCTGGAGACAGAATGCCTAAAAGCCATCTTACAGAACTGCGTCTGTGTGTGCTGCTTAAGCTAAGATAGTCAGGGCAGAACTTAACACTAAGATTCAGGACACAAAGCAACATGACTCTTAAAAGAAGGCACGGGAAGTTCTTGCAAAACCCTGTCCTGAAGGACCACACAGTCTGCTCTTGGCAAGGAGAGCCCAGACTCTGGGATACATTCAGGTCCTAGAAAGCTAACAGGGTGAATGGAAAGCATTCTGTAGGAAAATCACTCTGTTGGTAAAGGCAAAGACATGAGGCCTTTGACAAGTCAAGACCATGTAAAGCTCTGGGCTCTCCTTGAGTATGGTCAACGTTGAGTATCACACTGTTTACGCTTGAGGTGTAATACACTGTATTAGAACTATGTGGACCTAGTCTGTCTTTGCTCATTAGTTTGTATTTTGGGGACTCTGGGATACCTCTGTCATCGATGAGACTTTTTACCACACTGACAAGGACTAGTTAGAAAATATTCACTCTGTATACAAGAACGCACTAACTCCAAAAAGAATCTGGCTTATCTTGTGCCCATTAGTATAAAGTCACTCAAGAAGGTCTTGCTTTCACTGAGTGGGCTAACTCATACCACGCTGAAGTTAAGGTCCAACATACTGGAGATAGAAAGAGGAAGAAGGCAGTCATGATCAACACCCACTTCTCTGCTTATCAGCAACATCACAATGCCTTTCCAGAAAGAGATCTTCCCAGTCCAAGATGAGGTAATCTAAGGCTGACTTCTAACAGTTGCTGGTGATTTGGTCAAAGCATGAGAAGTGAACTCCTGCCCCTCTCAGGGAGAACATAGCTTATGGGGCTTGCCAAGTGTAACTGATAGAGTAACAAAATGAAATCATCTACTCCTACTAAAAGGGTGACCATCTAAATCAAAGTCCCACATGCAGCTAGACTCACCATTTTTCCGTTCGTTCAGAGGGGGTAAGTGCTGGCTGGATTGTAGAGATAGTTCCTGGAATTCGTGAGCCACAGCCTCACTTTGAGGACTTGGCGCAAGGTGGGCTAGAGATCCCAGCTCTTCCTCTGTGTCTATGACTCCCCTGTGATCCATTGTGTTCTAGCCCCAGGCAACAGGATGTATGAGACACCTCTTTTACGAAGCCTGTTGAAGAGAGTGACAAAATGTTTAAAAAGGTAAATGAAACAGAACCTTAAGTTTTCTCCAGCTGACACGAAGTATTAAGACAGGTTCACAGGGCCAGCACAGCTCTACCCCTGCCCCCACTGTGGACTCCTCCTCTCGGCAGCTTAGGTTTCTTTGCCAACTCCAGGGAGATAACTCCCATTTAAAAAGCATTTATTCAGTAAATAGAACCTAAAAGACACTTTGCATATATTCTGTATCAGGGATTATAAAAATTATAGCTATTGCTGGTCATTTAAAGATTCCACACATGTTAGATGAGAATAAAGTCAAAAAACACCAATGAAAATGAAGGCGTGGGCTGGCCTATGTTTTGGGGAACTGTAAATTAGTCAGCACTCACGGCAACCAGCAGTACCTCACAGACTCCTTCACTAGCCCAGGCCTCCGAATGAACAAAGATGAAACAAAAAAAATGCAGTTCATAAGGGAAAAAAGGTGTATTTTATGTCATTGAGACTTGGAGTTGCTTGTTACCACAGTGTAATTTGGACTGAGAAGCTGGTAACATCAGAATCAAAGACACAACACGAGCCCTAAATGTGTGACACAAATGAGGAGCTGAACTGGAGCCAGGGGACAGCATCCATGCTGTGCAGTAGCAGCATGTCTGTTCAAACGCTGGCTTCCTTCTGCGGCAGCGTTCTCTGCATACAGACTTCAACTACCTAGTGGCTGGGTGGTTTGCACTCTTGACTCTTACATCACAGGAATTCTCCTATATAGGAGCCTACATACACGCTTCCGTTTCTCTGCCTACATACCCGGAGTGGAATGACCAGGTAACACGGCAGCAGTATACGTAGATTTTTAAGAAACTGGCTAAGTGCCCCTCACCTCTAGTGGTCCAGATCCTTGTCAATCCCTTTGTCAGTTCTTCTCATTTTAGACATTTTAGTGGACACAGGATGTTTTATGGTAGTTTCACATTGTTTTCCTGGTGACTAATGACGTCTCTTATGTATTGTTTTCCATGTCTATCTTCGTGATTTAGTACTGATGAAATCTGCTCATTTTTAATAGTATGCAGTTGGTGTTTTAAACTGAACCGCACCTTTGGCGTACTCTGGAGGCAGCACTTTGTCATTATACTTCTGCCAATCATTTTCTCTCATTGTTCTGTTTGTTAATATTTTGTAAAAATATTAGCATTTTAATAACATGTTTTTTGATTTGGTACGGTCTAATTTATAAATACTTTCTTTTATGCATCATACTTTTGTTGTTGTAGCTAAACAGGTCAACTCCCGTGTTTCCTTCTAGCAGTTTTATATACGCAGTGAGATCTGAATCAGCACTGGTGGCTTAAGAATGGCTGACGGCTACAGCACCACTTGTGGAAAAGATCCTCTTCCCCACTGTCTTTGCACCTTTGTTGACGGCCAGCCTGTGAAGTACAAATGTGTCCCTTGGCTTTCTATTTAGTTCCTCAAAAGGGGGAATTATGCACGTCTGTGTGCATGAGTGACCTAGAACTGGGCCTGCCTTTGGGAGCTGCAGAGAGCGCTAGGGTCATGACAGCCGCACTGGCGTGTGCTGCCCAGAGTGCGGAAGGCAGAGCGGCACAGATGAGGCCATGTCGGACCCTCCCTGAAACAGCCTTGAGAGGAAATCCTTAAAACCTAGAGCCTCTGCAGTGGCCAACCCCAAGTCCATTGCCACGTGGGACAAAAGAAAAGGGGCAGCAGATGGAACGTCGTAGGAGTGGGATGCGCCACAGTGCGAACAGGCCAGGCAAGAACTAAAACTCGCTGCTCTTCTGAATTCTCCAGTATTAAATTCAATGCAAAAGCTGAGCACCGTGGCACGGTCTTTGCGGGTGAAATCCGTATGACAATTTGGGGCTAATGCAAGTAGCATTTTCACATTTCTGTAGATTGTAAGTCAAAGCTTTACAAAGACTAGGAAGTTAAGGTAGATACACTAATTCCTAGATAACTGTTCCCAACAGCACAGTCTTAGCTGAGATTCTAGCAGAGGCAATGAATAGTAACAGGAAGGCAAGGAGAATATGCAGACTATATACCTCTATCAAACAATGCTGATTTCAAAAGGCTCTGTTAGGTAGATGGATTTGTAGGTAAAATTACTTATTTTACTGAGATGCCCTTACAATGGCCCTGTGTGCAAACACTGAGCATCAGCACCAATCACCTGGAAGGTCCTGTAAACAAAGTTTTAGAAACATTTTCAAGGCAGCATTACCTGTTTTTAATACTGAAAGATCTTTTTTCAACGTATGCCTTGACATTGTACTCACCTTAAACTCCCACAGACTTCCAAATCGAGAAAATTATAAGCTAAGTAAATCTTTACAAAATGTAGCAAGGAGAAAAGAGTAAGTTAAAAAAATTAACTTAATATCTGTGAACCTCTTTGATAGAGCATAGAATATATTCTGAAATTTGAAGAATGTCATCTTAAAGTCTACTTAAGTGCTTGATGATTTTAGAAAATTAAATTCATCATCCATTATAAACAGCACTCTATCTAGAAGTCTCTAGTTTGAGATGTTGCATACGGCCACTGTGAAATGTTAAAGAAAAGTATTAGAATGGATTGCCTCAGTGGGTCAAAACTGAACCGTCAGGTAAAATATCACTCAGCTTGAAATGGGCTGAGTGACAAAATTGTGACTGTCTGGAACTGGCAAAAGTAATGACTAGGGAGTTTGCTCAGTAGTAACAGAAACATTCCAAAGTGAAACACCAGCACTCATCTGGTAGGAAGTAGATGCAAAGAAGACTGACTGTAACATCAACCTAGGATGCACCTTGTTCTTAAGACAAACCCGACACCATTCTCCAGGGTCTAGCTGGTTAAGGGTAGTGCTCACCCCTCATCAAGGACACATCTCTTGGCAATAGCCAGAGACCATTAGAGAAACTGACTACTAGAGCACAGTTGTGGGGCCCAGTTCCAACTGACACCTCTACAGCACAGCCACTGCTCCCCAGGCTCAATGGACACTGCAAAGAGGAGATTGAAAGATCCTAGGAGCCAGAGAACCCGAGAGTTTGCTGCCTAAGCATGAGCTGAATATGGATGACACCCAGGGCAATGCTAATGTGGACAAGGTCTTAGCTGTACACCTTGAGGACACTGAGGAATGCTGAGAGTGGGAGACTTAGTTTTTCTTAGGGAACACATGCCAATTGGCTATTCAATACCAAACCATCAGCCCACAGTTAGACAAGTAACATCATACAGAGGAACAGGTTTCATTTATGTATTTAAGAATATACAAATATATGTAGCAAGAATTAAAGAAAAAGAAGTCATGAATTTGAAAGTAAACAAGGGTTCACATGGAAGGGTTTAGAGAGAAGGGACGAGGAAAAAGGAAAGAGCATTCCTTTCTTTTTTAATTTCCTCATTCACTCAATCTTTTTAAAAAAAAACAAACAGAATCAAGATAATACCACAAATACTGATATTT
Source organism: Micromys minutus (assembly GCF_963924665.1). Taxonomy (NCBI): domain Eukaryota; kingdom Metazoa; phylum Chordata; class Mammalia; order Rodentia; family Muridae; genus Micromys; species Micromys minutus. The sequence goes on along the minus strand of NC_137966.1, from coordinate 25,871,301 downwards.
CTAAACACTAGATTACTGAGTTAAGTTAGTCCTTAACAATGTTACCATTTGTTTCCAACTGAGTATGAATTGAAAGCCAACTTTCTTTCTATTATACCTCTTTGCTTATAATGGTGAATTTCCGTGACACATAATAGCTAATGTAGTCACAGCTACATACAGAAAAAGCTAAATAAGAAGGCCATGTCTAAGAGGAGCTTCTGAAATTCAGAAGTTTGATACACAACTAGTCAAATGCAGAATGGCAGGAACACCTTAGCCGTAGTAAAGCTGTGTCTCTACTCCTCATGTTCTTGTGAATCTCAAACACTAAGGCAAAACTAAAGTTAAGACAGTAGACTTGAACAAAGATGTTTAAAGACAAAGTTAATCAATCACATATAATCAAGAACCCATGATCAAATCTGTTTGTATTTTAAAAGTTACCTCACAGTTGTATAAATGAATCAAAATAATTACAGAAAAGGACATCTTAATTCAGTTGAGTTATAGAATTAATGTCTGGTAAAAGTGAGTGCCTCCCTCCCTCCATCTCTCTCTTTCTCTCTTTCTCCCTCCCTCCCTCCCACCCCTCTCTCTCTAGTGTAACAACCAGCTTATCTTAGTTAAGGTTTCACTACTATGAACAGACAATATGACCATGGTCACTCTTATAAAGGACAACATTTAATTGGGGCTGGCTTACAGGTTCAGAGGTTCAGTCCATTTTTATCATCATGATGGGAAGTATGGCAGCATCCAAGCAGACACAGTGTTCTATAAGGAGCTGAGTGTTTTATAACTTGATCCAAAGTCAGCCGGGGGGGGGGGTGTCTCTCTCTCTTCCGCACTGGGTAGAGCTTGAGCATAGGACCTCAGAGCCTGCCTCCACACTGACATACTTCCCCCAACAAAGCTACACCTATTCCAACAAGGCCACATCTCCTAAAAGTTTCACTCCATATGGGCCAAGCATCCAAACACATGAGTCTGTGGGAACTAAACCTATTCAAACCACCACACAGCCTCTGAGGGGAAGGAGACAAGGATCCAGATTCTCCTACAATGATTCAGGGACAGTGATTCTACTGTTAGCCAGAGAAACACTATGCCCTGAGACTTCTTTCATAGAGAAGAAATCATCTGTGCAGAGACTGGTAAAACAGGCACAGAGCAACCTACCAGTGATGTGTGCAGAGGAGATAGGTGACCCAGGGATCAAAGTATTGTGGGACCTTACAGATCCAGTACCTGGGTGTGGCATACCAGGGAAGCCACGATAATGAGCTGGCCTTTGTTGGGCAGCAGCACAGGAAGGGAACCCTAACAGCAGAAAGAGTCACAGGTAATGGGGATCATCCCATGGCAGAGAGTGAAATGTCAGGAACTAGTTAGTGGCTATACACATGGAACTAAATTCAAATAGCATTTTTTGATCCATGATTTCAGAGTCAGGACTGGAACATGCAGAAGCCCAAAAAACTAAGGGTGGGTAGATGCTTCCATGGTCAGTGAGAAGGCAGGTAACACACATCACACTGAGGGCAAAGTAGTGAGACACAAATACCCACTGGCAGAAAACTGTAGCCTCCCAGGCAAGAATGTGAAAGACAGGTATGTCTGGGGACAGAGACAGCTGACTTTGGGCAAATCCACTGAATTAAACCCAAGATGCCAAGAAATGAAAGCTGCAGACTTGATGTATAAACAGGGCACCAGTTTTCAAACAAACACTTTGTATGTAGCCATTAAATGCAGAACAAAACATACTATAAATGTGCCAAATACTGACAGTACTGAATAGAAAACTTACATACCAACGCTTCTCTGTAGACAAAGTTACAGCTCTGGGAATGCCAACTATTTGTTTTCAACCTGATGTGGGGCAATCTGCAGGCTGTTCTACCAACAATGCAGCTCTAATGAATACAACGTCATCTAAGCAAACAGCCCAGGTGATCTACAAACAGAATAGCGAAAGCACAGAATACATGTGGCTCTTCAACTTATATATTAAAAAGACAGATGTCCCTTTTAGCTTAAGCATCTATTTTAAAAGTTTTATTCATAGTGAATGAATCTTAAAAAGTAAGAGCTGATTAGTGGACGGATTTTAAATCAGAATGATTTTCACATTTAGTAAACACTGCATTTAAAGCAACTGGTGAGTTTTAAAGTAAAATTGGTTAAGAAGTAAATACTTTTAAACAGATTAAAAAATTTTCATTTGCTTGTTTTTGTGCATTGCTGAAAACTGATCCTAGGGCCTTGTGACAGGTCTGTCATTGCTGTACTAGTGAGCCACACCTTCTAAGTGTTTTATCTGGTTTAAAACAAAAACAGAAACACCCATTATATTCTCACTTGCAAACATTCTACACCAGAAAGAAAAAAGTAAGAGAGAAATATCAGGAAAGGGGAAACAAAACAGAAAGAAGTCTCTCTCCTTCCACTTCCCAGCTGCTGTTTGCTCTTCTTGACCTTAGCAATCAACAAAATTTAAATTTACAATATACATAGTGGCAGCCAGGGTGAGCTGTCCACCCCCCACCTCCTGCTTCTGCAGTGTGGTGGTGTGGGGAGAGATGCACAGGAAGACACACATCCTCACCTCTACCCCACAACCCCCTCTGCCACCTACAGCAGGTAAGTGAACTGACCCCAGGAATGGGAGAGCAGGAGAGCTGGCCCTACCCCTCACTGGCTGCACCTCACCTGAGCTAGTAGTAGACCTAGCCCTGGTTTGTGTGTGGGGGGGGAGAGGGGTGCTTGGGTGAGCCACCCAAAGGATGTGAGCATGAACCAGCCCTGCCTCTTGTCTGCCATGCAGTGAATTTTAATATTGTACACAGCAGGGAGAAGGGACACAACCTCATTGTTCTGATGTTCTGACAGTAACATGTAGTCATCCCAGAATCATTTGTAGAAAAGACTTGGCTATTCTGTTTTCTGTTTGCTTAATTAATTAATTTTTTTTCTTCACAACTGATTGGGTGTCACTCTGGCCTGGAACTGGTAGCCCTCCTCCTCCTGTCTCCTAGTGGCTGGGATGACTACTGTGTGCCACTTAGCTGGTCTTGCTGCTCCTCTCTATACATAGCTCTGCATGCCGCATGCATCTGTGTGTGTTTGTGTTCTCAGTTCTCTCGCAGATCCACATGTATTCCTTACATCAGTACCATAGCATCTTACTGCAGCTTTGTAATAAATTTTATCTTCGAGACAATTTCAATGGTTGTCCTGACTAGCCTGAAACTCACAGCAATCTGCCCGTCTCTGCGCCCAAAAACTGGGGCATAAAGGTATATCACCATGCCTGATCCTTGTAGTGAATTTTAAAATTGAAAAATGGGCATCTTCCAACTCTGTTTTTTTTTTTTTCAAAGTGTTTTGGTTACTATGGGTGTCTTGAATTATCATGGGAACTTTAGCTTGCCCATTTTCTTCAAACACAGATCTTTAAGGAAGCCCAACGTTATTGTGTTGAATCTAAAGAAAAATGGCCAATATCATCATCATTTAACTCTTCCAGTCATGGGATGCCTTCCGCTTTCTTTTAAGATTGTCTTTAATTTCTTTTAACAGTGTTTTATGGTTTTCGGTTTAATTTCCTCTGGGTATTTTATCTTTCTGATGATTTCTTCTTTGAGTCACCATACAATGCTTAGCAGGCCAGAACCTCTATCTCCACACTCACTCCTGATTTTGGTAACTTGAATTCTCTTCTTCTTTGTCAGAACAGCTAATAGTTGGTGTCAAAGTACAAACTTTTATTATTTTCCATTTTTGAATTATTTCTGCACTAATCTCATTTCCTTCCATCTACTTTCTCCATTTTTCCATTGTATTAAGATGCGAGGGTGGATTATAAAACTGAGATTGCTGGCTGAGACTGATTTAAAGTTCTAAACAGCTCACAAAGCTCAACTCTTCCTCCTTGCTAATCAGTAGCTGTGTTGTTTCATATGTGGAATTTAAAAACCGTAGAGATCCCTTTTCCTGTGTGAACTAGTTAAGCGACATACTTCCTGAAACTGTCTATAAAGTTGGAATGTAAAGATCTAACTCATTTCAGAATCAGAACTAGCTTCCCCCTTGGATAGCCAAACTATGGGTACCCATGCAAAAATGTTTAATTCTTTCAACTACAAGTCTCCTTCCATTCCTGAAACTACGGCAGCAGATTATACAGGATAAAGTCTTCTGCTTGAGTCTTGGCTAATTTGTTCTACAAAAAAGAAACATAACTACACATGACTATAAAGACTAAATCGTTACAGGTGTGCTAGATAGCCTTGTGTCAACTTGACAACCCCAACTGAGAGAATGTCACTATAAGACTGGGCTATAGGCAAGCAAACCTGTAAGATATTTTCCTAACTAGTAACTGACAGAAGAGAACCTGGCCCACTGTGGGTGTACCTCTGAGTTGATTATGCAGGGATCTATATGAAAACAGGCTGAACAAGTCATTAGAGCAAGCTAGTAAGCAGCTCCTCTCTATGACCTCTGCATCAGCTCCTGTCTCCAGGTTCCTGCCCTGTCTGAATTCTTGTCTTGGCTCCCCTCAGTAGATTAAGATTCAGGATATAGAAGCCAAACAAACCCTTTACTCCCTAAATTGCTTTTGGCTATGATGTTATAACTAAGACAATAGGTCTGCCAAGGCCACTTGGGACACTCATCTTTGGAGTAGATGAGATACCCTGTAAACAAGCCGACTGCCCCAGGCTGCCGAGACACTACATAGAGCAGTTGTGAGATAACATGGAGTGACCAGGAGAGGCACCCAGTCACCCTCGACTACTTCAGCTGTCTTTCCCTTGCTACTATAGCTCCAGCTTCCACAGGACCACAACATACCAGTGCCCAAGGAGCCTTTCCTAAATTCCCTAGAAATTATGGGTTTAGTGGACTCTCTCTAGTGTATCCTAAGGATTATAAGGGTCTAGTTAAGCTGAGCTTGGTGGCACAAGCCTGTAGTCCTGGTTACTCAAGAGGTAAGGCAGGAGGGTAGCAAGCTCAAGGCCTGACTACTCAACAAAACTATATATCAAAAATCAATCAATCAATGTTCTGTAGAGGGAAGGGTGGGTACTAAGGATGTAGCACAGGGTCGTGTACTTGCCTAGCTTGTGTAAGACCCTGACTTCAATCCCAACACCAGAAATATATAAGAAAATAAATAACTATTACCACAAGACTCTATTTTTAATCATATATACTATAGAATATATTATATGTATAACATATGTACATATAATACACACATATTATATATATGACATTTATATGTGTGTATGTATATGTGTGTAGATGTATAAATACACATATATTATATATACATTATATATGCATATTATGCACATATTATGTAGGGCCAAATGCCAATAGTTGGTAACACATGTAACTGGCAAGCCTGAGCCACACTTGTACAAGCTGTCACCATTTTTTATAAAAAAAATTGCTAATACCTATGAAAATTACAAATGTGTCAGTTCTTTGGCCTGGCATTTTATGCTCTAAGAATCTGTGCAAGATGACAAGGGAACTAGACTTCCAGAATAACAGCGTGGCCACTGGCTCCTGAGAGAGGAACAACAGTGTCAAAAACGAGGTTTCAGAACTCTCGAGAGTGACACAGGCGGAGAAGATGGGACTGCTTCCTCGGGAGCCTGCATGGGGAGTGCAGAGAGGCTCTCACAGTTCAATGCAGCACACCATCTGAAGCCGCACAAATGATTCAGAAGCTTCTCTGAGGAAGACATGCAAATCTCTTGCAAGCACCAGTTTTTAGGGAAAATGCAGCCAAACCCACAGTAGGGCAACCTCCATACACGGCAGAACTACTATTAGAACAGTAACCTACGTTCACAGAAGCAAATGCTGGGAACCAGGAGAGAAACAGGAAGCAAAGTGCAAACTGCTACAGTCATTCTGGAAACTTTGTCCTTGAAATATTAAGCACAGTTGTCACCAGGAGATCCTCCGATTCTATTCCTAGCTTATCTGCACAAGAGAAATAACCACACAGACTTGGAGGAAAATGTTTGTGACAGCATCTTCAAAATCACCAATGAACCATCAGGTAGTAAAAAGATACACACTGGGGTGTGCAATGGACACCCACGCAAAGGGTCAAAACTTGGAAATGCTCTAGCAAAAGAAGCAGCCGCCAAACAATGCACACCACATGGTTCCATTCAAGTGCAGCCACACGAGTCAGCCCACAGAGGCAAATTAAACTAGTGGCTTTCTGGAATGGGGTCCAGAAAGGGACTGACTATACTCAGGTACAATTGGGGGCTTTTATTTTGTTTTATTAAAAATAATGTGAATTATACTGCAGTGGTGGCCATAAAATTCCAAACAATTTCAAAGCACTCAACGTTGACACTTTGTGTGAGCACTGTGGCAGGTAATACTACGGCAGCATTTTCCACAGCAGTGACAAAATGCTGCCAGGTGACCTTCACTGCAGTGAGCCAGTCAGTGTGAGGGTACATGAGAGTGCTGGGGGAGAAGGAACTACGGACCCCTGAACCACAGCCACTCGGAGGCCCTCCACTGGACCAGTGATGATAAAAGTGAGGCCGCCAGGCTGCTGCCTTGGACAGAATAAAAACAGTAACAGACTTGTGGCATACAGCAAGAATTTGAATAAATCAATTCGCATCAATAATGTGAGCAATTAGTGTTATTATTTTGTCTGCCACAGTCCTCATTTTCAGCATCTATTATATGAAATAACACAAAAAGTACAGTAATTATTTTTTAAAATTTCAAACTACATGTCAAACCTCATTTCTAGCTTGTCTTAAATTGTACTTCAAACTTCCAAACTGTGGGTGGGGTTGTTCTTCTGATGAATAATGAATAAGGTTTTTAAATTTTCATAAAACAAGCACACTACAGGCTAGTTCTAAAATGAGCACACTAGGCTAGTTGGTTTTCATACAATCTTTTTATTAGTTCTTTAAGAATATCATACAATGTACTTTGGTCATATTTATCCCCAACTCCTCCCAGATCTACCACATCTCCATCCCCTTCTAACACTGTGTCATTTTTCATTGTTTTTTAGAATAAAACTCTAAGTCCAATGTGCTGCCCAGATACTCGGGTGTGTGTGGCCATCCACAGGAGTATAGCCTATACACCAGGAGACTGAGTCTCTCTTCCCCAGAAGCCATGAACGTAGCTCTCCAGTAGAGTCTCCTGAGCCCTTACCCATTTCTTGCTTGAATGTTGCCTCGATTAATCTTGTGTGGGTCTTGTACCAGACACAACTGCTGAGTTCCTCAGTACAGTGTCATCCAGAAGAGACTTTCAGTTCAGTGTTTCCTGACCTCTGCTGACTCTTGCAGTCTTTCCTCTCTGTCTTCTGAGACAGCCCCTAAGCCTGGGTAAGATAGATGTCCCAACTGGAGCCAAGCACACTACAGATACTGGTTTTTTGCTTCTGAATGGCTGTGAATCTGTGTTAATCACCTTCTTTGATAAGGTATAGTGGTAATCTATGGTCATAGAGATATTTAGAGGGAAGTTTGACTCTATGTTCAGCAAAATAGCAATAATATGTTTATCACTGGGGAAAGGCTAGTTCTAAAAGTAACAGAAGCTGGAATTACAGATACTTTTTGCATAATTTTTCCAATCTTTAGCGTATAATAAACATTTAGGTTTCAAGATACTTGGTAATATAACATGGTTATATGGCTAAACTAAGATTTCTTTTTAAAGAAAAAGTAATTAGTTTTTAACTATGCATCATCCCTGAAGCTACTTAACACTAGTCACTCAGTCTTGTAGACGTACAGTTCTCACTGAATTTTTATTTCAACTAGTATAACAAGCCTCTTTCCATGTACTTACTAATCCTTATTACACTGTTAGCTCTGTACTTCTGTAAGGTGCCAGGAAAGCTTGGGGTTTTTAATTTAGTCCCTGAAAGCAGTTATTCAGAGTTACCATATCTGTACTGGAAAGGAAAACAGCCTGGGTCTCTGTGCTAGCAGCAAATCCTTCATTTTCAAGCACCACTATTTTAACTATTTCCTATAATTCATCACAATCCTCAGGAAAAGACTCTGTAATTTAAAACCTTTAATTACGACTTGGAAATGACCTCAGATTGTGACCCTTCTACCACGGGCCTGATGTGTGGAGCTCATTTGCTGAGCATGAGGGGAGGCTGCAGCAACCAAGTGCACTGAACATTCTGTTACTTGATGATTTTAAGAGGAAAGGAGTCTTCATCAAAAGACTGGCAACAGCATATTCTTGGAACAGTTACAGAGGATCATGTAAAGATTACTAACTGGATCAGACTGAGTATTGGTGAGAGATTTCTGCTGCCTCACCCTCATCACTCCCTAAGCTGTGCCTACACTTAGGGCACCTCCTATCTGCCTCCTTGTCTGGCATGACTGTTCTCTCAACCAGGCTGGATGACCATTAAACCACGAGCTAGAATTCCATGTCATCTTAAACCCAAAAGAAATCAGAAGCATGATGGAGTCCGTCTCAATGCGCTGAGGGATGAAGCAGAGGCCTCACAGAGAAGAGGCAGCAACATCCATGGCTTTACCCTCACATCCACCTCACCACAGGGGCCTCAAGCCAAGCTAAGGCAGCTAGCTGCCTGGAGCTACCAGCAAGCATTCACAGCAGTGTATTGTTTGGGGTTCCTCCCTTGGACACCAAACAGCAGGGTATTAGGGAAGACAGTCAGCTGCAACACAATCCTCAGACACAGGCAAACATTCTGACAGGTTTTATTTGCAACTACATGAAAATCCTGACAGCTATCAAATACAAATGCAGAGACAGACTACGCAGCTGTGGACAGCCTGCAATGCAGTCGGCATAGAGGCAAAACATGAAGTAGGAGAATACACTTCTGAAAAGCATTAATACAGAAAAGCGGAAACAACCAGACAGTTAAAAACAAATGTTGGTACATTCATCCCACTGAAATTACACCATAATAGATGGATCCTTACATGTTTAAAGATGGCCTTAATTTGTAACTAAGGAAAACAAAGGTTATGAACAGAACAGACTATGAGATTGTATGCCAAAGAAACAGAGAGAGTGCAGCAAGGGAAGAAAGGGAGAAGGTGTACCTGACGCAGACGTGGGAGTGAGAGAGCTGAACTGTCTTGGGGTATCTTAGTCAATACTTATGTCTTGAGTCAACTATATTATTATTGTTATTGCTGTTGTTATTATTATTTGAGATTGGGTATCACTATTCAGTCTGGGCTATCCTGAACTCACTATGTAAACCCGGCTAGTCTTGAACTCACATAGATCCTTCTGCCTCGGCCCACAGCACCACAACCTGCTTTAACTCTAAGTTAACTAAAATGGAAGACAAAGGAGCCCCACAGCTGTACTGTCACATTCCACGGGCTGACGGTCTCCACACAGACATCACTGGGCTTCCACTGACTGAGCAGTACATCCATAGTCTATGAAGTGTATGAAGACATTCTCAATTTGAAAAGAAACAGACTGAGATTTTTCTCACTGGAGGTCTCTTTAATTCTATTCCAACCACTATAAAAGCAGCAAAGGCGTAAGCCCTTAACCTCTCCAGCAGCTAATTTCTCCACGCTGCTTCTCACTAACTCGAGAGTCCAGAAAAGACAGCTCTATCTGGAACACGGGACCTGCTCGCTGCTGCTCCTGAAACCTAAAGAGGCCACACTACCTGAGCACTGGAGAGGCAGGGTAGCTGACAGAAACCTGCAGTGTAAACAAACATTTTAAACTGAAGCTTTTCTTTAGAACAATGATATTTAAATACAACATTCCTTTTTATTCAATTGTACAAAGTAAAGAGGAAAAAAATACACTTAAGTTAAAAAGCTTAAAAACAGCAGAGGAGAAGGAGGCCACTTTCAGATAGGGATGGTGAGTCCTGGTCCTCACGACTAGTTGGCTTCAGGTTTTCTGGGAGAACAAGCTTGGGTACTGTGAAAAGCTTATAGGAGGATCAGAGTTTAAGGAGATGGTTGAGAGATCTCCAGACAGACAGTAGGCACACACTGGGAATGGGGACGGGAGGGACAAAGTGCAGGAACTCTCAGCCCAGGACTGTAGCTAAAGGTCGAGGTCTCAGTCCTGACTGCTATATCCACCAGCAACCAGTGACCCACTGGGGGCCAGAGAGAGAACTAAAGTGTGCCTCAAAGCCCTCAGAAGTATCAAGCCCACCAGCTTCCACAGCACAGTGACTGACTCCTCCACTAGACTCTAACCCTATCACAGCAGGGCCTCCTGGAAGGTACACATGAAGCCGTGTGTACACGTACACACATGAAGACAATGCAGGTATGAAAGGTAGCAGGACTGTACCCAATAAAACCCAATGAAGCAGAGGTCATACATGCTGAGTGACCCAAACAAATGACAAAGTAGCATTGTAATCTAGAGGAAATGGACTGTGCAGGGTGAGGTTGGCTCATGTCACTAGTGTGCATACATAGAAACTTGTTCCCTATCTTATTGCCTATCATATGCCCCAACACAACATAAAGTGCAGGTGGTCAGACTAACACAGGACAACCTTTTGAGAAAAAAAAAAAAAGACAAAAAACAAAAACAAAGTATGATATTAACTTTCTTGGTGTTCTTTAGAGTCACAGAACTTACAGGATCAATCTATCTTATCTATCTAAAGAATTTACTAGAATAACTTACAGGCTACAGTCCAACTCCCAACAGTGGCCACTAAGAAGAAAAAGTCCAAGAATCCAGTCGTTGCTCAGCCCCATGAGGCTGGTCTTCTAGATATACTGGAATCCTGAAGAAGCAGGCTTCAACACCAGTGAAGGAAGGAATGTACTGGTCCCAAACTACAAAACCTACACACTTGTGATTCACCACCAGAACTACATGAGAGCAGAGTCAGAACCTGCCTGCCTTGGGGCTGTGTGAACCCTGGTTACTGCCTTGGGGCTGTGTGAACCCTGGTTACTGCCTTGGGGCTGTGTGAACCCTGGTTACTGCCTTGGGGCTGTGTGAACCCTGGTTACTGCCTTGGGGCTGTGTGAACCCTGGTTAATTAATGTTCAGTGCTGTTATAGGCTCTGTTCCAGACTCACTGGGGACTATACTATCTTCTTACAACTTAAAGACAGTTGTGTGCTCACATTTGTAACTCACATCTCAGTAGTGAGTAGATAGTTCACATTTATAATCTCAGCATCTAGGAGGGTAAAAAGTTCAAGACCAACCTGGACCATACGGTGGTGGTAACAACAACAACAACAACAACAACAACAACAATGATAATAATAATAATAAATGTTTTAAACTGTAAAAATTAAGCAAAATAAGACCAACTCCTAGAAATACTGCATGTTTTCTTTCAAGCAGAGTCTAGGATCTTAAGAAACATGAAGGTAGAAAGAAACTATTTTGAACAGGAAGAACAGCAGCAGGAGCAGGAGGATCAAGAGGGCAGAATGGTAAGCTCAATTCTTTATGTGTATGTAGGAAAATCATAACAAGACTCAAGACCTGTTGTTTCATACAGTTAACATGTGCCAATGAAAGAGATGTATTCTGACATGCATTGGGTGCAGAGTTCAGTAACAGCAACCATAAAACTACACAAGAAAGATGAATGTTTGTTAAATTGAAAAAATGGGAAACGATGATTTATGTGCTCACAGCTGTTGACATGAACAGTATGAATCTCCCACAGCACAACTGGATGCCACATGATTAAGTTTATGAACTTGTTCCTTAAAATCATGGAAATACAGCAATAGGATCCCAGCAATTAGCGGGATTCAGACGATTTGTGGAAAGCAAAACAACAATAAAAACCCTTTGCACAGAAGTTTCCTCATTTCCTTTCTAATTCCTTCTCAGGTAGCTGCCCAGAAGACAGAGAGCCCCTGCCAGTGGGCCAAGTCTGGACGCACTCTCCAAACCACTCACCTGACCTGGTTGTCAGCAGGGAGACCACACTGCTCTCTTATTCAAAAGTATCTGGGAAGAGTTTTCTGGGGGAGAGGGAAGCTATTTTTCTTTATCAGGTATTGAAAACATGGTAATTAGTAAGACAATCAAGATGGTCCCTTGGGGGCTTCAGATGCTAACAACAACATGTGGATGTGGGGATGTGGGGTCTAGGCATACAGACCCTACAGTAAGCTGTGGTAAGGAAGCCTAGATGACAGTCCACGGGAGAGGGAACCAGCATCCAAAGGACTTTACAAAAACCTCCCTGAGAAGGTAAAGCTGGGAGCTAAAAATGTACCTAGTACTTTCAGCTCAGGCGGACATGAACGACTGGAAGAAACTGGACACAAGCAGAGTGAAAAGTAACTGCAGACAGCAGGATGGGGTGAGGCGCAGAAGTCAAGGCCACCAGTGCTGGCAGGAGAGGGCAGCCACCCAGAGAAAATCCGTTTGAAACTGGTTCTACTTCTGAGGTTCTGGAAGACACTTTGCCCCTAAAAACACAATACAAACAGGAACTTGGACGTGAAAGGCTGAAATCTTCCTCTGCTGTGGGGAGAGTCCTCCTGTGCCCCAAAGCAAACCTAATGTGTACTTCAAATGGACAGGAGGAGCACAGCAGCACCAGGGAGCTCAGGAGTCAGAGTAGCAGCTGAGGTTGTGAGTGCTGCTGCTGCTGCTGTAAAGCAAGACAGTCTGGCAAGACACTTTGTGACAACAAATTTACCAGAAGCATAATTTGAGCTATTCAGATGTCAATGGGAAAATCTGGCAGTGTTCAAGTTTCCAACCGCAGCTCTAGTAGCATAAATTGTACTCTGCATTCTGAACTGTGACAGTTTGAAAGCAAATGCTGGTGCTCCGACCCAAAGACCCAAAGTAATAACCCACCCCCATGCATGCTCCATCCTGAACTTCCAGGGATCAGGGGTGAGCACATCTTTTCTTCCTAACTGTCTGCTAGCCCACCCATTCCTTTCTTCCCTTCTCTGGTTATGTGCACTTGGTACTCTACTAACATGAGCATCTACAATCTGCCAAGTTCTATAATAGGTACGGGGAAAATATACCATAAAAATAATGACAGAAATCTCTGCCCTCCTTTGCTAAATTAATCAGCAATTCAATAAAGGATATACAGTCAAACAGTGAACAAGTGAGATCTTAAGAAAACACACACACAGCAGGGCCCTTAATGGGGCTAAGAATGCTTAGTAAATGATGGGCTCCCCTGTGCTCAAAGGAGCCCCTGAAGAGATGTATGAATGTGGAGAGGAGCTGGCTACAAACACGAAGAGTGGTCCACACAAGCCCTGGACCCACCACTCCAGGGGAGGTGAGAAGCATGCTGCTGCTGAGGCTGAGTTAAGACTGGGCTGCCCTGGAATAGGAGCAAGCCAGGAGTCCTGTGCTTACCTTGAAGACACTGCTACCTTTGCAGCCCTTCCAAGTGAGAGCCATCCTTCCTTCACAAGTCTCTGCACAGTTCACTAACCCAGTTGACCATCTATCAGCTGAGCCTCCTGCCTTCCCACCATGACTTTCACTGCCCTGCATACCCCTCCCCCATGCAACTTTCTCCACAAGCTTGTCCTCATCCCTCAGTTACTCACTGCAGGATAAGTCCCTCAACAACAGCACTTTTACCATCCCAAATTCCCAAACCTATCCTGCCTACACCCTGGCCTACTTGCTCTCCTTTTCTCTAGGTCTCAGCAACTACAACCTTCTGGGACTACCACACCTCAGACCCTATCACCTCTTTCTTTGCCCTGTCCCTCATATGGTCTCTCCTTCTGGTTCATGGTCACTCAAATAATATAGTCCACAGTGCTAAATACTTTTATAGCAGAACTACTTGTTGTTTGTCTTCTTGCTAATCCCCCAACCATAACAAAACATGTAAAAAGAAAGAACTACAAAACACATGAATTTTTCTGAGCAACTTGCCAATTCTGTGTTCCATAGACAATTTTTAAAAGTGGCAAACCACAGTGACGGCAGCCAGTGCGGGTGAACGGACCGAGTTCAGACAGCAGACTCAACGGTGCGTTTGTTCTCATCTTGCCTAACTTCCTCATACAAGTCATGCTGACATTTGATGTTCTGACCACACGTGTGAAGCACCTCAAACCCTAACCTGAGTGCATGTTTGCTGAGCAGTGTCCAAGTGGCTAAGTGGCACAAGTGTTCAGTTTGTTTCACTCACGTAAACTTGCATCCTTGAACTTCAAGGCAAGGAAAAGCATCCAGTTTAGAGTTTGAACAGGAAGGAACCATACACCAGTTTCCTCTAGAACAAGCTGCTTTTTCAGCTTCCCAGATAAAAAGAATTTCTGTGTTTTTAAAACATAATACTAAGAAACAATGAAGACAGACACACAAATCATTAGCTGCTTCAAGTCCCTTTAAAGAGCAATTTCTAATGATTTTGATATTTAAATTAAGTTAGGAATAGAAAGAGAACTAATAAACAGAAATGCAGGACAAAACTTTAGATGGATCATACAAGTTTTAAATTGCTATCTAGAGAGGCTCACATTTTCTTCCTGGAAATAAGACATTAATATTTTGGGTTTTAAACGTCCCAAATGCCGAAGTGCTATTCTTGATAGGACAGATCATAGTTGGCACAGTTGTTCCTATTGTCATGAAACTGTCTTGGCCAAAACATAAGCATATAGACTGAATTTAAACACAGTGTTTTAGACTTTAACTCCAGTAATATTCAATTGTTTCTTCTTAAAAAATATCTTTAAAAATAAAGGTTTAAAAAACCCCAGGATTCTAAATCTGAATGGAAAGAGAGGTAATACTGGATTTAAATGTCTTCTTCCAGCTTCCGACAGAGAGAGTGGGTTCTGGACCAGTGGGCGCTCACAGCCTCACAGCAGCTAACAGATACGGGGCCAGAAAGAAAACTCGTCTGCGTACAAGCACAAATACCGTTCTGTGCTTCAGGACATCACTACCACACACTTAGAAATCCTCTGTCAGGGTTGTTAACTGAACTTAACCTTATGATGAACTCCAACCTTGAATTCTCACAGTAGTCTTTCCTCAACACTACAAGGTCATCTCTAAATATGAAGGACTTGTGTATGGCAGAGAATTCTAGAACTGACTGCTTAGGAAAAAGCAATATGCATGCAAAACTACCAATTATTCAGTGTCCTGGATGCTGTTCAACCCACACCAACTCCTCCATGCCTCTAGCACCTGGCACAGCAGTTCAATTGGCTGGATGCTTCAGACCTGAGAGAACCAGAGTCCGTCACCGTTGCCAAAGCAAAAGATGCCCCAGAAGAAGCAATGGTAGGTAACGAGGCAATAGTAGCCAATATCTGGAATAAGGGCATTGTTTCCTGTCCACTGGATTGGACAGTTGGAGAAAACAGAAAGCTATTCTAGAGGAAGTTAAGTGTGTCACTCCCTACAGTTCTCAAAGTACCCTCTCTCAGGACCCTGCTCTCTCTGCTCCCCTCCATAACACCTGCAGGTGTGTCCTACACACCTGCTTCCACCTTTCCTTCTGCTGCAGGACTGGAAGCCACTGACCTTCTCACCTAACTCAGCACAACAGGCGGCACAGGACGGTTTTTGACATGCTAGTGAGAGAACAACATGAATATTCACGCCTATTCAGTACTTCAACTCTGGTGAAAATGAGCCCTTTCTTTCAGGTACTAACTGCCCTCTGTAGTGGTGCTCTTTGGATGACCAGCCTCTCAGCCAAGAGTAGAACTGCCCCCTACCAGGCTGGCAGGCCCACCACACAAACTGCCATTTCAGGGCACACGCCAAGGCTTCCTTGAAAAGAGTACACAAGCTGTGTGAGTGTGCTTCCTCCATCAGCACGCTCAGTGCTTGCATACATGGCCACTCTGCACTCTGACATCCAACACTATCTCTCTGGTGTCTGCCCTTGCTCACTCTCAACTGGCCGAAAGCTGAACAAGTAGACACTACGTATACTCCCCTCACTGAATCCCAGCCCAATACTTAGCACAAGGCAGGCATCCAACAGCCAACTCTAAACAATCTCTAGCACTGTTTGTAGTACTACAGTGAGCTAACTTGTTAGAAACACACCCGAGGGGCTAAATGTGCAGTGACAGGACCATTGCTGCTCCAAGAACACATGGTGTTTAAAACCTGCCTCTTAACCACACAGCAGCCCTGGGAGGCTCAGAAGCCAAACAGCTAACTAAGGTGCCCGCTCTAGTGACCTGCTGGCAGCTGATCCAGGCTAATGTACTCAGATGCTTCAGATCCCACCAGTATTTTCTAGCTGTGTGGCTACGGCTGTGATATAAAAGTGTGGCGCTAAATATTAGTAAATGGCGACCGGTTTCCGCCTGCGCCTGGAGCTGACCTGGGCCAGAGCACTCTGTACCCAGACCCCACAGGGAGAGAACGAGTCTCACAGAAGTTCTGACACATCTGTGAGCACAGGGGAGACCACCAACTCTGCTCAAATTCCTGTCCCAAGAGGAACCCGCCCAGAGCACTCAGGACACTGGAACCAAGGCACAGCCTGGGACAGGTCCTTGTGGTTTCTGCCTGCTCTGGGGGCTGACCGCTGGAAGAGCTGGTCCCTCAGAAGTGCTGACACACCTGAGAGCACAGGGGAGACACCGCTGCTGCTCTGTGTCCCTCCGGGACCCTCAGGACACAGGAACAAAGAGCAGTCTGACAGGATCCTTCTGGTTTCTGTCAGTGCCCTGTGCTGACCCTGTACCACAGATCTCTCTACCCAGACCCCGCTGAAAGAGAACTGATCCCCAGTAGTGATGACCTGTACTTTTTTAAGGGAGTTATTTATGAGCTCCTTAAAGTCCTCTAACATCACCATGAGTTGTGATTTTAAAATCAGAATGTGCTTTTCTGGTGTGTTGGGACATCCAGGACTTGATGTGGAGAGGCAAGCCCAATGACCTAAGCAACAGAAACCAAAGCCACGGGGCATCATCACATCCAGTCCCCCCTCCACAGGACAGCACAGCTAAACAAGCCCTTAAAAAGAAGAAACACAAAAATCTCTTAAAGAATCACAGGGAAACACGAGAAAACAGGTGAAGGAATTGAACAAAACCATCCAGGATCTAAAAACAGAAATGCAAACAATAAAGAAATCACAAAGAGAGACAACCCTGGAGATAGAAAACCTAGGAAAGAGATCCAGAGTCATAGACACAAGCATCACCAACAAAATACAAGACATGGAAGAGAGAATCTCGGGGGCAGAAGATACCACAGAAAACATTGACACAACAATCAAAGAAAATGCAAAATGCAAAAAGCTCCTAACCCAAAATATCCAGGACATCCAGGACACAATGAGATCAAACCTGAGGACAATGGGTGCAGCAGAGAGGGAAGATTCCTGACTTAACGTGCCATAAATATCTTCAACAAGATTATAAAGAAAACTTCCCTAACCTAATAAAAGATATGCCCATAAATATACAAGAAGCCTACAGAACTCCAAATAAACTGAACCAGAAAAGAAATTCCTTGTGTCACATAAGTCAAAACAGCAAATGCACAAAACAAAGAAAGAATATTAAAAGCAGTAAGGGAAAAGGGTCAAATAACACACAAAGGCAAACATATCAGAATCACACTAGGTTTCTCAACAGAGACGATAAAAGCTAGAAGATCCTGGGCAGATGTCATACAGATCCTAAGAGAACACAAATGCCTGCAAGGCTACAATATCCAGTGAAACTTTCAATTAACATAGATGGAGAAACCAAGATATTCCATGACAAAACCAAATCTACACAATTATCTTTCCACAAATCCAGCTCTACAAAAGATAATAGATGGAAAACCTCTAAAAACAAAAACAGTAAACAAAAGTCACTAGTCCCTAACATCTCACAATATCAATGGACTCAATTCCAATTAAAAGAAACAGACTAACAGACTGGATATGTAAGGAGGACCCAACATTTTGCTGCATACAGGAAACACATCACAGTTAAAAAGATAGACACTACCTCAGAGTAAAAGGCTGGAAAACAATTTTCTAAGCAAATGGTTCCAAGAAACAAGCCATTCTAATATCAAATAAAATTGACTTTCAACCAAAAGTTATCATAAAAGATAAGGAAGGACACTTCATACTCATCAAAGGAAAAATCTACCAGGATGAAACCTCAATTCTGATTATCTATGCTTCAAATAGAAGGGCACCCACATTTATAAAAGAAACCTTACTAAAGTTCAAAGCACACATTTCACCTCACACAATAATAGTGGGACACTTCAAAATCCCACTCTCATCAATGGACAGATCATGGAAAAGAAAATAAACAGAGACACAGTAAAACTAACAGAAGTTATAAACCAAATGGATTTAATAGAACATTTCATCCTAAAACAAAAGAATATACCTTCTTCTCAGCACCTCATGGTGCCTTCTCCAAAATTGGCCATATAATCAGTCACAAAACAGGCTTCAACATATACAAGAAAATTGGAATACTATGCATCCTATCAGATCACTATGGACTAAGACTGGTCTCTGAAAACAACAAAAACAACAGAAAGCCCACATATAAATGGAAGCTGGACAATGCTCTATTCAATGATAACTTGGTCAAGGAAGAAATAAAGAAATTAAAGATGTTTTAGAAGTTAATGAAAATGAAGACACAACATATCCAAACTTATGGAACACAATGAAAGCAGTGCTATGAGGAAAATGTATAGCTCTGAGTGCCTCCAAAAAGAAACTGAAGAGAGCATACACTAGCAGCTTAACAGTTTACCTGAAAGCTCTAGAACAACAACAACAACAACAACAAAAAACAAAAAAACAAAAAACAACCAAATGCACCCAAGCATCAGGAAATAAACAAAGGCTGAAATCAACCAAGTAGAAATAAAAAGAACTATCAAGAAAACCAAAAGTTGGTTCTTTGAGAAAAATCAACAAGATAGATAAACCCTTAGCTAGACTAACCAGAGGGCAGAGACAGTATGCAAGTTAACAAAATCAGAAATGAAAAGGGAGACATAACAACAGAAACTGAGGAAATTCAAGCAATCATCAGATCCTACTACAAAATCCTATACTCAACAAAACTGGCAAATCTGGATGAAATGGACAACTCTCCAGACAGATACTGGCTACGAAAGTTAAATCAGGATCAGACAAACCATCTAAACAGTCTCATAACCCCTAAAGAAATAGAACCAGTCATCAAAAGTCTCCCACCCCACCCCCAAAATGCCCAGGACCAGATAGATGGGTTTAGTGCAGAATTCTATCAGACCTTCATAGAGACCTAATTCCAATACTCTCCAAACTATTCCACAAAAGAGAAACAGAAGGAACACTACCCAATTCTTTCTATGAAGCCACAACTACGCTTATACCTAAACCACACAAAGACCCAACAAAAAAAGAAAACTTGAGACCAATTTCCCTTATAAATATTGATACAAAAATACTCAATAAAATTCTCACAAATCAAATCCAAGAATACATCAAAATGATCACCCATCATGATCAAGTAGGCTTCATCCTAGGAATGCAGGAAATCCATCAATGAAATCCACTATATAAATAAATTGAAAGAAAAAAACCACATGATGATCTCATTAGATGCTGAGAAAGCATTTGACAACATTAAACACCCCTTCATGTTAAAAGTCTTGGAAAGATCAGGAATCCAAGGCCCAAACCTAAACACAGTAAAAGCAGTATACAGCAAACCAGTAGCCAACATCAAACTAAATGGAGAAAATCTTGAAACAATCAAACTAAAATCAAGAACTAGACAAGGTTGCCCACTCTCCCTACCTATTCAGTATAGTACTGGAAGTCCTGGCCAGAGCAATTCCACAACAAAAGGAGGTCAAAGGGATACAAATTGGAAAGGAAGAAGTCAAAATATCACTATTTGCAGATGATATGATAGTATACTTAAGGGACCCCCAAAAATTCCACCTGAGAACTCCTACAGCTGATAAACAACTTCAGCAAAGTGGCTGGATATAAAATTAACTCAAACAAATCAGTAGCCTTCCTCTACTCAAAGGATAAACATGCTGAGAAAGAGATTAGGGAAAAGACACCCTTCACAATAGTCCTAAATAATATAAAATACCGCGGTGTGACTCTAACCAAGCAACTAAAAGATCTATATGACAGGTACTTCAGGTCTCTGAAGAAAGAAATTGAAGACCTCAGAAGATGGAAAGATCTCCCATGCTCATGGATTGGCAGGATTAATATGGTAAAAATGGTCATCTTCAAAAGCAATCTACAGATTCAATGCAATCCCCGTCAAAATTTCAACTCAATTCTTCATTGAGTTAGAAAGAGCAATTTGTAAATTCATTTGGAATAACAAAAAACTCAGGATAGTGAAAACTATTCTCAACAATAAAAGAACTTCCGGGGGAATCACCATCCCTGATCTCAAGCTATATTACACAGCAATAGTCATAAAAACTGTATGGTATTGATACAGAAATAGGCAGATAGATCAATGGGATAGAATTGAAGATCCAGAAATGAAGCCACACACCTATGGTCACTTGATCTTTGACAAAGGACCTAAAAACATCCAGTGGAAAACAAGGCAGCATTTCAACAAATGATGCTGGTCCAACTGATGCAAATCAATCCATACTTATGTCCCTGTACAATGCTCAAGTCCAAATGGATCAAGGATCGACACATAAAACCAGATACACTGAAACTAATAGAAGAGAAAGAGGGGAAGAGCCTTGAACACATAGGTTCTGGGGAAACAGAACACAAAAATGGCTTATGCTCTAAGATCAAGAATCGACTAATGGGACCTCATAAAATTGCAAAGCTTCTGTAAAGCAAAGGACACTGTCATTAGAACAAAATGACAACCAACAGACTGAGAAAAGATCTTTACCAATCCTACATCCAAAAGAGGGCTAATATCCAATATATACAAAGAACTCAAGAAATGGGACTCCAGAGAATCAAATAACCCTATTAAAAATGGGGTACAGAGCTAAACAAAGAATTCTCAGCTGAGGAATATCAACTGGCTGAGAAGCACCTAAAGAAATTTCAATATCCCTAGTCATGAGGGAAATGCAAATCAAAACAACCCTGAGATTCCAACTCACACCAGTCAGAATGGCTAAGATCAAAAGCTCAGGTGACAGCAGATGCTGGTGAAGATGTAGAAAAAGAGGAACACTCATCCACTGTTGGTGGGATTGTAAGCTGGTACAACTGCTCTAGAAATCAGTCTGGCAGTTCCTCAGAAAATTGGACATAGTACTCCCTAAGGACCCAGCTATACCACTCCTGGGCATATACCCAAAAGATGCTCCAACATATAACAAGGACACATGCTCCACCATGTTCATAGCAGCCTTATTTATAACAGCCAGGAGCTGGGAAGAACCCAGATGTCCTTCAACAGAGGAATAGATACAGAAAATATGGCACCTTTACTGAATGGAGTACTATTCAGTTATTAAAAATGATGTATTCATGAAATTCTTAAGCAAATGAATGTATCTAGAAAATATCATCCTGAGTGAGCTAACCCAATCATAAAAATACACATGGTATACATTCACTGGTAAGTGGGTATTAGTTCAAAAGCTCAGAATACCCAGGATACAATTCACATACCACATGAAGCTCCTGAAGTAGCTGCTTCAGACCCTCTTAGAACAAGGAACAAAAATATTCTTAGGAGGAAATATGGAGACAAAGCTTGCAGCAGAGACTGAAGGAAAGACCATCCAGAGACTGCCCCACCTGAGGATCCAGCCCATAAACAGTCACCAAACCCAGACAGTATGGCTGATGCCAAGAAGTGCATATTGACAGTTATAGCTGTCTCCTTAGAGGCTCTGCCAGACCATGGCCAATACAGAAGTGTATGCTCGCAGCCAATTACAGGACTTAGAACGGGTCCTTAACGGAGGAGTTAGAGAGAGAATTGAAGGAGTGTAGGGGTTTGCAGCCCCATAAGAACAACAATACCAACCAACGAGGGCTCCCAGAGATTAAACCACTATCTAAAGGGTACACATGGGCGTACCGATAGCTCCAGCTGCACATGTAGCAGAGGATGGCCTTGTTGTGCATCAATGCTAGGAGAAGCCCTTGGTCTTGCCAAGGCTTGATGCGGCACTGTAGGGGAATGTCAGGGTGGGGAGGCCGGAGGGGAGGGTGGGTGAACACCCTCATAGAATCAGGGGGAGGGGTGATGGGACAGGGGATATAGAGGGGAATCCGGGAAAGGGGATAACATTTGAAATGTAACTAACATATATACAATAAAATCAGAAAAAATTAATAAAAAGAACGGTTCCATTTGGAAAGTGATATAATTCACAACAATAACAAGTTCAGAAATACAACGAAAGAAAAGAGCACACAAAACCCAAGCGTATGGTTATCTCAGCAGATGCAGACATGATCTACCTCGTACTATAGCACTAGCGAGAAGCCATGTCCAGCGGGAATGTAAGAGGATCCACTTGACAGAGGGATGCAGAGCACCCTCCTGTGTGCTCACACCTGCTCAGGATGCTTCCTGAAAGAGGAAAAGGTATGGATGCTCACACTCAGTTCTAGCCAGCATCACACCAGTAGTTCTGCTCCGCTCGGTACAGCAGGCAGTCAAATTAAGAAAAGACTCATGCTCTCTGTTTTTAACAGAGAGGTGGGGGAGTGGATGGGAGTGTGGGGTGGAGGGATGGGGGCGGTGTCTGAAAATTTCCTTCCCTTGGGGAGATGTAAACAACACCTACCTCCTCCTCTTAATGGTCCAATGACAAACCAAAGTAGAATCCCACCCAAGTTCAATCTGGGAACCAATTAGTTTAGTATGCTTACTTACAGAGCATGGGTAGGACTAACAGACACAAACAGACAAGTGACCCCAAGGCAGACTAGACGATGGTTTCCCCAAAGCCACACAGAGGAAACCCCCCTTTCCTTGATTTACCCAGCCTATGAAGTGTAGACCCCCACCCACCCTAGTGTCCAGAGGCCACATACAAGCAGAGCAGAGTTCCATCCAGTTGGCTGGGAGAAGTGGCCAAGGAGGAGGTCTACCCTCTCAATTCCTTGTCCTTGGGGAGAATGTCTGAAGTACACAGGCCCTGTGTGGACTCAGTCCATCAAACAGGCAAAGCTGACCTCATAAAGATGGTAGCAGTGTGTGGAGAGCAGATGTGCAGCAAGATCCTAGGCTGGAGCCCCCGTGCCAGCCAAAGGAAAACATCAGTGAAGCAGACAAGTGTGCCACTCCAAAATGAGTTCAGCAAGGCTGCCCAATTAAAAACATGGATGGAGCCCAATCTCCATGCTAGCAATTTGTAACCATAGTTGAGATTCTAAAAATACAATTTATAATCACATTAAAGGTGAAAATTTAGCACAGTATCTGAAAAAAACTGTTCAATTTTTACACTTTATGAGGTTGCTCAGAGAAACCAAAAAACTCTAAACAAAACGAAGAGAATTAAGTTCAGAGAATCCTCAGTGGTAAGTAAGCTTTGTTCAAATTATTTCAGATTCGTTATTTCAAATGATTCCAGGAGGCACTTTGAATAAACCCAGAAGCTGATCTAAAGTTTAGTGCATACGACCAGGAGAGCCTAAAGAACTATGAAGAAAGACAAAACTGCAAGATCAAGATTATGAAGCCACAGCAAGAAACAATGCTGTACTGAGACTGCTGTGAGAAGATCAAGTTGGATCAGACCTGTAATCAGAACACTCTGAAGGCTGAGGCAGGAGGATTACCAATTATGGGGCCAGTTTGGATTACAGAGTAAAACCCAGTGAAAAACAAAGAAAATGGAAAACGAATACCAAACACACACATGCACAGAGGCAATGCACACACAAGGGCAGTGCAGAGGTAATTCAGTAAGGGAAATAAACGGTGCTGGACACCTAAATATCCGTATTCCCTAAAATATGTGCACTTTTGATTCACATCTTGCCCTACATACAAACATTAACTATGGGCCAGGGCTATCGTCAGTAGCAGAACACCTGCTTAATATGCATAAAACCTAGCAATACAGACAAATCAACCAGCTAAGCTACTTCTAACTACTACACTGTACTGGCTGGTTTTATGTCAAGTTGACACAAGCTGGAGTTATCACAGAGAAAGGAGCCTCAACTAGTGATCAAGGGGGGAGGGCCCAGCCCATTGTGGGTGGTGCCATCCCTGGGCTAGCAGACCTGGGTTCTATAAGAAAGCAGGCTGAGCAAGCCATGGGAAGCAAGACAGTAAGTAACATCCCTCCATGGCCTGTGCATCAGCTCCTGCTTTCTGACCTGCTTGAGTTCCAGTCCTGACTTCCTTTGGTGATGAACAGCACTGTGGAAGTGTAAGCTGAATAAACCCTTTCCTCCTCAACTTGCTTCTTGGTCATGATGTTTGTGCAGGAATAGAAACCCTGACTAAGACACTAACCTCTGTAACCTTGGACTTGGTAAACAGGTCTTAGATGTGACACTCAAAGCACAAGGCTTAAAGGAACAAGTTGATAAACTTTATGTCACTGAAATCAGAACATCCATTTTTCAAAGACACTGGTAAGACAACATAAAGACAAGTCAGACTGGGACAAAATATTTCAAATCATGAATCTGACCAAAAGTCTGTTTCTACAATTCTCAAAACTAAGAGAACCATCCAATAGGTAAACATGTAAAATTATAGGACACCTTATCAAAGAATGACAAACACAAGAAAATATGTTTCAACCTTTAGTCACTGGAAAAATACAAACTAAAACCACAATGCAGGACCATGTATGAGACTGACTAAAAGGAAAAAGGACTGCTCCTCACAGGTGCTTACTGACAGCGACCTGCAGCAGCTTAGTTCTTACGCACTGGGTGTTAGAAGGTAAAAGCAAGCAGCTGCAGAAAAAGGGCCCACCCTTCCCTCCCAGATATGTTAAGAAAAGAGCATGTGCTCATAGTATGCAAGTGTTCAGATGCAGGAATACATTTGAGCAGTAGCGAGCAGCCAGCAGGCACACAAAGCTGGCACGCCCACACAGCAGGATGGCACTGAAGGAAAAGCACCGACACACCTACAGTATCAAAGCAGCTCCTGAAAGCAGCAAACAGGATTCTGTTATGTAAATCCACACACACATACAGGGGCAATGCACAGACACCTAAATATACCTAAAGTTATAGAAATGACATCAGCAGTTGCCTGGAGATGGGCAAAGCAGCAGGGTAGACTGCAGACTGGGACCGCAGGACAGACATGCTCATTCTCCTTACGAAAAGTGAATTTAAAAAGATTATGAGTTGGTGTGCACAGTAGTTTTGTCAACTTGACACAACTGGCTAGACTGGGCAATCTGTGGGGCATTTTCCTGACCGTGATGGATGTAGTAGGGCCCACCCATTGAGGCCAGCCCACTCCTGGGCAGGTGTCCTGAGCTGTATAAGAAAGCAGGGTGTGCAAACCTTGGAAAGCAAGCCTGTAAGCAGTGTCCCCCTCTGTCCCTCCTTTAGCCCTTCCCTGGCTCTCACAAACTAAAACAACAAACAGAAATGCCTCCCTCTCCCAAGCTGGCTTTGGTCAGTGTTTTAGCACAACCAGTAACCCTGAGAATGGCAGGAGTCCTGGGGCTAAAGGCCTGTGCAGAGGGCCTGTCACACACCAACTGTCATTAAAATAAAGAGGTGCACACCCTTAATCCCAGCATGGGGCTAACCTGGTCTGCCTAACAAGTTCCAGACCAGCCAAAGCTATATATTAACCCCATCACAGGAAAGAAAAACAGACAGGAAGGGAGGGAGGGAAGGAAAAGGAAAAGGAAAGAAAGACAAGCTGCCTGAATTCTGCATCTCTTTCAGCAGTACAATGAGACTTTTGCTGTGGCAAAGGACTAGTGTTACTGCCTTCAACACACCTTTCCTCTTAACCTTTCCAAAAGCAAAACTATAAAAGCAAATGACTAGTGGGTGGAGAAGTGAACCAACTGGTCTCCCTGGATTGCACAGTGGTCTGCTGACTGGTTCTGAAGCCCACATGTTTAGCTCGGCCACGAACACTGATGGCTCTGTTACTAGATACTGAGATCATCCCTACTACAACCCGCCCTAAAGCGGTCCATCGATTCAGGTAAACATTCACTACACACGCTCTCTGTGTCTGGCACTGTTGAAGTGTTGAACTTCATGCAGCAGGGCCAAGATCACATTATAAAACTGTTCTGGGTCTCTGGATGGACTTAGCTACTGTACTAAGCACACAGTGAAAAGAAAGCAGTGGGAAAATGCTCAGTAGCAAGCCCAGGACAGCCACTCTTGTAATGGAGCTAGCTGGCTCCAAAGAGGTCCGTCCTACTTGGACTAGAAAAAAATGTGGAAAGCTAACAACAATTAGACCCAAAGGTTGGAAAATAGTAATAACTGAAATTTGAGTAAATTCTTAGAGATTATATCAAAGATAATATTTAACACCATATTTTTCCATTTGTTTTCAGGGGGTGCACTTGTGAATGCTTTGGTTTCAGACAGGCTCTTACCCTGGGTAGGCTGGAACTCATAATATAGCCTAGGCTGACACTGAGGAGCAGTTGACAGGCTGCTCACTGGTGGCCTTTCAGCCTTCTGAGTACTGAGGTTACAGATATGTGCCGCCCTGGACTTAAAAAACCACTCTTTATTCCTGGTTTTAGAGAACTCGTGCTCTGGACCTAGTATAAAAATTGAATCATACAGAAGGTACATGTGCTTTATAGAATACTCAGTAAAGTCCAGAAGACACACACCTTCAACTGTCCAAGAACATCCATTTGAAAACAACTCTTTTTTTCCACAGCTCCCATGGACTAAAACACCAACCACTGAGCACACATGGAGAGACCCATGGCTCCAGGTGCATATGCAGCAGAGGACAGCATTGTCTGGCATCAATGTGAGAAGAGGCCTTTGGTTTAGTGAAGGCACATTTTCCCGGTGTAGGGGAATGCCAAGGTGCTGAGGTAGAGAGGGTGACTGGGAGAGGGAACATCTTCATGGAAGCAAGTGGGGGGAGGGGTGGACATAGAGTGGGGGAGGGGATAACATTTGAAATGTAAATACAGAGAATAGCCAATAAAATAATTTTAAAAAAGAAAATTATTCTTCTCTGTTCCTTGTAGTGATGTTTCTGGCTTTTTCTCTAACAGAACTCACTGAGGACTTTCTGAGGACAGAACCACTGAGCTCCTGGAGATAGGGATGTGGTACTGGCAGAGCTTCAGTTCCCTTGGGAAAGGTTCTCCTGTTCTAAGTAAATGTTTCAGTTACCTCTGAAATACCATGTTCTATCATCTCAAAGAACAACTTCACAAACAGCAAGCCTTCAGTGGCTTTTGTGCAGCAGAAGGATTCTCTGCAGCATGTTAAATGCACCATTCCCTGAGCCGCCCCACGTTAGCCTCCTGCTCAGCTGCAGTCTGGGGCACAGGCTCCGTTCTGGAGAGCAGCCGTGTGCGGGAGCAGCCGCAGTCTGGGGCACAGCCTCCGTTCTGGAGAGCAGTGGGACCCATCACACAAGCAACATGTAAGCAACGGGACCTAGAAACTCGCTTGATTGTTTTTGTTTCACTTTTAAAATGCAAACTATTCTGTATTAGGTAAAACAAAACAAAAAATATCCAAAAAGGAGAAGCATATAACATACACAGAGCTAGGCCTTCACTTCTTCTGCTGTCCTGACTTCTGTAACAGTGGGACAGACTCCTGCTGTGAGTGCCACTTCCGTAAGTGTGGTCTGTGCTTCCACGTGACATCCACACTGTCAAATACAGTCCTAAGATGGCATTTTCCTTTGAAAGGAAGCACTGCTCCATGGCATGGCTCAGCATCTGCTGCCAGCTACTAATCACTGGCCCGTCACGCTCACTATGCTAGGTAGGGGACATTCTGATGATGGTAGCCACGTCACAAGCAGAAAACTCCTTCTCATTACTAACAGCTCAGAGGACACCTTGTGTGGCAGGGAGTCACCCAGGCTAGGTGTGACCACACCTGCTGAGAATGTCTACTCACCTCACCATGCACACCTACAGTTTAATAGCTCTCAGCGGAGTCAATAATTCTGTAATTTGACTTAATCTTAGCATAGAAGACAGGTAATGTGACAACAAGACTAGATGCATGCCTAACTCCACGTTCCAAGTATCTGAAAGCACACAGCCTGTACTACTATACAGAATAAAGCCAGGTCTTTCTGGTAAGATGCCTCAGTGGATACAGTGTTTACTATAAAAGCAGTAGGCCTTGGCTTTGATTCCCAGGGCCTCCACCACCTCCTTGTATACCCCCCTCCCACAAAAACTCAGCTGAGCATGGAGCTGGAGAAGTGGCTCAGGGGTAAAGAGCATTCACTGCTTTTTGCAGAGATATGGGTCACAAGCAACTATACCCAGAAAATGAGCTAATAGTTCCCACACTTTAAGGACTTCTGCTGTCTTTGAGATTAAGACAAAGATGGAAATTCAGACCTTACTATGCAAGAGCAAGACCCTCCACAGCACTGTAGCCACTGTGGACCTGACATGCTATGGGCGAAGCTACAGCAGCTACAGCTGATGTGCTTGAGAAATGTGTGTGCACGGTGTGCGAACCTCCTCTCCTCACTCCCAGCACCTCCCTCTCATAGGTGCTGTAGTCTGTTTTAGTTTGAATCTCTATCACTACAATGAAACATGACCAAAACGTAACTTGGGGAGTAAAGAGTTTATTTGGCTTACATTTCCACATTGCTATCCATTATCGAAGGAAATCAGAACAGGAACTCAGGGCAGGAACCTGGGAGCAGGAACTGATGCAGAGGACATTGAGAGTGCTTCTTACTGGCTTGCTCCTCATAACTTGTTCAGCTTGCTTTCTTCTAGAACCCAGGACCACCAGCCCAGGGATGGCACCACACGCAATGGGCTGGACCCTGCACCATCAGCTGCAAATTATGAAAATACCTTATAGCCTTGCCTACAGTCCAATTTTATGGAAGTGTTTTCTCCACTGAGGTTCCCACAGACAACTCTAGCTTGTATGTCAAGCTGACATAAGATTAGCTAGCATATAGCCTAACTTTCTTCTGTGTCCTTTCTCTTCTGTACGTTTGAAGCGTGGTCTTATGTAAACTCAGGTACTGAAGTCCTGACTCCCCTTCCTCTGTCTCCCAAGAGCAGGAACTGTATTATTCAGTTCCCCTGCATTCCTGCAGCCACTCAGCTTAACTTCTACAAGCTCCTTAACAGTGAGCTGCAGTGGTTTCTCACTCAGATCTTTCTGACTGCATCTCAGTAGGGGCAGATCGTCTGGATTTGCCACCCTCCCATATTTTGTGCTTTGTCAAAATTGTGAATCATGGTTAGTTTTCCTATCAACTTACTATAAATCAGAATCACATATGTAGGGAGCCTCACCTGAAGAACTGTGGGTGAAAGACCTACCTGAACTGTGGTGGGCATGTTCTAGCAGCAACCCCAGTGAAAAGATTACAGCAGAGGATACACCACTAGCTTTTCCTCCTGTGGCCTCCTCTTGTCACGGAGGTGACCTGCTTTGTTGTCCCTGCTGCTGCTTCCTTCAGTGATATCAGAACCAGAGTTCCCAGACTGCCATTGTGGGCTAAGGACCAGGGGCAATCAGGAGTCTTCCATTTGGGCACCAAATTGGGTTTGGTGAAGCTCCTAGCCTTATAAACTGACCAGCTGGCTACTGGGTGGTCAGCATCTGCAGTGAGAGACAGCTCCTGTGGGATGCCTCCGACTGCTGAGGTGCCTGCCTAAAGGACCAAGGAATCACCAGGTTCTCAGTCTCTCAGCTGTGGGGCAAATGCTACTACTATCTTAACAGAATCTGACCTAAGAAATATAGCATAATAAATAAGTATTCACCCCATTGCTTCTGTTCCTCTGATAAACTCTAATACCCATGGCCTCCGTTGAATCTTCAGAACTTAAGTAAAGGTGGAGAGAACAGACTTCACTCATACATAGGAATACATGCTGTGTACACAGACACGCAACCTCAATAGCACCTACATAAATATAACAGATACAAGTAAAATAAAGCAAAATAAAAAATTAATGACTCTCAAGCGTGTGTGAAGAGTGGTCTTACTGTACAAGATGCATCCAGCCCTGACAAGGCAAGGCTCTTTTCAGCAAAGCCTGTGAATAGCATGTCTGGATAAGAGATGTTTACTCATTTACAACGTTGGGGCTGTGAACGTTCTATTTAAAATGGCACCACCTTTAAAGTGTTAATTAGTAAAGACCGACACTAACAACTTCTTGAAGAATAACTATCTCTTTGGAAAGGAATAAACTGTATCAGGTGCACTGTGCTTACTTTTAGCGGACGCTGTTAAGTGTATCTCAAGTCAATAATCTTCCAAGGCGGTTCCATAGCTGATTTACAGTGTGGTGGTACAGGGTCTGAGGCACAGGAGTTTCCTGTGTGAACTCCATACCTTTGTTTATTTATTTATGTTTTTTAAAAAAACTGCATGTATGCATCTCTCTATGTGTGTGCATGTATGTGAGTTTATCAGACAGGCCCAAAGTTAACGTGTGGTGCTCTATTCAGTCACTATTTATTGAAGCTCCCTCACTCGCCAGTTCGTCCTCTAGTTCCTCACAGTGCACAGATCACAAAAGCCGCCACAGCTTTATCTGGGTGCTGGGGACCTGAACCTGTCTGCTCAAGCCCACGCAGCAAGTGCTTGATCCCATGAGTAATCTCAACTCGTGGTTTTTGCTTTTCTGTGGTGAGGGTCTCACTCTGGAGCTGGGCTGGCCTGAACTCTTTTAGTAACCTAGGGTAGCCTGGGACTCAGAACAGTCCTGCCTCTGAGCGCTGGGATGATGGGCGAGTCCTGAGAGTATGTTCTAGAATGTACTGTTTTCTCAAAGTCTTTGAGTAGCTTTGTAAAAATTCAGCCTATCCAAGGCCTTAATCTCCCTGATACAAACTCTAACACAAGCATTAATCTATAGTTCAAATAAAAATGATCAGTTATTTTTAAAATAAGTATAGAACTTATCTGATAGTCATTTAAAAGGCTGTAACCTGACTTCTTGTCCAGAAATGTCTATTAAATTACAACTTGATAAGGGCCTGCATTTGCAGCCAATTTAATCAATGTTCTATGGTAAAACTAGCAAATAATAATAAGAAGAAGAATAATGAATAAGAATAGCTCAGTCTCCACTGCATGGAGGAAAGAAAAATGGGCAATAAGCAACATTAAAGATACAGCTGGGCTTCTTTAACCATCAGTTACGCAGCTATGGATTCCGCCAACTGTGTGGACGTCTTTAAAAACACATTTTTATCCTGTACGCGGCCTCTCTCCCTAAACTGTCTGGTACCACGGTTTACATAGCATCCCCACTATACTGAGCACAATAAGTACTACAGAGATGGGTTAGAGTAGACAGAGGGACTGGAGACAAGGCTCAGCAGCTCACCAGGCTGCGGAAAACTGCCCCCTGAGGACGCCAGTTCCTGAGGAACCTAAGCCTCCACAGGGACCCACCCTCATGCATATATCCTGGCTCACACACAGCTAAAAATAAACCTTTAAAGTAGACAGACGAATGTGCATAGGTTAGATGTCAACATTACATAGGGTGTACCCACAGGGTGTCTGGAAACAGCAGCCATGAGACCTAGGGAAGGCTTTATGGGCAGGTTCCACTAAGACTAGCATGCCATTGGCAGGTTCCACTAAGACTAGCATGCCATTGGCAGGTTCCACTAAGACTAGCATGCCATTGGCAGGTTCCACTAAGACTAGCATGCCATTGGCAGGTTCCACTAAGAATAGCATACCATTGGCAGGTTCCACTAAGAATAGCATACCATTGGCAGGTTCCACTAAGAATAGCATGCCATTGGCAGGTTCCACTAAGAATAGCATGCCATTGGCAGGTTCCACTAAGACTAGCATGCCATTGGCAGGTTCCACTAAGACTAGCATGCCATTGGCAGGTTCCACTAAGACTAGCATGCCATTGGCAGGTTCCACTAAGACTAGCATGCCATTGGCAGGTTCCACTAAGAATAGCATGCCATTGGCAGGTTCCACTAAGAATAGCATGCCATTGGCAGGTTCCACTAAGACTAGCATGCCATTGGCAGGTTCCACTAAGAATAGCATGCCATTGGCAGGTTCCACTAAGAATAGCATGCCATTGGTAGGTTGGTAGGACAAAGGTGGTTCCTACAAAAGCAACACAGTTGTATTTTTGTCTTAAAAACGCTTTGCCCAAGTAAAAACATTATATGCTTATATAAAAATATACAAGTATGCTTTTATAAATTTTAAATAATAATAAGATTAGGACACCCAAGCTACCAATGGCTTGGTTTTCTTGGATACAGAGAGAGCATGGAGCTGGGAGCAAAGACACTGCAACATTAAACGGCAAACACCAAAGTCAGCCCCACTCCTGGACCGGTACCCAGTGGCTATTAAGAGATAGAAAAAGTCTGTCTTCAAGATGCCAAGGTTTGAAACCTGCAACTTATTTTATTTTTACATAATAGCTGAAACTAAGCTAACACCCGCTATTTGGAATACAAAATTCTAAAATCTAAAATATTACCATTAACTGCATCCTTACTTTAGAGTGAACTTACAGTCCCTCCCATTCAGAGGCCCTGAGTTATTAAGAACCCTACTCATATCTCCATAATTGGTCAGAGCAGGTTTTCTAGGTACAATCTGTGTCATTCCCAGTGTATCATAAACATCTTGAGTTTACAGAAGAGATCTGGAAGCAGCCAGGGTGCCATTCTTTGACTCAATTATTCTTAAAGGGAAAGTCTCTCTGTTTCTATTATCTTGATTCCCTAAATCTAATTTTAGGAAACAAATTTAATTTATTGACTCGACTGTCAGCAGGTAACTAATGACATTAAACATCGGGTAAAACAAAAAGGAAAGAAAGAGATGAAGAATGAGCTAGGCACAATGGTATTATATTACTTGGACACGGAAATCCCAGACTAGAGAGTATCCAAACCAGAAACGTCCTTTAGCCACTAAGATCCAAGGTTTTTCAACCATCTGGCCTGATACAATAACTCCCAAATCTCTGTGTGCTACCCCCATCCAAGAGAGGATCCACCCAAAGAACCGCTCCAAACACCTAGCCTGTGACACACGCAGGATACAGGCTCTACAGAGACACAGCCAAGAAAGCATTCTCAGGCTTCTAGTAGAGGATGAAGTTAAGTCCATCAAGCTATGAAAATGTTATACCCCAGCAGAGTCTCACCTAGACTACACTGACTAAAACTGTTCAGCTGACATTCTACATTCTGCTCTGCCCAGGCTTCAATCTCCTTACTCTTGGGCAAGAAATGGCTTCCAAAGCCACAAACTTGTAAGGTCTCCTTGACCTGTCCCTTCATGACAGATCCTGGGCCAGCTCACATTTCCAGAGTGATGTGCACCAGATGAACCCACTGGACACCTTCCTCTTCTGCTGAGGACTGTGGCTGGCAGAGGGCTCGGCCGGAGTGCTGCTGTGACCCCGAAAACGCCAGCTGGGAGGAAAGGCTCTTTCCCTCTCTGGCTTTAGTGCTGACAGCCCTGCCCAGTGAACAGGCCCACTGCCTTTCCCCAGGCACCCTGACTAGCTCTGCCGCCGTGGCCTTTCCAGCCTCTGCCTTCACACTGCACCACTAGTACCCAGCTCGGTTCTCAGCAGCTCTCAGAAACAGCAGCACAAGAGCCCAATGGTTATCGTCACACCCAGGCCCTAAAGAACACTTAACCACAATAACTGCCTCATCCCTTTTCTCTGCTAGACACCTCAATGCCCTCACCTACTGCCAAGGACACAGCCCATCCCCCACAATCAATACTCTCCTCCAGTCAAACGGCTACTGGGAGTATTATGCCCCGAATACTCTGGAGCTGAGCTTGAGCTCAGCCCTCCCACCAAACACGGAAGGATGTTCCATCCCACCATTACTAGGAGGATGCTTTCTTTCCTACAAACTCGAGGAAGCTCAACCAAGAGGCTTTCCTTGGGCTTATTCCTGGGCATCAAAGCTATTACATCTAAATCTACATTTTACTATGACTACACTGAAAAGCTATTTTAGTATAACATTTTTATTTATTCTTGGGTATTTTTATACATAGTGTTTTGATCATATTCACTCAACTCTTCTGCTTAACTCTAGCCAGACCCAGCCTCACCTCCCTATTCCTTCCACTTCATGTCCCCATTTTTCTATTTTTATAAGCCAGAGTCCAATTTGTGCTGCCCACAGACTCCTGGTGTTGGGTCACAAGTGGTTCAACTACCACTCCTCTTAAAACACCAGACTCTCTTCCCCAGAAGCCACCAACTATCCCCAGCCCCTCACCAGGGGTGGGAAGATCGTGGACCCCTCCCCTCTCTGCTAAAATGTTGACTGGCTTGATCCTGTGTAGGCCCCAGGTGCTGTGATCTCGTGAGTACAGGGGTCCCTGTCATAGCCAGAAGACAGTATTTCTCTGGTCCTGCCTAACCTCTGGGTCTTACAATTTTCCTTCCCACTTGTCTATGTGCGTTGCCTTTGTAGGAAGGGAGCGACACAGAGGCTCCATCTGTGGCTGAGCACTTCACTGACCATTCTGACAAATGGACACAGCATCGAACTTCTCTCTACATTCAGGTTTCTTTCCCTACAGGTTAGTGAAGCTCTCGGGATTCATCAAAATTTCTTTGTGCAGTGGATGGTGGTTAACACAGAAACTTACAACTGGTCAGAGAGCAACGTGTCAGCAGGGTGCCCTATGCACACAGCTTAATCAAGGCTGCCACGGGCAGCAGAGGCTGTGTGCACACCCAGTAACAAAGATGAAATCCCTGGAGATCATGAGAAGTCCTGTCCCCACGTAGCTTCAACAACTGCACCCACTCTGTGCAGCCACTCCCCACCAAACACACAAGTGAAAACCACCACCAAAAGAAAATACTGTGGAAGGTCACAAAAGCATTATTCACCAAAACACACAAGTGAAAACCACCACCAAAAGAAAATACTGTGGAAGGTCACAAAAGCATTATTCACCAAAACACACAAGTGAAAACCACCACCAAAAAAAAATACTGTGGAAGGTCACAAAAGCATTATTCACCAAAACACACAAGTGAAAACCACCACCAAAAGAAAATACTGTGGAAGGTCACAAAAGCATTATTTTTAATGGCTAAGAAGTAGAAATCACCTAAGTGTCCACCCAAAGATAAGATAATATATATCCATATAACAGAATATTATACTGGAGTAAAAAACGAAGCTTTGATATTTGCTACAATATAAATGGACCTTAGTAACATGCTGTACTGGACAGTTTTATGACAACTTGACAGAGTCTTATGAAAGGGGGAAACTTCAATTTAGAAAATGCCCCCACAGGATGGCCTGTAGTAAGCCTATGGTGCATTTTCTTAATTAATGATTGATGCAGGAGGGCTCAGCTTGCTGTGGGCAGTGCTACGGTTGGGCCTGGGTTCTGTAAAAAAGCAGGCTGAGCAAGTTATGAGTAGCAAGGCAGTCAGCAGCACCCCCCATGACCTCTACATCAGCTCCTGCCTCAAGGTTCCTGCCCTGCTTGAGTTCCTGTCCTGACTTCCCTGAGTTGTAAAGTCGAGATAAACCCTTTCCTTCAAGCTGTTTATGTCCGTGGTGTTTTATCACAAACAATAGAAACCCTAACAAAAAGAGCTATATACTGAATGACTACATTTATATGATATATCCAGAATAGCTAAATTCATGAAGACAAAGATTAATGCTGCCAGGAACAGGATTATGGGGGTGAAGGGCATTTCTCCATGGAGTATTCACAATATTCTGGACTTAGTATTGACTAGTACAGAACTTTATGAATATATTAAAGACCACTTTTATGAACCTTGCATTATGTGAGTTAAATATGAGTAAACCATTATTTTAAGAATTAATGGCATAGAGGCATATATATCATAGTACCTCTGCTCAGGGACCTGCTTGAAACAGCCTACAACAGGAAAATATATCTTCAGAACACATAATCTGCTCAAATGAGGAAAGGATTTATTTTCTTACCAATAAGTCCCTATAGTAACCAGCCATAAAATCAAATCCAAGGTAAACAGCCAAAACAAAGGAAGATACAATCTGTAGTTAGCCACTAGGTACAGGATGGAACCAACTCAAAACTGCACAAGGAAAAGGGTTCTTGAGCATGCACCTCCTGCTGATCAGTGATAGCAACAAGTCTAAGGCCCGCCCCATGGAGGAAATCTGCAGCCTCTGACTGGCAGAATGAGGCAAACAGCATTTTCTCCTCTGACTATAACAACACCTTGAAGAAGACCTGTTTCTATTTGGCCATTGGGAGCCTTCTATCTCAGAGCACTGCTAAATTAAACAAGTCTATGTTGTACTGAACACAGCCAGACCCCCTAGCAGGCTGACAGACAGGAAATGAAGAGAAAACGGCACTGGGAGGATGGCAGGGCTTGACCATTATTCTGTTCAATACTGCAGGTTCTCCAACAGCACTCATAACAATCCCGACACCTTCTGTGGGTATACACATACAGATCTGGGAGCCACAGAGAGGATCTGAACCTTGCTTTTTAAAACCTACTAGCTGCATGCCCAAAAACAAGTACTACAATTTCAGTGTGCCCTTCTATCGGTGCTAAATGAACAAAATGAGGTAAAAAACAGGGCACAGTGCTAAAGAACGGCCCACCGCAGAACATCTTTCTCCTTATGACTCCATGTCAGACCCATGCAGGGCTTATCCTCAGTTTCAGTCACTGACATCAGCCATCTGCACGGAGCCACCAGCACAAGACCCCATGAGGATCATTTCTACTAAATGGTCTCCCTCCCCTATCAGCCCCCGCCATGGAACTGAAGACAAGAAGCCATCAATAAAGCCTCTCAGATGTATTAAATCAGGGCGTGACACAGGCCTTCATTCACCCAGCAGGCATTTAAAAGCACTGAACCGAGACATTTGAAGTGCGTATTGTGCAGAACGGTAATTGGTAACCTTTCCATAAGACTGATGCAATCTGATTATAATTCCCAAGTGTCAGCAGTCAGTTTTTAAGGTAAAAGAAAAGGAAGTGGGATAGCTTCAAGCACTCAGGGAGAGGTGTGGGAGGGCGTCCTTTCCCTCTGACAGCAATTCTCATTTGACTGAAGGCTGCTAGAACAAGCCCAGACTGAAAAAAAAAAAATCTGTCACATTAGAATTGATTGAAATGCTATCAAGATGAAACTTACTGGGTTTAACATACAAACTTAGCCTTCCCCTTCCCTTCTCTGAAGACACAGAAAGATTGTGTGTGTGGAGCTGTGTCTATCTATGCTAAAGATAAAAGGCCAGTTTGCACCATATTCTCAGGTGGTATGTCCAGCAAGCAGCTAGATTCTGCTGCTGCAGCCTTCTTCTGCCCAGCTCCTGATGAATTTCAGCATGCCACGCAAGGCACAGCTCCCAAGGCAGTAGAGTTTTCAGGGAGGGATGATGAGACACAGAGCTGAGGGATATGGGACTTAGAAAATAACTTGTGGCCCAGGCTACTACTCTCCCCTCCACCCCATCTAAAGCTCTACCTTAAGCCCAGCAGTATGGAAGAGAAAGAGTCAGACTGATACTGGGGACCAGCTATTGTCACCACAGAGCAGTTGGTATGGTGGCTTCCTCAACACTATTCAGTCTTCTTTCCCTCACTGCACAGCAGTTTTTGTCTGGAAAGTCAACAACCCTGAATGCTCAGGCTCAACTTCCCAACTCTGCCCAGCTTTCCACCCAACAACCACTGCGTCTGCCAGTTTAACTAAACTCGCCTGCCATGGGCAGAGACGGTGTGGACACACCCAGTGTGCGGAAGTGTCAGCGTACGGTGCCTCACCAAGGCTACAGGGTCTGCACTGATGTCCGGTTACTCCTCACTCCCATGTAACTCAGAACTGCTTTCAAGGCTCCCACAGCAGTGAAACAGGAGACCCAGAGCCAGGAGCTGCACAACTGAGGGGAAATGGGGGTCATTCTATTGTTCCTCAGAGGAGGCCCAGGGAAGCCTCCTCCATTCAGAACCCAGAGCTGCTGTCACGTCCACCTCAGCTCACCCCAAAAGCCTAAAGACCCAACTTCAATCCAGATCTTATGATGGAAAGAAAGACTCACCTCCCAAAAGTTGGCCTCTAACACAAACATGTGCACCCTCTTCCTCTGTGTGTATCTTTGTTTCTCTCTCTTCTTGAGATGGCACAAACTTACAATGTAGACCCCTTACACACCTCACAACTCCTAGATTCTAGAGCACTCCTATGACAACCACTCATTACACCAGAGAAAAGGAGGTTATGAAGAATTTAAATTTTTTTCAGAGAAAACATTTAAAATCATAAAAAGACTTACCTCAGTAAAAATATTTATTTTCCTGTCTTACATTCTCTTTCTTAGCACCTTTATTATGAACCTGAAAAAAAAAAGTAGAAATTACATGCCAGCAGGTGATTACAAACAGAACACTGAGGTCATCAAAAGGGGACCACCAAGAAACAAAACCCTGACAGAAGGGGAAGCTTCTAAGTCAGGGATCCACGGATGACGGGAGCTGTGCAGCAGGCTGGGGGCTGGGTATAGAGCTCCTGCTCCAACCAGGACATCCCCAGTGAGCCATCACACCTCTGGGGCCACTTTTTGTATGTCTACCGACAGGACTCAACTAAAGACACGAGGGTCAATGGTCACACCGTATGACCCAGCCAGGGGCTCCTTGGTGTCCCTTGAACATTCTTGCTTTGTTCTTATAGCTTCTTACAAAGAAGAATATGCCTCTCACCATGCTCCCTAACGTCTGTTTTAGTTCCTGTAACTGTCTTCAAGGTGCTAAGAGTGTAACAGGTAAGACAAGAAGATGAGTCTCCTGACTCGCAAGGCAGAAAGGAAGACTGGAGTCAAGGCTGTCCTCACTTGTTGACACCTCGCTTGCCAGATCGGGTGTTTGTATGCGTGTTAGGCATTCTTCATAGGATGGTCACAATATTGCTCCAGTTTCCAACATAACTGAGGTATGTTTTTACTGAACGCCATTCTTGACTGGCAACAGAACATTCTGGATAGTGCCCTGGAAACCCCAGGTCTTTGGGAAATATCTAGCAGGATCATGGTCATAGAGAGGACTGAGAAATTTGAGGCTAGAAAGCAGGAAGCCTTGAATGCCAGACCATATCTCATGATCTATTCTCAAATGCACTGATTAGTGACTATACTAGGGTAAGCCTTTGATCCCAGCTGGTTGGGAGGCTGAGGCAGCAGGATTACAAACTCAAGGCTTAACTGAATTCAAGGCCAGCCTGAGAAACTCAGTGAGAGGATATTCCAAAATTTAACAATAAAGGGAGGGAGAAGATGAAGCTGTTAGCACAGTGGGAGCATGCTTCCTAGCATATAAGAGACACTGGGCTGTATCACCACTGCAGCAAAACAATTTTTAAAAAAATGCTGATGACCCTTCTCAGTCTAAGATCTAAGATTCCTGTGGCTTTTCTCTTGTTCTCTTTCAAACATGTTAAGGATAACGGGGTGTGGTGGTGTACGCCTTTGATCAGAACACTCAGGAGGCAGAGGCAAGTGGATCTCTTGAGTTTGAGGCCAGCCTGGCCTACAAAGCAAGTCCAGGACAACCAGTGCTACACAGAGAAACCCTGTCTCAAAAACAAAACAAAAACAAAGATCATGAAGTGCGTAGGAAAATGGAAGTGGTGAGAAAGTGGAGGACTCCAGTGCAAGCTCCCCTCCCCCTCAGGATGGCTCACTGCCCTCCATGTTGCTCCTGTTACACATAAACCAATTCCAGCTTGGAAAAAGCTAAACAGCCTTTGGGGTCATTCCTTTAATGTGCTTTCACTCTTATTTTCCCTGAGAAAAGTAGGAAACAAAGTGCTGAAATGTGCCCAATACATACCCACAACACTGAATTCCCAGCATGCTCTGGGGCAAATGCACGGAGTACAGAAGATATTTGCAGAGATGTAGCTGAGTCTGTGACCCCAACACCAGGGGAACCCCTAAATGAACCAAAGACT
This sequence comes from Micromys minutus, assembly GCF_963924665.1. Lineage (NCBI taxonomy): Eukaryota > Metazoa > Chordata > Mammalia > Rodentia > Muridae > Micromys > Micromys minutus. The sequence continues at coordinate 25,831,214 of NC_137966.1, read as the reverse complement.
GACATGCACTCAGAGGAATAGAATGCCTTTCAGGAAGTACATCCAAATTCAGGCTCTATAGCAGGCTGACAGAAAGCATGGAAACCTCTGGGGAAAGGTGAGGAGCTACAGCAGTGGCTCAGTGCTTAAGAGCTGGTCTTTCAGAAGCTCTGGAGTGATGTCAAGGACCCACACGGTGGCTCACAGCTATTTATAACTCTAGTCCTAGGGGATGCAACACCGTCTTCTGGCCTCTATAGCCGTGGCACACGTTCCAGCAAGATATCTATAGAGATAAATAATTGTATTTTTAAAGGAAGTCCTTCTTTTTTTTTTTTAAAATGAGGCTGGAGAGTTGGTTCAGTGGTTAAGATCACTTGTTCTTGCACAGGAACCAGGTTCTGTTCCCAACATGCACACAGTAGTTCACAACCATTTATTACTCCAGTTCCCAGGAATCCAACGTGTTCTTCTGACGTCCGCAGGCATGCATAGGGAACACATACATACATGCAGGCAAAAACACTCACACATATAAAATAAAACTTAAAAATCTTTTTAAAAAGAAAAGAAAAAATGTGAGCCTTCTTGTTTGGCACAGCACACCAAGTCAATGAGTACCCAGTGACAACGTGAGGGACACAGAGCCAACTTCGGTGACGTCCTAGAGATTAGAAGGAGAGAGCTGCAAAGGGCATGAATGTAGTTGTGTTAAGGTGATACATGACTGGACAGGAGAGAGACAGGCAGGTAGAGCTAGAGGAGCAGAAGTGGAGGCAGGAGGTGGAGAGATCCCAGGAGGAATCAAGATGGAGCTGGAGGAGGAAGATGTAGATCCAGGTGATCTTAACTGTCAATAGATAGATATGAATACTTTTAATGGTTTTTATAGGTCTTTTTATCTCATATAGAAGAGCAGTTTGTATCTTTGTCCATTGGATCTAAGTTTATTGTGTAGAGAGTTTGTGGATTGAGAGCTTGAAAAGCTACCAGGCTTTGGAATGATATTTGTGCCGGGCGGTGGAGTAAAGGAACACTCCACAGTGGTCATATTCACCTTGGACAGAAACAACAGGGGCTGTGGAGTGAACCTCCACTGAGTTCTTAGAGGCGGCCTGGAGTGCCAAGTGGTGTGGGGACCGAGTATGTGTGCGTCTGTGGAGCGAGACCTCAGGGGCCGATAAAAGGTTAAACAATCCTTTTAATATTTACTGCAGCACATGAACACATGGTTCATAGAAAAAATGCAGAGCTGGCAGGATGGCACAGAGGGTAAAGTGCTTGCTGTATGAGCGTGAACCCAGGTTCAGATCTAGCACCCATGTTTCTACAGTCAGATGGGAGGCTAAGACAGGAGGATACCTGGGACATTTGCTGGAGCTAGCCTGGTGTACATAGCAGCAAAACAGACTGGAAGGTGAAGACTGATGCCCAAGGTTGTCCTTTGACCTCTACATGCACAGTCCCTAAACAAGAGTGACACAGTACACATATTAATTTGGGCTGTGCGCATGTCTTAGTTGGGATTACTATTGCTGTGATGAAACACCATGATCAAAAGCAAGTTGAAGTGAAAATAATTTATTTGGCTTACACTTTCGCATCACTGTTTAACACTAAAGGAAGTCAGGACAGGAATGGAGGTAGGAGCTGGTACAGTCTATGGAAGAATACAGCTAACCTTGTTCCTCAAGTCTTGCTCAGTCTTTCATATAGTACTCAGGACCACCAGCCCAGGGATAGCACTACCCACAGGGGCTGGGCCCTCCCAAGTAAGTAATTAAGACAATGCCCTACAGGCTTATCTGCAACCAGATCTTCTGAAGGCATTTTCTCATTTAAGGTTCCCTCCTGTTAGATGACTTCTTGTTTGACATAAAACTATCCTGCACAGCGTGTAATCTACAGATGATTTTACAGCCTGTGGAGTGTGTTTATGAGTTAAATGGAAACACTATCTCATTGTATACGACTCAAGCAAAACTGGATTTCATCATCTACACAGAATCCTCTATGGAAACTGGGGAACAACCATACCCATGTAAGTTCTAAGTGGTATAATTCATGAAGAAAGGAAGCATTTATGACAAATAAAATCCAGCTCGCTGACCCGGCAGCCCCTCTTGTGGGAGTACATCAAAAGCATGCTTGTCTGTATACATAAACCATGAACACCCAAGTTTTCACTGAAGAAAACATGGATGTCTCCAAGTGGGGCTGGCTAAGCAGACCCAGAACAGAGAGGATGCTGAGAGCTGTTTTACAGTGTTTTCTGGGTTAAGACACCACTGGCTCAAAGGTTAACGGCACTGGCTGCTCCTGAAGACTAGTTCATTCTCTACACTCACATGGTAGCTCACAACCAACTGTAATTCCAATATACCTTCTTCTGCCTTCTGAGGTCACCACCCACATGTGGCACACAGACATACATGCAACCAAACACTCATACATATAAAATAAAAATTAATGCAACCTTTAAACGTGTTTTCTATAAATGAGCATGTAAACTGCATAACTAATGGGAGAGCCAGTGACGGTAGGCTGCAGTGCACCCACCGGCGTCCGCTTGTATCTACAGAGAGACATGATGAACACATTGACAGAAAACTGATGGCGGCTATGGGGAGGGGACCCAAGAGAACTGAAAACCTGGTTTTCTCAGCATGCCCACATTATTTAAGTGTTTGAGTCATATGAACACTTTGTCCGTATAAACAGAATTCTTTAATGTTGAAACAATACTCACACAAAGAGTACTGCCTATAAGCCAGAGTCCAAATGTCATGATTAGAAGGGACTATTTCTCTTCAATTCTACACTGAACAACCATGACAAAGAGTTAGCATCTCCCCCTCAGTCAAGCAAAGCATGTGATGATGTTAAAAGTCTCTGGAGTAGCAACCAGAGCTATGACTTGGTAAAATGTCCCCTTGCCTGTGCAGACGCCAGTGGTGGCCAGTAGTCCTGGAGATACATGCTCTACTCTGCTGCTTCTCCATTTTCATATGTGATGTGCACTGTGTGTACATGCATGTCTCTGTGTATGTGTGCAGATGCATATGAAGGCAGGTAGATGCCAGGAATCATCCATGATTGCTTTCTCCTTATTCATCGAGGCAGGGTCTCTCAATCAAACCCAGAGCAGCTCACCGACATGGAAGTCTCAGTCGCCAGCTTGCTCTGTATGTGCCATCTCTGACTGACGTTATAGCTGAGCCACTGCACCCACCCAGCACTGACCTGGCCTCCCAGTGCTCAGGCCTGTGTCATGGCATTTTAACTGTGGAGCCATCCCCACAGCTCCCCATCTGGCACTTCTCCCAAGCTCAGTTCACACTTGTCTGCAGAACAAACAAGCCCCAGGGCCTTATGGAGAGCTGGGGGGGGGGGGGTGTCACCAAACATGAAGAGCAAAGAAATGAAGTCCACTGGGGACAAGGTGATCAAGCAGTTGTGCACTGGATTTCCTGTGAGCCCACCCTGGTGTCAAACCAGTCAGACACACACAACTTTCCACATACACTGCCTGCTTCCTATAGTCAGTGTTTTCAAACGCATTTCTTACTAAGCAGTAATAATTGAGAATCACTGAAATTAGTCCAAGGATGACCATTCGAAAAAGTTATAAAGGAAAGGATATTGCAGAATGGAAAAGCAAAGAAAACAGCAGACAAAATGATGCACACTCGCCTAATGCTTGCAGAGGCCACCACCCTACGTGAGGCTTTCCTCAGAACATAAACAATCCACAGGGTTCTAAGAGTGACTGTGATTCTTTTAAAACTTCACTATAGAGAAATAAAGTTAAGATAGAAGGATCTAGAAAGGTGAGAGGCTTCGATTTGCAAGTCATTCTTTGGATCCATTTTTTGTTGTTAGAAATCAACCAATGTGTGAATATGTTTTTACAGTCCCTATTTCCCTGAGATGGCATCATCAAAACACACTCTTAATTCATACTTAATTCATTTAAGAACAGGTAGGTTGTGCTTGCGGGACCTATGTCAACTTGACACAAGCTAAAGTAATGTGAGAAGAGAGACCTCAACTGAGTTTAGCTTGTGAGCGTGCCTGGGCTGCATTTTCTTCGCTCCTGACTGCTGGGGGAGGCCCAGCCCACTGTAGGCGGTGCCAACCCTAGGCAGGTGGTCCTGGATTTTATAAGAAAGCAGGATGAACAAGCTAGTAAGCAGTGTTTCCTCAAGGCCTCTGCACCAGCTCTTTTTCCAGGTCCCCCCCCCCCCCAGTACCTATACTGGCTGTCTAAAATGATGGACTGGTATGGAAGTGTAAGCAAAATTAGCCCTCTTCTTCCCAAGTTTCTTTTGGTCATGATGTTTACCACGGCAGAGAAATCCTAGCTAGAACAGGAGTGTTTTTAAAATAATGATTAATAAAACCACCAAAACCATTGGCCTTTTGTAACCCTGGAACTGGATAGTGTTTGCTTAACGCAATAAAAATGAATTTTCACTTAGATGAATTTTCAGCTCCCAAGGGTTCATTGTATCTTTGGTAGACAACTGTAAATGTAGCATCCCATTTTCACAAGTCTTTACTTAGATGTTAATTTCCATAGTGGCTTTCTAAAGTAACAAGCAGCACAGAATAAATGTTTTATAGCAAGAAGCAACTTATATTTAAAGAAAAAAAGACAAAAAATAAACTTTTTCCGATTTAAACAATTTGAAATTTACTGCTGTAGGTACAAATGGACCGAGCTGAACTTTTGATTTTTTTTTCCTCTAGCATTGACAAGTTTCCAATGAAGACAAGACTGTGAGCCAAGCCCTAGAACTGCTTAGACAGGTCATTTTAGTTTTCACTTTTGAGCACATTGGTATTTTCCAGATGCACTACTGTCACTAAGTAGACAGGGCCCTGCCATGCCGACTGGTACTCACTGACACTCCCAGCTATCACACCCACCTCACGATGCTCAGCAGTTCAAGTGTGACCAACATTTCCAACAAGGATTTCTACCAAAGAGAACGGCTGCAGATGAACAGGTATTAACCCTGGCTCCTGGGAGACAGAGACAATCCATGAAAGAGACACTGGTCAAAGTGGCTGTCTTTTTATGTTATCAGACTCACAGAGAGGATTTTATTTGTACTTCCCAGTGAAAAGTGTGCATTGGATTCTGCTGTTATAATTAGCCAGATGGTAGAGCTCTTGCTTTATATAGTGGTTCTGAGGGCAGAACGGTCCCCATGGCACACTGTTATTGAAAGCAGCTGCAGTGTTTCCGGCCCAGGATCGACTCTAACACATGGGTGGCAGAGGTGATAATCAAGGCTACCCTGGCCCATAAGCTGCTCACTACAAATTAACATTCCTTTACAATCATTATTGATCCATTTGGCAAGTTACTCTGGGAAACACCCACCACCCTGCCCCAATTATGTAGGCCAGCATGGTGAGGGAAAAGTGAACTTTGTGAACATCCACACCGCACATTACACCTGCACCCACTAGGCGAACATGGAGCCTTTACTGCCAAATGCAACCATTTCAATTCCTTATTAGCAATGATAAGCATTAGGGATTCGGAGTACTCCCTTCAATGCTGAGAACTCAGACTTTGTATTGGTTACAATGTAGCCTGGAATACAGCATCCCTGGAGGGCTGTATTATCTGAACCTAGCCTGACACAGGCTGTGATTTATCTTGCATGCTGTCAGTCAGCCTACGTAGTTTTTCTCATTAGCATCAAATTACCTCAAGTAACACGGTTTTATCTCAGGTCCCAATCTTTGTTTCTGACTTTGAGACTCGCAGTGCGACAAATACATGCGCACATACATACGTACGTGTGTGTGTGTGTGTGCTCACTAGCCGCAGGGTCCATGACATTATGTCCTACCTAGCAGGGTGTCTGGGCTGTGCTAACGTCATAGCATGTTATTTCTTCTTCACGTGTAAAGGAGAGCACTCCACTGACCTTGGATCATGTATATGAAGATATACTATTTGTAAACTTCGTGTGAGGGTGGCAAACCTTTGCCACAGAAGCAAAAGGCCTTGACTATGAACTTCACAACCACTCATCCGAAGAGTGTGATCACTTGCTCAGACAAGAATCAAACTTTTTAAAGTTTCTTTGCCTGAGGCAAGCCTTGGACAATCCTCCAGGCCTGAAACCCCCGCACCCAGCACACCCCTCATCGTTCTCAGACCCTGCTCACACACAGGGCCAAAGGATGACTTCCGAACAGAGAACTAGGGAACTTTCAGAGACAGAACAAAAGCGGTGGAAAACTTTCTCACTAGAAACACCGGACGCTGCGTGCAAATTGCAGGAGGGCTTGCAGACACACCCTCTGCAGCCCCGAGGGGACCCCAGGGTAGAGCCGCGAGCAGGGCTGGGGAGGAGGATGGAAGGTGAGTCCGGGGCGTGGGCCGTCCCTATCCCACCACGTCCCCGTCGAGTGGCTTCGGCCAGGGCGCTGCACCTCCCTGCAGCTGCAGCGTGGGAGCGCGCAAGCAAAGCGCCTGGTACCAAGCCAAGGCTGCCGGGAAGACCGGGCCGCGGCCGCGCACAGGGACCCCCGTCGAGGGAAGCCCGGACCCGGTGGCCCCGAGACCGCGGCCGCCCCGCCCCGCCCCGCGCGAGTCCCGGGACAGCGAGCAGCCGGCGGCACCGCAGCAGCCTCGAGGACGCCACCGAGGACGCGGGCCTTCCGTCTGCCCGTCTCCCGGAGCCCGGCCTCGCCCTCCGCAGCTCTCCCCAGCCTCAGCCCCAACAGCCGCCTCTCGCCCGTTCGCCGCTCACCTCCCGACCGCCGCCGCCGCCGCCGCCGCTGCAGCTACCCCACCAGATCTCGCGAGAGTTCGCTCCGCCCCGTGCTTACCCTCCTCCCGCCTGAAGGCGGCGGGCCCCGGTCCCGTCCTGGAAGCTCCAGGTAACGCCGTGCGGGCTCCGAGGTTCACACCCCGCTTCTCTTCTCCCCTTCGGCAACCGCCCGCGCTGCTGACCCGGAAAAGCTCAAGCCCAGGTGCGAGGCCGCTAGCACCGCGCTCTCACCTGGCTGGCTCGGAGCGCATGCGCAGCCGCTCTGGGGCGCTAGGCGCTCCTTGGTTGCTGCATAAGATCTGGCTGCGCCCACAGTCAGACAGCTCTTGCTGCCTCAGTAAGTGCATTCTTGCCGCCTTCCCATCCCCGAAGGCGGTTGCAGTGGACGAGCAGACCAGCCTGTGGAGTCGGTGTGTCGCTGATGCCCCACCTGCACCTGTAGGATCCCCTCCTCTTGAACCCTGCCTCATTCCCAACCCCTCAAGAGTTCTCCAGAGTGCAAGAGGTGACCCTGGCAAGTGGTCTGTAGCAGCCCACCTGTATGAAACTACACAACAGAATGTTTTTCACACTTTCACCAACTCCATAGAGCCCTAAAAGCAAAGTATGTTCTAAAACACTGAGAGAACCAGGATAGACCATGGACATAGAGCATGCATGGAGTTAGGTCAGCGGTTCTCAAACTCGTGTGTCACACATCAGAACCGAGTATCATTTATATTAAGATAACAGTAGCAAAATAATGGTTTTGGTTGGGGGGCGCCACAACCTGAGGAAAATATTAAAGGGTCCCAGCATTAGGAAGGTTGAGAAGCACTGCATTACTGTGTGACTTCTTCCCAAAACAAAACTTAGAGTCATTACTTCTAAGGAAGAGAGGCCGGCAGAGTGAGATGCATCAAAGTGGGTACCCATAACCTCCTGTCTTAGTTAGGGTTTTACTGCTGTGAACAGATACTGTGACCAAGGCAACTCTTATAAAGGACAGCATTTAACTGGGGCTGGCTTACAGGTTCAGAAGTTCAGTCCATTATCATCAAGGCAGGAACATGGCAGCATCCAGGCAGGCATGGTGCAGGAGGAGCTGAGAGTTCTACATCTTCATCTGAAGGCACTAGGATGATACTCTAAAAGCCCACAACCACAGTGACACAGCTACTCCAACAGGGCCATGCCTTCTAATAGTGCCACACCCTGGGGTGAGCATATACAAACCATCACACCTCCCAAACCTGCAATGAAGAAAATACCCATACGGTCACAGTAACAGTATTTGAACTTGTATTGAGTGTAGGGCCTGGCACTGCCTTGTGAGAAGGTCTTTGTCTTAGTTGGGTTTCTATTGTTGTGAAGAGACATGATAATTCTTATGAAGGAAAGTATTTAATTAGAGCTGGCTTACAGTTCAGAGGTTTAGTCCAGTCATAATGGGAAACATGGCATAATACGGGCAGACACGTTGTTGGAGAGGCAGATGAGAATTCTACATCTGGCTTCTCAGGCAGCAGGAAGAGACAGTGAGCCACTGAGCCTGGCTTGAGCTTTTGAAACCTCAAAGCCCACCCCAATGACACACTTTCTCCAAGGCCACACCTCCTAATAGTGCCGCACCCTGTGGGCCTATAGGGGGCATTATTTGTTTTGTATATTCCTGTAAGCTGGTCCCTCTGTGACAGCTTCTGCAGAATCAAGAGCCTTGAAGGTTCTTGCATGATCCCTGCAAACTGCACTGAGGCCTACAAAGCTAACCCATCCTGACAATCTTGTGATGTCAGCAAATGTGGGCCCACACCAACCTTCCTAACTTATACTGCCTGGAAACCACTCCTCTTACAGAAACCAAGCATGTGGATGCTGAATGTGCTAAATAGAATGGGGTATAGATAAAGAAACAGAGACTTCATCCAACTGGTAGCCACTGGTCCAAACTGGTTCAAGCACTATTCACTTGCTAGCTTGGTCAGTCTTCCCGGAGACCTCTCTCTATAAGCAGGTTCTCTGGGGGGAAAGAACCAGTAGATACCCTATAGATGCATGAGAGGGTTTATCCCGGAGGCTAAAACCCACAATATGCTGCCAGCAAGACTAGCAACCATGGAGGTCTGTGACCTAAGTCAGTCCAAGTGCAAAGGCCTGAGAACCAGAATTGCTGATGATGTAGTTCTCAGTTTCAGGCTGAAGGCCTAAGAAGATGCAGGGCACGGGGAAGGAATTGGCCCAAGTCTCAGGGTCTGAGAATTGGAGTACACATTTGTCTTCAGCTCTTAAGGCTTATTCAGCCCCCTGATGCAGGGGTCCAGGATGTCCAGGCCTGCCTCACACTGTCACACACCTCAGTGGGAGTGGGTATTGTTTCTTTTTCACAGATGAACACAGAAAGAGTCTAGAAAATGAGTTTGCCTAAGGACACATAACTGCTAAGTGGCAGTTAGGAACCCCATTCTAGATGACTGACTCCAGACCTACAAAACTCCACTCTGCTGAGCTACTGTATGCAAAGGCATGCACTGCCGATACTAGTTACCCGTCTATCCCTGGAGCTGTGCCATTGAGCTGCACCCCAGAGCTGTGTATGTTCTGCTCATGGAAGAAACCCTCGGTCTCCGGAGCGTTCCTAGCCTCCCTTAAGTAGCCACATGCTTTGCTTCTTTGTGTTGTCTTTTGTTTATTTGTTTTTTAAGGCTCTCCCCCCACTTATACAGGAAAGGCTACCCAGACAATTTAAAATAGCTTACTCTGGAAGTCGCTAGATGGAAAGCAGACGTGTGTGTGTGTGTGTGTGTGTGTGTGTGTGTGTGTGTGTGTGTGCAAGCAAACAAGGGCAAAGGAAAGATGAAAGCTGAAAGTTGTTAACAAAATTGTGGTGGGACTGGGTTAACATCGGTGACACTGTGAATAGAGAGACAGGTCTATAGGAACTGTCTATCACCTTGGGCCTTGTCACTCCCAAATTCAAGTTTCTATCCTAACACAAGCCATGTCCCATGTTTCCACCAACAGCCTGCTACAGAACCGACCCTCAGAAGAAGTAGCAGCACCCACAAGGGCATCATTGTCTGACTACCCACATGGGAAGTGATGACTACATGTGCATCTTCTTAAAGGGCCATGGTATCATTACAGATGTAAGGTGTCAAAATGTCTTTTGATACATGAGGGACCATTATAAATGCTAGTAATAGGGTTCGGTTAATGCCCCAGTAAAAACACTTTATGCCCTAACTGGCAAGTATTGTGTTAATAGCTGTGAACAAGACCAGCATTTCATGTTCTAGAGGGATAGAGAAGTCAGTAAGGACAAACAAGGCCCCTAGAAAGGGGTTGGGGGATAGATGGCTCAATGGTTAAAGCTCTTGCTTTGTGTCAGTGTGAGGACCAGTATTCAGACCCACATAAAGTGGCATGGTAGCACACATTTGTGATCCCAGCATTCTTGTAGTAAAATAGGAGAAAGAGACCAGTAAATGGCTGAAAACTCAAGGACCAGCTGTCCTGTCATAACTGGGCACACATCTCAAATGAACACCCAGATTGTCCTCTGGACTCTATACACCAACCCACCCCTCTCTCACACACATGCCCCACCTCTCTCTCTCTCTCTCTCTCTCTCTCTCTCTCTCTCTCTCTCACACACACACACACACACACACACACACACACACACACAGAGACACCATACACATACATAACTTTTTTTTAAATAGGGGGAACATATGACTGAAATGAGTTCTTAAGGATATACCAGAGACAGTAGGTGTCTTAGTTAGCATGCTCTTGCTGTGAAGAGACACCATGACCAAGGCAAGTCTTATTAAATAAAGCACTTAATTGGGGGCTGGCTTGTTGCAAATATATCAGTCTGTGGGAGCCAATCTCATTTAAATTTCCATAATAGACAAGGTGGAAAGGGAAAGCATTCTAGAGACACGGACAACAAGGATCAGCAAGAAATACTTTGGATAACTAGGAAGACTGGGTACCCAGGGGCTTTTGGAAATATCAGAAGCCACTTTCACGGCAAAGTGTGGTGACATACACCCGATCCCAACACTGGGTAGGCTGAAACAGGAAGACTTTTTTAGTACTAAGCTAGCCTGAGCTATACAGCCAGACCAGACCCTACTTCAACCATGAAAAGATCTATACATGGCATGACCATGTAGAGACACTGGAAAGGAGGTGCTGAGCTGAGTCGGGAAAGTGCCCGGGTGTAGACTGGATCAGCACAAGTTTGTCATTGTGGAGCCTCTGTCTCTGCCCAAGGGTTTGATCAAAGGCGGTTCGATCATTTCTGTCGCTCTGATAAAAATACCCTGACAAAATGCATCACAGGGAGGAATGTTTATTTGGTTTAGAGTTCCAGGCTAGAGTCCATTGTTGTAGAGGAAGTTAGGGGCAGGAGTCTTAGCCTCCAGTCACACCATCTCCACCGTCAGTGCCGGAGGGAAGAGAATGCACCCACGCTGCCTCCCTGCTCACTGTCAGCTAGATTTCTCCACTCCGCCTCTCAGGGGCCGTCCCAGGAAACGGCCCTGCCCCCCTTCAGGGTGGACCTTCCCACCTCAATTTACAGACAAGACACCCCTAACATACAGACACACCCACAGGCCATCCCTCAGTAAGACTTTTCTTAGATGATTCTAGGCTGACAGTTAAAAAACAATCAGCAAAGTCAGACTGGCTGTAATCGACAGCCATTGTATCTGTGGATAAGGAAATATTCCAGGACCAATTCTGGCATCACAGAGTCACCCTTGAGATGCAGTGTCCACCTCCTTTGCTACTAAGACAAAGAACACGATGTCTCTAGTCAGCTATGAGTCCCACAGAGCAGCTCTGATCCCATGCTGACGAATGCAGTGGCAGCAGCAGGGTGAGCCCCTGACACGCAGCACTTGGGGTGGTAGAGGGCTGCTGGCCCACCTTTCAGTGGTGGTGAGTTCACCCAGTCAGGCCTACAGTGTGGCCTGGGGCACTATTCTTAGATGCTTAAAGGAAAGGTCTCCCCTCTCCTCATCTAGTGCCCCCATGGGCACTTAACATCCTTACCCCTCTACCTTTCTGCTTAAAGCAGCCAGGACTTCTACTCAAGAACTCTGACCCTACAGAGGCCAAAGCAAGCTGGAGCCTGGGAGACTCGGAGGACATGCTTGTTGACGTAATGGGCAAAGGCAACTTTCTCTGCTGTGAGTCTGCTGTGACTTGGAAGTCACAGTGATCACTGGCACTTTGCCTATACGAGATGGGAGGCATCAAGGCAGAGAACAGAAAAGCCAAAATATCTTGACTCCTAGGTGACATCAGCACACTGCTGGGAGCAAACCTAAAGATCCCTGGACAGTCCCATCACCAAACTAATAACCAGCCGAATGTGGTTTCTGTCCACAGCAACCCACGCATTCACAGTGGCACAAGACAAAGGCAGCGGTTTCTGAGGAGTAGGCATGTACAAACCCTGTGCATTCTCACCACTCTTACCCAGCTCAGCCCTGTTGGATACGCACATCTCATTCTGGAAAACATCAGCTCCCCGCTCCTCCTGTCCTTTGATGGGCAAAGTGTTCTCTTCCCTCCTTTCACACAACTGCTAAGTAGCAAAGCTGAAGGTTGTCCAGATTCCAGGCTTTTAACCGCTGTGTTTAATGCCATGTGCTACCCAAGCTCATTACATTAGAAGTAGAAACTGTAGCTTTGAACCAGCTGTTGAACGAGGACAAGTCCAGTTTTGTCTCTTTATCTCTGCTCCTGAACACCCTTTCTGTTTTGTTTATTTGAAACAGGGCCTCATGTAGCCAAGGCTGACCTCAGAGAGGTCCTGCCCCCTTTGCCCCTAACTCCCAAGTAGAAGGATTGTACGTATATAAAAGGTGCTCACCACACTGCCTAGCTTTGAGCACGTCTTCAGGTCCACTGTGAAATGAAGTTGACAGGACCACCTTCTCGGAGGCTGATTATCATCAGTGCTGCTCTGCCATGGATTGTCCTGCAGCCGTCTGTATTTTGATGTTAATGCCACTTCCCCAAGAAGAGCTGCCTAGTCACATACTCAGGTGACTTCACCAGAACCTTCCCATCTTAATTAGTAAAATAAAGGTGAGAGCTGGAGATTGGGCGGGGAAAGGGGAGGGAGAGAAGGGCAGAGGAGGATCAAGATGGAGGTCGGGAAGGATGAGCTGGATCCAGGTGGACTTAATTAGCGATAGGTAGCTATGAACATTTCAAGGATTTTATATGTCTTTTATCTCATATAGAAGGGCAGTATGTATCTCTGTCCATTGGATGTAATCTTATTGTGTAGAGGGTTTGTGGATTGAGAATTGAGTATATAAACCTGTATAGGGCCTTAGAGTCATGTTTGTGTTGACTGGGGTAAAGAAGCACGCCGGGGTAGTAATTCCGCCTAGGATGAAGGCAGTCAGGTAGGTGGAGTGAGACCGTGACGGGGGGGAGGGGAGTGGGGGACAGCTTGGACTGAGTGACAGTGTCAACATGTGGCTTCATACTAGAAGTGACACCCTCAGAGTGAGACTGCGGGGCTCATAAAGAGATAAGCAAATTCACATTTTAATATTTACCACAACAGGGCTGAGCAAAGATGTCTGTCTCCCCAGTATCTAGGCACACACATGATGGAACTTCCTGGTTCCCTTGGATCAGGTCACAGTCTGGCCAAAGACTGAATAGAGAAAGAATGCAGCAGTTTCTGGGACACGGTATTAAAAGCTAGAGTGAAATGGGGTTCTTTCTGTCCAGCAGGGCAGTGCCCTGGACGGTAGTAACTCCACTAAGCAGAGTTCTCGCCCGCTTACACAGTGTGAGCTAAGGATGCTCTCTGACTCTTAGCTGTCTAGAACTCGGCCTTGAAGGCTCCTCAGTGTGCATTGGTCTGTGTTGACTGATCGTTTTTCCTCCATAACTATTAGTCTTGTAGTTGTGAATTCAATTTAACTGAGGAAACGAGGTTTTAAATGGCGTCTGTACTGAGTAGATAACCTAAATGAGCAGCTCTTTATATCACATTTACTCTGATGTATATTAAAGCAATCTCGAGATGGTTGATCTACTGAAGGTTACAAATACTATGTCATCTTGCTTTTTAAATATTCCATTGTGGGTGTTGTATTCACATGTGTGTGAATGGGTTTGCATGTGTGGGGTACGTTGTGTGGGCATGTGCATGTGGAGGCCTGAGGCAATGTCTCAATGTATGGTCTTGCTGGCCAGCTTGCTCTAGAGAGTCCCTTTGTCCACTTTTATGTATGTTCTGGAGATCCAAACCCCGATCCTTACTGCTGGCCACTTAGCACTAGCCACTTAGCAATTCCCCCACTCTATTATGCCTTTTATATAAACAATTTGAGCATCCATGATTTGGAAATCCCTGGGGGCCCTGGATACTTAATACTGAACAACTGCACATGCAGTGAGATTCTTCACCCATTGATTCAAAGTATTGTGCCTAGCCAGACAATAGGAAAGCTTAGACTGAATCCCTGAAGATTCCAGCCTCCCACCACTGCCAAGCTAGGAGTCCTACAGCTGTGGTCCATCCCTGCAAGTCTAGAACTCAGTTTCCACTCGTGAGGGCCACAAGGACTGAGTAAACAGAGATGCAGAGTTAAAAGGAGTTACCATAGGAACATGGCAAGCATCTGAAAGACACAGCATGAAGTGGGAACATACAGGCACTTTATAAGCAACAAAACCCTGCAGGTAGGACAAAGTCACTGGCAAAATCGATCACCAAAGGAATGACAAGGTACACGGCTTACCTTCCTAACATGGAGTGTTGCTTGTGTCTGCTTTCCAGATGCATAGCTACTTTGCACTAGGCCCTGACCTCTTAGCTTCAGTTACTTAATGCTTTCACTATGATCCCTACCTTACACTGAACACCATCTACACTTTGGCTCCCACTCCGGGATCTGCTGGTATCTCTTCCTTCCAGTCTCACTATCTTGTCTGCAGAATCCCTGGCCAGATCCTGGAAGGCTGGGTGGTACTGTGACCATGCCCCCTTGGGTGTCCCTGACCCTACCATGTAGGTGCTCTGGTCATTAAATTGCAAATGTTGGGGGTGAGCCAACAAGAGCCTTGCCACATCTCAGACAAACATTAAGAGCACTTGTGCTAACAAGCAACAGCCTTGGCTACCTCAGTACCTGGTTCAGTAAAACCAAAGTGTTGGATCTCAGTAAAATGGTTGTTGTGCAAGCATAAGGACCTGAGTTCAGATCCCCAGTGCCCATGTGAAAAAAAAATGGACATTGAGGCACATGTCTATAATCCCAGCACTCAAGAGGCAGCTCAGGTACCTGCTCATTGACCACTGAGCCCCAGTTTCATGACAGAGACTGTCTCAAAAAACAAGGTGGAAAGCAAATGAGGAAGACACGATGCCCACATCTGGCCCCTCACACTTGTGCACTAACACACTTTCAAAGTCTGACTACCACATGATAGACATTTCTATTAAGACCGGTCACACAGTGAATATTGGCCAAAGACCATTCAGGGTTTTTTCCAAGGCTTCCCACCTGTGGCTTTGTGGTTACTGTGTAGTATCAGCTCTCTGAACCTTAGATGTAGAATGGTATTGAAGAAAGCACATACTTTATACAGTCTGAATCCAGGACGACACCAACTCAAGAGCATTGTCAAGCTATGAAGAAGGCGGTAAGATCCCAGCCCCCTTCACATCATGGCTGTTTCCTCATCTCAGTTATAACCACCACTCACATGTCCCTGACGACATCACCCTGGATGTGACTCACCACGTCCTCTGTCTCTTCCTGCCAACTCAAAGTAGTTTTGCTAAACATTCCTTTCAAAGACGGAGAGTGTTCTTGGAACTCTCCAAATGAGTTCTACATTGTCTCAGGAAGGTTCAGGGTACAGGTATTTCAGATAGCAAGTCCCCCACAGGAAGCCCCACTGGGTCCTTGGGAAGTTTATGCCTGGTGACATTTTCTCCAGACTTCCTAGAGTCAGCTAAGAAGCTATGGGTTCACCCTAGTCTGTCTCTTTTGTGACCTTGACATATTCTGGCTGTGGGTTTGTAGTCTGTTCCTGGTAGAAGTAGCAGCCCCCCTCCCCCATTGTCAGGGGATGGTCAGGATCCAGGCATCATTGATAACATGAGAATGAACAGTATGTGGCTTTTCCCCCCCTCTATTTCTAGCAAAGGCTTAAAGAAGTGGGCCTCTTGATCTGTGGCCCTAAAACCTGGAGGCCAGCACTTCTCAACCTGTGGATCTCAACCCTGTTGGAAAACAGATTACACTGGGATTCATAACAGGAGCAAAGTTATAGTTCTGGAGCAGCAGTGAAAGAGTTTTAGGATTGGGGTCACCGCAATGTGAGGAACTGTATTAAAGAGCTGCAGCATTAGGAAGCTGAGTGGCACTGCTGTCGGTCATCAGAGAGAACACCTCTGGCTGCCTCCCCTAACTCTCCCACATCTGGAGGGCAGTGGGCACCATTTATATTTTTTTCGGTGGACTCATTTTTTGAGGTTTCATGCTGAACACGACTGTGTTGTTATGAAAGGATGGAAACAGAGTATCTGTCCCCTCCCAACCCCTCCCCCACACACACAGTGTGCTGGAAACCAAGGAACCTCAGAGGAGGGGAAAGGCCTCTTGCAACAAGACAATTGTAAGTAAGCTCAGCGTTCTTGATGGGAAGTTTTTGAAGCACTCAGCTATGAAAGGTTGCCGCTGGGACACGGAGGTGAAAACTCACAGGGATAAGGATGGAAATGAAGCAGCTGTTCTCCTGGGAGGAGTTGGGCACAGACATCAGTTAGGGGGTGGTGACACGTGCCTTGAGGAGAGAAGCCAGGGCCCAAAGTGAAAAGCTACTGTTGCAGGGGCCTCAAAGGACCATGGAGGAATCAGGCCTCTCCTTTCTTCCAGGACCACGTTGTCAACACGGAACTGCTTAGATGCACTTTGTTCCCATCTGAGTCATTTGTCTGGAATAATGAGCTCACATTCCAGAGCCCTGCTGACCCTCCTGCATCCATGCTCAGTGCTGCCTGCAGAAGGAAGGCCGACCGTCAGCTTCCAACAAGGTCCAAGTTGTGCCAAGCCATGTGAGGGGTACAGAGAAAGGAATGAGAGGGAATGTTTTCCACAACTTTGTCAAGATTAAAGTATCATTCCTTCAATTGGAAGGAAATTTACCTCACAATTACAAAGAAAGAAAACATTAAGGCCTAGTGGCAAAGGGTCCCAGAATGTAGCACTGAGAATACATTTCACTAAATCTCAGTTTCTAATGCCATCCAGGGGAAGGAGCCAGGATTCCAGAGGGTGAAGGCACATGGAAACGTTCCTGGAAAGAGGACCAGTGACCAAACCTGGGATGGTTTCAGCAACAGAACAATGGCACTGTTGGATTATAAATCACACAATGCAACAGATGCAACTAATTCATATGGCTAGGAATCCGGAGGGGGTAGGAAGGAGTTCTTTTCTTTAGGGAGGACGTATAATTAATAAATGAGGAAGAAATGAAGGAATCAGAACAGTCCCTGTTGAACCACAGCATTAATTTCTAAGAGCGAGGTCTACAAACAGAACAGGCACCATGTTACTCAAGTGCTTCAGGTTATAGTCACCACTCATAAGCCATACCAGGGTAGCAAGCTTAGCTCAGTTTACAGCCTTTGCTAACCACTCACATGATCGATGAGGACATTTCTCCAGTTTTCTAAAAGCATTATGAACCTGAAAGTTGTACATTCAAAAGCTGGTAATAGCTGGGTATGGCACTAGCTGGGTATGGTAGGCAAGCCCGCAGGCCCAGGACTCCTGAGGCTAAGACAGGAAGTTTGCAAGTCTGAAGAGAGTCTGTGCTGCACACATGGTATGACTGTCTCAAAGAGAGAGAGAGAGAAAGACAGAGAAAAAGACAGAGAGACAGACAGAGACAGAGAGATAGAATGACAGAGAGACAGAGATAAAGACAGAGACAAATGGAGACAGAGAGGGATAGACAGAGACAGAGAGAAAGAGAGACAGAGAAGAAAAGCAATCCCCAAATCCAGCAGAGCAGAACAAAAGTAAAGCACTTTGGAACAATCTGTACCTTGTGCTGAGACCTTCATAGGGGATTTCCATTCAGCGTCACCTATGTAGTGTTTGGCTAAGCTCCAAGGATATGAAGTTGGACACATAGGCAGCCTTACTAAGTACTCACCAAGGAAAATGGACTAAATGCAAGAATGAGGATTCAAGAGTTGGCTCTGCCGTTACAATCACGATTGCTGCTCCTCAGAAGACCAGAGTTTGGTTCCCAGTACCTGTGATGGGCGGCTCACAGCTGCTTGTGACTCCAGATCAAGGGGGATATGACATTCCTTTTGACCTGTGCAGGCACCAGCATTCACCCGTGCACATACACACAGACATGCACATACACAAAGATAAAAACGGAATCTTTTAGAAAATAAAGTAAGAGACCAGAGAGATGCTCAGAAGCTAAGGGCTCTAGCTGTTCTTCCAGACGACCTGAGCTCAATTCCCAGCACCCACATGGAGGCTCACGACTGGCTGTAACCCCAGTTCCAGGGCTTCTGATGCAGTCTTCTGGCCTCTGCATGCATGTGGCACACATATATACATTCACCCATACACATAAAAATAAATCAATTTTAAAAAACATTACCTAAGTGGAGAAAATGCAGAACCACTGTGAATGGTGGCTGAGGCAGGAAGCCAGCCAGAAGGCCTGGGAACATTCCTGAAGTGTGGCACTAAGGCCCGAGCCTTTGAACAGGAAAGAGCCGAATCAACCCAGAGACAAACATGAGAATGCTAGGCAGGGGGGCAGTTCTCCGGAAAGACTTGGCTGTGTATCTTCATTCATTTTCTGTTGCTACAAGTACATGCTAGAATCCGGGAACTTTGTAAAGTAAGACATTTTGCTTAGCTTCACAGTTTTGAAGACTGAAAGCTCAGAATTAGGCAGCCCCATTTGTTCTGTCTCTTATGAGAGCCTGCCTAGGTGTGTCGCACGTGATGAAGGACATCCCAATGGGACTACGTTCAGTAAGAAGAGGGAAGTCACATGCTGTGACAGGAAACTATGAACCATGGGGACCAGTTATGGTCTGTGTGCGTGTGCTTATGTGTATGCTCGGGTGTGTGTGTGTGTGTGTGTGTGTGTGTGTGTGTGTGTGCATATGTGTGTGCAAGCCAGAGGTTGACATCAGCTCTTCCTCAGCTTTGAGATAGAGTCTCTCAGTATATGTGAAGCTGGACTGTCTGGCCAGCAAGCTCCAGAGCACCTGAATCCTCAGTGCTACAAATGTAGGTACCTGCAGCCATCCTGGCTTTACCTGGGTGTTGGGAATCCAGGCTCAGGTCTCCATGCTTGTATGGCAAGCACTTCACTGACTGAGCCATCTCCCCAGACTACCCTCAACCTCAAGCCTTGCTCTCTTTTATACATAACAGTTAACTCTTTTAGGAATAATCTGGGCCCCTGTCAGAGGTACACATTCTTTCCAAGAGTATCCTGAAAGAGCCAGTGTCCTAGGTATCTCCTACTGGGTCCCATCTCTTACAGCCTCTTCCATCTCAACAGTGACTTTCTGGAGACCAAACTTCTGGGGTGTGAACTTTTAGGGGACAAACTCTACCCAAAGCATAGCAATGTGTTTAAGGAAATGTAGTGCCCATCTCTATGATCAGGGGGCTCTAAGCTGACTTATGTGTTGGCCACCACTACCACATTACACAGCATCATTTCAAGAGCCTGCCAGGGAGAGGAAAAGGAAAGAGCTAATCTGAACCCTTTAGCGTGCGTCACAAGGAACATTATGGCATTATCTTCAGTCTAAGAGCAAGTGACATGCCACATCAGTGGGAAATAAACCTCCCTGCTGTTCACCTGCACTCGCAGAGTCTTGTGGGTAAAATGGAAGCAAACGGAGCTTAGGCATGAGACATACACAGGGAAATCCAGAGCAGAATCAAAGTAAAGAAGGTAGAAAAAGAAATGACCGGTTTTGATTTTTAAAACGAATGGAGGAGGATTGTGTAACCTGGGACCCCCGCACGCCATGCCATTCGAGAAGACCTTCAAGCAGCGCTGGAGCTTCGAACAGAGTGGAAGATGTCCGGCTCATCTGGGAGCAGCACCCCACCGAGACCCCAGGGATCAGAGGTGATACGAGGGTGAGGAGCAGCTGCCCGTCCTGAACAAGACAAGTTCCTTGTACCTGGTCATGTGACTATGAACGAGCTCATCAAGGTAATTAGAAGGCGCCTTCAGCTCAGTGCTAACCAAGTTTTCTTCCTCCTGGCAAATGGGCACAGCATGTGAGTGTGTCCACACCCACCGATGAAGTGTATGAAAGTGACAGAGATGAAGAAAGCTTCCTGAACATGGTCTATGCCTCCCAGGAGACATTCGGGACAGAACAAGGCAGAAAGGGACTTTAGCAGCAGAAGCTGGTCAGCTCACCACCCACAGATCAGAACGTAGGCACCCACATAGGGTATTAGGAACTGTTTATCAGACAGAAACTGAGCTCCATGCAAGGGCATTCCGCTTGGAAACTCGGCTGTCCTGTGTTCAAACTTTACAAGTTTAAAAATAAAATACATCCTAAAAAAACTGGAGGAAGATATTTTGAGAAGTGTTGTAGAAGACAAGAGAGTAGGGGTGTTCAGGGAGCTTAAAAGGAAGGTTCTTAATATTTAACTTCACTTTGACAATTCTTTTATTTATTTTCTTTTGTGGCAGAGTCTCACAATGTAGCACAGACTGGTCTTGAACTTGTAACTGTGTTGCTTCTGTCTCCTGAGAACTGCAATTATAGTAGCATATGGACCTGACATATCTGTGTGTGTGTGCATTTGTGTGTGTGTGTATCCATGTGTTTTTGTCTATTTGAAAATGTGTCTGCATTCTATACATAGTTCCACTTATAAAGGTGTACCTATACTTTTACATGTATGTATTTATGCATATACACATGTGTATATGTGTGTCTAAATACACGATCTATATCTTTCCCATCCAAGTACCAACCAAGTCTGACCGTTTAGTTCTCATAATCAGACAACATCAGGGTTGTTCAGTGTGGTGAGGCAGAAATAATTTTTTTTTTTATTTGACTTGAGACAAGGCCTCATTTGATAGTGCGAAATGTCCTAGAACTCTCTAAGTTTCCCAGACTGCCCCAAAACTGATACTTATCCACCTGCCTCAGCCTCTCAAGATCCTAGGATTGTAGGTATAAGCCACTATTTATTTATTAGTACTGGGGGTAGAACCTAGAGCCGTACAAGTTGGAAGCAATTGTTCAACTCTGAGCAGTGTTCCCAGCTCTGTCTGCATGTCTGTCTGTATGTGTCTGTGTAAATCTTTCCCCTCTGAGTCAAGATGTGTTGCTGTGTGTGTGTGTGTCCTGAATGTCTGTGTGCCTCTGTCTTTGTGTGTGTGCTGGAAATCATTGCAAAGGAATGTCTGAGAGAGAGAAGACAACTATGTTTCTGCACATGCAAAGGAAGGGTGAGGAGTCAATGCTGACAGGAGGGAACAGAGCACGGGGTGGGAGTGGGAGGCCCTCTGTATCCAATGAGCACTGAGTGGGAGTGGGAGGCTCTCCCTCTGCATCCAATGAGCTCTTTGCATTGCTGTTGGAATTTCCCCAGGACTGGGAACAGGGTGTGGCTGGCAAGTCAAGTCAGTGCTTTCTAGAGACCTCAGAGGGCTTGTTGGCTCCGGCTTACACTATTTCTCACCATTTCACAGCTGCGGAAACTGAGTTTCACGGGTGCTGTTTTCATAAGCTGAAGAGGAGCTGCCAAGTGCTGAGTCAGGAGAGGCATCTGGGGCTGGAGCACATGGAGGGACAGCGAGAGAGTCCCCTCTCTTTCCCAGTTGAGACACTCTTTCTGCCCCGAGAGTGTCTCTCTCGCTCCCACCAGCCTTAGCTGCACAGGCTGAGGCATGCTTTTTCACAGAGATGCA
The DNA here is from genome assembly GCF_963924665.1 of Micromys minutus. NCBI lineage: Eukaryota > Metazoa > Chordata > Mammalia > Rodentia > Muridae > Micromys > Micromys minutus. The sequence goes on along the minus strand of NC_137966.1, from coordinate 25,809,444 downwards.
CCAGACGTGATCCACACACACAACTCATGACACTAGCTCCACACCCTGCCCCCAGCAGCTGATCGGCCTGTCCCATCTACATGTGTGTGATGTCATGACAGCTCGGAGGCCTCACTTCTCCATTTAGTAACATTCAGATTTTCTTATCAACTTCTGGGAAAAAACAGAAGTAGTCAGTTCATCAGAAACCATTTAACACCCCAAGGGCTCCTGAACTCCTAAAACTTGGGCAATTGTTATTCCACAGGCAGAGTCAGAAGAGTTTTTGCTTGCTTGATTGTGTGTGTGTGTGTGTGTGTGCGCGCGTGCGTGCATTCAGATGGTGGGTAGATGGCCAGGGTACAGTAGCCTTGAGTGAACTGTCTCTGTTTTCTCCGCATTAAGGATTTAAATGCTTGTCTCTTTTTCCCATGTGGGCCTGGGGAATCTACCTTGGGGCCTTTGTACTAGAAAGGCAAACACTTTTCCCACGGAGCTATTTCTCCGACCTGTGCCAACCCTGAGGCCCAGGGGTGGGGGCTGGGTGGAGTACTCACTTCACACTTGTAAAACCTGACTTCCACTCCCAGCGCAGCAAGAACCGGGGATGGTAGTGCGTGCCTGTTATCTGAGCACCGCAGAGGTGGGGGCAAAAGGATTACAAGTCTGGGGTCATCTTCATCTTCAGTTCTAATGTGTTCTAGGCCAGTCTAGTCTACCTGAGACTCAGGGAAGGTCTCAAAAGAAGATGAAATTTAAAAAAATTTAAAAAGGAGTAAAGTTACAAAAGCAACACAACAGTTTCTCTTATGTGCTTGATCTAAGTCTTTATACTTTTACTGTATTTTTCTTCTCTGGGTACGTCTCTTTCCGTGTCTCTTAATACTTATTTATTTATTTATTTATACATGTATGTAACTATATTTATACATGTATGTAACTATATTTATACATGTATGCAACTATCTCCATTTTTTAAAAAGCGTCTGAGTGCTGGCAAGATGTCACACGAGGTGAAAGTGTGTGCCTGGAAGCCTAGTGAGCCGAGTTTGATTCCTGAAAGGAGAGAACAGGTCCCCAGAGGTGTCATCTGGCCTCCACATTTGCATCCCGCACATGTAGACACCCTGGTCATAAACTGTAATAATACAGTATAATTAAAGTCCTTTTTAAACACGTTGAGCATAACTTGGTAATATTGTGATTGTTTATTCCGTTCTTATGTGCTTTGTGTTTGCTAAGCATAAGAGCACATCTGAACATGACCACGCAGTCATGTAATGCAGATGCCTCCCAGTCACTTAACTCACAGTCCCCATGTCCAGCTTGTCTGCTGTCCCAGTGAGGTTGCCTGAGTCATTTCCATGTCTTTTCTGATTCAGAATCATGCAATGTTTATCTGTCTTTCCTTTTAACTGAATTCTGCAGGTCCTCACAATGACGGTCAATCAGACACTCAGCGATGCTGTCACTGCTTTCTCTCTTATGAGAACGCATCTTCTATTTATCAGAAGTCACATCGGCTTGTTCACTAGGGGAGCCATAAGTGATCGTGGTTTAAATTTTACTCTATGTTTTATTCTTTTTATTTGTGTGTTTTTGCAGGGCTAGGAATGAAGCCAAGGTTCACTCTGGCTCGGTAAACACGCTACCACAGTCTGTGTTTTCTTCTTACTTTCTTTTCTTTTCTTTTCTTTTTCTTTTTTCTTTTTTGTCTTTATTTTTAGAGATGCATTAAGGGAGGGGAGTAAGAGAAGGGGATCTAATCCAAGTACATTACACACTGTATGAAAATGTCACAATGAAACCCATTATTTGACACAATTAATATGTGCTAATGAAAAAGGGAATTAATCTGGAGGAAAATGTTAGGGAAACAGTGGGACAGGCATTTAGATTCAGTGCAGGCTTTCTCAGTCTCAGAACTACAGGCATTTAGGGCCAGGTCACCCTGTGCCATGGGTCACCCTGTGCCCTGTGAGGAAACAGAAACAGTGTGGTTGCTTCTCTCTAGTTACAGCAGCAGCAGAACGTGTCTTCAAACATTGCCAGATGTCCCCTGGGAGGCAGAGTCACCCACCAGGAGCCAGAGCTCCAGCCAGAACTGAGCAGAGCCAGTGGCAACAGGTGGGGATCTTGGAGCAGGCACTTCGTTCAGGCTTAGCAAGTGTCTTACCGTGCCGGGCCTGCACAAGGTCCTGGGAGAGCAGGACACAGGCGTTCTATGAGCTGCCCTGGTATAAGAGGAGGGTGGAGTGGGGAAGGGTTTCCAGGAGGGAAAACCCCAAAGGAAGGTACTGGGAAACCTTCAGCTGCAATCACTTCTCCGAGCCTTCCGTCTCCCAGTGTTCTGCTGCCCCCGTAACACTTCTTAAACTGAGTGGGTCCTGACAGTCCGTAACAGAAAGCGTCCAGGTCTGCTCCATCGCCTGGATGCCCCTGTGCAGTCTGCTGCCACTTCTGTGGCCTTGTTCTGTCGCCTGTGGCTTTCAGGCCTCATGGCCCTATACATACTTCTCCCACCCTTCTTCCCTCCTCCCTTCCTCCCTTTCACCCTTCCTGCCCTTCCCCCTTCCTCCCTTTCACTCCTCTTCCCCTCCCCTCCTCCCTCCTCCTTTCCCTGCTGAACTACACATAGCACTGAATGGTGCTCAGGCCTCCTAAGACAAAGGTTGATCACTCCCTGTACAGGATGCCAGCATCCCCTTATTTTCTGCTCCAAGAGAAAAAGTGAACCCAAGAGTTTGAGCAACTAGCATCCTAAACCCAAATTCTATTTGAATTTGCAGTGTGAATATTGTTTCTCGTGTGTGTCTATATTTGTTGATACATAACACTTATACATGTTTGTGTGGCCCAGTGTGATTCCAACAGGTGCATACAACATGTGTGTAGATAGGATCAGCAGCATGTCTGTCCATCACCGCCAACGTTGAGCATGTCTTAGAACATTCAGAACCCTCCTCACTAGTTATTTAGTGGTATATAACTAACTATAGCCAGTCAGTAACTTAACATGTCATGAAACAAGAAGTGATTCCTCCACCCGTGTATGCCCCTGGACTCCCCAGCTACCCTCTTTCCAGGACGTCATGTTCAGACCCCCAGGCTTGGAGCTAACTCACGATCAAGTCCAATAACTGCTGGGCTGTCTGCTCTCTAGATCCCTCTTGTATAATCTAAGGATCATCACTGGGCCTTGAAAGGAACAAAGGAGTCATTGGATGTGTGGTACTTAGAGCCACGCCTGGTGTGTAGTTGCTGCTTGGAGATTGTTATTGTCTTTGGTGTTATGATCAGAATCATTCATGGGTAGAAGGATCCGTTGTTCGTGTGATTTTGCAGCAATACGCTTTGGCTTCTTCTCTGCTCTAAGCTCTGTTTGCTTGGTGCTGACAAGTCAGGGTAGAGATTGAGAGAAACAAGTATGGAGTTAAGAGGGACTCACACTGAGTTTTGAGAGCTGCCAGATTAGCACTTTGGAGTATGGGGTGAGAGACAGACATTGCACAATTCTGGTATACTTCATGTACAGGCCAAGAGGTGCTGGACAGGAACCGTGCCTTTGCTGCTGTGCACTATGGGAAGAAGGGAAGGAAACTGTCATGTAGACTACACGCCATCCCCATTATGGCTTGACTATGGTATGCATCCCATTGGCTTGCTTAGCTCCTAGATGCTGGTCCTAGTGTGTGAAGTCCTGGATAAGACTCAGGCAGTCACTAGGGTGTGTCTCTGGGGACTCTAGCAATGTATCCTCTACCCCATTCTGACCTTTCATGAAGTTAGGTGAACCAAACACTGTTGACTGAGTCAAAATATATCTCTCAAGGGTTTGTTACAATGTTCCAAATTCTGATGACCATAGTCCATGCACCCCAGTGCCCTTCTGGTATGGAAACAACATCCATCTTGAAGCTTTATGACGAGCATCAGAGCCAACTAGGGCTCTGTCATGAGGACATCAGTGAGGAAGGCTGGTTGCTAGGTATGGTTGCTAGGTATGGTTGCTAGGTATAAGACCTCTGAACGCTGTCACGGGAAATACCTGAAGCCATCTGGGCCCTAGGTTTACGGAGTTACTAGGTGTCCCTGACAGTTCAGATTGCTAGAATGAGTAAATAAACAAAGAGAAAAGGACCCAGTCAGCAGTCGCAGTAACAGATGGAGTCGCTCAAGGCTCCCAGTGCTCTTGGTGAGCTTGCCTAAGTAGCGGAAGGAAACACTGCTTTAGTCTCAATTTAGATGGTCCCTCCTCTAGGTAGCTTTTCCTGATGCTCGAAATTGGGTCTAGGTGTCTGCCTTGTAATCAATACACTATAGTCAGTTTACTGTGGTTCACACTGGGAAGATTGTCTGAAACAGAAGGTCTGGGCAAAGGTGGCATTCAGGAAGTTAGAGGGACTTACATTGTTTTCGTTGTTCTGGGATTGAACTCATGACCTTGTGCATCTGAAGGACTTTACCTTTACCACTGAGTGACAACCTCAGTCCTAGGAACCATTTCTTGTATGCCCCAAGGTTTTCAGCAGGGTGCTGAGTGCTGTATCTGCTTCTGTTTCTGACAGTCTCAGGCTCTGGGCAGCCCTCTGTCCACGTGCAGCAAAGGGCCAGATGCTCAGTCCTTCAGCCTTATTTCTACATCTCTCTTTTCTAGACTGACTGGCCTAGATTCTTGAGGTTTGGGAAGAGTGGGAAAATACTGGGAGATGGAATGGTCTGGGTGGCGTGGTGGGTGGGACAATAGAACAATGGTGACTGCGTGTTAGCAGCTAGCATCTACTCTGAAAGCCAGACACAATGTGTTCCCTGTCAGAGGAACAGAGCGCCAGGACCACCCGAAGAGAGACACTCCTCCTGGCCTCCAAGTGGGGCGTGTTCACCTTATACTCTACAGGCTTCGTCTGCTCCTTGATTTGGAACAAATGGTCCAGGAAAGAAAGCTTGGGCTACTGAGTCATGGTACTTCTGGAGGAAGAATAAGGAAAACCAAAGAAAATGTCTCAAAATCCCTGCGGCAATATGGGAGTGTGTGGAGGCGAGTGGTCCTTGTGTGGACGATACCACAAGAATATCAGCTCCCACTGCCAAGAAGGAAGAAAGACCAACACCCATGGCACATCGTTTAGAAAATAAAGCAAAAGCAGCTTGTGTTTTGTCGGAGGAGCTCTGGAGGACTCTCGAGGGACCTAACTCCTTTGTAGACCTTTCCTGCCTGTGTCTTGTGCTGCCTGTAAATCTGACCCTCTCCATGGCCAGGGGCCTCAAGAGCTTGGAGGCTTACCGGAGCAAACAACTCAGCAGAAACAATCTGTCCTATAAACAAAGCCAGTGGAAGGCATCCAGCCACACACAATGGAGCTCTAATCTTCTGGGCACACATTTCCCGTCGGGGTATTACCTTGTCCCTTGCTTCCTTCTAGGTGAAGACCGAGGCCACTTGGCCTCCGAGTCCAGGAACAACAGGGCTGTGCACATCCCCCACTTGTCTGCAGTGTGTGCACAGAAGCAGGCCCAGCTTCTCCTCCCTCCGTTCTCCTCACAGAGGAGCACAGAAAGCCCAAGGGCAGGGTGACGTGTTGGGAAGAATTGGACCACACCACCCTGCCCTGGCTCTGCCACTGTCTAGCCCTGGGCTTTAGCATGGAGGTTTTAACTTTCCAGAGCTGCAAGTTTCCTCATTTAAGTGGGGGCAGTGTAGAGATGCCCAACTTCACTGGAACTTAGGAAGGTATAAAATGCAGATATTGGCTTGTCATTGTCAAAAGACAATTACAGAAGAAAAAAATATCGTTAAGCATGTGAAAAAAAAAAAAAAACTGCAGCTCTCTGAGACAGGGTCTCATGTATCCCAGGCTGGCCCTGAACTATAGCATAGAATGCCCTTGAACTTCTGATCCCCCTGCCTCCACCTCAAGAGTGCAGGGATTATAGGTGTGAGCAGCCACACTCAATTTATGTGGTGCTGGGGGTCAAACTCGGCACTTCATGCATGTTAGGCAGGCTCGATACTAACTGGGCTACACCCCAGACTGGAAACTAGAACTCTTGTCTCATTGTTGATGGGAACATAAACAGATTGCAGTGCTGTAGAAAACAGTATTGGATGTTGTCAAGAAATTAAAAATAGAATTACCGCATAGTCCAGCAAGCCCCTTCTGGATACAATCCAGCAGCCCCTTCTGCATGTACACAAAACAATTGAAAGAAGTCTGTGCACCTGTGTTCATGGGAACATTGTTTACAACAGGTGACACATGGAGACAAACCAAATGCCCATCTGTAGAAACAGGATCAAGGAAGTGCAGCAGGTGCCTCCAGAGAAGGAAATCTGGTTCCATCCTGCAGCCTACAAGGAGTCTGAGGACACTGCACAAAGAAAACCTACCAGGTGCAAAATGCAAATGTAGATTGCATGGTCTTGCTTACGGGAGGTTTCTATAGCTGAACTCACAGCAGAAGGCATTGTGGCTGTGGGGCTTGGGGAAGGATGTGTTACTTTTCAAACATAGTTAAAAATAACTAAGGGCTGGCCATGTGGTTTAGTTGGTGACTTGCTTGTGTACTAAGTGTGTGTTCTGCTTCCAACATTCCATATGTGACACATATCTGTAATCTCAGCATTCAGGTGACAGAGAATCAGAATTTAAGGACATTTCTGCTCTCTATTGAGTAAAAGGACATAGACTCTGACAAAAAAAATAATTTATCTACCAACCAAATTGTCAAAAAAGTGAGCCAGTTGTCGTGACGCACCCCTGTAATCCTCAGGAGTTTGACGCAGGAAGACTATGAGTTTGGAACCAAAGTCTGGCTACACAGCAAGACCCTCAGACCCTCTCCAAACAAACAAAATACAGAAAGCCAAAAGACTTCAAAGCAAACATCAACAAAAACAAAGGATGTGGGAAAATTACAGTGTAAAGCAACAGCAGTTAGTGAAGTTGTGGAAAAAGGGCAGTGGGACCTGTCTATATGCTGCAACTCAGCACTTTCTTTTCATTACTCATCCTAGGATATGTTCAAGGAATTCCAAGAGGAATTTATAAGAATTTCATTGGCAGACAGAGATGAAACAAGGCAGGCGGATCACTTGGAGACTATCAGGTTGTATGTTTGGAAAGACACTGGAGGAAGAAACTCCAAAGACCAATGCACATGGGCATGGTGACTGAGATGTCTCTCTGGGGTGGGGATGGCTTCTGAAAGAGTCTCTTTACACAGAAGTGTGCTCTGTATGTTGCGTTTCTTTTTATGTGTAGAGGCCAAGAGGGTTCTTTGGGGGCTACCCACTGTGTTTTGAGACAGGGTCTCTCATTGGCCTGGAACTCACCAAGTAGGCCATGGTGGCTGGCTAGAGAGTTGCCGGGATCCTCTTGTTTTTGCCTTCATAGCACTTGGATTTGAAATGCACACCGCCATGCCTGGATTTTCTTTGTTCATGAGTTCCAGTAGAGCCGTCAGTCCATTGAACTCAGTGCCACAATGTGGGGACTGTCCCCTTCTGAACATGGGGAAATTCCAGTATCTTACCATGACGTGTCATGGCCTCCAGTGTCACAGCTGAGACAGACCCAACCTAGTGGGGCACAGCTCTTCTATATGTGGGTTCTCTCTCTCTCTCTCTCTCTCTCTCTCTCTCTCTCTCTCTCTCTCTCTCTCACACACACACACACACACACACACACACACACATTTTAAAAAGCCCCATTTCTGGAGTTTCGGGGGGATGATGATGTGAATAGTAACCTGCCAAGATAATTAACTTCTGGGATAAATGGAGGGGCAGTTGCTCCTAAACTCTATGTAGCAGTGTAGGTGTGGGGCTTGGCCAGAAAGTCAGATGGTGGGAGTCATGCTGATCAGTTTCTCGCTGCTATAATAGAATGCTAGAGGCCAGGGAATTTATCAAACACAGCACTTTATTTGCCATACAGTTCCACAGGCCTGCTTCTTGTGAGGGCCCCTTGCTTTGTGTTCTTCTTTGGGAGGGACGGACGAGCTCGTGCTCCAGGAAGAGGGATACACACTCTTTGGTCTTCACTTGGTTTCCTTGATCAGTGTGTCAGTGATCAGCATATCTGCAGAGACAACTTACAGGAGTGGATGTTATTCTGCTCACACTTGTATAGCAGGAAGGCAGTGTGGACTAGTACAACTTGTGGCAGGGGCTTTTTACGCCATAGTGCATCGGGGAATGGGGAGTGTAAACAACAACCAGAGAGCAGGTTAGAACCTTCGAAGGCCTGTTCCCAGTTACTACTTCCTCCAGCTTTCCTGTCTCCTAAAAGCTCCATCGCCCCCCAACGCAATGCCACCATCTGAGGAACAGGCTCTGGAAACATGAGCAGCAGAGAAGGAACATTTCAGGCTTAAGCATGACAGCTGCCAAAATACTCTGTGATTCCACCTCTAAAGACCCCATCAGCACTGTTTCACTGAGATTTACCTTTGGGAACTTGCACAAAGCAGCAGTAATAATGACCAATGCATGATATAAGCTCTCCAGGGACCAACCAATATCTTAGAGGAGGGAGCCTTTCCCAGGCTAGACTCTGGTATGGGTAGAAAAGGATCACACCTTTATCACTCTGGCTCTGTTTTAGAATCTGGGGTTAAACACATTGTGAGATCTTTCCATCTTCTGAGGTTTTCCTTGATTTCTTTCTTTGGGGACTTAAGTTCTTGTCATACAGATCTTTCACTTGCCTGGTTAGAGTCACACCAAGATATTTTGTGCCATTTGTGACTATTGAGAAGGGTGTTGTTTCTCTAATTTTTTTTCTCAGCCCATTTATCCTTTATGTGAGGAAAGCTACTAAATTGTTTGAGTTGATTTTACATCCAGCTACTTTGCTGAAGTTGTTTATCAGCTATAGGAGTTCTCTGGTGGAATTTTTGGGGTCACTTAAGTACACTATCATGTCATCGGCAAAGAGTGAGATCTTGACTTCTTCCTTCCCAATTTGTATACCTTTGACATCCTTTTGTTGCCTAATTGCTCTGGCCAGGACTTTGAGGACTATATTGAATCAACAGGGAGAAAGTAGACAGCCTTGTCTTGTCCCTGATTTTAGTGAGATTGTTTCAAGTTTCTCTCCACTTAATTTGATGTTGGCTGTTGGTTTACCATTTATTGCTTTTACTATGTTTATGTATTTGCCTTAAATTCTTGACCTCTCCAATACTTTTAACATGAAAGAGGAGTTATATTTTGTCAAGGTATTTTTCAGCATCTAATGAGATGATCATGTGGGTTTTTCCCCTTGAGTTTGTTTACATTGATGGATTTTTGTATATTGAAACTATCCCTATGAATCACGATTTTGATGTGTTCTTGGATTCAGCTTGCAATTATTTTATTGAATATTTTTGCATCAACATTCATAAGTGAAATTGATCTTAAGTTCTTTCCTTGTTGGGTTATTGTGTGGCTTAGGTATCAGAGTAATTGTGGCTTCACAGAATAAATTAGATAGTGTTTCTTTCTGTTTCTATTTGGGGAGTAGTTTGAGGAGTATTAGGCCTTCTTTGAAGGTCTGAAGATGTAAAGCTCTCCCATGCTTATGTATTGGTAGGATTAACATAGTAAAAATGGCCATCTTACCAAAAGCAGTCTACAGATTCAATGCAATCCCCATCAAAATTCCAACTCTATTCTTCACAGAGATAGAAAGAACATTTCTCAACTTCATATGGAATAACAAAAATTCCAGGATATAAAAAGACAATTTTCAACAATAAAAGAACTTCTGGAGGAATCACCATTCCTCACCTCAAGCTGTATTACAGAGCAATGGTGATTTTAAAAAACCCCACATGGTATTGGTATAAAGACAGATGGGTTGATCAGTGGAACAGAATTGAAAACCCAGAAATAAACCCACACATCTATGGACACTTGATCCTTCAACAAAGAAGTCCAAACCACACAGTGCAAAAAACGGTTCTGATCTAACTGGCAGTCTTCATGTAGGAGAATGCAAATTGATCTATATTTATCTTCTTGTACAAAGCTGAAATTCAAGTAGATTAAGGACCTCCACACATAACAAGACACACTGAATCTAATAGAAAGAAAGTGGGAATGGACTTGAACACATGGGTACAGGAAAAAATTCCTGAACAGAACACCACTGGTTCAGGCTCTAAAATCAACAATTGACAAATGGGACCCCATGAAACTGAAAAACTTTTGTAAGGCAAAGGACACTGTCAATAGGACAAAATGGCAAAGTACGAAATGGGAAAAGATCTTTACTAATTCTACATCATCCTATAGAGGGCTAATATCCAAAAAATACAAAGAACTCAAGAAATGAGACTCTAGAGAATCAAATAACCCAATTAAAAATTGGGATACAGAGCTAAACAAAGAATTCTCAACTAAGAAATATCAAATGGCTGATGAGCACTTAAAGATTGCTAAACATCCTTAGTCACCAGGGAAGCACAAATCAAAACTACCCTGAGATTCCACCTTACTCTAACCAGAATGGCTAAGCTAAAACACTCAGAGGACAGCAGATGCTGGCAAGGATGTAGAGAAAGAGGAACACTCCTCCATTGCTGGTGAGATTGAAAACTGGTACAACCACTCTGGAAGTAAATCTGGTAATTCCTCAGAAAACTAGAAATCGTTCTACCTGAAGATTCATCTATACCACTCCTAGTCATATACCCAAAAGATGTTCCACCATAACTCAAGAAAATGTGCTCCACTATGTTCATAGCAGTCTTATTTATAATAACCAGAAGCTGGAAAAAACCCAGATGTTATTCAACAGAGGACTAGAAACAGAAAATATGGTACATTTTTACACAGTGGAAAACTACTCAGCCATTAAAAACAAGGACATCACAAATTTTGCAGGCAAATGGATGGAACTAGAAAATACCATTCTGAGTGAGGTAACCCAGACCCCAAAGGACATACATGGAAATACATAGACAAAAAAATTGGAGCAGAGACTGAAGAAAAAGACATCCAGAGACCACCCCACCTTGGGATCCATTCTATGCACAGACATCAAACCCTGACATTGTGGATGCCAGGATGTGCTTGCAGACAGGAGCATGGCATGGCTTCCTCTGAGAGGCTCTACCTGACTGAAACAGATGCAGCTACTTACAGCCAACCACTGGACTGAGCCAAGGGACCCCTATAGAAGAGTTAGGGGAAGGACTGAAGGAGCTGGCAAGGATTTCAACCCCATAGGAAGAACAATGTTATCAACTAACTGGACCCCTTAGGGCTCTCAGGGGTTAAGCCATCAACCAAAGAACATGCATGGGCTGGCCCATAGTCCCCACTGCATATGTAGCAGAGGACTGCCTTGTCTGGCCTCAGTGGGAGGGGATGCACTTGGTCCTGTGGAAGCTTGATGCCCCAGAGAAGGGTGATTCTAGAGGGATGAGGTGGGAGTGGTTCAGGGAAAACCCCCTTAGAGTGGAAGGGGAGTGGTCATAGAATGGGGGCCCATGGAGAGTGGACCAGAGGGGGACAACATGTAAATAAATAAAATAATTAATAACTATAAAATAAAATATAGATGTAATCATTTCATTCTTATCACTTAGGAGAGTACAAGGGTTTCAGGAGTGAGATGAAGACCAAGACAGACAGACAGACGGACAGACAGACAGAGACACTTTCTAGAAATATAGGTAGATGAGATATAAATGGATGATTGATACTTAGATAGTTGATAGATTACTTACAGAAGATGACACGTAGGTGGACAGATAGGTGATTGGTTAACAATAGGTGAATATATTGATATTTGATTGACAGAGCTGATTAATATATAGAAAACTGATTGATAGATGATTGCTTAATAGATATTCAAGAAATGATTATGGATGGGTGATTGATTAGTAATTAGATAAACATATTATGTGCTACATTACAGTATCGCTCCAGCTTATCATTTGTCATATTAGATAATATTGTCAACTTACACACAATAAAAACCAAGCAAATACAGCTGGCCTTCTGTATCCTTACATTTTACACCTGTGACTCAACAATTGAAAATACTTTAGTTATGTCTGTTCTATCTACACATGGCCCCTCCTTTTGGGTTATTGTTCTGTAGACAATACACTATGGTGATTATAAGTGTTTGCCCTTTGTTAGGTCACAGTGTAAGGGAGCATATGTAGGCTACATGCAAACACTACAGCTCTCTACATTGAGGGCTTGCGTATCACTTGTTCTTGGTACCTGTGGGGGTCCTTGGATCCAGTGCCCTTCAGAGACACCAGGGAAAACTGCACTTTCTTTAGTTTTATCTTAAATGGAGAAATCATTTTTATTCAATCATGAATCTAGCATATAATGTTTAGTACACATTAATCTTTATTATTATTAAAATGGTGAATATTTTCTTATGTACCAAGTTTGGAGAACATGGGTCTAATGGAATCCTATTCTTTTATTCCTTACCCTTCAGAACAATGAAGAGAGCTTTACCTAAAGTCTACAGATGTCAGAAAGTCTGTCCTCAGAAGATTGTGTTTGTGTGCACAGGTATAAATGTGTGGACAGACTTGAGTGTTATTCTACAGGTGAGGAACCTCTTTTTTCTTTTTCTGTTTTTTTCCTTCCTTCCTTTTTTTTGGGGGGGGTAGTACCTCTCACTGGTCTGAAGCTCACCAAACAGGTCAGATGGACCATACAACAATCTGGGGATCTCTCAGTCCCCACTTCCCAACACTGGGATGATGAGTGTACACTTTCACACCCAGATGCCCCCTGCCATTGGTTTTTAGAATCTTGTTCAAGTACTTTATCAACTTAGCTATCTGCCTAGATCTTCCCTGGAGGTTTCTTAATTGATCAGTTAGGGAGCTGTTGGCCTTTGGGGGCAGGATGTGTTCAGGTGTGTTCTGAGCATTGCAACTTGCCTGCCATTAATATACCAGCAGTGGAGCCTCTGGAATCAAGATTCCTGACCCCATACCCAAGCAGAGGGCAGGGAAGATGGTTCAGTGGGCAAAGCGTCTGCTATACAAACATGAAGACATGAATTTGTACCTACAATAAAGCCAGACATGGTCATGCACATAGTCCCCAGAAGCTCACAGGCCAGCTAACCAGGCATTTGTGGTGGGACACAAGAAACTCTATCTCAAACGAGGTAGAAGGCAAGGTCAGACCCATGTGGTTATACTTCTAGGGTGATTTCTGGTGGAGGACTCCTGCCCCAGGTCCCACACACACACCCCCTGCTCTTGAACTCTTACCATTTTACTGCTGTGTGTTGTGTGCCATCAGCTGCTCTGAGGGGATCACTGACTTCTCAGTAGCTTTGAGGTCTCCTCATGAGAAGGGTAAGATCAGGATCTTAGGATTCAGGCTGCTGGATCTGAGTTTCTAGTCTATGGCTCTGTCTCCTTTCTAAGAAGTAAAGATGGAAGGTACTTTCGACCTCCAGAGGCTAATTGCAGTACATTTTAGTATGCTGATTGAAACGTTTAGCCTTTGTACCAATTACTTCGGTGGCTTCTGGCAGCTTGGGAGTCTTGGGTATTCTATGAGACTCAGAAATCTGGGTAGAGCAGACGGCGGCAGAAAACCACCCTCTCGGACCAGGAACACTGAGTTCCTCTCCTCTCTGTGCCAGGTGAGGTTGGCCTCTGACCGATCACAGGCATGCTTACTCCTCTCTTCTTCCTTCCCCCGCCCCTCCTGCCACTACGCCTGGGCATCTACCCGACTCTTGGGGCATCTGAGGACATGGAGGATGTTATCTTGGCCTGATGAAGCCACTGGGTCTAGATCACTGAGGCCTAGTTTCCAGGGAATGCATCTGGTGAGGCTGCAGGTAACCCAGATAGACAGTTTGCATTCTCCCCAGAGGATACTTCCCACAGGACCCAGGTAAGAACAGCTGCCTCACCCTGAGGGGAACGTGATTCCCAGAGATGGCACCGGGGATTGCAGAAGCAGTTCCTGAAGCTAAAAGCATCTGCAAATGCTCTATGCCCTTCTCTGCCTGTGCACACATACCAGTGATGATGGTGTCCCCAACACAGCCCTGAGGGCATTTTACACAGTATTCATAATCATATTTAATACTCACACAGTCCTGTGAGCAAGGGGCTTTCATCCCCACTTTATTTTATTTTATTGTGTTTGTTTTGGGGATAAAACTCAGAGACTTGTGCATGCTTGGGCAAGTGCTCTACCACAGAGCTATTGTTCCAAATTTTTTGTTGCTAAACTTTGAGAGGTTCTGATAAATTTCTTGAAATGACCTTGTACTCATTTAGTAGCCCAGACAGGCCTTGAACTCCTGATCCTTCTGCCTCAGCTTCCTAAACAGTGGGAATTTCAAACCTACCGGGTCTGACTCATCTCTGCTTTAGAAAAGATCTTAAGTAAGGTGCTCATACAAACTGAGCAGGCTAAGGAGCTCTTGAAAAGCCAAAGAACAAAGTTGGAACATGAATCCTTGGAAGCTTGACTTGTTATCAATGGGCTGTGTCTCACCCTGATCTTGGCCCTGTCCCACTTGCTGTCCCTTTCAGGATTCTGTACCCATCAGACATAAGGCTGGGCCCTAGTGTAGTTACTCAGCCAAGGACCAGCAGGGAGAGCAAATCCATGCACAATGCCTACTTTTCATTAGCACCTGATGTGCACTTTAAAGAAGGCAAGATATGCCATGTGCTTTGAAACAAACAGGCCTAGCCCTGAGCCCTTGACCTAAACTAAACTAATCCACACAAAATTCTGCAGACTAAGAAGATCTAATGGGCTGAAGCAGCTTGTCCCACGATCATACAACTAGGAAGAAATCTAAACCCAAACCTGAGGGGTTCTTGAGAGGGCAATGAATTCAGAGCTCCTGACAGCTTGCAAAGAGGCTGTATGTCCATCCCAGGTCAGAATGGAACCCTGGAAGGATCTTGTCAGCTGTCAACTCTGGGCCAGCCAGTGCCAGCTGTGTCTGATACCCTAACCCTATTTAGACTCTTCCAGGAGCTTCCAGCTCTGCCATTCATTTACCTGTGACAGGAAACAGCAGCTCTGCCCAACCAGGGGTCCCAGGTCCTAGGCAAAAGAAGGCATCACCTAGGTCTGCTCTGTCCTGTTCCCCCCCCCCCCACAGGATCTCCATTTAGCCAAGAGTTCCTTACCCCATTCTATTTGCTGTTCATGGCGGTTAGCAAGCAGAAATACTAGTAAGTAAGACTGGTTTATGAAGACACCTTACCCATTTTAATTACCACAGTTAGGTCACTGTCCCCAAACTTTTATAAATAAGCTACCTTAAAGTTTTGAAGGCTCTTGCATCTTGAAATAAATTTAGACGGACTAGAAGCTACTGAAATTATAGAATCTTTGTATACACCTGTCCAGCTCATCTGAGCTTAAACAGCCCACAAAGGCAGTGCCTTTTTAAGTAGAGGAAACTGTGCCGGCATCTCCAGCCCACACCTTACTCAGATGCACCAGCGTTCACATGCAATAATGGATCCTTCAATGGGGTGTCCTCTAGAATTCCATCCTGCAGAGACATTAGCACCGATGCTGTCGTAACTGAGACTCGGCCACTACCAAGATTCCACCATTGTACTCCTGTGGCCTCTCTTCCCACTTGGTCCCTTGACTTTCATGCTGGTCACACTGTCCCCAACCTTAAGCCCTGGTTGACAGTTTCAATCATATGTCATTTTGAGACATTCTTTTAAATGGCAGCATGCAGCATTTGTCCTTTTTGATTGGATATTTTTCTCTTGGCTTAATGTCCTGGAGAGCTAGCCAAGTGGTTGAATATATCAACATTCATTCCTTCCTGTGGCCAAATAAGAGCTGATTCTTCCACGTGTCTGTTGAAGGTCACTCGGGTTGTTTCTGGTTTGGAGCAATTACAAATAAAGCTGCCGTGAGGGCTCATGACCGTGATTCAGTGTAAACATTCACTTTCGTGTTCGATAGAAATCTACAGGAAAGCCACGGCTGGGCCTCAGGGAGCATGCACAGTTTACTTTAAAAGTCACACTCCTGTTACTGTTGTTGTGTGTGCATGTGCACATGCCACAGTGTGCACATGGAGGTCGGGCACAACTCCGTGCCGTGGCTTCATTCCTGTCACCTTCCACCTTGAGCTCCAGGAAGGGAGCTTAGACCATCCCGGCTGGCACTGCAGACACTGACCTGCTGAGCCAGCTGTGTGATCGCTGTGTGTCTAACATTGTAAGAAACTACCAGGGGCTGGGAATCCAGTGGTTAAGAACCTGGCACCACATGGCAGCTCACAGTCACCTGTCACTCCATTTCTGGGGAATATGATGCCCTCTTCTGACATTCTGAGGCACCTATCCATGCATGTGGTATACATGCATACATGCATACGTGCAGGCAAAACACTCATACACACAAAAACAGATGAATAAATCTAAAAGAAAAGCTACCAGATGTGCTCTGAGTTGCTTTATCATTTTAGATTCCCATCAGCAATTCTCAGGAAACACACAATTATGCCAACACTTACTACATCTGAAACATTTTGAGTCATACTAATAGTTGATGATTGTGGCTTTATTTTGGCATTTCTCTTGTAGCCAGAGGCACTGAACATCTTTATATGCTTATCTAGTTTTCATGTGCCCTTCTGTATCTTTGACCCATTTTGTATTGGAATTTAAAGATTATATATTTACTTGAGGCCCATGTGCATGTGCATGAGTGTGTGCCTGTTGCAGTATACACGTGGAGGTCAGAGGTCATTCCTCTCCCTCCCCCATGTGGGACCTTCCCATTTTTTGTTTGTTTGTTTTTCTCACTGGCTGTATTTCCAGCTTCTTAACTGGTTCTTCCAGAAAGCATAGGTTTTAGAATTTGGTGAAGTCTACCTTGCCACATTTCTTTCCTAGGGACTGTGCTTTTGAAATTATGTCCAGGAGCGCTTCAGCTAACAGGGGCCATGAAGGTTTTCTCTTACATTGCCTTACACTTACATCTGTGACTCATTGGGAGGCAAGCTTTCTATTTGACCTTTATGCTCTTGTCTGTAGGAGGCTGGGTTGTCTGGCTTCGTGACTATGAACGGTGCCGTTTATCTCTGCTCACTGTTCCTGTGTCTCACCAGAGTTTATAGCTTTCATCTTATTGTCTTGTTAGCTTTATTAGGTTTCTACCTTAAGGTTTTGAGTGATTACAAACGACATTGTAGCTTTCCTTCTGGACCTAATTGCTCGTTGATTGTAAGGTGGATTGTAACACAACTGAATTTTGTATATAGATCCTGTGTCTTGTGGTGTCTGGTGACATTTGTCGGTTCTGGGAGTTATTTCTTACTTTTAGGGTTTATCGTTGCTTTTCTGGGAATCCCCAGCTCCCCCCCCCCTCTCTTTCTCCCTCCCTCCAGTCAGACTGGGGCAAACACTACATGATGTCTCTCAAGGCCTCCCCAGTTCTTCTTGTGGTCCTAGTTCATTTAAGGTACTTGCTGGACCTATAACACAAAGGGACAGAGGCTGAAGAATGTGACCGTGAGGGTCAGCGTCATTTATCTGTGGCGACTGTCTGAGTTTGCTGTATGCTGCTGTTAAAAAAAAAAAAAAAAAAAAAAAAAAAAAAAAAAAACTGACTTCAAACAAACAACAACAACAACAACAACAAAAGAACTGGGAGAGAAAGGTTTATTTGGTTCACACTTTCAGGTCCATCACTGAGGGAGGTGAGGAAGCAGAAGTCACAGAGGAAGCCTGCTTCCTGCCTGCCTCCTCGTGGCTTGCTCAAGCAGCTTTCTCATATAGCTCAGGGCCACCTGCCCCATGGGTGGCACGGCCCACAGGCCACCTTGATTAAGGAAGTTGTCCTATTGAGACTCCCTTAGATCAAGCTGGGCTGTGGTGCACTGACAGCCAATGCGCTGGAGCTGCACACTGTTCCAAGCCAGCTTACAGCTTTTGTGATCAACTTATCTGAATTTTATTTTTACATGTTAAGACATGAGCTCCTATATTGCTATCTCATGAACATTCCAGAGAAGGGACGGCTGATGAACCAGACCGCCTGGATTCAAATTCAAAGCCACTGGATGATCCTGAAAAAGTTACTCAACTTCTTTGTGGACCACGTTCCTCTTGGATAACAACAGTACCCACATCAGAATGCAAAACAGGGCTTACAAAAAAAATAGCAAATTTACTGTTCTTTTAAAAAAATTGTAAAGTGCAAGAACTACAGAGATGGCTTGATGGGGAAAGGGCTTAAGTTTGGGTCCTCTGCACCTGTGTGAAAAGCCAGGTGTGGCAGCATGCTTCTCCAGGGACCAGTCAGGGACATCCCTGGGGCTCCCTGATGTGGACGGCTGGCCCCCACTCCCATCTGTGCAAGTAAACTTACATGCATACACAACACACATGCACACATACATGTGTGTGAGTCTGCTCACATGCAGAGATTTTTTTTAACATCTTGTAAAGTGCAGATAAAATTATGAAAATCATGGGGATTAAAAACAGACACAAATTCCATATTTGCTTTTTACACTTCACGTGAAGAGCACTGGTCCCTGTTGTGGCGGGATTCAGGCCACTCCACTCTGTGCTTACGGAGCGCATGGCTGTCCTTCCTTCTCTCTGACTTCTTGGACATACAGGTCTAGAGCATGTTCGGAGAAGTGAGGCTGCTGGGTCAGGAGAAATGCTCGTTCCTGACTTTAATATCTCCTGCCCACACTGCCCTGGGGGACGCCATATCCATTTACAGGTCTGGGCATTTCCACTTCTGCACAGCCACAGCAACACTCGATACTGTCAGCCCTCAGCCCTCTGGGGAAGGAACAATCCGGGAGCATGACATCCTGAGGGGACACCCTTCTTCCTCTGTCCCTGTGCTCAGGAAATGAATTCTTCATGACTTAAGTAGTGAACGGTTTGCAAACAGCTCCTTTCCACCCAGGAGCCCCAGTGGCCGTTCGTCTATTGTGGGAGGAAGATACTCCTGCTAACCCAGACATTTGGAATCTCGATAGCTGATGTGAGGTCAGCGGGGGCTGGGGAAGTGACAATGCAGCTGTGGATGGTCAGGTGTCTGCAGCTGCTGCCAGACAGACATCTAAATACCTTACCTGTGAAAGCTCACTTAACTCTGGGTAACAGCCATGGAATAGATGTTACTCTTCTTCATTTTTAATATATTGATTTATTTGTCCAATCACTCACCCATTTATTCATTCACCAATCACAGGCCTTCCTCAAACTCACAGCCTTGAATTTCTCCCCCACCCCCACCCCTCCAAGTCCTGAGGTTATAGGCGTGGAGCACAACACTCACTTTCTGTGCTTCTGAGGATGGATCCTGGGCTAGACCCTTGATGGACAAGCACGCTACCAACCGACGCACATCACCCACCCAGACATTACTACTCTTTACTTTATGAATAAATCTGAAATACAGCATAATAATTTGCCCAGGGCCACAAACAAACAGAGGGATTAGGAATGAAGCCCAAGTAACTGGCTTCAAAGCCCACATCACTAACCAGGTTCGCCGTAGCTGCTTCCTTCTGCTGGAGAATTCTCCTGTCTGGCAGCGGGGTACGGCACACAACTCCAGGGCTCCAAGTGCCCTGTGGTAAAGAGCAGAGCAGTGACACACATGTCTGTTGACCTGATGACTTCCTTTTCTGCATCTAGGTTTATATGAGCTGAAAGCATAAGACTGGATGGGGACAAGGCTCTGGAGCCCCGCCTCCCAGTCCTTGTCAATGGAGGTAAAAAGAGGTCTTGGGTAGTTACAGCTTTTCCCACAGTTAAGGTACAGAACAGCAGTGGAAATCTATCCCAGTGTCTGGTCTTCTTGCTGGGTGTGGGAGGCTGGGGGGGGGTACCCCAGATATGTACATATTTTAATTTCTGGAACCTAGAAGTTGTATTTCATGGCAAACATTTTGCAGTGTGGTAAAGGTTATGTATCTTAAGGAGATTGCCCTCCTGGGTCAGAAGGCTCACAGGAACTCCTGCAAAGAAGAAAATGCCCGCTGGGGTGTAGGTGTGTAAAGTGGTTACTTAGCACACATGGGACCTTAGACCTATCCCCAGACACTCTCAAACTAAAACAAATCCCCCAAAGCAGAGAATGTTCTGTGACTGGTGCCGGAGGGGTTGAGCAGAGGACGTCAGAGGCTTTGGAGTGCGTGGCAGTCCCTGAGTTCCTGTCGCAGAGTTCACTGGGAAAGCGTGGGAAGCAATGGAGCAGCCTGTGGGAATGGAGAGGACTCGAGGGCGCCTTCAGCTGCCAACTAGATCAATCCAGCCTGCAACCTAGGACCTCAGACACAGGCCATCTCTGGAGCTTCCCCAATGGTGGGCAGGTTCACGAGACTCAAAGCAGGTGACCCTCTTGTCTCTGGACTTCTGACCTCCAGAAATATGACATATAAACGTGCGTGGGTTTGAGCTGCTGAACAAGTGATAATGTGCTATGTCAGCAAATGGGAAATGAAAAATCCCCCGTTGCTGCTCAGCGCGGCAGGTGACTGGCAGGGCCTGAAGGCCACAGACGCTCGGAAGGGCTCAATCTAAAAATATCCCCCTCCCTGGCCTGCCAAACCCACTGATATTTCCATGGTTAGAGCCACATCTTGAAAGTGAAGCATTTTCTCTAAATATCTTGCTGCTAAACTCAGACAGAGTCTGAGGCG
The DNA here is from genome assembly GCF_963924665.1 of Micromys minutus. Classification (NCBI taxonomy): domain Eukaryota; kingdom Metazoa; phylum Chordata; class Mammalia; order Rodentia; family Muridae; genus Micromys; species Micromys minutus. The sequence continues at coordinate 25,788,799 of NC_137966.1, read as the reverse complement.
GGAGCCTGGGAGATGGTATAGCAGGGCTGGAGGACCACTGCCAAGCCCGGGACCTACATGATAGAGGGAGAGAACTGACTTCTTCAAGTTGTCCTCTGACCTCCACATGTGCATAGTGGTGCACACACACACACACACACACACACACACACTCACAGTACCTTAGCTTTCTAAGATGACGAAGCACCATGATCATCCTGGCAGGAGCAAACAGGAATGGTTCTGGAGAAGTAGCTAAGAGTTTACATGTTGAGACAGTTACAGAGGGGGAGAGCGAGCAGACGACCTATGGGGACACTCTCATCCAAACCACCACACAGTGAGATACAAAAATTTAAAAAGCCATTGGAGCTGAAAAAAAATAACAGCAGTGTGTTGCTTTTGGAGTTGTCTGGGTTATAATCTGGGCCCTCTACCCTCAAGCCAAGGTCAACTACATAGACAAGTGTCATCAAGAAGCCGAGGACAAGACTTATTCAATGTGGCCACATCAGGAAGGGGAGCAGAGGACTCCCCAAGTCTATCTTTGGAGTCCTTGAGTGAAGACTAAGTTTAAGTAGAGGACTAGATGTCTGCATAGCTAAGCAGTACTGGTCCAGGTATGATCCTCTTGCTTTTTCTGACAAATCAGATGCCAGGTGGTTTGAAAGGTTGTTAAAACAGTGTGGACTCTCTAAGAGGCAAGTTCCACTTATGGCTGGCACTGGGAACCCAGGAAGTTCTTTCTCCCAGTGTGAGAGTCTAACATTTTAGAGCCTGTTGTTTCTGATAGACAGAGGGAGAGACATAAGTGTCTGTCATTAGACTATATCTCAATCCTGCCTGGATGGAGGTATTTACCACCCCAGACCACAGACCACAGAGATGTAAGACTTCCAGACAGACTTGGGAAGCTCTAGATAGGAGAGGGAAGTGGAGAGGCCTGAACAGAGTCCAGGGACCAAAAGCCTCTGGTGATAGGAAGAACAGAAACGTGACTACAGTTACACTTTTATCTGGAGCTGTCATTGCTACCACACTGAGAAGAAAACAGACTTGCTTGGGAGACAGTGGAGGGAGGGGCAAGGACAGTAACATATCCTGAAGCGCCGTGATGAGCAATGTAAGGGCCCACAAAGGGCATCCAGCAAGAGAACGAGTTATATCCATCACTTTCTCCATGTGTATGTGAATCCATGAATGCACAGTGAGAGTATGTGTGTTCATGTGTGCGTGACCACATGTGTGTGGAGGCAGGAGGATGACCTTGTGTCCTTCCTCCAATGTCTTTCACCTTTCCTTTTCCTTGGGACAGGGTTTCTCACTGGCCTGGAATTTGCCAAGTGGGTAGACTAGTGGTTACAGAACTGGGGCCCAACTGCCTCCTCTCCTACAGTTGGATGACAACAGCTTACCAGCATGCCAGGCTTTTTCTCTCTCAGCACTGGGGATTGAACCCAGGACTCCAGGTATGCCAGCTAAGTGCTCTACCACTGAGCTGCATCTGTAGTGAATGCTTGGCTTTGGAGAACATGAGTTCTTGGGGATTGTCCTCGGTCCTCTGGCTAGCTAGGAAAGCACTTCTGTCGACGGACATTTCCTGCTCTCTCTCTCTAGCCCGGCACAGGCTCTTAGGAGTCCGTATCCTATTTCCCCAACACCTTTCTCCTTTCCTCCATGAGGTAAGCACATTATCTCACACTCTGAATGCTATATGTGCTGTCTCACTCACCACAGGCCCAGAAACAAGACAGCCAAGAACTGTGCACTGAACCCCTTGAAACCATGAGTTCACATGCATCTCACTTTTTAAATTGGTCACAACAGTGTAAGAATATTAACAAAACTATCAATAGCATTGGCTTTTGAAAGGTATAATATGTAGCTCACAAGGCTCGTCTGCAAGTCAAGTGTGGAACCATGTTAGATCCAGAATGACTAAGGTTGGAGGGAACAAACAGCAAAGCTAACATAACCAGTAAGGAGATGAAGCCCCTATGAGGCTAACACTGCACCATAAGCTGCTCAGAGACCCACATCAGCCCCGGTCTTGCATAAGCCTACCGTGTTGAATGCCATTATTTGGTAGGGTCTCTGCAAACAGCACGGCCAACAGAGACGTGATCTGGGTGGGGCAAGAAGGAAATCCGGTTCAACCCAACTTAGCTGGAACTGGTTCAAACCTCTAGATTTTGTCACCAGGCAGATTATTTCAATCATATTAGAGAACAATAAAACTTTGGGGTAAAAGTCCTCCCAGTGATAATTATCTCAATAAAGGTTAAGATTGGCCCTGTGGGAACACTTGCAAAGTGTGTGTAACCTTTGCCATAAGAATGGGCTCTGTAGATTAGGGACTGAGGGTAGGATCTGGGCTGGTGTGGACCATCCCAGAGGTCACCAAGCTACAAAGTATATGCGACATCTCCATTAGGTATTGGTTCTGTTGACCGAGAAACAGAACTGAACATGAGGATCTAGGTAAGGAAAATCCGGAGATTCAGGTGTAGCCAGGCCTTACAGAGAGCAGACATGGGGCGAGTAACAGTTACTCCAGGCCTTACAGAGAGCAGACATGGAGTGAGTAACAGTTACTCCAGGCCTCACAGAGAGCAGACATGGGGTGAGTAACTGTTACTCCAGGCCTCACAGAGAGCAGACATGGGGCGAGTAACAGTTACTCCAGGCCTCACAGAGAGCAGACATGGGGCGAGTAACAGTTACTCCAGGCCTTACAGAGAGCAGACATGGGGTGAATAACTGTTACTCCAGGCCTCACAGAGAGCAGACATGGGGTGAGTAACAGTTACTCCAGGCCTCACAGAGAGCAGACATGGGGTGAGTAACAGTTACTCCAGGCCTTACAGAGAGCAGACATGGGGCGAGTAACAGTTACTCCAGGCCTCACAGAGAACAGACATGGGGTGAGTAACAGTTACTCCAGGCCTCACAGAGAGCAGACATGGGGTGAGTAACAGTTACTCCAGGCCTTACAGAGAGCAGACATGGGGCGAGTAACAGTTACTCCAGGCCTTACAGAGAGCAGACATGGGGCGAGTAACAGTTACTCCAGGCCTCACAGAGAGCAGACATGGGGCGAGTAACAGTTACTCCAGGCCTCACAGAGAGTAGATATGGGGTGAGTAACAGTTACTCCAGGCCTTACAGAGAGTAGACATGGGGTGAGTAACAGTTACTCCAGGCCTTACAGAGAGAAGATATGGGGTAACAGTTACTCCCTGCTTTCTAGTGTAACATGGGTATACTTCCTTCAGGTTGAAGAGAAACTGTGCTTAGCATTCCTGGTTTTCCTAGTGCTTCTCTGGGAGCACAGGAGCCCGTGCCCCGTACAGTGAGTCTCTTCCTATATGTTGGGATCAGGTACAGAGCAGTTTAAGTCCCCGTGACTGGGAAGGGTGGAGGTGGGACTTACAATAATAATTTGGTCTGTTTTCCCTGTTCTTTATCAAAGCTTGTTAGGAGACCTTTGGAGTCGTAGACAGTTACTGGCTGCTGGAGGGCAGTCTTTTTCTTTAGGGTGTAGTCCTTGGCGCTTGCCCAAGTCCCAGTGAACATCCACCCCACCCCAGGCCTCATGTCAGCGGCACTAATCAAATTCTGAAGATAAAAATCAAAGGTCATGGAAGTGAGAGAGAAACGTATTGGGAGGAAGGGGTTTAGTATGTGAGAGGGTGACAGGGATGAAAAGAAGCAAACTCACTATGCACATTCATAAAGCCGGCCAAGCATTAACACACACACGCACACACACACACACACACACACACACACGCACACACACACACACAATTTACTTTATTTACACACTGAAATGAGACATAAACGATGTCCATGGTGGGCATAAGGAAATGGCTCATTAGATGAGGTACTTGCACCCCAAGCCTGAGGACCTGAGGTTAGCCCTCAGTGCCTACGTAAAACACCAGCTACAGTGGCTCATAACGCCAGAGCCGAGGACGTTCTGACAGGCATATTATTATGTGGACAGCAAGTCTAGCCTAGTCCTTGGGCACCAGGTCCCACTGCGTCATAAAACAAAATATTAAAGAAAAATACAATGTTTGAAGTTGGCTTCCAGTCTCCCACACATACATGTGCACCCATGTACATTTGTGTCCTACCTGTGTCCCCACAGATGGCTGGATTTCATACTTTGGGGAAGGACTATTAACTAGGATTGAGGGTGATTTTTAGGAGATGCATTCCTAAAATGATATGCAGCTATTTATATGGCTACAAGAGTATGTTTTCTTTGGAAAGAAAACTCATCAGTTTTATTGAGTTCTTAAAGGACTAGAGAACCTAAAAGAAGGCTGAATAACTGAGTTAAGATCATCTGTGGGTCAGGGAAGCCATACCATGAACCAGTGGACAGAAGACCGATGACCAGGGCTATGGAGAATGAGCTGTGGGTGGTGGGTATAGGAGGAGAGCAAGGGTGGGCAAGGAGTGATGTCTTGAGATGAGGGAGACTTGGGCATGTTAGTATGCTGAAGAAAAAGAAAGGGAGGGAGGGAGAGGTAAGAGATGTATTGAGACAAAGCAAGGAAACTCTCCCTTAGACCCAGCATGAAGGATTCAAGAAAATAAAGCAAGACTTGAAAGTCAAGAGCAGTTCACTTCCTGGGTTCTCCAGCTCACCTAGGAGCACAGCTGGAGAGCTTTGCCTACATGTCTACCCGTGTCTCCCCTCACACTGTGGGTCAGGCTCCTGCCAGCAGCCCACTGTTGCATAGAACAATGCACCATGGAGCATTCTGGTTAAATTGGTTGTCAGCCTCACTGTATCAGGAATCTAGTACAGAGCAAGCTCGCCTCTGCCTCACAGGTGGTGGAATAAAAGGTGTGTGCCACCATATCTCATGGTAATTTTGCTTTTGGCACTGGTTTTTAGTAGGAAGTATGGTGATTTGTAAAGGTGGTTGTTTGAATAAAAATTCCCTTCATAGGCTCAGGTATTTAAATGTTTGGTTCCAGTTGGTGGAACTGTTAGGAAGTATGACTTGGTTGGAATAGGTGTGTCACTGGAGGTGGACTTAGAGATTTCACAAACCCACTTCATTCTCAGCTCTGTCTGTCTGTCCTGCCTCATGCTTTTGGATCAGATGTAAACACTTGAATGCTCAAGCACCTGCCTGCCTGCTGCCATGCTCCCTGCCGTGATGGTCATGGAGGCCTAGATTAAATGCTTTTATAAGTGCCTTGGTCATGATGTCTCCTCACAACAAAGGAAAAGTAACTGAGACACTGGGTATATAAGAGCTGTTTTATTACGGTCAGCTGTTATAGCCCCTTCCCAGTACTGGTCCTGTCTTCAATGAGAACTGTAGCCTTTTGTTCTCTTGAATACTGAGGTAGAACTGCTTCCTTACAGGGCTTCCCACACTTTTCTCCTAGGCAGTCAAACAGGGTGGAAAACTTTTCTGCATCCATGAACCTCCATTTCAGGTAGCTCAACTTAAGCTTAGCGCTTTATTCTAGACTAGGCATTTTGGTATGTGCTTGGAATTTCAGCACTGGGGAGGTGGATACAAAAAGATCTCTGTGGCTCACTGGACAGCCAATCTAGTTTAATTCATGAATCTCAGGTTTCGGTGAGAAACAATGTCTCAAAGACAAGGTAGAATGATACCTGAGGGTGACTTCTAATCTTTGCATGCATGTGCAGACATGTGCTCCTCCACTAGCCGAATGCACCCTTGCTCTCCATACCAAGAGTTTCCTAGGTCAAGTATATAGAGCATACCTGTAACACCAGCACTTGAAGGCAAGAAAAATTGTACTGTTTGAGGCCAGCCTAGTTTGCATATTGAATTACAGGACAGTCAGTTGTTGTTGTTATTTGTTTGTCTCTTCTGGTAAAAGTGGAAACCATGAACTCATTCTGTTGGACTCCCTTGCAGCTAGGATGCTGGTTATTCCTGTATAAGTGGTCTGCAGCCCAGTGATCTGGTTCTGCTGGGAATTTTGAGACTCAACCAACACAATTTAATATTTCCCTTCTTTCTCAGCATATCTTGAGTAGATTATGCTTTTGGCAACAACGAATTTGGGCAAATGTAGAAAGGACACAATTTTTAAAAAGTGGTAAAGGATATTCTTTACCACTTGGGTATTTTCCAAAGTTTGAGAAGGAAGTATCTTCAGGGTGGGTATGAATTAATCTACTCTAAGGGGTTTGGGGACCAGGACTGAGGTATACAAAAATAAGACTTTGAAATGTGTGAGGGCTCCTAGGGGGGACTGAGGTGCTCTTTCATACAGGAGATTGAATTGCAACAACACACAGCTGCTGAGACTGTAACAAGGTGAACACAGGATGTTAGGCTTATTCTCTGCATCTCCTCAGACCTCTAGTCATCTTCATGCATGGAAGGATGCTGTTTTGTGAACCAGAAGTCTTAGGTTGTTAGTACTGTGCACTTACAGATGGAGTTACATTGCTTCTCTGGCCATAGGTTTATTTATCTATTTAGTGTGGGTAGCACATGGTTCTGTTTAATACACACCTTGGAAAGCTTTCAGAAACTGTAAAGTACTGTAGAAATGTCATTACTTCCAACATTTCTGTAGTACCAAAACTGATGGGGAAAATGAGCATCACCTCAGCAAAGGAAAAATAAGAATACTTTAAAATTCATGTCAATGGGGGATGGAGATATGACTCAGTGAGTAAGAATGCATGCTACTCAAACATGAGAACCTGAGTTTGAATCCCCAGAACTCATATAAAAACTGGGTATGGCCACAATGTATCTGTAACCTCAGTACACTGGGGAGTTAGAGACAGGACCTGGCTATTGATTTATCTCCATGTTCAGTGAGAAACTCTATCTTAGAGGAAGGAATAAGGTAGAGAATTATGGAGAATGGCATGCTATATCTTCCTCTGTTCTGCATGCATACACATACACAGATATGTGTACCCTAGCACACATATATATGCACACAGACTACACACACACTGCATGTTTTCTCTCTCTCTGTCTCTCTATCTCTGTCTACCTCTGTCTCTCTGCCTGTTTATGTCTCTGTCTGACTCTCTTTATCTACCCACTAATCCCAAAGTCAAATAAATGAATGAGTAAGTGGGGTCAGATGGAGCCTGCAGCTGTAAATGGGGAGAAAAAGAAACAGCAATTAATAAAACTAATGATCATATAGGAGACAGGAAGGAGGATGCTTAGAGTTGCAAGTGACTCATATCTCAAGTATTCGCTTCCAAGGTAATACACACGCAATTTAGTCTCAGGACCAGACACTGCTAGTTTTAAAGGTGAAAGTGGTAAAATCACAGCTTTGTCCATCTCCTGCTTGTTTGTTGTTGGCTATTCTCAAACAAACCCTGCCTTCCTTCTGCTGTAGCTCCAGCCCTTGATCAAGCTAGGTTCTGGGGGTGTGAAGGGACATAGCTGCCCCTCAGAACTTAGAAAAGCTTCTTGGCTCAACCTAAATGTCATTGTCATTCATCACTGAGGGAACGGGATGGCTAAGTGGCCAGTGCTGAGTCACATGGACTCATCTGGAACCAATGGATGACTTAACCATAAGGGTTGGGAGCAGTGTGGTCAAAGCAAGTGCAAACACCCATTAGTGGTTACTAACACATGACGTCTGTGACCTCTTAAAGCAAAGTAGGACTCACCAGAGGGAGGCGGGTTGTTCTTTAGTCAGCCAGAGGATTCAGGAGGTAAAAGTTCTTGCCAACAAGCCTGGTGACGAGTTCAATTCCCGGAGCCCACTTGGCGGAAGGAAAGAACCAAATCCCACAACTCATTCTCTGATCTCTACACAAGCTGACTTCCACATGCAGGCCCCACTGCACACATGCTCAATAAACAATAAGTGTGAATGTGAGAGCAGAAGGCAGTGGGGACAGGGGATGAGGGGAGGAAGTTGTTATAAAAGCAGCAAGCTCTGCCCCACTGAGGGGTGTTCAGGACTCACTGCTCACTGGAGAGCAGCGACAGCCGCCATCTGTCTGAGTACACCATTCACAGCTACACCTTCCTAATTTGCCACGGCTCTCCCACATCTGCTCTTTCCTTTGATCTAAATTTAATACTCCTGTGAGTCAGAGAAGTTAAGTAACTAGCTTAAAATCACACAGCCCTGCAGAGCACCCTGATTCCCAGCTTCTACACAGAGGACTAGGCTCACTTGCCTGGGTCCTGGGAGGATTATGAAGACAGAAGTAATTCTGACCATCTTGTCTCTATGTGCAGATCGAATAGAAGTCCATGGTTGCGTTGATACAGGAGCACAGAACGTCCTGGGAGATCCCACTGATGGAGTGACTGCGTTCATCAAGTGATGATGGGAACAAGGGTCACTAAATCTACTTATTGACTATAATGGTAAAATATAACCAATAACACATAAATATGTCAATATGATATATTGATAAATATAAAATAATATATCACATATTAAAATATAATATATTAATAAATACAAACCAGCATATAATATAAAATCTAATTAAATAAAAATTAATTATAAATTATTTATAATTAGCAAATAGAAAATAATATAACTAATATGTGCAATACTAAAATGTATTCATATACAATGATTAATAAATATTAAAATATAATATAAAATATGAGCACATATTAGTATATAATATGTTAATAAATATAAATCTATTAATATATATTAAACTGATACCTATAAAATATAAAATAATATAAAATCTAGATATAAATAACGTGCAATATTAAAATGTATTCATATATGATAATTAATAAATATTATAATATAATATAAAATGTGTTAATGAATGAAAAATATAAAGAAATATATAATATACAAATTAATAACCTAGTCATTTTTAATTTGCTATGTTGTTCACTGACAGTTTGTGTGGCAGGAATCCAGGCCAAGCTTCTCCCTTCTGGAGCCTGAACTACTGGTTCCAGATCCTTCTCAGGTATGTTCATGTGTACACAGGAACATGTACATATATATATGCACACACGCCGTGGGGTGGGCTGGGGAGGAGAGTATCAGAGTAAAAGTTTTCAGAAGCATTAACTCTCATGACCAACCTTGACATCATGAGAAGACCTGAGGTAGCGTCAGGTTCCAAAACTTCCTTATCAGAGGCTACCTTGCTCTTTCTTATCTGCATTCTCCCCATCCCCCACCCTACTGCCCATCCCCTACCCTACTGTCCACCTTCACCTTACTGCCCATCCCCCACCCTACTGCCCATCCCCCACCCTACAGTCCACCTTCACCCTACTGCCTATCCCCCACCCTGCTGTCCATCCCCCACCCCCCACCCTACTCCCCACCCTCACCCTACTCCTCACCCCCACCCTACTCCCCCACCCTACAGCCCATCCCCCACCCTACTGCCCATCCCCCACCCTACAGTCCACCTTCACCCTACTGCCTATCCCCCACCCTGCTGTCCATCCCCCACCCCCCACCCTACTCCCCACCCTCACCCTACTCCTCACCCCCACCCTACTCCCCCACCCTACAGCCCATCCCCCACCCTACTGCCCATCTAATCTAACACATATCTATAAAGTGGCCTGCTAAGTGGTCTTGGCTCTAGGGGAGTGATTCTAAAGCTGCCTAATGCTGGGACTCTTTAATATAGTTCCTCGAGTTGTGGTGACTGAAACCATGAGATTATTGTGTTGCTACTTCATAACTAATTTTGCTACTGTTTATGAATCGTATGTAAATATCCAATATGTAGAATGTTTGATATGTGATCCCTGTGAAAGGCCCTAGGAGAATAAGGGCTGTGCTCATGTTTGGGGTGTCATGCTGGTAGAGATAAGCAATCGTGTTGAAACGCTGTTGCTCTGTATTACAAACACAATGACAGCGTGGATCGCACCTGCTGGAGGCAAAGCCTGGCTTCCCACGACAGATTGATCAGGAGTGGGAAAGTGGTCAGAGACTGTAACTTGAGAGTAGTCTCCTGCCCTTTGCCCCCAGATTCAATTACAAAGCAAAGCAGATGTTGTCCTAATAGTTTTCCAGTCCAGTAGCCAAGAGCAAACAATGATGTCATCGGTGTGGTTGTGTTTAAAGAGTTACAGTGCAAGCCCCACAGCACTGATGGCTGATTCCAGCTGTGATCTTGGCTGAGTTTGTCCAGTTAACTGTAGATGAGGACTCTTAAATTCAGCCAGCTCTGCCAGAGGCATCCAGCATTGTCAAAGCTTTCCTCTGTTCTCCATAAGGCTCAGCCTGCCATCTGGTTTCAAGATGCATCTGGGCGTGGTAGTGCACACCTTTAGTCCCAGCACTCCAAGGCAGGGGCAGCCTGGCCTACAGAGCCAGTTCCAGGATGGCCAGGGCTACTCGGAGAAACCCTGTCTCCAACTAACAAAATACGAGTGCTAGGTAAGGTACAAAAAGTAGTTTGCTGTTTAGATCTGGCCACTGCAGAAAGGTTTTTCATCACCTTTATGGAGTCAGCTTTAAAAACATAAACTGGCTCAGATGCTTGAGGCCTTGCCAGGCAAGCAGAGTGAACTTGTGGGCACAATCTGTAGGACCCACAGGGGGTTGAGGGCAGAGAGAACGTGAGTGCTGAGAATTTGGCACTTTGCTGATGGAATCATCTGCCTGGCCCCAATATCAGTGTTTTCTTTTTTATTGCAATTAATTAGTGTCCAGTCTCTTGGAGACTGAATTAATCCTACAAGACATGCTGCACAGGGGTACTCCTACCTTAGGATCCCACAGCCATGCCTGAGAGCCAGGGCCTCTGCCGTCTATGGGGCCAGCCAGTACTTCTGGCTTCACTTACAGGTTCTAAGACGGGGAAAGTCTTCTGAGTGCACGTCCTGATATCTCAGGCTTCATCCTGGCCTGCTTACCACTGGTGGCTCCCAGAGGAGTGAGGGTAGGCGGAGGCAAGGCTGGAAGGCTGATTTTAGCTCTGCTTTGGGGCTTCTTGAATCATCTTAGATGGGAAGCTGGAGAGACCAGAAAAGAACAGATTGAACCCATTCCATCTAAAAGAGCTCACTTTAGGGGGTGCTCGGAAGATGGTTTAATGTGAAGCGCTTGCTTCATAAGCATAAAGACCTGAGTTTGAATGCTCATTACCTACATCACCAGCCTGACAGCTCAATGGGTAAAATGTTTGCTAGCAAGCCTGACTACCTTCATTTGATCCCTAGGGACACAGAGTAGGAGAGAACCAACTCCCGTAAGTTGTCTCCTGATCTCCACATGGGTATTGTGGCACACACACACACACACACACACACACACCGTGATAGCAGAAACAAGAGGATGGCTGACTTTTCCCCAGTGCCAGCCTAGTCCCAAGTTCAGAGAAAGACCCCATCTGAGGGGAATAAGTCCAAAAGTGATAGAGTAGGGCACAGTGCCCTCTCATCTCCATGTTTGTCCAAGGCACACACACCTTGCACACCACACAGACTATTTAGCACATATATGTCCCCTGTCTCTCTCTTACATGCACATGGAAATGAAAGAGTTGACTCCCATGCATAGGAGTAGGAGGACATTTCCATAGCCTTCTCCGGGGTGTGTGTGTGGGGTGAGGGGGGGACGGGGGGGCTCCTAGTCTGGGCCAGCCTGAGTTCCACCATAGGGTGAGAACTTACAATAACAAGAAAGTCTGGGCTGTAGCTTAGGGGTAGAATCTATCAGATAGTGCATTTGACTGACATGAACTAGGTCCTATGCCCAGCACTGCCAGGAAATAAAATACATATAAGGACACACACATGCAGAGAGGAGCTGACTCTACAAAAAAGCAGTCTGAGGATGTCATTGTCAGCCTTAAGGTTCTTTCCCACCGACTGCAGGCTTAAACCTCTAGGGACATGATCTTGTGCACTGGTTGAAAGAGATGGTTAGGGCATGCACAGCCATTTGGGCACGAGTCAGATTCCAGACCTTCCACTCGCTGAGTGTTTAGATGTATGGCACTTGGTTTCCTTATCTGTGCAATGGGTACATTACAGAGTTGTCCTGTGGAAAAGAGGCAAAGCTCTTCCCAGAGCTTCACAACTCCTCCTATTGTCCGGTTTCAGCTCACAACTGCCTGCGTCCAGTCTGTTCATAAAGTGCCATGACCCTACTCTTTCAAATTCTTCCCCAAGCCAGGTCAGGGCCACACTGGATCGACAGCTGACATTAAGAGAGCACCTAACCTCAGGGTGCTCTGTAATAGATGCTTCTCAAGAGACTTGTGTCCAGCGAGTGGAAGATGACTTAGAGGCCACACAATCATAAGGGCCTGGATTTATATCCTCAGCACCCACTTAAAAAGACAGGCATATGCCATAACCTTGGTGCTGTGGTAGGTGGCCAGCCACAGGAACATGGCTGGCACTTGGCCTCCACCCCAGCTCTAGCTTTACTGAGAGATCCTGTCTCAAGAGAGTAACAATGCCTCTACCCAGAAAAGTAAAAACAGAAATCTCTCCTCATAGCAAGTTGAGAAATACGTTTGTTGGCTTTTTATTTGGCATGGAGACATCTGTAGCTCTTTGTTTTGGTTTTCGATGCATTTTTCATTGAATCTTCTCAGTCTGTTTTTCAAATGCCTCTCTTTACTTTCATGGATGTGGAGATGGGGTTCAGTAACTTGCTTATGATGCCTCAGCTGGGTGACACCAAGCAGCTCCTACCCTCCCCACCCCTCCATCCTCCAGGATCCCAGCTCTTTCTTGTGCTTGGACTTTTTTTTTTTTTTTTCTTTTCTTGCTAACACACCAAAAACTACAGGCCATTGCAAGAGCTCTGAGCTCTGTTACCTAAAAACCTATGTTGTTGGAAATGGGAACAGAGAGGAGAATGGTTTACCCAAAAGTTAGAGAATCAGGAGTGTCAGGGCACGCGGCAGCACCTCCCCTCCTCACATACCGAGGAGTCCCAGGGTTCACCTGTCTGGCTCAAGCCTCCCAGACAATGTTCTTAATATTTTATTTTTGTGTGTATTGGTGCTTGCCCGCATGTGTGCATGTGCACTGTGTATGTATCTGGTACCTGCAGAAGCCAAAAGAAAGTATCAGACCCCTTGGAGTCACGGATGCTGTGAGCTACCATGTGGATGCTGGAAACTGAACCCAGGTCCTCTGGAAGAGCAGCCAATGCTTATAACCACTGAACCATCCCTCCAGCCCCATCATTCTTAATGATACTTCCTGTCTTGGACTAGACCAGTGTTATCTAGCAGCTTTTTTATGATAGGAATGGCCTGGGGCAACTGCACACTCCACTTGGCTATGGTCACTTGAAACGTACCTAGTACAAAGCTCCCTGATTTTAATGTTTCCCTTTTCTGAGGTAGAAACTCACATAGCCCAGGCTGGCCTTAAACTCACTATGTAGCTAAAGCTAGCCTTGAGCTCTTGGTTCTCCTGCCTCTGCCTCTCTCAAGTGCTAGGATTATAGGTGCACAGCTCAACTCCCGAAAGTTTACATTTCTATAGCTATGCATGGGTCATGGCTACTGTACTGGACAGGGACACTCCTAAGCTCAGAAGTTATTCTGACTCTCTAGTCCCGGGTGAGTGTGTGTGTTGTACAAGCAGATAGTTTTTAAATTGAATTTGTTCTTTTCATTTTATAATATGAGCATTTGCCTGCATGTCCATAAGTGCACCATGCATACGGAAGTCAAATGAGGATATTGGATCCCCAAGAACAGTAGTTACAGATTGCTGTTAGCAGTCATGTGGCAGCTAGCAACGGAACCAGCACTTCTGTAGGAGCAGTGAGTGTTCTGACTGCTTGGCTGTCTCTCCAACTCTTTTATTTATTTTGTTTGTATGTGCATGTTCACGTGTACATGCATGTGTGTGCATGTGAGTGGGGAGGTCAGAGGTCATTTTGTGGTATAACTCCTCTGGAGATATCCACCTGTTTTGTTGTTGTTTGGGGGTCAGAGTCTCCCACAGGCCTGGAACTCACCAGGCAGGCCGGCCAGAAAGTCCCAGGTATTCTCCTGCCTTGACTGTCCTGGCTCCAGGATTACAAGCTCATGCCTGGCTTTTTATGTGAGCTCTGGGGATGTAGGTCCAGTTCTGATGTTTGCACAGAAAGCACTTTATAAACTGAGCCATCTCCCCAGCTCTGAGTGGGTAACTTTAATAACTATCAACTCCAACCTGCCTGGCCCAGGGAAGGGCTCACTTCATTTGGATTTACGGCAGGAATAACCTGAGGTGCTTTGCAAAAGTGACTGGACTAGCCTCTTCTAACCTGGTGTGAACACGGCCTTTTCAGGGTCGTGGAAGCCCTGCCTTCCCACTAAGCAAAGAGAAAGAACCCCCTCCCCAAATCTCTTCTGCCAATTAAAACTCTGGCTGGACAAAAGGAAGGGCTTTCTGTTTTACCAAAAATCCTCTGGTAAGCAAACAGAGACAGGTTACATCCTTCAATGACACGGACGCAGTGCCATTTCAATAGAAAGATCAGCTGAGGGCCATCCCCAGAACTCACATGACAGGAGAGAACCGACCCCCAAAATTGTCCTCTGAGCTCCACATGTGCAGTGATATGTGTGGCTCTCTCTGCACATCCCCCAAAGTACAAGAAAATATACTAAAAAGTTGCCCTTTGATTTCCACGCCCACATGATAGCTTGTGCATACCTGTACTCACCACAACACTAATACAAACACAGACACATTATTAATTAAAAAGTAAGTGTTTAAGAGAAAGAACACGGCTGGAAAACTCATGGCTCCTGGTCTGAAAGCCTGTTGCCTAATGGTGCAGGAACTACTTGGGTAGCTACCTCATAGAAATAGATTCTCACATTTCTGGTGCTCACGGTGGCAGATACCCAAGGAGAACCTCAAGGCCACCTTCTGGACGGGACATGGCTATTTCACACACGAACCCACAGCAGCTCCATCAGGCACCTGCCAGATCAATGCAGTTAAACTTTCCAGCACGGGTGGAGGAGGGGCCTCCCGGCTCCATTCCCTCGCTGAGAAGCTATTGGCAGCTGATGGCTGTTGAGGAGGCGAGGGTTATTTTTCTTTGGTGGTGGTGGCTACTGGTAGGTTTCCCATGTCCCACTGAAGAACCCCATTCCCAGGCATGTATGAACAATGCTAACTTGACTCTGGGTCATGAAAAACAGAAGCTAGCACTGGGGAGGAACTGTGTTAGTGGGCTTAAGGGGAGTCAGAGGGAAGCAGTCATATTTTTAAGGAGAGATGATTTATTTCGGCTCTTAGTTTCAGAGACTTCAGTGAAAGGTCACTTTTGGACCCAAGAAGAGGTTGACTATCTTGTCAGCCTGGAGGCAGAGGAAGAGGAACGGGCACGGGACAGGGCTCTGCTGAAACAGCATCTCATTCTTTGCTTGGCAGTAGGTCAATACTGTATTATTCCGTGTTCCCTGCTTGCTTGAAATCTCTTTGCTTCCTTTTGATGTGTGGTGCTGGAGATGGAGCCCGTGGCCCTGTGAATGCTATGCAGACCTCTATATACAGCTATACCCTCAACCCCGGTTATCCGGGACTCTTCCTCCGGTCCATCCTCTACTCTGTGGCCAAAGCCGTCTACCTAACTCTCAAATGGGCTCATTGTAAGCTGGCCTTTCATAGCCTTTGCTATTTGGAACAATTCTCATCTCCCAGTGTTGCAGAGCTAGAGATGTTACTCTGGTACAGAGAGGTAGAGACGGGCCTCTGGAGGTCCTGAGTGTGTTGAATTGCTTCCTCCGGGTTCACCACATTCAAACATATTTCTTAGATGGAATCCAGTCATCTGGGCCCATCAGATGGCTCTGTGGGTAAAGGTACTTGCCACCAGCCCTGACAACCTTAGTTTGATCCTTGGAAAACAGTTTCTATACGCTGTCCTTTGACGTGGGCAGGCCAACAAGAGTCCATGCACATACGTAAAGTTAAGTGAGTGAAATGTAATGCTGAAAAGACTTCAGTGACATCTGACATTATCTCTGGTGTATTCCTTTCCCTGTGGGCACCCTGCAAAAGAAGCTTGAGCTCGGAGCAATCTGGGATTCCCACTCCGCACCTGCCTCTTGGAAACCACTTGAGCTCTCTGACCTTTATTTTTCTATCTATTAAATGGGGATGATATTTCTGACACCTGAGATTGGAGATAACCAAATACCAAATCCTTATAAGGTGCCTGCTGTTCCAACCCCGTCCCCTGTCCCCAGTTCTTACTCCCCCCCCCCTTGCTGCCCTTAAAACAAAACAAAACAACAAAACACATAAATAAGCTAGCAGCACCATTCAATTTGCATCTGTGTTCCCAGCGATTCTTTATTAGCTGCTGGAGGCTCCTGGGGCTGGTTTAGTCCCCGAAGCCTGGGGCTATGGGAGGATGGGGCTGTGCCTGTACGGTTCCTGCCTCCCTTCAGCCACATGCTCTTCAGTCCTCCATAGAGACTAAAGGATGGGCACTGGATATCCCAGGCCTTTGGTGATAAGATCCAGATATACATCTGTAATTCCAGCCCGAGGCAACCCTGTACCTCCGGGAGAACCGAGCCTGAGAGACAGGGGGCTGAGGGATCAAGGTTCTTCCTGTAGCCAAGTAGGGCAGGGAGATGCTCTGGGGTAAGAGTAGTGGCAGAGGTGGGCAAGCTGCTAGACCACAATGCCTGCACCCTGGCAATCATTCCTTCTGCATAGCAGAGCATGCCAGAAACGTATCCTTTGAGCTTTGGCCTCTGAAGCTTCCATGTCTACAAGACAGAACCCGAACAGAACTCTGAGCACTTGGCTATCCCATCGCTTGTTTTGGGACTTGGGTGGCACATTCCAAGGGCTGAGGTCTCTGATCACCTTTGTGGCTGGTGGAGAAAGAAAGTAGGAAGGTCCTCTGGGACCACGAGGCTCTGCCCCCAACTCTGAACCCAGGCAATAAAGCCCCCAGAGGCTCTGGTCTTGGTCAGAGCTCTGCCTGTTATTACTTTCGTTTGCTCTGGAGTCATCCCAGTAGGATGTGTCATGTTAGCTCCTCTCCTGGTCCTTGGAGATCTCCTATGGTCACATCTGTCCAGTACTGACCCTCATTAGCGTGCGGCCTTTCTGGCCTCAAGCAGGGCTAAGACATGGTTTCCGGTGGCTCTGGGAAATATTCTATTTATCTTGCATCCAGTGGGGCTACCCTCTTACTTGACCAAATGAGGGTCCTGTAGAAATCAGGGTCCAGGAATGCCTAAATCCTTCGTCTTTCTTTAAAGGACCTTTAGGATGAACAGCTTGTAGCTTAGAGTAGTAGGCCTTCCTCCCACCCATGCTCATCTCTGCAGCCAAAGCTGTCTACCGAACTCTCAGATGGGCTCATTGCAAGATGCCTTCCTTCCATGGCCTCTTTGATCTTAATAGCCATAGACAAGTTTCTTCTTGGCCTGTTTTGTTTGTTTTTCTGTGTGCACATGTGTGTTCATGCATGTGCAGGACAGAGGACAACACCCGAGTCTTCCTTAATCTTATTTCTGTATTCAAAGACAGAGACTCACTGAACCCAGAGCTCAGTGATTCTGCCGGACTGGCTGGCCAGCAAGTCCCAGGAATCCACTCACCTTCCACCCAACACCCTACACTGGGATTCCAGCAGTGTACATCACATCTGGCTTCCTATGTGTATACTGGAAATTCAAACTGAGGTCTTCATGTTTGCCCAGCAAACACTTCACAGGCTGGGCTATCCTTCCGGCCCCCATGCACTGAGTTTTGAACTGTGTCTTTCTAACAGCTGTTGGCACAAGCTAGTCTGTCTTAGCCCTGGCCTCCTTGCCGCGTTACAATACCTGCCTGGAGCCAGCGTGCATTCGAGCTTCCCTTCTAGTTTCCAGGGAAAGAGGAAGAAGACAGAGATAGATGGTGGAGAGCTGGGGGTGTATGGATGGATGCAAGAACAGCTTCACGGAGGGTGGATACATGGGCAGGAGGGTGGGTGGGTGGGTATAAACAGGGCTCAGCCTCAGAGCTCAGGTCTGCTTGGAGAGTCCACAGGTCTCCAGCACTTCTGCACACATTGTGAGCCTGCCAGCACCCGGGTACGCACCTCTGTGGGAGCACCTTCAGGAAAGCATCTTCCATGGCAGCAGCTGCCATTCTTGGAGCAGGAAGCTCCCTGCTCTCCACACTTAGGCAGGAAAGAGCGCTGTGCCTGTGTGGGGGTGGAGGGTGGAGAGAGACAAAGACAGCAGGAGCAGGGGGAAGTGGAAATGCAGCAGAGGCGTGCTGCTTAGCAACCACAGGAGAAAATTTAGAGAAGTGACAGCCCGTTTTGCCCGGTGTCTCAAGAGGAGGGAAAAGTGACCTTCTCGTACACCTACAGTGGCTGGTCCCCCTGCACTGACTGGAGGACACTCAGTGAGAGAGTCCCTGAGGCTGCTCTGGTCATGTCCAGGGGCCTGGACAGCCACACTTCAGACACAGGAGCTGTGACCTCAACAGCCTGGAAGGGAACGCTCTCCAGGCCTCACTCACAAGGGGATTGAAGCCTTGCAGGCTGGATGTAAAGATAGCACTGGGTGGGAGCCATTTTTCTCTGATGTCAAAAGCAGCTTTCTGGGGAAGCAACACTTGGGAAGGCTGGTAGGTCCCTGGGGATGGTTCTTTAGTCATCTTTTCTCCCAGACTCCCCACCCCCTGTCAAGGCCCCAGCTCTGTGCTGTCCTCCTCAGTGAGATTTTGCTTTTCTTTCTTAATTTGATTTTCTCTGGCTCAGAATCAAGATCAAAAGAGGAAATTCTTTCCAGTCTTTAAGGAGTGATTCCCAGAGGCTCCCTCTGGGGAGGCATACATAATTACCATAATTATTTTAAAAGACATCTCTCCGGCTCACTTGCCCACTTTTCCATTTCTCCTACAGGTTCGAGGGAAGCGAGGGTAGAGAGGAAGCTTGGGAAGTGGATCTGAGGTTGCAGCTGAACCAGCATACATCATGTTCTCATAACCAAAGTGGGACAAACACATGCTCCCTCAAGGCACAGCACAGAGCTGTGGGTGGCCATGGGTGGCCGTGGGTGGCCGTGGGTGGCAAGGTGGCAGTGACTACCGGCATGCAACCTGACAGAGCCATCTAAAGGGAAAGTTGCTCCCTTTATAAATTGTTTCTGATCACTTTCATTTCAGATTGTCTCAAGTTGGTGCTGGATTCAGCCTTGACACCATCTCCAAAATGGCTAACTTTACTTTTAAGGACACCAGCAATGTTCCCCAGGTGTAGAATAAGCAAAAACCAAAACACACAAAATGTAGCCCTCCTCCCCCGTGTGTGTGTGTGTGTGTGTGTGTGTGTGTGTGTGTGTGTGTGTGTGTGTTCCCTTAAGCCTTCACAGCCACACTGGACTTTTCTAAGTGTGTTCTTGGGATGGAACTCAGGTCCTCGTGCATGCGGAGCAAGCACATGATCCACTGACCAAGCCCCCCCCCTGCTGTGTGTGTACTCTGTATTCTGTGAAGGAGGCTTGCTCTAAACAAATGATAAACAATTAACACGGAAGCTTGGAGGAGAGTCTGGATTGTTAATCCCTTATCAAGGAACTGGCTTTTCATCTAGCATGCCCAGGAAAGTTTTCTGCTGATCCAACTGGCCAGCAGTTAACACTGGGCAGGGTGGGGTGGGGGTGGGGATGGGGCGTTCGTGGTCCTTAGATGACAGGTGGCGTTGTTTCAGGAGGGAAACTGAGTCCAGGCCTTCCAGATTGTTCGGCAACTCTGTCTTTAAACACCTGAGCTTTGGGTGAAGGTGTTTGTAATGTCAAAAGTTGATCATCGCTGTATATACTTTGGAGCACCAGGCAGGGAGGCCAGTGGCTGCAAATGCACCTTCGTTGTAGCCATATATGACTTCCTGGAGTAGACACTGACTACTTAAATCTGGCCATCCAGTGGTAGGAACCACCCCTGGCTATGGGGCCTGTCACTCTCTGTGCCTTTCTCTCCCTGGACACTCTGGTCCATTCACAGTCAGGCACTGAAAGAAACATCAAGCCTTCTGCTGTAATGCTGGGGTGAGACCTCACTGGCTTTGAACTTAGGAGACAGAGAGTCTCCCATGGCCATTTCTTTTACCACAGTGGGGAGTCAACAGTGAGGGAGTGGAAGAGGGAAGCGGGGTGGGGAGAGAACCCCAATCCTGTTGGCATCGTTTCCATTCCTGGATCTGGCTCTGCCTGATCTCTACATGGCTCTCAGAGGCTACGGCGAGACCAGTGAATCTCCTTGCATGTAATCCTGTTAGGTTTGCTATTCCAGTCACTTGCCACAAGAGTCTTAACTGATGAAACAGCTCAGTAAAAATCCTTGGCAACGGTGACAGCAAGAACCCTAGACATAGTTGTTCTCAGGAAGCAGAGGAAGGGGAAGCAAGGAATTCAAGAGCACCTTCAGCTGCATGTCCACTTAATGTCTAGCTTGGGCTAAAGAGACCTTGTCTCAAAAAGCCAAAACAAAACAGAATACAGAAACAGCTCTAGGGGCCTGGCCTACTGACCTAGAAAAGTGGCAATGCCTGAACATAGATATTGGCACGTAAAAAGCCACTGCTGTCACCGAGGCTCCAGACATTCCCCATCCACCCAGCGCACGTGCGACTACTTAATCTGCAACAATCTTGTCACAGAGGCTCAATCCTCATCAGCATTTTATGGTGGGGAAATTAAGGCCCAGGGACCCTCTGTGAGGTCTAGTGGCCCCAGGACACTTCTGGGTACTGATACTAACCCAACCATCAGACATAGCTTCGCTTTTCCTCCCTTCCCCCTACCTCCCCTCTCTCCCTACTCGTAATGTAGCTTGAGCTTACCTTGAACTCACAATGGTGGGATCATTGATGTGTGCACCATAATCCAGACAACGTTTTGTGGTGAAAGCAAAACTCTGACAAGGTAAAGTGTGGCTGTTAGGTGTCACACAGATGCTCATATACTGTGTGCCAGGATTGTCACCCCCCAGGAACTGTATAGTATTCAGCTATATGCCTGCCAGGCTCTTTCTGACATGTTTCTGACCACAGAAGAAAACCCGAGGGTGAGATCAGGGCACCCTGTTCATTAGCAGAGTGATATTAGGAATATCTCTTGTCTGCCCTCCAGGAAAATAGAGACCTGCAGCCCCAGCTGCCTTCATCCCTGGGGCTATGTCAACATCCAAAGACAAAGAGGGTTTGCAAAATCAAAAGAAGGGACTGTGGGAAGACACTGGAATTGCTTGACTCCCATAGTGAACAGGCATGTGTGAGCCAAGCCCTCCACTTTCTCCCCACCGGAGGTTGGGAAGAGGCAGACTGAATGGTGACCTGAAAGGAACCTTTCTGTCCCCAAAGGGAGAGAGATAAGCATTGTGAAGCAGAGAATGGAGGACCGCCACAGGCGCTTGAGAGTTTATTTTTATCCTGTTATCTCCATCCTGAAATGTCAGGCTTGGAGCCGCCTCTTGTTCCCCCAGTGTGACAACCCAGCCTGGAGATGGGCCTCCTCTCCTCCTCTGCCTTTCTGTGAGAGTCTCAGTGCTGTGGTGATAGGAGGCGTGGCAACACTTTGAGAGAGCAGGGGAGGCAGGGCCTTTTATGTGGGATTCATACAGGCTCACTTCCTCTAGGAACAGGGCGTGAGGAACGGAGGTACTTGGCAATGACAGGCAGAACGTACTGTAAGGTTTGGCTCATGTGAGCTCTGTGTGACAGGCACAAGCCCAACCAGAACCAGCTTACATAACAGTGGCTGAGGCCGTTAAAATATCTTGCAGTAGACCAGGCTTCTTCAGGTGAGGCTGCATCCTGGTACGCTGTTGCAGGACTTGGTGCCCTCTACCACTTAACGTTGCCTTCTCTGCCATTGGCTTATGCTCAGAAGCCACTCTGTGCTCCTCCCCACACAGTTCTAGAACTTTCTTCCTCTGTGGTCACAAATAGCCACAGTGGTTCTAAGTGTCACATCTTTGTTCCTAGGGATAAGAGAGGAAGCAGGGTCTCTGGGGTCGCCTTGGCCTCTGAGTGGGTTCCGTGTCCATTCTCAAGTCAACCACTCTGACTGGCAGCAAGTGGGAGGTGCTTCTGAGTCATTATAGCCCATTCTTGAAGGTAGGGGTGGTGCCGGGCTGCTGGCACGAGCCTGTCTCGTGGTTGGTTTGTGTTTTAGTTTTATCTGCCCCTCCCCAGGAAGCCTCTGAGGTTGGGAATGATTATTCTTGGTCAGAATGTAGCAGTTTTAATTTCTGATCTCCAGGCTTCCGTTCATCTGGGAATCTCTGGTCTGGGTGTCCTGGGTCTGTGGCTAGAAAGGTGATGGAGCTGGTACCTGCCATGCAAGTGTGAGGACAGGGACAGTGATGTTTGAGAAGTCAGGCGTGGCACTGCACATATGTAATCCTAGAGCAGAGACGGAGGATCCTGGGGCTCATGGGCCAGTCAGTCAATGAACACTGTGTTTATCAAGAGACCTTGAATCAAAACAGTAAGATAAGAAGAAAGAAACCCAATGTACACACACACACACACACACACACACACACACACACACACCAAAACATAAGGTTCCTAAAAATCTGTGTTCTCAACATTTCATCTAGTCTATAAAATCCCTCCTAGGACAACAGCTTAAGATGTCACATTCGTACTCTGTATTGGAGATCAAACCACACCCCTGGCCTGTCAGGTACTTGGCTCCTCACATAGGTTTAGTCACAGAGCTTCTTTAAATGAGGCAAACACTTCCTGTCCTTTGTGTCTCTGATCCTCCCATCGGCTGCTGCTCCCATTCAGAAGGTTCTTCTCTCACATCTGTGCATGACTGATTTCACTTCAGGGTGAAGACTGTAAGAAGCAATAACCCTTAAGTCTTGGGCAAGACTAGTGTGTATGACATTATCACATTTGATGACAGGTTGAGCATCTCTCTGGATGGTCAGCTTTAGGAAGCAAGATTAAACTCAACTAGGTCCAGGCAACACAGAACTTCTGAACCCTGGCTCTGTGACAGGCACATTGTAACTATCTAATGTTTATTTGTTGACTAATGAATGAACAGTCTAACCTCGATAGCCTTCTAAAAGTTTTCAGCACAGGATAATTTGTTCCTAATAGTTTTAAATTGGTGCTTACTAAAATGATGGGCACAGAGGCTGAAGACATGGTTCAGTTGCTGAGTGCTTGCTGTTTGCTTTTCCAGGGGACTAGAGTTCAGCTCCCAGTACCTATGGACTAATAATTGGTTGCAGCACCAGTTACAGTATATGTGGCTCCCTCTTCTGGTCTCCAAGGACACCGACACAATCATGCTCATGCAAACATACACACGTGGAGTTTTAAAGTTAACTTTTTCAGACTTTTAAAGTCCACAGTGTCAATCACACTGAGTCAGAATAAGAAATGTCCAGAAAGTCAACAGAAAGAATGTTTCACCGTGCCAATTGGGGACCCATAAGTGAAGGTCAACGCCTCAATGTGAAAGACACTCAGGTGGAGGTCCTGTTGTCTCTAGCTACAAATTCATGGTGAGGAACACGGTGTCATACAGGCAGACATGGTGCTGGAGAAGTATCTGAGAGTTCTACATCTGGATCTGCAGGAATCAGGAAGACAGAGCCACTGGGCCTTGCTTGGGCTTTTGAAACCTAGTGACACACTTCCTCAAGTCCCCAGTGGTATACCTTCTAATTCTTCTCAAGTAATAGCGCTCCCTAATGACCAAGAATTCCAGTCTATGAGACTATGGGGACCATTCCTATTCAAACCACCATATTCCACTCCCTGACCCCCACAGGCTTGTAGCCATATCATAAGGAAAAATGAAACTCAGTCCAACTACAAAAGTCCCCATACTCTATTACGTTCTCAACACTTTAAAAGTCCAAAGTTCAATGTCTTTTCTGGGTTCCATGCACTCTCTTAAACGTCAACCCCTATAAAATGAAAATCAGAAATCAGATTACATACTTACATACATACAATGGCGCAGACTGTATACATTACTGTTCTAGAAGAGAGGGAAGAGACCATAGTGAGAAAATACTGGACCGAAGCAAGACCGAAAGCCAGCAGGGTGAACACCAAATTCTGCATCTCCAAGTATGATGTAAGGATGCCCTTCAGATCTCAAATTTTGTCACACTCAGTTTTGTTGATAGCAACACAACTCCTCTCTTGGGCTGATTTCACACCCACACTCTCTCTTCTTGGCAGGTATCCCACAGCTCTGGAATGTCCAACACCATGGCATCTCCAAGACAATCCAGGCTTCACTTTCACAGCTTCATACAATGCCCTTTCTGCATGTCCATGCAGGGACACCTCTGCCACACACCTGGCCTCAGCAGCTTTTCTTAGCCTCAGAGGGAGGTTCCACAACCCCTTTCTTGTATCCTTGACTCTAAAGACATATGGCCTAACCTGCCAAGTTCTGATGCTTGGTGGGGCTGGAACATGGCACCATGTCTCATACCTGTACCAGCTTGCTGTTTTCAATGGTTTCCTTCTCTGCTTAGCTGGGTGGGGTCTTGTCCTGAGGTCACCACTCCCTTTATTCCATTTAGCACCCGGCTTTTCTTTAAACTTTCTCTTTGAGCCCAGGACTTACCTCAAAACACTTCCTGGTACTCCTTCTTTCTCAAACTTACATCTTTTATTTTTCCTTGTGTTTCTTGCTCATTCTCATTGTAGAGGTGCACAAATGAACACTAGTAACAGCACAACTGAGGCACAACTGAGTCAATACTAGGCTGTCTAGTCCCCTGCTGACACCATCAATCCAAAATTCCTCAATTCAGCCTCAGGCAGATTTTTTTCTTTTTTCTTTTTTTTTTTTTTTTTTGACAAGGGTAAAAAGCAGCCACGTTCTTCACCAAATATCTCCAGAATGGTTCTTGAGCTGTGTTATCATCATCTACATTGCTCTCAGCACCAGTCTTTAAATTTTTCCACTGCCAGACTGGAAGTGAGTCTTAACTACCAGGAGACCCTCCAAGTGAGACAGGAAAATGGAGTCTGATGCAAACAAAAGAGGTTAATTTTTCCAGTGTGTCGGGTCATCCCTTGTGGGGAGTGGCTAGAAGGTGACCCCAAATGGCTATAGCAAGCAGCTTTTATACTTTTTAGGGGTACAGGTTACATCAGCAAGGTTACAATTTAAACTCATTGGCTGAGCATATTGACCTTTGAATCTCTTGGCTAGCAAGCATGTGACAGGCATTCAGACTTTATCTGGGAGCAGAGGGTCAGGTGACTATCAGTACATTCTGCAGGTTTTTAAAAGAATGTTCCTGCTCCTCCCGAATACTGTGGGTGGAGAATAAACTTGGCCTAGCTTTGACCTGAGGTGATGGGTATAATAAGGCTGGCAAAAGCCCCTAGGGTCCTTCACCACTAGTGTGCCCCTTAAGCTCCACTTAAAGAACCCATCTGCTTTCCTAATCTAACTCCTAAGGCCACACCTACCCCAACAAGGCCACACCTCCTAATCCTTCTCAAGTAGTGCCACTTCCTGATGCCCAAATATTCAAATATGTAAGCCTTTGGGGATCGTTCTTATTCTAGCTACCACACCCAGCCTCATACCTGGCAGACTATGTCTCCTAAGCATTTCGTGTGTGTGTGTGGGGGGGTGGGGGTATGTAGATATGTGGGTAATTATAAAGGCCAAAGGTAGGCCATGCTGGCTTCCAGTGATCCTTCTGTTTCCACCTCCCCAGCACTGAGATTACAGACATGTCACCATATTCATCATTTTACACAAGTACAGTGAACCTGAATTCATGTCCTCACATTTATGTCGCAAGTTCTTTACAAACAGCCATTACTCCTACCTCCATCAAGAAGTACTTTCTCAATGAGAGAGTAGGTGTGAATGGATCCCAGAGGCAGCCAGCCTAACTCGTCTGCAAGAGCTGAAGGACGCTGAAAAGTTTTGCTTAAAAATCAGCATCTGTCACATCATCGCCTGTGGCGTAGAGGCCAGCAGATAAGGGGGTAAACAAATGAAGCAGCGCTGTTCCTCCCCAGAGAAAAGCGGTTAAGGTCACAGGGAGGATGGGAAGATACAAAGTGACAGTGAACACAGTCAGGTTTAAAGGTTTCATTCAGACTGAGCAGGTCTGGTTCTAGGGTCACTCAGCCACATGCCAGCAAACGGGGAAGCTCCTAGCACAAACTGAACTAGTTTGCAAGGGACAATGGTTCTTTGGGCGTTGGTGCAGAAAGTTCTGGGTCAGATACTTAAAGTTTAAGTGGGTCATGGCTCCTATGTCTATCAATATGCTAAAAAACCAAACCAAACCAAAGCACCCAGGGATGCTGTTGTGTCTGCCAGTCTTTGCTGCCAGTGTGGGAGGATTCTAAGAAGATTTGGATGTTTCTTCTTCATCATCACATCCTCCTTCCTAGGTGTCTTGGCAAGATTTCTCTGCATCTTAAATTTCATGAAGATGCTTGGACTTTTGTTGTTTGTTTTGTTTTTGTTAGCCCTTATTCGTGACAAGGAGATCACAGCCATTCTTTAAGCACCACTTGGAAACTAAATAACCCCATTCCTCCTGAAACACACTAAGCACTAGTCAGAAGTCTGGATCTACAAAGCTGTCTGGGGTCTCAAGCCTCCCCAGCCAACAGAAGGGACTGACCTCTGACCTACAGAATCCCTTCCCAAACCAGAGCAAAGGGGGAGGGGTTTACCGAGTCCTAGGCTCTGAGCAGTTCCCAGGATGAGCTCATTACTTATTCTTAGAGACTGGACTCTCATTAAACAAACAGCATCTATAAATAGAACGGGGATCCACTTGGTGTCACCAAAAGGTCCTCTCCATGGGACAGACTCACTAAAAAGACGTTCTTGGGCTACCTGACTAAGTGGGAAAAGATTGCATTTTTCTTTTTTCAAGTGTGATCCAGAAGGGGACAAACAGTAGATGAGCTAAAATGGGGTTTAACCTGGTCCTCGCTCCCCTCCTTCTCCCTACACACACTGGAAGTCATGAGGCACAGAGAAGCACAGCAGAGGAGAAGGGAGACGTCATTGCTCCATCAACACCCAGCAGGGCAGCTTCAGCAGTTCCCTCTGGGAGTAGATCATAGTTCAAACTGTTTTGACAGTGTTCTGGCCTTTTAGATGACGAGATTGCAGTCCGAATGGGAGCGTTTCCTCTTGGCTCCCTTCCTGCTACTGAGCCCAGGGAAGGCATGGATTCCCATGGCAGACTCTGGGCTATGAAGTGAAAGGACATGCTTACGCCTGGTATGAAAAGAAATAACGTGGAATCATCCTCTAGCTCTCGTGTGACTTTGGATCTAGCCACATCGAGGCCTGTCTGATTGACAGACAGCCTAAGTAGGAGTTGGAGACACTTGTACTAACTGGATTGTCATCAGGCCATCGGGTGACAATACTCCATGTTTTAATAGCAAGGGCTGTCTTTGATGCAACCTACAGAAAAAGACATTTATATATTACTAAGAGCATGTGAAAATCAATTTTTATTTTCTCCTAACTCCTACGAGCTAGGGTCTATTGCTATCTCTAGAGGAATGAAGGCATGAAGAAGTGGCATACTTTGCACAGGGTAACACATGGGGGCAATAGGTTGCAGTGACAAACTGAGGCACAATTCCACAAATGCTCTCTTCTTTGCAGAGTAACAGGAAAGAGGTTGTGGGCAGCAGTGTGGGTGTGGTTAGAGCAGTCACACTGGAGGGTCTTCAGTTAGCAGGGACGCCCTCCCCAGCCCTTCCCAGTCTATCTTCTCAAGCACCTCTTCCGTGAAGTATCCTGAAATTAGGGCAGAATCCTGTACAACTGGAGAAGTGGCTGGCTAGGTGGCCATCCCGTGACCCTATCTGGTCCTTCTTCAGAGAGACCACCAACACTCATTAAGCCCAGCTGTGAAAATCTTTTGCAAGAAGGCAGAGTTTAACTCACAAAGATATTGAGTTTGGCTTGGAGGCTAGACATGGACAAGACAGGGCTGAGTGGTAAGGGTGGGTGTTATCTGAAAGGACTAGAAGGAAGACACTCCAAGCATCCCTTTAAGTCTGAACTGGAAGGAAATGTCTCATTTATCCTGCTACCCAAGGCAGAGCCTGCCTGGCTGAGAATGCCAAGCTGAGGAACTGATCCCAGGGCCTCACATGCTGCTGCTCTGCTTGGGTGCAGTGCTGGTGTGGGGGAGAGGAAGGCTGGTTTCCCTTTACTGTGCAGGTCAGCTCAAGGTGACAGCTTCACAAACTCACAGTAGAATATCCCCTACCTGACTGACATTAAAGTTAGCATGGCCCAACACAACACTTCCCTCCCTGTCCAGAAGGCTCAGTCTCCCTCCCTCCCATCACAATTGGGCTCTTCCTGAACCACATGTTCCATCCTACACAGAAACTACTGTACTGGTGACATTTTTTGTTTGTTTTTGTTTTTTTTTTTGTTTTTTTTTTTTTTTTTTTTTTTTTTTTTTTTTGTTCTTTGTTGTTGTTCTAACAAAATTTCTGACAAAAAGCAAGTTAAGGGAAGAAGGGCTTGTTGTGGCTTATAGTTCAGGGGGTTTCAGACCGTATGGAGGCAGGAGGCAGGGAGTAGGGGGTAGGGGGCAGGAGATGGATCACATTGTATCAGCAGGCAGTGCTCCTTGGCTATGAAGTTCCAAGTTCTGCCCATGTGACTCACTTCCTCCAGCAAGATTTCACTTCCTGAAAGGTTCCATAACCTTCCCAAACGTTGCCACCAGCTGGAGACAAAGTGTTCAAACACGTGTCTGTGTAGACACTTCACACACAAACACAAACACCCCCTTCCAAGTCAGACAGTTGTCAATATTTTGGCTGCTTTTGGTTGGCATGATACAGAACTTGTACACAATAAGCATTTTATTCTGCCTTGAAGTGCATTATTCAAAGCAGATTCATTATCATTGGATAAATAAATCATAAGCATTTTGGGTTCAGAGGAGCTGGGTGACTGCTGTCAGCATGTATCTGAGGCTTGGCTGCATCCAGTGCCCTGCTTCTTGCTTTGTGTTCATCGGTGATATGACATCATCTTAAAAACTTCACTGAGTCTCCACCCGGACTCCGCCATGTTGAGTCTTGTGGGGCGTGTGGCCTCGGCTTCGGCCTCCGGGGCCTTGCGGGGACTCAGCCCTTCTGCGGCGCTGCCACAGGCGCAGCTTCTACTGCGAGCCGCTCCCTCCGGGATCCATCCTGCCAGAGTCTATGCGGCGCAGGCGTCTGCGGCTCCGAAGGCAGGCACCGCCACCGGGCGAATTGTGGCAGTCATCGGCGCCGTGGTGGACGTCCAGTTCGATGAGGGGTTACCACCCATCCTAAATGCCCTGGAGGTGCAAGGCAGGGACAGCAGACTGGTTTTGGAGGTGGCCCAGCATTTAGGGGAGAGCACGGTCAGAACTATTGCTATGGATGGCACTGAAGGCTTGGTTAGAGGGCAGAAGGTACTGGATTCAGGGGCACCAATCAAAATTCCTGTTGGTCCTGAAACCTTGGGAAGAATCATGAATGTCATCGGAGAGCCTATTGATGAGAGAGGTCCTATCAAAACCAAACAATTCGCTCCTATTCATGCCGAGGCTCCTGAGTTCATAGAGATGAGGGAATTCTGGTGACTGGTATAAAGGTTGTGGATCTGCTGGCCTCATATGCCAAGGGTGGGAAAATCGGACTCTTTGGAGGTGCTGGCGTGGGAAAGACAGTACTGATCATGGAGTTAATCAACGATGTCGCTAAAGCCCATGGTGGTTACTCTGTATTTGCTGGTGTTGGTGAGAGGACCCGTGAGGGCAATGATTTATACCATGAAATGATTGAATCTGGTGTTATCCACCTAAAAGATGCCACTTCCAAGGTCGCGTTGGTATATGGACTGATGAATGAACCGCCTGGTGCCCGTGCCCGTGTAGCTCTGACTGGTCTGACTGTTGCTGAATACTTCAGAGACCAGGAAGGCCAAGATGTCCTGCTGTTTATTGACAACATCTTCCGCTTCACCCAGGCTGGCTCAGAGGTATCTGCCTTACTGGGCAGAATCCCTTCTGCTGTAGGGTACCAGCCTACCCTAGCCACTGACATGGGTACAATGCAGGAGAGAATCACCACCACCAAGAAGGGGTCTATCACCTCTGTGCAGACCATCTATGTGCCTGCTGATGACTTGACTGACCCTGCCCCTGCAACTACCTTTGCCCATTTGGATGCCACCACCGTCCTGTCGCGTGCTATTGCCGAGTTGGGCATCCACTGGACTCCACCTCCCGAATTATGGACCCCAACATTGTTGGCAGTGAGCATTATGATGTTGCCCGAGGGGTGCAGAAGATCCTGCAGGAGTACAAATCTCTCCAGGACATCATTGCCATCTTGGGTATGGATGAACTTTCTGAGGAAGATAAGTTGACTGTGTCCCGGGCAAGGAAGATACAGCGCTTCTTGTCTCAGCCATTCCAGGTTGCTGAGGTCTTCACAGGTCACATGGGGAAGCTGGTGCCCCTGAAGGAGACCATTAAAGGATTCCAACAGATCTTAGTAGGTGACTATGACCATCTCCCAGAACAAGCCTTCTACATGGTGGGGCCCATTGAAGAAGCTGTGGCAAAAGCTGATAAGCTGGCAGAAGAGCGTGGGTCGTGAGGCCTTAGCCAAACAGCGCTAACCCTAACCTCTCCCTGCTGAGAGCTCAGTTTGCCATGGAGGCCACACCAGAGCCTTGACTGAAGATGTGATGTTCCCTCTGGAGAGTATTTAAAGTTTTCAATAAAGTATAAACCCCTCCAAAAAAAAAAAAAAAAAAAAAAAAAAAAAAAAAAAAAACTTCACTGAGTAAACATGAGCATTAGCCCTGCTTTACACACCAGACAGAATAAATCAGGAAATTATGAAACATGGAGTTTAAAGCCATGAAAAATACAAAGAAATTTCCAGTTTTGATGGTAAATTGTCAGTTTGACAGAATCTAGGCCTTTGCGAATGCCTGGTATGATGGGAAGAGCCACTCACTGTGGGCGGCACCATTCCCTGGGCTGTGACCTTGGACTATATAAATGCAGAAAGGGACACACACAAAGTCAGGAGTGTTTATGTTTCCTCCTGCCTCTCCAATCTGGAGATAACAACTTCTTGAAGAGGTGACAGACAGAGACCTGAATGCCCTAGAGGTAAAATGGTATGGGGACTTACCTTTTGAGCACTCAGAAGATGAGAGATAGTTGTAAGGGAGCTGCTATGATTGGGGTCTGGAATGTTCCACAAATGTTTACATGCTTAATGTTTGGCCCTTGTTATGCTGCTATCAGGAAATAACGAAACCTTTAAAAGGGACTAAATCTATGACTTGAGGTGCAAACAACAAAGTCAGGTGTACTATGCAGATGAGCAATATGGACATAACCATGAGTCTGTGGGGCCGGGGAGTGGAATGTGGTCTAAATTAACATGGCTCCCCTGGGCTCATAAAGGAGCCATGGGCATGAGTCTGTGGGGCCGGGGAGTGGAATGTGGTGGTCTGCCATAGGCTCATATATTGTTTCAAATACTTGGTTCCTAGTTGGTTCCTTGTTTGGGAAGAATTAGGAGGTATGGCCTTATTGGAGTATGTCACTAAGGGGTGAACTTTGAGGATTCAAAGACCTGCCCCATTCCCAGTTAGCTCTCTCTGGCTGGTGTTTGTTGTTGCAGTAAATATTAAAATGATGGTTTAACCTTTTATCCTGCGCTTTGCCAACTCCCTTGGGGCCATCTGGCACTACAGGGACCTCTAACTTGGTGGCCTTATGAACTCTGTTGAGGGTTACTCTATTGTCCTGTTGTTTCTGTCCCCAGTGGATACAACCGCCCAGGTGTATTGTTTTCACTCACTTCCCCTTGGCATGTTGTTGCCAAGCCTTAGACACACACATCTCGACTCTGTGGTGGGATTCATGCATTCCGCCACTACACCCTTTGAACTCAATTAAGTTGTCACATCAAAGAACACACCAAAATCCTCTGATCCAATAGGTATAATATAATTTGCTAATCTAGATAAGTCAATGATCTTGTACAATTCCATCCCTTATAAAACATTCATAACAACCCACACTTGTGAATAAGGTGTGAGCTCTCAGCTGTTGCTTCAGCACACGTCTGCCTGCATGATGCCATTGACTGTCTGGTGTCATGCTCAAAACTATGATGGCCAGGGACACCCTCTTAAACTGCAAGTCCCAGTAAACTCTTGTTCCAATAAACTGATTCGGCCATGGTGTCTCTTCCTAGCAATAGAAGAGTAACTAAGATGCTGAGGTTGTTTTCTAAGACTTCAAGTATGTGGCACCATGTATAGCAAAAGATTTTGGTTTGTTTAACCTTCTGAATAAAAGCACTCTCTGTGCAAGCCCGAGCACCTGAGGTCAGATCTACAGCTTTCATATAAAGAGTAGAACACAGCTGTGCCCAGGTCTCCAGTCCCAGGGACATGTGCCCAGGTCTACAGTCCCAGGGACATGTGGCAACAGAGACAGGAGGACCCCCCCCAGGAATGGCTGGCCCACCAGACTGACTAACAGTGATCTCCAGGTTCAGGGAGAGAGAGATCTTGTCTCAAGGGAATATAATCCAAAATCATAAAGCAGGCCATGCGAGGGCCTTTTCTAGCCTCACATGTCTGCACAGAATATATATGAGTGTGAGCACACAACAGGAGAGAAAAGGAATGTTCTGGCGTTGGCCTAAAGTGTTTATCCAGTGCTAAGGAGATGTCTGATCCACTGGATGTGTAAGGAAACAACAAAGAGAAGATCAAGTCGCTGTGTTGATTTTACACGTAGGTTCTGAACAGACATGCAGACAGGTAAAGTGGCCTGCTCAGCGCCCAGAATCAGACCTTACAAGGTAGGGACAGGTATCTGAGAATCGAAGTGCGGCATGGTGGTACAAACCTGCAGTCTCAGGACTCAGGAGGCCACATGTGAGACTCTGTGTCAGGGGCCACACATGGGGATTTCTCGTCAGAGAGGGGAAATGGCTTCTGTCTGCCAGGTCAGGCTAGGTGCATGGGTTCAGGTGAAGGGAGAGCTCAGGGCAGGGAGGGGGAACTGGTCCTGCCACCTCTGCTGCTGGTGCTCCCCTGCCTTTGTCTCTGCAGTTGCAGTGAGACCCCAGGCCTAGCTGAACTGGTGGCCGACTTGGGCATGGGGTGCAGAGGAGCTTCCGAATTTCGGAGAGCAGATCTCTTTTCCAGGCATTGTTTCAGCTTTTATGACAGAAGCTCTCAGATGAGGAAGTAATTCCTGCATACCTTTAATTTCAGACAGGCCTCATATATACAGTTTTGGAATGGTTCAGAGTTGACAACAGGTGCTTCCTATTGGCTTGGCCTGAGCGCTTGGGAACACCTCTTCTACATATTTGGAGGTATGATCCTGTTTCTGTCCTGAGTATGGTTATGTCCTCACCTATGGAGGAGGGTCTTGGGGTGTATGTCACATCCTCACCTGTGGAGGTCACTTCGGGTGTGACCAACACCACTCTATGGGGGGATTATGGGGTGCTGCAGCTGCATGAGGGGGACCCTAATCTTCCAGGAGACTAGGAAACTGCCTGATGTCCCTTAGGGTCCCCTGGGGCTTCACTTATCTTGACCGAGAATCAGGGTACCCCTTACCACCTGCCAATTGTGCCCCACAGTTGAAGCAGAAGGTGAGTTCAACGCCAGCCTAGGTTACCCACGAAACAATATGATTTAAGGACTAACAAATCCCAACCACCAAATGTAAAGCCCTTCCCACTTGCAGCTACCTGGTAACTGCAATGCTATTCACATTGTTAACACAGACACCAGACTGGCCATCTCCAAGGGCCAGACCCTTCGAGGTAGTTTTTGGATTCAATCCTGATGTCCCCTCTGGTGGGTCCTCCTATGATTTCTCTTTACAGAGGAAGACACTGAGGCCATGGAGCTGCCCAGCAGAGCCTGTATCGCTAGGCCTTAGACACTGAGACAGATTTCTCGTGATGTGAGCCTATACATCTCTTCCCCCATGTAGGTGTCTCAGAACTTTATTAATGTCTCAATGCTATGCTAGTGAGAAATGCAGGCTTGTGAACCAGACAGCCTGGCTTCAGCATATTAGTGAAATATTTCTTAGTCTGTGTAAAGATGACAGTGAGTCAGGCATGGCAGCAAATGCTCATAATCCTAACAGAGTCAGGAAGCTCCTGGGTTCAAGGACAGCCAGGGCTATGAAGTGAGAACCTGCCTCAAATCTTAACACCCCACAGCGAGGGGTGATGGTACTTGTAATCTCAGCATTGAAGGCGGTGACATGCAGATCCCAGGAGCTCACAGGCCAGCCAGCCTTTTCCTCTTGGCAAGTTCCAGGCCAGTAAGAGATTCGGACTCAGGAAAATGTTTTAGGAAGAATTCAAATAGTCAGCGGCCACCAGCATCCACGGGACCAGAAGAACAAGGGATGGGTGGTGGAGGCAGCAGGCGGTGGGCAGGGCAGCTGTGAAGGGGTGAGGTGAGGGTGCGGGCTACGGGGTGGTGTGTCAAGTAAGGACGGCAGAGCGCTGTGCAGCCTGCAGCTCACTGAGGCTCCACCCTTGAACTCACTGCCAAGTCACACGATTCATGATCATCCTGACTAAACAATGCTGGCATGTCCAAGACGGAGACCTCTCAAACAGAGGCCATGCTGGCGACTGTGAACCGTGCTGCTGATGGAAGCCATATTGATGTCTCTGGTCCGTGTTGTCACTAGAGGTCATCTTAGTATTTGTGGCTTGTGCTGTCCCCTGAGGGTTCATGTTAATATCTGTGGTCCATGCTGCGACATGGGAACCATGTTGAGGTCAGTGTTTCCAGCTGCTTACGGCGGCCGTCGTCTGTGGTCTGAGCTACCACACGAAACCATGTGGAAGTGCGTGATCTGTGCTGCTACAGGCTTCTATGGGCCAGGAAGCTTCTTTTGTAGTAGTATCTATGACTGCAGATTTGTAGTTGAGAATGAAAAACATGTGACCACACGCGTGACACACCCCCAAAAAAGAAAAAAAAAGCAGTCTAGACAGGACAGCTTTGAAAAGAGTCTCTAAAAATGGTGATAAAGATGCTGAAGTATAGATCACAGCTGATCGCTTCAGAGGGGAGTGGGGAAGGACTCAGTTCTCTTTAAGGGGCTGACCACTTGAAGTATAAGGACAACACATGTTGGACTTGGTGTATTTTTCTTTCTGCAGGGTGGGCACAAGTATAGGAGGGAAGACCTAGGGAGGAATGAGGAACTGAGTGTGATTTTAGTAGATTGTGCAAAATCCCCAATAATCAATAAAAATATTATGTTGGGGAAAAAGAATTTAAAGGTAAATAACACCTAAGGCCACCTGACCTACACACACACACACACACACACACACACACACACACACACTGCCACCTCCCCTTCAGCTACCCACTGTCACTAGACAAGCAGCCAGAATTGGAAATAAATCTTTGCATTTGAAGCCTTGAGGATGGGGGTTGATTGTTACTACGTGGCTTATTCTAAGTAGAGCTTTCTTTGTGGAAGAAAAAGGCTCACATGGAAAACTATACCCAAATGTACCTGACCTGACCTTCTCTACACATATGATAGACTCCAGTTATAAAACAAACAAACAAACAAACAGAAAACCCTGGACATTATATTAGCAGTGATGTACAGAAGCCAGAATCCATTTATATTGATTCTGGGAACATAAAATGGTATGGTCACTTATAAAAACGTTACAGTTTATTAAAAGTTTAATGTAAGTTAATTATACAATTTAATGATTTTGATCCGAGGTTTCTATCCAGAAGTGAAAACATACGCACACACAAATACTTGGCGACAAATATTTACAGCAACATTATTCATAATAGCTAAAAGCTGAAGTGATCCAAATGCCTGTCAATTTGTGGTATATATATGCAATGGAATGTTAACAATAAAAAGAATTAGAATACCGCTACATTCTACTCTATGAATCAGCCTCAAAAACACTCTGTCAAGCGAATGATCCGCACGGACACATGAGGTGTAAGGCAGTGGGGTGGGAGCCGTATTCTAAGACTGGACTGTGAAAATGGCTGAAAACCTCTACAATGGTTTTGAAAATATTTGAATCAGATACTTATTTTTTGTTTGTTTTTTGAGGCAGAGTCTCTCTACAGGATCCAGACTGTCCTGGAACTTTCTCTGTAGACCAGACTGGTCTCTAACTCACAGAAATGCACTTGCCCCTGCCTTTCAAATGACTCTGTAATGACCGTGCTATGCTACATAAACTCTACTCCAATAGTGCCATTGAAAAAATACAGACACAATGTTTGGTTAATTATTAATGTTTGGTTCCATAATGCTGCGTTAGTACTAATCCATTTTGGAATGAGTAAAATTGACTATTTTTTGCAAAGATTGATTTGTGAAGCTCAGAGTACGAGGAGATGGCCTGGTGCTTAAAGTGTTTTCCATGAGGCAGGAGAGGTTGCATTTGGATCATCAAGATCCATGTAAATAAGAAAAATGGAGGCAAGCCTTACAGTGTAGACATAGCTTTGCCATCCCCAACTGGGGTAGCCTCTTGGGTGATACAGCTGCCTTTGAGTTATCTGTGCTCCTCACCATACTCCAGTGCTCCTCACCATACTCCAGTGCTCCTCACCATGCTCCAGTGCTCCTCACCATACTCCAGTGCTCCTCACCATACTCCAGTGCTCCTCACCATGCTCCAGTGCTCCTCATCATACTCCAGTGCTCCTCACCATACTCCAGTGCTCCTCACCATACTCCAGTGCTCCTCACCATGCTCCAGTGCTCCTCACCATGCTCCAGTGCTCCTCACCATACTCCAGTGCTCCTCACCATGCTCCAGTGCTCCTCACCATGCTCCAGTGCTCCTCACCATGCTCCAGTGCTCCTCACCATGCTCCAGTGCTCCTCACCATGCTCCAGTGCTCCTCACCATACTCCAGTACTCCTCACCATACTCCAATGCTCCTCACCATGCTCCAGTGCTCCTCACCATACCCCAGTGCTCCTCACCATACTCTAGTGCTCCTCACCATACTCCAGCAAGCAACCCCAATAAACTTACTGCTCTGCCAAGCTGGATTTTGATAGACTCATTACTTTGGTAATGGCTGCTGTCTGTGGTGAGTGGACATTTCTGTCGTTTCACAGTAGAAAAAGCAAAGGAGGAGTCCATAATGCTAGAATTCAAAAGGACTTCGAAACACAGGTAGATCATCAGTGTGGAAGGTATAGTTCTTTAAACTTATGTTGCTGGGACACTGACTACAATAAACCAGTTAAACCCACACAGGCAAGATCCGATGAGGCAGAAAGTTACAGAAGAGTTCATTAGAGAGAGGGGGGGAAGGGGAGGGGGAGGGGGGGAAGGGAGAGGAGGGGGAGGGGGAGGAGAGAGAGGGAAGGAGGGAGGGAGGGAGGGGGAGGGGAGGGGAGGGGAGGAGGAGGGGGAGGAGGGAGAGGGAAGGAGGGAGGGAGGGAGGGAAGGAGGGAAGGAGGGAGGGAGAGGGGGGTGCAAACATAGGGTTGGGCATGGTTTAGTCAGTCAGGTGCTTGCTAAGCACCCATTAGGGTCTTCAACTTCATGCAAAAAGCCAAGCAAAGATGTATCAGTCTGTAATCCCAGTGATGGGAAGCAGAGGCAGGGGGATGCCTGGAGCGTGCTGTCTATCCAGCTCACTTAAGCTTCATGCTCAGTGAGAGACTTTGCTTTAAAAATAAGGTGGAGACACAAGAGGAAGCCACTGGAAAAGGACCTCTGGGCTTCATGTGCACACAGCGCAACTCAGCTGGTGTAGGGGCACACTACAGCCCTGGCAGCTGGTGTAGGGGCACACTACAGCCCTGGCAGCTGGTGTAGGGGGCACACTACAGCCCTGGCAGCTGGTGTAGGGGCACACTACAGCCCTGGCAGCTGGGGGGTGGGGACAGTAATTCATGATCAGGTTGGACTATATGTGATACCCTGACTCAAAAACCAAACCGAATCAACCCAAAAACTCCCAGTGGGAGTGGATGGGCAAACCTGTCACATGAAAGGATGTTTTCTCGAGGATTTAATTGGTTCCAGAGAATAAAGAAAATAAAAATATTCCAATTAACATTGTCAAAGTACCTCTACTATGATAACCAAATACCAAAGAGACAGAGAAAGGAAAATCAGCAACGCAAGTTTCACTTACTCAGGTCCAAGGTGTGTGGCTGAGGAGGGGTCCTGTACCAGGTCCATGCCCACAGACCCAGGCTCTGACTGCGTTTGAAAATAGGGTCTCTTCAGATGTAACTATGAAGAGGGTCCTACAGGACTAAGTGCCTAGCAACTGGTGACTTCATCTGAAGAGAGATCACATGCAATGACAGCAGAAGCTGGCATGAGGCAGCTACCAAGGCGGGTGAGGGGACACCAGCGGCACAGGGGTGCAAGGCAGGATTTCCTGTAGAGCCCACTCCTCAGCCTTCTACGCCTAGGTCTGTGACAACACGGTATCTGTTTTATTAAGCAACTCAACATGTACCATGTTCTGGATTCACCAGAACGAAAATTGCAGGGAGACTTACAAGGAGCTTTCTAGTTCTAGGGGGAACTTGTCACTCTGAATGAAGGGCGGGACAGACAGGAAAGCCTGCTACAAATTTTTACATTACGTTTTATTTAGATATTTATGCACCTGAATGCATGTGGGGTGTGTGTGTATATGGGCGTGTGTCACATGCATATGCACATAGGCATTCACTCCATAGCACACGTGTATAGATCAGAGAACAACTTTAGTCAGGGTGTTGATTCTCTCCTTCTACCATGTGGGTCCCAAAGATCAAACTTGGGTTGTTAGGGTTGGTAGCAACTTCACCCACTGAACCATCTTCCTGCCCTAAAATCCTGATATTCGGACTCAATACATTCCTTGGCTTTAGAAGTTCTAGCCAAAGTAGAGAATGCTATGAACTTGGCTAGATCTGCACACTAGATGCTGTATTTGGCTTGTCTGTGTTTAAAACAATTTCATTCATTTTCAACACTGCAAAGACCTTTATGCTTTAAAAAATGCTGATGTCTATCTAGTTAAAAGGACCAGGGGTAGAAAATAAATACACTAACATAGCAACAAAATCTTTCCAGCATATTAATCTACACCTGTCATCCTAACACTCAGGAAGCTGAGGCAGAAGAATTGCTGTGAGTCTGAGACTGGGCTGGGTTACACGGTGAATTCTAGGGCATCCTGGGTTATAGATGAGACCCTGTCTCAAATAATAGCAATAACAACAACAAAGGAAAAACAACACAGCACTCAGGAGGTAGAGGCAGGTGACTCTGTGAGGCTGAGGCTAGCCTGGTCTACATGGTGAGTTTCAAGCCAACCAGGGACACATAGTGAGATCTGGTCTAAAAACACAAACGATAAAAAATAAACAGAAAAAAATAATGTTAGTCTTCATCATCTTCAAGAACAAATGTTTGAGTATGTCTAGTTAACCACTAGAAATTTCCGGGCTATTGTAGTTGAGTGAAGAAATGCAGTGAGTGAGCGTGGGCATTGTTTCTCCTGCTCCTGACATCAGTCACTTCAGGCTCTTCCTTGCAGTGAGAGACTTGGAGTGCTGTCACGTGAAATAAACTCTTTCCCATGTAGTTTGTTCTAGCCAGGCTATATCATAGCAACAGAAAGGAAACCAGAAGCAAGAATGGCCACCAAATGCATGCACACAGGAACAGGGGGATAAATAGAAGGGAGAGGCACACACATAGCTGAGATGTCTGTGCACTACCACAGAGGTGTGACTGAAGTCAGCAGGCAGGCCGGGGCTGCAGCTCAGTGCGTGGCTCGATAGGCGTGAGGTCCTGGGTTCAGTCCCAGCCCCACAAAACAAAGTGAAACAAAATAGTTCAGCAACGAGCTTCCCGTCCTAAAAGTGATTCCTCGCCAGACACACTGGCGTGTTTCTAACAAAATACTGACAATATAAAACAAGC
Organism: Micromys minutus; assembly: GCF_963924665.1. Taxonomy (NCBI): domain Eukaryota; kingdom Metazoa; phylum Chordata; class Mammalia; order Rodentia; family Muridae; genus Micromys; species Micromys minutus. Next base: position 25,748,848 of record NC_137966.1, on the reverse strand, counting down.
ACAAGAGTTCCAGAAAAATTTGAATGTATTTTAAATATCAAACGAAAGAGAACTGAAAAACAACAAAATTTAGCAGCATACACATTTTATGGGAAATTCAAAACAGTGTAAAAAATAAGACAAATTTTAAAAAGGTTTGACATGTTTAAACAGTATTTGTAATTGACTAATACTTAGAAATAAGTATGAATGAATATTTAAAAGCTAAAAAGAGGAACGGCACCACTGGGCCGTACACACACACATACACACATACACCACTGGGCTAACCATACATGTACACACACAGAGAGAGACACTCACACCACTGGGCTGTACACACCCACAGACCCACAGACACACATCATTGGGCTATACACATACACATACACACACATACACACACACACTCACACCACTGGGCCATATACACATCACTGGGCTGTACACACACACACACACACACACACACACACACACACACACACACTCCAGAGACAAGCAAACACAAATGGTCAAGACACATGAAAAATGTATCCTTAGCAACTGAAGACATTACACGCTGAATAATGAGACTGGGACCTTAGGCAATGGAAGAAGCCAGGGCGAGACTGCACTTAGTAGGGATGCTGAGCCAGAAGTGCTCACAAACGAGTGAGAGTTAATGAACTTCCATATCATATAGCACTTATTTATTGTATGTGTGAGGCCACCCGCATGTGAAGGTTTGTGTGTGGAGATCAGGGGACATGAAAGTTGGTCCTTTTTCCCCACACGTGTGTACTAGGGGTTGAATTTGTCTTTATCTACGGAGACATCTTACTGGCCCAGTATAAAACCTTCTTGAGATGGCATAATCAGACCTTTGTTTTGGAATTACCACTTATTCTGAGAAAGTGATCATGGCTGAGCACAAAACTTTATTGTAAAATGATGCTTGCATTGTCTCTCTTTGCAGAAAAGGACAACCTGCAAGTTCACACTCAACAGTTTGGGACGGGCTGAGCTAGGACAAATAGCTTCATCAATAAAGTGCTTAAGGTCAGTCACAGGCTGGCGAGAGACGATGTTCTACAGCATTCAAGGAATGTCCCTTGAACATGCACGCACATGAGAAATACAATTATTTAAATCAAGATTTAAAGAATCAGTACTGGTAGATGCTCCTGCAGGGTCAGTGTCTGGCTGGAGGAGGCGCGTGGAAAGCAGGGTTAGATCCCGGCTTCCAGTGCTTGGCCACACTAAAGGTGATCCTTCGGGAGGGTGAACACACCATGAGATGATTGGTGTGCACGGTGAAGAGCTATGATGTAAGTTCTCTTTCCCAGACTTCTGTCCCCAGTCCAACAGGATGAAGTTATGTTTACTAATGCCGAGAAAGAAAACACACACAGCTAGTAAGCAGTATAAAGCTGTATTCTGTGAACCCTACCTGAACCTGGTGTCTGGGTATTTCTTCTTCCTCCCAGGCTGAGAATCTCCACCCTGTTGTTTCCTGCTTCCTCTCTATGCCCACACAGCTTTCCTGCCAGGATGGCTTTCTCTTCTTCCAGTTCTGATCTATCTGTGGTAAATTCATCAAAAGTGCCCTGCCTCCAAGTCCCCCAAAAACACTGTCTGAAAAAGACACTTTACATATTTCCTGAAACAAAATTCAGTGACTCCAGAGGGAATGCTGAGTTTGGACTCTCGAGAAAAAGTAGACCTTTGGTGGTGTGGGTTCTTTGCAGCTTTATTTATTTACTTTTATATGTATGAGTGTTTACCTGCACGCATGTCTGTGTGCCATGTGTGTGTACTGCCCACAGAGGCAAGAGGAGGGCACCATATTCCCTGGGACTAGACTTGCAGGCAGTGAACGGCCACATGGCTACGGTAATTAAACCTCGGTCCTCTGGAGAAGGAGCCAGTGCTCTTAACCCCTGAACCAGTCTCTAGGCCCCAATATCCTGATGTCTCGATGATATGATCCACTGTGGGAATTTACCGCAGGGAAATGAACTCTCTTTCCTTTGGCTTTCTTAGGATGTTTCGTGTCAGTCTTGAATGTGAATTTCTGTTCACTTATTTATCCCAAGTGACCCCTGAGAAAATGACCGAAATGTCAACATTTTCCAGGAAAGGACAGTTCCAGTGAGCCAAGCCTTTAGTTTGTTTTTACGTTTCATTAAGATTCCAGATTCTCTTACTGTGATGTGTATTGAACCTTGATATATTTGAAATTTAATTTGAAATAAATTCAATTTTAAGTTTAATTCATTTTATTCTGAAATATCATGAAAGGAAGAGAGAACACTGTAAATGTTTACACTGTGAAAAACAGAGAAGATGTGCAAAAGTATCAAAAGGAACAGAAGAGATAAAAAGGTGCTGCTTTAATTTTAGTAGGTAGGGGCCAGCAAGTTGGCTCAGTGGATGAAGGTGCTTGCTACCAAGTCTGGTGACCTGAGTTTGATTCCAGGGTCCACTTGGTGGAAAGTGAGAACTGACTACCGTAAGCTGTCCATCAACCTTCACACATGCACAGTGGAATGCACGCATACATATGCTCACACTTAGAAATAAAATATACATATAATAAAAAATTAACAACTGTTTTAATAGGTTAACAATACTTCATTGTGAAAATTACTTATTTTTACTTTGCTACTTTTGATTTAACATTCTTTTAGGATTTAATTGAGGGCTTCACAATGCTATCTTTAAAAATATTATTGAAATTAATTAATTAATTAATTAATTAATTAATTGTGTGCATTAGCATATATCTATCACAACACTGGTGTGGGAGTCAGAGAAGAACGTGGTGGAGTTGGTTCTCTTCCCACATGTGTGGGCTCCTGTGATCCAGCTCAGGTTATCAGACGAGGCAAACACGTTCACTGTTTCATCGGCCTCTCCTTGAGGAGTGTTTACAGGCTGGGATACAATGACCAAGCACTTACTAAGTGTGAATAAATTCTGTCTTCAGTGCTGCAAGTCCAGAGAAGACCACAGAGAGTACAAAGGAATCAGGCATGGCTCCTCATGCCTCTAATGACGGAACTGGAGAGCTTAGGTCAGGAGAATTCCCGTAAGTTTGAGGCCACAAAGAATTCACAACCACAAGTAAAGTAACAAAGTGGCACTGTGGTCAGTTGCTGCCTTCACTCTTAGCTGTCACCCCAACTCCTTAAGGCTGGAAACCACTTCTCAGTTCCAGGGAGAACTTGGATATTCCACTTAAAACCATGTGAGGAGGGGCTGGATCTATGGCTCAGCGGTTAAGAGCACCGACTGCTCTTCCAGAGGTCCTGAGTTCAATTCCCAGCAACCACACGGTGGCTCACAACCATCTGATGCCCTCTCTCTTCTGGTATGTCTGAAGACAGCTATGGTGTACTCACATTCATAAAATAAATAAATCTTTAAAAAATGATACTTTGCAGATTTTAGTATATTGATCATTTGGCAAATTGAGTTTCTGTAAGTTAATTTATGTGAGTTGGTCTCCAGCGCATTATTTAATTTTCAATAAATATTTGCTTTCTGTACTGTTGTCATTCTTTTATGAATGGAAGCAGTGGATGCTTCATGGGTGGGGCTGTGCAAACCAGAACTCATACTATAAACCTGACCTTAGCGCCTGGACTCTGGGTCTGCAGTAACTGAGTGACTATATGAGCTCTGGGTTCACCTCGAGCTTCTGGCTCTGAAGGAATTTTGGGAACGCCTGTGGTACTAGGACGAGCACACAGGCAGCACAGGGCCGCTGCTGCCTACCCTCTGCTTGGGGCTTTTCACCTGTCTCCAAGCTCCCTATGGTGGCCTGACTTGGGACTTCTCTGGGCATTTGGCTCAAGGCATCTTACAACCCCCTAGCAGATTACAAGGAAACCAAGAAGGGTTTGATGGTTGCACGCCTGTCATCACAACTCCAGCAGTCGGAGCAGAGGACTTTCTGTGGGTTCTATGAAACCCTATCTCTGAAAACAAACCAAACCAAAAGAAAGGCTGAGCTGGGGAGATGGTTAGCAGATGAAGGCGCTGCTGCCAAATCTGATGACCTGCGTTTGACACATGGACAAAGGACTGGAGTTTCCTCTGACTTCCACACATGAGGCATGCTGTGCCTCACACAAACATAAACACAAACACATAATAATTGCAATTTTAAAGTAAAAAGTATAAATAAAAGGAAGAGAGAAGATGAGGAGGGGCAAAAGCAAACCTGGATTGAACTGTCACACAGGCACTTGTTGTTTGAGCCAGGGTCTCACTTGGTTGTCTAGCCTGGCATGGAATGTTCAGCCCTTTCCCCTCGGTTGCTGAAGGACCGAATAACAGGCTTATACCTTCTTATAATTCATAAGTAACCTGACAGTAGTATCTAATATGTTACAATTTAAATTGAGAAGCATCCCTTAAAGAGATCCTCGAGATAAAGCAACGAGGCATGTGTGGTGATGAGCTACAGGGACCCCAGAAGCTAGCTGCAAACCCACGCACAGAAAATGGCTGAGATGTAGCTCAATGGTAGGGCACTTGGCTAGCATGCTGAGACCCAGGCTTATTTCTCAGCAACACACATACACACACCAAAATGCTAAAAAATATTTCCTTATATGTCACAATACAAGAGTACTTGATACCAACACTTCATCCAACAATGTATGAGAATTGTCCAGGACAACTTGATAGAACGAACCAATTGAAGGCACAGCGATCAGGAGGAATAAAGTCATCATGGTTTAAAATAGCAAGATGAAAATATGGTTTTGTGTGTGTGTGTGTGTGTGTGTGTGTGTGTGTGTTTGTGTGTGTGTGCACACATGCGCACGTGTGTCTGTATGTACATAGTCAAGTAGTTATCAATGGGATTTAACTATGTTCCTAAATATCACATTCAAGTGAGAATCCTGATTGCATTTAACATGCTAAAGCAGAAGAAATTCAACAGTATCAGATAATGTAAAGTGTCTTAAAATAATCTGAATAAAATGTCTCTGTGACCCCTGCTTGAAAATTGATAAGGCTTTGTTGGGAGATGGCAAAGGAGGCTAAACAGGTAGAGAGACACCTATGCTCCTGGGCGGTGTGAACACTGAGTTTAGATTCCAGGTCACAGGAAGGATCTTAAGGAGCTTGGTGAGATGATTCTAAATTTTATTTGGGGCCCAGAGGCCAGGACATTTTTGAGGAAAGGCAAGAGAGAGCAGTGTGGCCCTACTGTGTATAGTATGAGTGAAACTTTAGTAAGGGAGATGTTGTTAGTGAGGGCAGCGCCAGGGTGGCTCAGTGCGGGATCAGACCTGTTGCCAAGCACAACGACTTGGGTTTGATCCCCAGGAAGGACATGGTAGAAGGAGCGATCCAATTTCCAAGTGTATTGTTTATTTTTTGCTTGTTTCTTTCCTTCCTTCCTTCCTTCCTTCCTTCCTTCATTCATTCTTTCCTTCTTTTCTTCCTTCTTTCTTTCCTTCCTTCCTTCCTTCCTTCATTCATTCTTTCTTTCCTTCCTTCCTTCCTTCCTTTCATTCTCCTCCTCCTCCTCCTCTTCCTCCTCCTCCTCCTCCTCTTCCTCCTCCTCCTCCTCCTCCTCTTCCCTTCTCCTAGGGGCCAACCTCAAAATCCCCTAGAAAGATGCTTGGCACAGCTGTGCAGATGCTAGTATCAACCATGTGATACTCATTAACCTAAGATTGCTGGGAATAAACTAACCCTGACAATACCACAGGACTGTTTCAGATGATTCTTACAGACCATTGATCCTCATAATATTTTCATTTACTGTTAATAATTGAGAAGTCACTGCAAAAGCTACTTTGAGGGCAGGTGAGATGGTTAAGTGGGTAAAAATACTTGCTCCTTGAGCCTAATGAGCTGGCCTTGGTCCTGGAACCCATGTAGAACTGGGAGGAATCAACTTCCAAGCATTGTCCTCTAACTTTGATGATGGGCATTGTAGCATGCACATGCCCATATTTACACAATTATACACACGCAGTAATAATAAAAATTAAAAACAGATCTGAAGCTTCAGTCCTACTGACTAAATTTCATAGTGTTAAAAGGTGCTAGGCATGCCAATGGGAAACAAAAGTGATAACCATTTTTTCCAGCTGTTAACCCTATGAGCTACAGTATCATCTGGCCCAGCAAGACATGCCCAGCAATAGTGGCACAAACAGTAGGAAAGCAACTACTCACTTTCTATCAGGTTGGATTTGGAGCCCACTCACTCCCATACCCAGCCTATTACTGGGCCAAGAACGTATAACTAGGCTGGTCATAGACCCTAGAGGAGAGACTATTATTATTTTGCTAAGTGGACATAATATTAAAACAACTCCTAGTGACTTAAATTATACTCATCTGTTGGAACACAGCCCAAGAGTGACGGAGTCATGTGAAGAGAATTCTGAGCACTGTGAGCAAACTCCAAGAAAACAAGGTAAGAGTCTTGTGACCACAGTTTCTTCAAAACATTGAACTGCTCTTCGATTATGTTTTCCCAAGTGTAGTGGATAGGAATGAGTTTACTCCAGATTATTCATTACAACTGGTTAACCTGTAAGCTATGAGACTTTCCCACAGGAACCTAATCTGAGATCACAAAAGTATTCAACTTGCTCTCAGGCCTATTATATTACATTATATTTATTATATTATTGATAGCTCATCTAATAGTATAGGAGTCATAGTACAAATATTTAATAAAGTATTAATAATTCTTGCTTCTATGTGCAGAAGATGGTGACTGGCATATGGACACACAGCTGGCTATGAAGCTGAATAGTGCTCCGTCATAAATGCTACATCTGCATCATACCTCTGCCCCCGGAGGCTCACGGATTATTTCTGAATAAGGGACAGAAAGAGTGTGAGTGACTAAAAAAGAAAACAGTATCTTCTGGATATAGCATGTTAGTTGCACATATGAGCTCACAGCAGTCATGACAATAAGTGCATGACCTGTGCAAGCTCAAGCCAGAACAGACCCTAGCCTGGGCAGAGGGACTGGGCACAGAAACCCTGTGCTAGCCAAGAAGCTGTTGGCAAATGTTAGATGATGGGAGATGGGGGAGTCAATTTTTTCCCAAAAATATGACCCCTGATAAGTCTCCTATGTTCCAGTGGAAACCCACATATCAAAGACTATTTGGGCAGTATGAATTAGCCCTGATGATTAAAAAAAAAAGACACAAAGTTGGGTGGTGGGGAAGAGACGTTGATCTGAGAAGAGTTGTTGAGGCTTGTGAGATGGCTTTGTAGGTAAATGTATGTGTCGCCAAGCCTAGTGACCTGAGTTCACATGGTGGAAGGAGAGAAATAACATCAACTACTTGTCTTCCAGCCTCTACATGTGTGCCATGGCAGGTTTGTGTGCATGCAGCTGCACATGCACAGATGATTAACTAAACAAAGAGAAAAAAGAGCAACTAGCAGTAACATACCCATGAGATGAGGTTGACCGTGGATTGGCAGGGGGAGGAAGACAAGATGGACAAAGGAAGGACACAGATGGATATATACATGGACAGACATACACATGAATGGATTAGCACACAGATGGACACACAAACAGATGGATACACACAGATGGACACATACACAGATGGACACACACAGATGGACACACACACAGATGGATACACACAGATGGACACACACAGATGGACACACACAGATGAACACACAAACAGATGGATACACACAGATGGACACATACACAGATGGACATACACAGATGGACACACACAGATGGACACACACACAGATGGACACACACAGATGGACACACACAGATGGATACACACACAGATGGACACACACACAGATGGACACACACAGATGGACACACACACAGATGGACATACACACAGATGGACACACACAGATGGATATACACACAGATGGATATACACACAGATGGACATACACAGATGGACACACACAGATGGACACACACAGATGGACACACACACAGATGGACACACACAGATGGACACACACACAGATGGACATACACACAGATGGACACACACACAGATGGACATACACAGATGGACACACACACAGATGGACATACACAGATGGACACACACACAGATGGACACACACACAGATGGACACACACACAGATGGACACACACACAATTGGACATACACACAGATGGACACACACAGATGGACACACACACAGATGGACACACACACAGATGGACATACACAGATGGACACACACACAGATGGACATACACAGATGGACACACACAGATGGACACACACACAGATGGATATACACACAGATGGACACACAGATGGACAAACACACAGATGGATACACACAGACGGACATACACAGATGGACACACACAGATGGACACACACACAGATGGACACACACACAGACGGACATACACACAGATGGACACACACACAGACGGACATACACACAGATGGACACACACAGATGGACATACACACAGATGGACACACACACAGATGGACACACACAGATGGACACACACAGATGGACACACACACAGATGGACACACACACAGATGGACACACACAGATGGACACACACACAGATGGACACACACAGATGGACATACACACAGATGGATACACACAGATGGACACACACACAGATGGACACACACACAGATGGACACACACAGATGGACACACACACAGATGGACACACACAGATGGACACACACAGATGGACACACACACAGATGGACACACACACAGATGGACACACACAGATGGACACACACACAGATGGACACACACAGATGGATACACACACAGATGGACACACACAGATGGACATACACAGATGGACACACACAGATGGACACACACACAGATGGATATACACACAGATGGACACACACACAGATGGATACACACAGATGGACACACACACAGATGGACACACACACAGATGGACACACACAGATGGACATACACACAGATGGATACACACAGATGGACACACACACAGATGGACACACACAGATGGACACACACACAGATGGACACACACACAGATGGACACACACAGATGGACATACACACAGATGGATACACACAGATGGACACACACACAGATGGACACACACACAGATGGATACACACACAGATGGACACACAGAGATGGACATACACACAGATGGATACACACAGATGGACACACACAAAGATGGACACACACACAGATGGACACACACAGATGGACACACACACAGATGGACACACACAGATGGACACACACAGATGGACATACACACAGATGGACACACACACAGATGGATACACACACAGATGGACACACACACAGATGGACATACACAGATGGACACACACAGATGGACACACACACAGATGGACACACACACAGATGGACACACACACAGATGGACACACACACAGATGGACACACACAGATGGACACACACACATATGGACACACACACAGATGGACATACACAGATGGACACACACAGATGGACACACACACAGATGGACACACACAGAGGGACACACACAGATGGACACACACACAGATGGACACACACACAGATGGACACACACACAGATGGACACACACACAATTGGACACACACACAATTGGACACACACACAGATGGACATACACACAGATGGACACACACAGATGGACACACACAGATGGACACACACAGATGGACATACACACAGATGGATACACACAGATGGACACACACACAGATGGACACACACACAGATGGACACACACAGATGGACATACACACAGATGGACACACACAGATGGACACACACACAAATAGATATCCACATGAATGGATATACACTCAGACAGATACATACATGAGGTTGCATGTAGCTGACAGTCTTGTCAAGCTGGAAGCGCATGGTTATTTTCTGCATTATTAAAAAGCAGATAACTAAATAAAGTAGGTCATGCTTGTATCAGTGATGCGCCTCACTGAATCGAAGAGTGTGATTACTGCTATTCAGTGTTCTGGTGGTCAAATCAGAACAAAGTAAGCATTAGATAACAAATGGATGTGGTCATCTACTAGAGGACGTGATGACGCTGTGTGTAGACCAGATTCCAAGCACTCCATTCAGAGAGGCAGGACAACAGTTCGGAGACCTGTTCGAAGCACACCAGTGTTGGGTCATCCCGAGACAACCAGAGTTTGTCTGTTAAAAGTGTCAGGAACTGCCTCTGTAAGCTCATCTATACAACATAACTTCTTCGATTCTTCAAGGCCTGGAAAATAACAATCACATCTTACCTCCAGCAGGCTGTGTTCCACTATTCTGGCACACAATAGACACATTGGTGTTTCTTGAATACTTTGTATGGTTTTTTAAGGAATAGTTTTAAAGACTCGGGATTTTAAGAGAAAACCCTTGTTGAGTACCAGGGAGATGGCTCAGTTTGTAAAATGCTTTCTGTGTAAACCAAAGGATCTGAGTTTGAGCCCAAGACCCATGTGAAAAATACAAAAACAAACAAAAAATAAAACCCCAAAACCCAAACCAGCATCACGGGGTGAGCAGCATCTTACCACTGGATGGGGGACAGTACGGGGAGACGGGTAGATCCCTGGGGCTTGCTGGCACATAGCCAGGCCTAATGGGTAAGCAATATCTAAGCAAGGATGCTTGAAGCTGACTTCTGCTCACCACTGACAGGTGTATGCACGCACGCACACACACACACACACACAGCAACAATGACAGATATTTGAAGACAAAGATAAGCCACTTACATGGGGGCTGAAAATGTCTCTGCAGTTAAAGGCATTCACCATTCTTGCAAAGGACCCAGCACCCACATATTGACACCCACACCTCCTGTAACTCCACCTTCAGGGATCTTGCGCCCTCTTCTGGCCTCCTAGGCACCTACACTCATATCCCCACATAGATACACAAACACATAATTAAAAATAAAATGTCTTTTTTATAAGATGTGCATATATTTTTAAAAAACAACCGTAGGAACAGACAAGGGCTACATGAGAACTGTGGGGGAATGAAAGACATAATTGACCCTTGGGGTAAGGTGAGCCATCAAACTGAAAGCAGTAAAGCCCGTTCTAGTAAGGTTGGCTGTCAGAAGCAGGTGTCCCCAAGAAAATACCTATTTAGAAAAAAGAAAAAGTCTCTTTACTATCCACTGAGGGTGTTTTAGAAAGCAGAAAACCTTACATACTTTTAGAAGCCCATAAGTGAGCCCTTTTGTAGACACACGTTCATATTTTCCAATTGAAGATATTTACATGGAAAAAAAACTGGGCCATCCCGCCTCTGAGGCGGCTTTCTTTTGATTAACTCCACCTGCCAAGATGCATTTTTTCCTGACATTTAAGTGTGTTCATTTCCTCCTAATTTAATCGACTTGCTGGTGTGCACACCTCCGAGTGTTTAGTGATTTCATGTGTGTTTTGCAAGCACAGACAGCAGTCCTCAAGTACACTCAGGCTGCGGACTTGACTCGACTTGCTTTCACAGGATCAAGAATGGGCTTCTCTGTCCTGTGGCTGCCTGGGGTGGGGAGGGGCGGGGTACAGTCAAGGTGCCTCGCTTGTAGCCACGCCTTCTCCGGAGCGAGCCAATCCTTGCTCAGCGGATCCCCGGGCTTCCACTCCCTCCAGGCCAGTGAACAGGGAGTTGAGGAACCATGACCACTTAGCAGCGAATGCTCTGGAGGGCTAAGCCTGGCATTCGGCCCTCGGGTGCGCCCCCTTTACACTGGTCTTTTTATGTGTCTTCCCAAAACACAAGCAACAAATCCCTAAGGCGAGCAAATGAGCCCTGGGAGATGACAATGGATATAATGTTGAACAGCTGTTTTTTCCTCCACTAAATGTCTGTCTGTCTGTCTAACTATCTATCTGAACCACTGGGACATGGGCATGCCAGGAAAACACTACTAAATTACATAGCCACAACCCTCTTTTTAACCTTTCCTTTTGAGATCGTCTCACTAAGTTGCCCAGGCTGGCCCTAAACTTACTGTACATCTATCCCCGTTACTTTTTGCTTTTCCTTAGGGCTGGGGTTGCAGGTCTGTGTCACAGGCTTGGCTGACTATATTTCTTTTAAAAACACCACTGGGGTTTAGTGTGGTGGTCCACGTCTGTCTTAGCGCTCAGGAGGCTGCTGTAGCAACATTTTGCATTCGAGGCTAGCTTGGGCTGTTTCCAAAAAAAAAAAAAAAAACCAGCACAGATAGGACAAAGGTCATCGGTCAGGTCGCTATGCAGTAAGGTGCACACACCAGGCACGGCTGACGGTCTGGGGTACCTGTGTGGTAGAACCGCTGCTAAGTCACATGCCTTTCTACCTACTCTTGATGTCTTTGTGGAGGTGGTCAATTTTTATCTTCAGTCAGAAAGCTTCCTGTTTTGAGGGATGAAACTGTTCCTAGAAGCCCGGGGTTTACATGGGGTTGCCGACAATATTTAAGAAATTCGGACCACTTCCTCTAAACACATTTCTCCCTAGAGGGAAAATGCTCTCTGACCCACCAGACTCAGGACTGCTGGTCTGACTCAGGTTTGTCCCCGGGCGTTCTGGGGCTCCGATAAGAGGCGGCGAGTCTGCTCTCCGTTTGTTCATAGTGAGTCATGCTGCAAGTCAGGGATCTTTTTTTTCCTTCCGCTTTCCCACGTCATGCTTAGGCAAGAACCAGAGGCAGATACGCCCTATTCAAAGCGTCCCCATCCTTAAGTCCAGTGACTCCAGCATAGTGTAGGACGCTCGACTCAATGAGGACCCCTACTGTCGAGACCCGGAAGGACAGCGTGGGCGCGGAGCTTGGCTTTGAGCAAACCTCAGAGGCAATGTCTGCTCCCGCCCACCCGCGAAAGTGCCGGCACGCTTCTGTTCGTTTCGTGTTAGAAAGTGAAAATGCTGGGTTTCATCACGGCGTTTTCATACAGATCATAGTCCTTCGCTCACATTCACTCTCAACTGCCTTCTCATGTCTGTCTCTCCTTTTCTCCCCGCCGCAGGTCTTCCTCGTCTACTGTCTCACCACATATATTTATAGTTTAATTAAATCTTATTTTTTAATAAGTCCAGATTCCTCATGTGAGAGGAAAAGTAATATTTGTCTAAGTCCGGCTTCTTAACAAAAAACAAACCAACCAACCAACCACGACTGTCTCCAGTCCCACGCATCTCCCTGAACTGACTGGAGTCTTCTTGGTGTCACAGTCCGCAATCTCTGGCTCTTGCCCAGAGTGCAGCGATGGCCGTGGGTGTGCAGTGACCAGGCAGGAGGCCCCAGAGCAGCAGCTGGACCCTCAGCACAGTCCCACACTCATCCGCCCCCCCCTCATCTCGTCTATTCGTGACAAGAGTGTGGTCTGCGTCTGTCTGCACTGGAGCTTCCGGGACGAACTTTCCACAAGCTACAAGCCTCCTCCAAGGAAGAGCTTCAGGCTGCGAGCCAAAGATGTTCAGGAGTGGGAGGACTGACAAGACCCAGCTCGAAAAAGCCCATGTTGCAACCTTTTTTTTTTTTTTTTCTTAAACCAGTGCTTTTGGGGCCCTGATCCCAAATTTCCTTCCACAAGTCCTGCTGGGAGTTTGGGGATGCTTCAACGAAGAATGAGTGTCATGGCCGTGCCACCCTGAGATTCATCTGCTGCGTGGATGTGTGGTAGCACGAGGCTCTGTCTGGAGACCCAGTCACCATAGCAACCCAGCTGCCCCAGTTACAGTACTCTCAGCACCACCAAAATAACAGTCCTCAGCCAGGTGATATTTCCATTCCATATGTTTTCAGAGAGAGGTTTTAAGTAATAATAATAAGTCTATAAAGCTGGGTTACATATGCAAAGGGGTTCTAGGCTGATCCTTTGTCATCTTCAAACATCCACAGACCATAGAACCAAACATTAACGCTGCAGGCAAGAGAAAGGAGCTCCCTGGGATTTACTGGGGCTTGCCAGTTCCTTCCATCCCAGGTTAGGCAAACATGAGAACAGAAATGATGGTCTTTAGAAGAGACAAGTTTTCTGTAGGTGTAACAAGCTAGAAAAGCAAAATCCATCTTTGTTACTTCTCTACTCAATCCTGTTCTCAACACATATATGTTGAGTGTGTACACACACACACACACACACACGTATGTGTGTGCCTGTGCGTGTGTGTGTGTGCGTGTATGTGTGTGTGTGTGTATTTACATATATATATGTGTGTGCGTGTGTGTGTGTGCATGTATGTGGGGCATGTAAGTATAGGCATGCACATGTGGGACCACAGAGCAGGATGTCCTCAGGTGTCTTCTGTGCTGAGTCGTACCGCCTTGAGGCAGCGTCTGTCACTGAATTCCACCTCTGTGCTGGGATTGCAGGGATGGAGTCATGCCTGGCTTTTTACGTGGGTACTGGGGATTTGAACTCAGGACATCTCTTATAGAGCAAGCTTTCCTCCCCGGTCCACGATGTTCCTTCAGTGTAAGCTCTTCTTTGTATCTCTGAAGCCTCAATACAGTTGTGACCCTCATTTCCTGTTGCGGAGACCACTACAGTGATTCTGGAAGTGGTTTCTGCCTCACCTCCTACTCCTCTAGGGTAGCCAGAAAGCAGAAGAAGAAGGAGCTTTGGAGTGGGTAACCTCTACGCGTACTTCCGTGGTTTTGATTTTTAAAAACATCTTTGAGAGATTTAAGAGCCCCTCGGAGAATGAGCACACTAAGTGCTCAGTGTTAGTTCTTTCTGTTTCAAATTCAGCTTCATCTGATTTTATGCTGCTTTCAGACATTGCCCAGGGCAGTCTGGAACTCAGTAAGTAGCTGAGGAGGGTTCCGAGTTCCTGGGCCTTCTGTTTCTACCTCCCAGGTAGAGGTATGAGCTATATGTGTGTGTGTGTGTGTGTGTGTGTGTGTGTGTGTGTGTGTGTGTATGTGTGTGTGTGTGTGTGTATGTGTGGGTGTGTGTGTGTTTTCTCTGCATGTCTGTATACCACATGTGTGCCTTTGACAGGCTGGGCCAACATTTCATTAGGCTTTGTTTATTTACCATTTTAAAGTATTAAGAAATTACATTTACTTGTTTTGTGTTTGTGAGTCAGAAGGAAGTTTCCAGGACTTGGTCACCTCCTTCTACCATGTGAGTTCTGGGGACTCAGGTCATCAGGCTTGGTCACAGCGCCTTGGCCTGTTGAGTCAGATCCCTGGCTCCTTTTTACCAGTGTCTGGAATCCCAGGAAACCCCTGTGGTCTAACAGCAAGAATGGAGTTTGTCTGGCAACAGTCCTCAGGGAGCTGTGTTTTCTAGCAGGACTAGATGCCTGGGAACTAGTTACAATTCTTCCTTGTAACTCAGGAATCTGTGGGAACAGAGACTCCCCTGGCTCATGCACCGAGCAAACACTTAAAAGTTTGAAAATGAACTATAGTTCTTAAAATCGGCACTGCTGGGGCTGCAGAGATGGATCAGTGATTGAGTGTGGATCTTCCAACCTAAGCTTGGTCCCAGTACCACTGCCAGGCAGCTCCAGGGGCCCTGGTGCCATCTTCTGATCTCCTTGGGAACAGCACTCACATGTGTACACACACACACACACACACACACACACATCTTTAAAAGTAAGCATTACCTTGTAGTTTTAAACATAGTAATTTCTTAGTACGAAATGATATCTCCAGAGTACTGATGATCATACTCCGAGAGCAGAAGGGGTATTTGAGAGAAGCAAGAGGTTCCCGAGGAGGAACGGTGGGCGGGCACAAATATGAGCCAAGTGCTGTGATATACAAGGGTAACTGCTGTAATGAGATATTCTCTGTGCTAACTAGAACACTGAAATGTTTATTTTTCATTCTGTTTATTTTCTTATAGATTTGTTATATACATGCATACTTTTAATATATTTTTATTATACTATTTACTTTATTATATGCTTATTTTATATATACATTTATAAAACTATATATGCATTTATATAATAAATGTAATAAAATACATATTTTATATAAATTTACTTATATTTATCTTACTTATATATACATATAAATGTATCTATTTTAGTATATATAATTATAAATTTGTTTCCTATACTTATTAAAAATTTAAAATGTTTATATATATCCTTTTAAAATGTATTTTTTGTTAAATTTTATGTGATGGGTGATTGCCGTGTGTGTGGTGTGTAGAACGGAGTGCCAGATCTCCTGGAAACAGAGCTGCAGGTGGCTGAGCTAACACGTTAGTGTGGAGAATTGAACCTGGGTCCTCTAGAAGAGCAGCCAGTACTCTTAACTACTGAGCTATCTTTGAAGCCCATATACTCTTTTTTTTTTTTTTTTTTTTTTTTTTTTTTTTTTTTTGAGGTGTAACTTTTTGATATATAATGCTGGAAATAAGCTTTATCCCTGGGAGTCACAGGAGCTTGTTTGGCAATGCTATCAGAAATTTTCAAAAGTCATAGAAAGGAAAAAATAAGCTAAATATTCTTTTCAAAGTGTATTCGTTTGTGCCCCCATGGCTGGCAGATGAGCTGGGCTGAGCCGAGCTGGAGAGCTGCACAGGTCCTGCACCTAGTCTGGCCAGCCCTGCCCTGCCTGCTGGGAGGTGGTCCAGATGCCTTCCACCCATCCCCCAGCCACCAGTGACAGGTAGAGATGGCCATGTCCCTCACCGACTGCAGGTCCTGTACCTCACCAGGGCAGCAGGGTAGGGCTGGCTCTGGCTGCCTGGGGGTGAAGGAGTGGGACGGAGGTGGGGGTAGGGTATAGGATTTGCCAGTGAGCCCACCCCCATCTACCCCACTGACAGATCGGCTGGAGTGCGTGGAGGACCCGGTTCTACAGGATCTCAGGACACAGGGCAGTGAGAATGTCCGGGAGGACAGGGCAGCACAAGTCAGAGGCCTCGAACCAGACCAGCACAGTGCACAACACTGCAGGCAACGGAGTGTGGACACACTGGAACACACTGCAGCTGTCCCATGGTCTCTTCTTCTCTGCTTTGGGGGCATGTGAGGAGGGAGAGATAAGTGGGACCGGGGTGTATGATGTGAAATTCACAAAGAGCCGGTAAAACGTTTAAACAAGTTGATGTCTACACACATGTGGGCGCTTTCCCATTGCTTTCTTATGTTTTTCAGTCAGGGTCTCACTGGGTCTGAAACTCACCTGAGCTCCACGACTCACATCTCCACTCAGCACTGAGGCTGCAAGCTGAGCGATGCCCAGCTGCTACTGAGGCGTTGGGGATTTGAACTCATGTCCTCTTACTGGGGCAGCAAATACTCTTGTTCACTGAAGCCACCTCTCCTGAGCTGGGCAGCTCAGAGGTCTAGGGAAGAACCAAAGACAACCTGTAAGACAAACAAAATCAACGAAGGGACTCCTAATGATGTTCTGCTATGCTTGGTGCCTTGTTGTCCCGTGGCCACTGGAGAGGCTTCCTCTGGCAGCAGATGGGAGCAGGGGCAGAGACCCAGAGCCAGCCATGAGGTGAGAGTCTAAATTGGAGGTCTTCATCGGGTCCCCCTCAGAGCTCAGGGAAGCCCATGAAATAGGGGGAGGAGAGACGGTAGGAATCAGAGAGGATGGAGGACCAGGAGGACAGGCCCACTGAGTCTAGGAAGCAGTGTTCCTGTGGGCTCCTAAGAGACTGCAATGGTTAAGTTCAGGGTCTATAAGGGCCAGCACCAGGGCTTCATATATATGTTATGACCACACATTAACTTACATTAACTCCTACAATGGGAGTGGCTGTGTCTCTGACTCTTGCTGGCTTTTGGGACTCTACCCCTGGTTGTGCTGCCTTGTCCAGCCTGGATGAGGGCTTTTGCTGTGTCTAACTCTATCTTATTTCATCATGTTTGGCTGCCATCTCTTGGGAGTCCTGCTCTTTTCTGAAAAGGAAACAGAGGAAATCTCTGAAAAGGGATCTTGGAGTGAGGGGAGGAAGCGGGAGCAGGGAGGGATAAATGGAGAGAACACTGTGGTTGTATTATATTAAGAAATGAATCAATTTTCAATAAAAATTATTTACTTTTACATGTAGTAGTGTTTTCCCTAAATGAAGATATGTGCACGGTGTGCGGTACTTGAAAGAGGCCTGGAGAGGGTGTTTGGATCCTCCGGAACGGAAGTGTAGATAGCCGTGAGCCACCATGTAGGTACTGGGAACCAAACCTGCGTCCTCTGCAAGAGCGGCCAGCTCTCTTAACCGCTGAGCTGTCTCTCAAGACCCCACACTGAGTCCTGGTTTTTATGTAATTGAATTAGTAAGGTTGCCATAAAGACGTGAAGACTGGGTTAGACTTTGACATAAATCAAAGACCTAGAGATTTATGCAGAAGTAATTCTCCAACACACAGAGCTGGCTCAGAGGTGCCCAGCAACCCTTCCAGTTCCTGACCAAGAACCAACAGTACTGTTATCACTTGCTACAAGCATGGGCTATACAGCCTAGGCTGACCTTGAATTTCACCATCCTGTGCCTCAGCCCTGAGTGCTAGTGCTGAGATCACAGGCAGACACTGCCATAGCTAGAAAAAAAATCTCTATTTTTTTTATATAGTTACAAAACCATGTTAACCAATCAGCAGAAGGTGGCTGTGATGGTTTGTATATGCTTGGCCCAGGGAGTGGCACTATTAGGAGGTGTGGCCTTGTTGGAGTAGGTGTGTCACTGTGGGGTTGGGCTTAAGACCCTCACCCTAGCTTGCCTAGAAGTCAGCCTTCCACTAGCAGCCTTCAGAAGATGTAGAACTCTCAGCTCTCCTGCACCATACCTGCCTGGATGCTGCCATATCTCCACCTTGATGATAATGGACTAAACCTGTGAGTCAGCCCCAATTAAATGTTGTCTGTTATAAGACTTCCATTGGGCATGGTGTCTGTCCACAGCAGTAAAACTTTGACTAAGACAGTGGCTAGCCCTTCAAAGTCTGAGGCAACAGGCAGTTGGGCAGGGGGGCTCTGAGCATTCTTCTCGTTTCTGCCCAGATCTTGATGGGAAACAAGCCTGTTTGCCTTTCCTTTAGGGTATTTGGAACTCTAGACATGAAAATGGACACCCACTATTCCCCCACCCCCACCCTGCCCCTTCCCCAGGAACCCTCCCACACTCATGCTTCATTGTGGCTTCTGAAGTCAGACATGTGGGTTTCAAATCATGG
This sequence comes from Micromys minutus, assembly GCF_963924665.1. Classification (NCBI taxonomy): domain Eukaryota; kingdom Metazoa; phylum Chordata; class Mammalia; order Rodentia; family Muridae; genus Micromys; species Micromys minutus. Next base: position 25,729,707 of record NC_137966.1, on the reverse strand, counting down.
CTTTATGAATAACAGGCAAACCGCTTAAGCTCTGGCCACAGCTCTGTTACCACAAAGGTCTGTGGCACCTGAGTGGCTTTGTGCTGGGGATTAAATGAGATAAGGCGTGAGTGGTCAGTCGGCACTGTTGTGAAGGAACGGTTCAATAGTTTGCCAGCTTTTCTCCAGAGGGCACGGCACTGAGACATTACCGGTCTCCCGGACTGATGCGAGTTAGAAAGGGCTGCGCAAGGACATTCAAAGCAGAGGCAGCAATGGGAAAACCACTGTGGTGACCCAATTCAAAGTATAATTAAACTTGCTTAGGACATAATAATAAATTCCTGTGCTATCAAAAGAACAATTTCCCTCTTCTGACTTGGGAGTTAAGTGGAATAAAAACACAGGGTTGACCTTTCGTTTGGATGCCCGGACTCCACATGCCTGCCATTTCCAACAGACTGGTATTTCCAAAGGACAATGGCTTTTCTTCCCCAGATTCTTTGGTAAGGAGACGTCACAGCATGTTAGGAAGGGGACAAGCAAGGACATCACATTGATAACACAGAGCGTGGGTTACTGAGAGCCAGACAGAAGCAGCGACAGACACAGAGCAAACCCACGTTGGCCATCTATTCTGCATAAGGAACACCTCCGCTGTGTACTGAAGTGTTGGCAGCATGTGCCCTCTCACTGTGCACGGCCATTTTTACTTTGCCCAGGAAGCAGAGGAAGATGCTAAATCATCCACCCCCCCCCAACATTACAAGTATATATATTCATTTTTCTCTCCCTTTTACAAAATCTTGGCTTATGGAACCATCAATTAAAACAATATACAAATAGCAACAGACCTCCGGCAGCCAACGGTGCAGACTACCAAGTGCCTGCTGAAAAAGATGGACAACTGTGTGCTGTAGCTCAGGACAGGACAGGAAACAGCAACATAAATAGAGCAAAACAACCAAGAAACGTGACAATTCTTGTCAAAGCCAGGATGCGGTGTCACCTTTTTAAAAAAATTCCTTTGAGGGGACATTTTAAAGTCAAACTAATGGAGAATTTCCCTCAACAGGTTCTTCAAGGCAGTATGACATCAAATCCATTGGAGAAGCAAAAGGGACATCCAGAACTGAGCCTCCCTCCTCATGAAGTCCCTGCTTCTCCACAACCCAGACCAAGTTCCTGACCTGCTGGGGGCGGGATGAGAGCATTTCCTGTCCCCTGTGAACTGGGGACAGCTGTAGGCCTAGACTAGTGAGCTTTCACCAAAGGGAGTCAGGACTACCAAACACAGTGCTGATGGCCACCACATTTGTTTGTTTTTGAGACAGGTCTTACTAAGGCCCTTCCACACCACATGTCCTTCCACAGCTGCTGTGAGCCATCTAGATGGTCTGAAGTTCACAGGGGAGGCAGAAGTTATAAGCGAACTGCACTGAAGGGCTACAGCACCCACAGACTGTACCATCAGAGAGGGTCCTGGAAGGAGCATCCCATGGACTCAGAGGGTCAACTGTACTGTTAAGTACCAATAATCAAGACACCAACATATAAGGTTAAGTCCAGAGTGCTTTTGTTAAAATTGGAGGAGACAGTATTTTTGTTACAAGGCCCACCTTTTCATCAGCTCAGCCAAAGATGGCTGGCATGGATGGGACATCAAACCATGTGGCATTGGCTCTTGAGGTAGAAAATTTACTGCTTGTCACTGAACACACAACAGCCAGTACTTAAGCACGACAGTTTGCAAAGTGCATGAAGAAGTGATGAGTCCCATTTTATCACAGACCATCCTGTCTAAATCCATCATGAGGTTGGCTTGTGGGTCTTTAAACACCCATGTGTTCCTTCTGATCTGCACCCATTTACCCACAATTCTTTAGTAAGGAGAGAAACTCGCATCTAGAAAGCACCTGGACCCTCTTTGCTCACACTCAGTCCTTACCCAGGTAAGGAGAAGCAGTCAGGACGGCAGGGTGAAGGTGGTGCACTTCTGATATGCCATTGGCATCTTACGCCAGTGAGGTCTGGGGGACACTTTGACTTGTCATTGGGTTTAGAGTAGGAATTTGGGGGTCAAACACTGAGAAACCAAGAATTCTGAGGAGCCCTTTATTGCCTCATCAAACCTTGTCTATAAGCAATTCATTCTCTTAAAAACACTGGTTTAAACAACCAAGTCAGTACATGTCACACGTACCTGGTGACCAGGACAGCAGTGGGTCAGTTTGTCTCTGTAGTAGGAGGTGAAGAAGCATGTTAGGAACAGCAGCCCTGCCTCAGGCCTACCAAGCCCTGTGTAGCCCATGTTAAACCCATGGTGGAGTGCTTTTACCAGCCTGAAAAGCAAACGTGGGCTTGTTTACTTCAGGGGGCATGATCTCACCACACCTTATTGAAAACAGGTCACTGCAGGCCTGGCACAGATAGAGCACAGAGGGGAAGAGCCAGCCAGGGGCGGCAAGCACACACCTCAGCACAGAGTCCTGGGGGACAGAATGCCAGTCCCTAATTGTCTTGGCACAGAGTGAGTTGCTATGCAATTGATCAATAAACAGCAGCGTGAGAGCTGTCACTTTCTCACTTTGCCTTTGGACACCAAGTCTGCGTAGGCAGTGTGCAGGAACTCATGCAGCTGCTTAGCGTTCCCAGAGTGCCCCAGGATGCTCGTGAGTCGCTCCAGGGACAGGGTGGCCAGCTCTGCGATGTTCTGCACTTGATTCATCAGGGAGCGACAGTTCTTGGCATTGACTCCAGGCATCTTGAGCACAAAATCTTGGGGGCCAGGGTTATACCTGTCTGACTCAGGCAGCGTCTCTGAGTCTGCGCTGATGGCCATGGCTGTGGCCGCATCAGGCTGTGGCTTGTTTTGCTTCAGCTCCTCAAACAGCTCAGCTGTGGCATGGGGCGAGGGGCACCAGAGCAGCCGCAGGCGTGGAAAGTGCAAGGTGAGGAGTGTGAGCTTGGAGCTCACATCGCTGCTGCTCAGCTCCTGAAGGAAGGCCCCTCGTGGGGCCAGGGAGAAGGGCTTGCTCGGGTCAAACTCGATGAGCAGCACAGGCCTCCGGTAGTAGCGGGACATGGCTAGGCACTGGTTGTACAGGCGGCCACTGTGCAGTGAGCCGATGAGGTCGCTCACACTTTTGCGTTCCACACACAGCTCAGGTGTCAGGATGTAATCACCCACCTCTAGGGTCACTGGCTCTATGTCAATGCCCCGTCGATGGATCAGAGACGGGAGCTCACTCCGAAACTCACGCATGTCCACCACAATGCTGGGCTGTGTGCCATTCCGCTCCTGGCCACCTATGAAAAGGGGAATTTCGGTTGGGTCACAGGGAAGAGTACTTAAGAGGTGACTTTGTGTAGGCTTAAATGTTTCTGTTGTTAAACTGGGATAAATAGCTATAATATTTTCTATCATTCTAAAAACAGATTTTATAGAGAAATCAGGGATAGTTTTCCCCAAATTAAATGTAGTCAGTAGGAAAGTTAGACTTTGCTTATAGTTTATGACTTACAATGGCACCCAAACACCTTTGCTCTGGTTCCTCTGCTCCCTCATGGAGAGAGAGTATGTATGTATGTGTATATGTGTGTATGTATGTCTGTATGTGTGTATGTATTTGTGTATGTGTGTGTGCATGTATATCTGTCTGTATGTGTATGTATGTATGTGTATATGTGTGTATGTATGTATATGTGTATATGTGTGTATGTGTGTGTGTATGTATGTGTGTACTTATGTGCTGGTCCTTATAGCTCTAGGCCCTATGTGCAGTAAGGGCTAAGAAGACTGCCTTCTGAGCTGTTGCCATTACCTTTGGGTCTAAAGATAGAAAAGGGAAGATGCTGGGAACAGCTTCTCACACTGATGTGCATACTTGGGTCTATGCTAGCAAACAGATTCTGAACTTGGCAGATGTGGGATCAAAGGCTCAAAAAGTGCATTTTCAACAAACTCCAGGGATGTTAATGCTGTTGCTTTAAGAACAACCTCTTTTGGGCATGAGTGTTATCTGTGTGTCTATATGTGAGCATGTGTATGTGTAGCTGTCTGTGTATGTTGAGCCCATGTGTGGAGGCCAGAGAAAGGTAGTGAGATGAAGTCACAGCTAAATGGACTGCTGGGGCCTAGGGCCATCAGTGGAGGCAGACCACGGGGCAGGCGGCTGGGCAGTGTCCTGACTTACCCTGACATTTGTCCGTTTGCTACCACAAATGAGCAGCTTTCATGCCCACAGCCTCTGCTATGCTGTTCTGACTTATTACAGGCCTGGAGCAATGGGGCTGGCTGGGTGTGGACTGAAACCTTTATAGGTCCAGTCGCTCCCTCCCTAAGCTGTTTCATGAGGTATTTGTCATAGCAACAGAGAAGTGACAGGTGCTTGTTAAGCACTTTGGAAAGGGAGGGCCGCAGGGCCAGAGAAGACATCAGCACGTGAGGGTACAGGGATGCAGGTCTGCCTACATCTAATCTCTAAGGCACTGCACAGACAAGGGGGCGGCTCTTCTGTAGACTCGCCGTGAAGAACGCACCCTGAGGCTAGTGAGTGACAGCCAGTGGGGATCTGCTCAGCCTGCAGACCTGTGAGGTCAAGCCACCAAATCGGAGCAATGTCATTAGTATCAACTGGAAACTCGGGCTTCCGAAGGGCCCTAGGAAGTGCTTTGTGTGTGGTGCCTACAGCCTCACCGTCCTCATCCTGCCTTACAGGCTACAGTTCTATAACGCTCACCAGCAAGGCAGAGTTAAATATCTGCTTCAAAAGGGTACAGCTATTCTGAAGCTCTGGGACAGAGCATGCAGCCAGAGGCTCTCCACCTTTGGGATGTGACCCACACTCACAGCTTTTATACGCATCTCAGGCCACACGTGCACAGTCCCTGTGTGGAGATTAGAGCACAGTTCTCAGGGTGGCTTTTTTCTCTTGCTACCCAGCGGGATGGGTTATAGAACTCAGAGTGTCAGACCTGTATGCAAGTGACTCTAAACTTTGAGCCATTTCTCCAGCCCTCTCTCTAGCCCTTGACAGATGCTAATAAAACAAGGGAGGGAGGGAAGGAGGAAGGGAGGGAGGGTGGGAGGGAGGGGGGAGGGAGGGAGGAAGGGAGAGAAGGAGGAAGGGAGGGAGGGTAGGAGGGAGGGGGAAGGGAGGGAAGGAGAAAGGGAGGGAGGGAGGGAAGGGGGAGTGAAGGAAGGGAGGGAGGGAGGGAAGGGGGAGTGAAGGAAGGGAGGGAAGGAGGGAGGGGGGAGGGAAGGAAGGGAGGGAGGGAGGGAAGGGGGAAGGAAGGGAGGGAGGAAGGGAGTCCTTATCAGTGTATGAGCAGCTGTCTTTGTTGTCTCTGAACCTGTGGTAGGCAGACCACCACTAGGAAGGCGGGGCATGAAAACTGTTCACTGAACTCAGCGGCCCAGTGGTCCGAATGTACCCAGTGCCAGCAGAGGTTAAGTCGGCTTTAGCCCTCCTGTTTCTTACAGGTTGCTTGGCTGATGCAGATTGCACGGACATGAAAGTCCTTGTGAACATGGATGCTGTATGTGGAGTACAGCGACCTTGGTGGCCAAACACCCGGGACTTGAGAGCTATCAAGAAGCAGAAAATGCTTGGGAGCTGGGAAGGTGCATGTGTTCCCTAAGGAAGTTCCAGTATTGTGTGACCCTGAGACAGGCACAGGGAAAACCGTCCTCCGGCTATTGTGTTTGCCAGCGGGCTTCCTCGGAAGGCTTCACTGGTAGAGCTCACTTGCTGCCTCCACAAATCTTTTTCTTTTCATTAAAAAAAATCATTTATTATTATTTTAATTATGTGTATGTGTGTGCCTGCATGAGTTTATATGCAGCACAGGAGTGCACATCACTGGAGAGGCCACAGGATGGTGCTAAGATAAGCAGTTGTGAAGCTGCCTCATGAAGGTGCTGAACTGAACTCAAGTTCTCTGCAAGAACATCCAAGAGCTCCTTACCAGTGACAAATCTCCCCTGTCCGGTTCAAGTTTTTAAGAGTTTATCTAAGAAGCTCAGCCATGTGGCCCTGAGGTTTCACAGCTTCCTCCAAAGTCAGGTGAAGCTTACCGGCTTTCCGAGTGTCGGTGGGCGCATCCGTGGCTGCTGTGCCTCTTGCTAGGTCCAGGTTGGCTTCATCTCTACCTTCCCGTTCTTCGGGGACAACCATGCTAGCTTTTTCCCTGGGGAACAAAGACCATAGCACCACTTGACTAATCTCAGCACTCTAGATCAATCTTTTGAAAAACCCAATCTCTACGGTGATCTACCTGCTGGCAGTACAGTGCACACCTGTAATGCAGGACTCAAGAGCTGAGGCAGGAGGATTGTCTCTCACACATGACTGGAGGGTAAGGTGAATTCGAGAAATACATTAGAAATAGACACTGGGAGGCTGGGAGCTGGAGGCGCCCAGCTGAACCGCTGGGTCTGTTATGACTGAGCTTGTCCCAACCTGCTGTAAGGCTACGGCACTGTCAACATTGAAAAACAAATAAAATCATTTAAAGTCAGATATTTTTCAGGACAAAAGGAGGGAGGGCTCAGTCAATGATTAAGAGAAAGAAAAAGAAAATGCAGACATGACAGAACTCTGACCCCTCCCTCCCCACCATGTGGGAGGCCTGTCGGCCACCTTTAGTTTCAAAGGAGAATCAAGGTCAATACAAGAATAAAGTTCATGTCAGGGATTACTGCAGACAGCCAGCATCCGGGGAAGAGCTGGGGACAGCAGCCACTCCTCGAGGGTGTGTTTGAAAGTATTATGGAGTGTTCCCTGCTCTTAACACTCTTGGTGTTAGAGGGGTCAGCGTACAAATGTGATCACCGCATGAATATAGACACACGCATGAAATATATAAACAAGTGTAACAAATATCATATAATCCTTCTAGTCTTCAGACTAACCCAGTATCTCATGCGCATGTGTTAGGAGGACTCTTCCCGGATCACAGTAACCTGGGTGATTCCTGCTTAAAACCAGGAACATGTGATAATTACCTCAGGAGGCTTAAGTACTAAGAGTCTGTGGGTGGCATCCAGGCAAGCGCTCTTCTGCAATGAGTTTCTTACAGTGAAGTCAAGCGATCTTGACTCTTCACTGGGAACTGTCGTCTGCTCTCCAGTAACCGACTCTGCTCTGTCTGCAGCCTACTTCTCCCGCCGCCAGCCAAAGCAGCCCTCACGTGCTCCCTGCCTGACTCAGTTGCTCTGGCTAGTAAATAGCAGCCCGGTGTTGCTCTTAGCATATCTCCCAGGGAGGTCTTGGCAAGGCTCTGCTCTCTTACCACACAGGAAATTTTCTCCTAAGTACTAGCAATGTACCTAAACAAACACTACCACCAGTCTGGGGGAGTGAGCACCCTAAGACGTGGTGTAACCACTCGATTGCTGTGCAAAGTGGGAGACTATTTGTAAGTAGGCACTGTGTTTAGAAAAAAAGCGGTGCTAGGTTTTAGGTAAATACTGTGAAAGTGGATGTGTATTTTCTCTAGGGCTGGGAACTAGCCCGGGGCACATGGATGCGACCTGGGTCCTCTACCCTGATGATGGTCTGTCTCTGATGGCCACTCGGCTGTATAAGCCCCAGTCGTATGGAGGTGCACAGCACAGTGCCACTGTGGGCTCCTTGATGAACCGGGGGAGAGGCAGCAGCTGCAAGACCTAAGTCTGGAGCACAAACCCATCCTCGGGAGTTCTAGCCTCAAAGCCCATCAGCTCCCTGGCAACAATAGGGCACCAAAGAAGAGATGGCAGAGCAGAGCAGGAAGGAGCACTGAGCTCGGGCCTGCGGTTCCAGGGATATTTGATCAGTGTGCGCTACCTGTGACTGCAGCTGGAGAGACGAGGTCACCTCAGTGAAGACTGCGCACACCAGGCTGAACAAATGTCTCTGCTGCCCCGCCTGCATGCGCTCTGGCCCGTGGCTGCGGGGAGTCGGCCTCACTCCTGCTTGTCTCTTGAATTCTGACTTTCCCTGCTGATGCTTAGCTGTGTTCTTTTGCTATGGCAACCTAATTATGAATCCTTCCACGCAGATCTCTGACTAGAGAGTGACCTTGGGGACCCTGACACAGGAAAACCAATGACCTAATAAGGATACGGAAGCTTTAGGTGTTTATTTGTAATTTGGTAACTATTACTTTGACCAGAGAAAAGTCAGATTCAGAGTATTTTGAAAGCAATGAGGACTGTGGGAGGTGCTGGCCCACGCCCAGTGGTGCCGCATCTCTGACTCATCTCCTAAGCATCTCTTCCATCTGCCCGTTTCTCTTCCGTTACCTATCTTTGCTGCCACCTTCCTGTCAGCAGACAACTGCATCCCTGCCTCTCTTTCTAGATGCCTCTACAAGAGTAAGAGCCACATGCCACCTGGAATGAGCAGTGCCAGAGTCCCCAGGCTCTGATCAGTGTGACCCTGTCCCCATAGCATTTGCATATAACAGATGCCCAATAAGTAACATCTCTGCTAGACATTCCGAGGACACACAGGGCTCTGAGAACTGTGAATAAGAGGTCATCTGTGTAATACATTACTTTTCCAATAGCTTTTACACACACACACACACACACACACACACACACCTCAATAGAAACAATCCCATACAAACTTGCTTAGGTTAAGAGGACAGAGTTACAAAGCTACTGTCTAGCAGCTTCAAGGAAATGCCCCTATTCTAGAAGATGTTAAGGGAAGGGTGCCGTCCAAGTGGCACTGACTAGAAATACCCATTTCTAGAAATGCCTGTGCTGGATTAGCCTGGGTATACAGATGCTGAACACCCACAGCCAACCCACGGGATGCCGTCCACTCTGGGATTCTGTCTAGCTCTATGCCAGGCTTACTGCTACTGGACACTGCCCATGTCCAAGGCAGTATGAGGAAGTAGCTGTTGTTTTCTTTGGCCTATGCTTTCTCTATGATGCCCCTTAGATCATCAGTCTACTACAATGGTTTGGTATGGCTCCTGGTGGGTCATCTCATTTTCCTGATGCTTAAGGGTAAGGGGGCAGCCAGCTAGTTTGTGGCTGCCCCATAAACAGCTCCTTCTGTTAAAGTGGAAACCACCAGGATTGGTAACATGGCATCCACACAAAAAATACACACACATGTTCCGAAGAACAGCACAACTTAGTTAAAATGGTCAGAACTGGTGTGGGGTTGGGAATTAAAAGCCCTTCCCAGACTCAACAGAGCAGCGGCCTACCTGCAAACAGGAGATTTGAGGAGGAAACCACAGTGGAAAGAAGGATGGTGGGGCAGAGGGTGCAGGGCTAGAGAGCATCTCTCCCAGAACAGTGTTCTGTGGCATGTCTGGTGCCGACAGTCCAAAGCAGTTCCCCTTACACATTTCTGATATGAAAACACCTAAAGTTCAAGATGCTATGAACTGTAAAGTGTTTGGCTGGCCAACACTTACAGAAGTGCCCGGCTTGTTGCCTCCGATGACCATGGCCACAGGTCTAACAAACACACAAACTTCACGTTCTGCATTGGAGCCCATCATTAACACATACATTACATACATGGAAAGTCACAGCGCTTGAAATACTTCTGGTTCCAGTGTTTCAGCTTTGGTAGAACACAACTTTATTCCACTCATCAAACCCATAGCAAGGGGTCAGAGAGGCAGGCGCTGGGCACCAGACATCCCTCCCCCACCCCGGAGCTGTTTAATATTCCCACCAGAGTAGGACCCCAAAGGACTGGTGCAGCATGGACCCCTAGGGCTACGCGCCTCACCTTATGAGCTTCTCAAAAGCTTCCTTTTCTTTCCGCAGGGCAGTCAGGTAGCGTTGCTCTTCTGTGGAGCCTCCGTATATAAGAAAGTAAACCCTGAGGGATAAGACAGAACTCTTAGGCTGCAAAAATGTATTCTTAGTTCCTGGAGCTTCTAGAGCAGCAGCCCTGGAGGCTCAAGTCACAGACACTGAGGAAGAGCAAGCCCTCCCCTCCCCCCTGCCCCAGCCCACCCCACAGAGTGCAGGTCCCCCACCCTACCCAGCATGCAGGCTCCTACTGGCTGCACGAAGCCTGCCTGCTAAGGGGTCATTAGGGCTGCCACCTAGGGAGGTTTCTTTTTCTAGTCAGCAAAAGGAGGAACATACTTTAGGTAGAACCAGGGGAAGAAGAATTCTTCATAACTATAAACAAAAAGTGAAGCCCACAAAATCTTAGAGGCTCCTTTTAAAACCGGTTCTTTGTACTCCCACCAAATGACAGCTTAGACATAGGAAATCATCAGAACCAGTTTAGGAAAATGTAATAAAAATGACAAGTAAACGGATTAAACAGCTAAGGCCTCTCTCTGTGCTTTCTCAGTCCCCGCACCCATGTCACCGCAGAGGGAGCACGAACACTTTACACATGGGTAGTATCAGAAATCTTAACTCTTCCTTTTCCCTTCTTTTGGTCTATAAAGGGCTTTGCTTTGGGGCTGAAGAGATAGCTGTTGGTAAGATGTCCTGCTTTTCCAGAGGACCAGAGTTCAGCGCCCAGTACCAGCTCATAGCTGTCTAACTCCAGGCATCTTTGACAACTGGAACACACACACACACACACGCACACACACACACACACACCACACCACACCATTAAAATAAATGTTTTTAAAACATCTATAGAGAACTTGCTTCTTGTTTGTGTGGCTGAGGCTGAATCAAGTGTTCCCGCCATCTCTTCCCCACTGGAGGCGGCTCCTTTTGAGCCTGCTTTACTTGTAACACAAGTCTCCCCAGACCATCTTACTTTAAAGTTAGAGAGGGGCGAGGTCACCCAGTTAGGAGTTGCTCCATGAATGTGCCATGTGACTGAAGAACGTCCACTGACAGAGCTGAATTTCCAGACCTCTTCTACCCTGTTCCGGGGCAGGAGGCTTGGGGCACATAAGCTACCTGGGAGCTGAGGCTAGCAGACTGTAGCTGGCTAGGACAGTGCTCTTGTCCCCTGGGTACCTTCTGTGCCACCTCTGCTATGAAAGGCTGCCTTAGCTGCCCTGTTACACAGCTTTCTCTTGGCTGTGTTTCTGGTTCAGACTGAGTTCAGGAGATTAATTTTGATATTTTATTTCCCTTTAGCTGGGGAGAGAGAACGCTGTATTCTTTCTCATCTGATAGATGGGTAGATTTTAAAGATATTTCTAGAAACCCAAGAAAACTTGGCAGAGTAATTCCAAAAACATGTTAGTTTTATAAGAAAGGAACTTGGAGTCACTTCTTAAGTTTGTAAACCATGAGATGGTGGGATGGCTCAGTAGGTAGAGGTGCTCTCTGTCTAATATGAGTGTGGCCCCTGGAGCCCACAAAAAGGTGGAAGGCATTAACAACTCCTGTACACACACCCACACATGTAAGGAAAAGTGTTAAAAGGTTTTACGTGGTGTTTTAGAAGAGTAGTAACATTTGGCTAGGCCATTAATATATTACCTTTGGTATTGCACAGAACATTATCAATTTCCTAGACTTTCCAGATACTGTACCTGTAAGAGACACACTTAGACATAAAGAATATGAGCAGGGGAAGGGAAAACGCCAGGGGTGGTGGAGGCTTGCAGTTCAGCCAGGGTGGCTGACATCCCTCTGGAGCGTTCTCTCTTTCAGAGAGCAGCGTCAAACCAGCCTCATCTTGGGTAAGAAAACCACCATGCAGGCCCAACAGCTTTTGTATTAAAGCCCGCAGAACTACAGGCAGAGACTTGCCTCAGAGGTTTCCCAGGCCTGCTGGCCCTGTAGATCTCCAGCTGCCGAACAAAGGTGAGCTCCGCGTCGTACAGGACCACGTATCTGGGCTCCACCTCGTGCAGTACTCGCGTCAGGGCATAGGGGTCGCTGCACCCCAGAAGCGGATGGATGATGGTCAGGGGCTCTTTCAGGATGCCATAGGCTGCATCAGATGACACATTTAAATCGAATGGTTCATGCTGAATCTCTCCCCCGCAGCCTTCTGGGCTACTGCTGGTCTGTCTGCGCAGCTCCTCCTCCACCGCGCCTTCCTCTGGTGGCTCCTCAGCAGTCCCCAACACTTCCGTCAGAGTTGGCTCTCGCTTCTTCCTTTTGAGAGCCCCCCTTTTGGCGGAAGCACGCTCTTTGTTTTGGGCATCTTTGGGTCTTTTGTCAGATTTCGAAGTTCTCTTGGGGCCATCCCCCTTTTTAAAGTTTACCCACACGTCTTCAGCTCTGCGATCCTTCTCGAAGGTTTTCCTGTAGAGCTGCAGCAGGAAGGCGTCTGCCCCCGCAGCCAGGCAGTCTCTTAGCTGGCAGCACGTGCGGTCGTCGCTCGCACAAATCAGCACCTGCCCTGCAATCAGAGAGAAGGCTTCTTGCTCATCCCATCCTCAGCTCCTCTGGGCCGCTCCGAGTGCCCTTCTAAAGGAAGGCCTCTTCCCCTCCTTAAAGAACCCAATTTACAAATTGTTCAAAAGGGGGCTTGAGTAGCAACCACATGTTTTCACCTCTGGACCGACCCAAGGAGCAAAGCTGAAGCCAGGACTATTTAGAACCGAGGTACCATACAGGTTTTAATGACGCTTCAAATGAATAGTATTCTAGAGGCTCTTAGACACTAAGATACAATTCAATTGGATTATAGAGTTAAATATAAAATCTTAAATCACAAGAAAAGATGGCTTGTCTTCGCTCACAAGTTGGAGGTGGTTTTCTAGCCTTAAAAGTAGAATCCTCAGAGAAGATTGTATGTAATAGTTGATTTTAGAGCAATAAAAGCAGCATTTAAAACTCTAAAGACAGAAACCAGCAATGATAAGAAAGCGCAAACAAACTGGTTGTAGTTCAAGTTGGCCAAGGCACAGGAGACAACATGCTTTAGAGACCCAGCTGAAAGCAGGTCAAAATGTTAAAACTTAAGATGTCTCAAAACAGTCGCTGTGTGGATGTAATTAATGGCTACAGGCAGCTAAGTAAAACGAAAGTGAGCATTACAAAACCAATGCTGTGCCCAAGCACTTAGGAGGCAGAGGCAGGCCAGTCTGGTTTGGCAGGAAAGGCCGCTACTCCCTGAGCCTCGCCACCAGCCCCTCATACAGCTTTAAGTGTAAGCTTTTGTGTCCGGCCATATGCAAAGCTATCCGTGACTGCAGGCCAAGGGAGGGGCACATCCTGGTGATGTCACAGTGTGGACGTCTAGGGATACACGAAGGGCCATATCCTCGGTGTCTGCTAGAGAAAATCTTCCCTACCCCTTGTTTGTTATTCTTTTCACTTTGCTTAAGTGAGCATGTGTGATGTCGGCTTGTGGGTCACACTTCTGTGCGTTCTGGGTAATTATCACCAGGATCTACTAATATAAGGAGTGAATGCCTTTTAAAAACGGACTGTTTTTTTTTTTCCTTTGGGTGCTTGTGTGAGTGGAGACCAGAAGAGGGCCTAGATCCCTGGAATTGGAGTTACAAGGTCTCGAGCTGTCTCATATGGGTGCTGGGACTGAATTCTCCCGTAAAGACCAGCGAGTGCTCTTAATTTCTGAGCCGTCTCTCCCGTCCCTTGAGTGACTTTAGAAAAACTAAACATTTAGGTTGGTGCAGTCATCAGCTTCTCAGTGGAACCTTCACAGTCATTATGCTTTTTCTCATTTCCCGGGGGCCCACCCACCCCACTTGCCTTCACTACTTTGCAGTTTAAAGATTCAGTCAGTATTTCCAAACACACATTTACTCTCTATCTGTCTTAGTCTACGGTGCTCATCCGTTAGCTCATGTTTGCAGCAGAAGGCCTACAGTTGGAATCGTTCCTCCAGGGCTTGGTCAATAGAGGGCTGGGAGGGACACTTGACTGGGCATAAAAAACAGAAGAACCATTGGCTGATTCTTGGCAGAGTCAGATTTAAAACCTGGGGAATACATACATGGAAATGTGCTGAATCTTTAAACAGAAGCCCCGAGAAGCTGCGCAGTGAAGACTGTGCTTTGTGAATACAAAACGACTCAACCTGGAGAGAAGCTCAGCCACTGAAGGAACTGAAGCAGCGCTGGTTCCAGGCGACTGACACTGACTGGCATTGAACGCCTGTGTGCTGTGTGGGGCTGTGTGGGGCTGGGGGCACCTGGAGTCCAGTACTAGACAGCAGGAGGAAGGGGAATCAGAACATCATGGCCAGCCTCAGATGCAAAGCAAGCTCCAATCCAATCTGGGCCAATGAGATCCTGTCTCAGGAACAACAGAGACTAGGCCAATGCCACCACCTCCTTTGTTCCTACCTGGGCCACCAAGGGCTTCGCTCTCCTTATTTTCTGCTTCAATTTCTTTCAGGACTTCAGTCAGCGCTTCCCACTTTGGATTGCTTTCCAGGACCAGTTCTTTTTTTGTCTCTGTACAGAAATAAATGATAACCTTATTCTGGATGATGTTAAGCTAGAGCCATACCAGAGGCTTTCCCACAATAGAGAACTGACATCTCTGTGAGTGGACATGTCCTTAGGCATCCACCATGCGACCGACATAAGACCTGTTTCCTAGAAAAGCCTTCAGACAAGTCTAGCTGAGAGAGCAGAGGTGACGAGGGTGGACAGGCCATGAGATGGCCGATGGAGACTGGTCCGTGTTGTCAGTTGGGACGCTGTCCAGAAGCTGCTACACAATGCAAGGGGTGGGGACAGCAATACTTATTATTTCTTTTCCTCTCTCCCTTTCTTTCCTCCTTCCTTCTTTGTTTTGTTTGGCTTTTAGAGTCAGGGTTTCTCTGTGTAGCCCTGGCTGTCCTGGACTCAGAGACCTGCCTGCCTCTACTTCAGAGTCCTGGAATTAAAGGCTTGGCCACCACTGCCGCCGCCTGGCAGTATCTAACAGTCCTATGCCTCCTGCTATCCCGCAAATGGACAAAAACAGGTAACAGCTACTTTTTCATTCTGTAAGCACTCTAACATATGAATGTACTGTTTTGAACAAATCTTTCAAATAGGCAGAAGCAAGTATTAAATGTCCTACCACAGGCTTTAGGAAAAGTGACACTTGATGCTTACTAGACAGACACTGGAATCAAACCTACAGTCACCTCTGTGGTTGTATTCATAGTCTTTAAAGTCACAAAAATGCTAAAATGTTTCACTAAGACTTTGGGGCCAAGGTTAACAGTTGAAATGTCTCTTCCATGGCAGTGAGAACAATCTCGACTCTCGAGGGGTGTCTGACCTTTGACACTGGTGTTACCCTGATTTCACTGCGGACTCGTCCCACACTCTGCACACATCTCTATGCATAACACAAGATGCTACATTTGCTTTAAGCTGACACCTGCTTCCATGCCACCGTGGCCACCGTGAACAGGGACATATGTAAGGCCTGACCTTGCCCTTCTGGACTTGCCATCTTTTCTGATGTTTTGGCCTTTTTGCTCAGTTTGGCATCTGGAACACGGTAAACTCGGGCACGTGCATTCACGAACATGGAGGTGCTAGCGTCCAGGAAAAGCCAACCTAATAGGATGTTTAAAACAAAAAAGGGGCTTCAGTTAGTGGCAGTTTTAAATATTCTTAATGGTCACATGACCCACATAGACCACTGGCTGCCATCTTGCTTTCCCAGCTGTGCCTAGTTCTCTCTGACTGCTGTAGCCTCTGCTAGGCTAGACCAGTGGTAGCCTCTGCTAGGCTAGACCAGTGGTTTTCAAAGTGTGGCCCAGGGCCTCCTTTAGCACTTAAGAGGCTTTCATGGGTCTAAGATCTCAAAACTCTGCCTCTAGTAATTCTAAGATAACCATGTTAACCTTTTCAAGGTGGTGCTGGCGAACTCCACACTTAACCTTGTGTAATCCCAGGTGGTGGCCTTGCTCATGTACTTGTGCACTTCATCACTGCTGTGTGTCCATAACACTGGGGACGGTACCCAGGGCCTTACATGTGCTGCAGATGTACTCCACATGCACATATCCCCAGTTCTGTACTTCATTACTTGACAAAGTCCTGACTTAGTGAAAATTATTAATTGCACATAATTTGGCCCGACAACTCAAGGGTCTTGGGTAGTTTGCATGACAGTAACTGTACATGCTTAAACTGCTATATAAATCTGTAACTGTACATGTGTAAACTGCTATATAAATCTGTAACTGTACATGTGTATACTGTTATATAAGTCTATAACTGTACATGTGTGTACTGCTATATAAGTCTGTAACTATACATGTGTTTACTGTTATATAAGTCTGTAACTGTACATGTGTGTACTGCTATAAAGTCTGTAACTATACATGTGTAAACTGCTATATAAGTCTGTAACTGTACATGTGTGTACTGCTATATAAGTCTGTAATAGTACATGTGTATACTGTTATATAAGTCTGTAACTGTACATGTGTGTACTGTTATATAAGTCTATAACTGTACATGTGTGTACTGCTATATAAGTCTGTAATAGTACATGTGTAAACTGCTATATAAGTCTATAACTGTACATGTGTGTACTGCTATATAAGTCTGTAACTATACATGTGTTTACTGTTATATAAGTCTGTAACTGTACATGTGTGTACTGCTATAAAGTCTGTAACTATACATGTGTAAACTGCTATATAAGTCTGTAACTGTACATGTGTGTACTGCTATATAAGTCTGTAATAGTACATGTGTATACTGTTATATAAGTCTGTAACTGTACATGTGTGTACTGTTATATAAGTCTGTAACTGTACATGTGTGTACTGTTATATAAGTCTATAACTGTACATGTGTGTACTGCTATATAAGTCTGTAATAGTACATGTGTAAACTGCTATATAAGTCTGTAACTGTACATGTGTGTACTGCTATATAAGCCTGTAACTGTACATGTGTGTACTGCTATATAAGTCTGTAACTGTACATGTGTAAACTGCTATATAAGTCTGTAACTGTACATGTGTGTACTGCTATATAAGTTTGTAACTGTACATGTGTGTACTGCTATATAATTTTCGTCAGCCTTTGATATTCTAGCAGATGAAGCCATCCCTTGGGGTCTTTGAGTATAATTAATTTTACTCAAAGTTTCTACCAACCAAACTCCCAGAACACAACCTATTTCCAAGTTAGGTTGTCAGCACTACGATGTTCTTCTCTGGAAATAAGGCTGTCAGGAATGGATCTGAATATTTATGATACAGAACAGAAGCTAAGTGGGTGGGACATCAGCAATCAATGAAGCTCTACATCCTTGTGCAGTGAGCATGGAATGCAATTAGAGCACGGGTGAGCACAGCCCTCCTTCCATTAGCACACTCAAACCAGCTACTGCAACAATGTTGCTATCTTAATCTCACACCTGAGTTTTGACCGAACACCTTCTCTGTTGCTCTCAGAGATTCCAGAAGATGAAGAAATGTGACACAGTCATACTGAGAGAGGTACTGCAGCAAAGTTCTTAGTATCTTCAAATCCTGCACCAGGGATTTAGTCTTGGCTCCGAGCTGGTGCCACAAAGGGTCCAAGTAATGGCGGATTGTCTGAAAAGAATACAATTTATTGCTGTTAAGGTGTGTTCAGTATAGCTTTTCTTAATACAGCCACACTCTGTCCATAAAAGTCATTCACTGGACATGTAAAAACATATTTAAGATCTTAAATGTCTTGTTATTCCCATTTCACTACAACAAGATTCTCTAAATATTTCTTTCCAAGGAAGTGGCTACAAAGTTTCAGGTCACTAAAAGCATTAATGTCTTATTACTATAATTTTATGACCAGATAGAGTTAAGAGCCCTTAATTATTATTAACATTACTGTCAGGAGCCTGGGGGACAGCTCCGTGGGTAAGAATCCATCCTGCAGAATAAGGACCCGAGTTCAAATCCCAGCACCACATCAAAAGATGGATGTGCCTCTAACCCTGGAGCTATGGGGGCAAATACAGGAAGACGTCTGGGACATTCTGGCTGTCAGTAGATCTGGATTCAGTGAGAGACCCTTTAGTGATAGAGGCCACTTTGGCCTCTTACATTCAGAAGCATGTGCAGCACACACATACACGCATGGTCATACACAGCATAGGCAGAAATGGCTTGGTATGTATTGGAAAGCCAGCGACTGATTCTTATGAACAGAGATAACAGACACACTGAGCAGAAGCAGTATCTGTGTGATCTTATGGGCCATGTTCCAGACTGGGATATGTATACACAAGAAACCAGATGCTGCAGGGGAAAGGAGGTTAGAGCCAGCCTACACCAGACCTCTTTGTTAGAAGACCTATGCATCCTCAAGGTTTTGTTTGACCTGATGCAAGTTCCATCTGCATTTAGGTGTGATTAGTGCAAGAATGACTAAAATAATCTTTGCTTCTCACTTGTCAGCAGCGTCGGAAAGAAACCAGCGTTCAGTAAAGCACTCTGTTTCCCTAGGGCAAGTTTGTTATTGGCATGCATAAATTACAAACTCGAGGATGAGGAAGAAAACAGAAAGCGTGGGACCCGTTAGCTGGCCTCTTCTGCACACACCCATGCATTGCTCCCAGTGACACAGAGACTGACCCAGAATTTAAAAGACAGTAGCATGTGTTGAAATAAATGTGACCTGGAATTTCCTAAAGATACCATTTGGAGCTCTATAGTTCACTATAACACACTATAGGGCTACATAGTGGGACCCTGCCTCAAAACAAAATTAGCCCCCACAAAACCAGACCAAGCCCAAAACTAAAATAAAAAATGTCGCTCGATTTTCTTAAAAAAAAAAAAAAAAAAAGACATTAGATTTCAGGAATGCCCATTTATGAAGCACTTCTTTACAGACCTGCTGTCTACAGATACGCAGGTACTGTCCGTTGGAAATGAAGACATTGATTACACTTACATTGCATACTGAGAAAGTCAGCCTTATGTTTACAAGGCAAATATATGTCACTGCAACTTACTCTTTCCCAGTAGGCAAAGCAGCCCCACCCTGAGTCACCGACATTAATTCCTAACAAAGAACACAGTGAGTACCGAGATACCCTCTACTCGTCAAACAACCCAACCAGCCGTGCAGCAAGAGGAGGAAAAGAAGTGGACCTTGTCGAATGGCTTCCCAAGAGCGTTCTCTAATGACAAATCTTCTACTTCCAGCGACGGGTTGTGACACTTGAGTTCCTTCAGACACGCGTTTAAGACGTCTAGTATGGCTGTCTGGATGGCAAGCATGGCGGGGGTCATGGACACGTGGATCTCTACAACTTCAGGCTTGTGCTGTTCCAAGAACGAGTGGACAGCTACATGGAACCTATGGGGACAGAGTTTCCAGGTCAGTGTCACCAGCTGTGAGCAAACGGAAGCATACGAGCACACCGGCCTCACTTCATAGACACAGCACTCAGGCAGTCAGCCCAACCCGGGGCCTGCTTTCACAGTGTGAGCCAACATGGCTCCAGGCAGCTTAGAGATCTTAGAAAACAAAATGAAACAACAAAAAGCCCTATCACACTTATTTGGTGTGCTGCGGGAAAGCCCTGTAGGTCCTGGGGATCGAACCTAGATCATCAAGGTTGGTAGCTGGCCCTTTCACCCAGGGCTGTCTTACTATCTTTGCCCTCAGTCCTTTGGAGAGATACATTTATTTATCCACTGTGGTGTGTGTCTGTGTCCTCAGAGCTCACAGGACAACTCATGCTGGGCTCTTGCTTCCATGTGGTTCCTGGGGACTGAACTCAGGCAAGGGCCTGTACCCCTGAGCAATCCTGTCGGCTCTGCTTTAGTGTCCCTAACAGCAGAACCGAGCTGACGGGGCCTCCACCACCAAAATATTTACCATCTATGGGCGGCTTTTAATTCTGAAATAGGAAACAATTAAAAGAAGAATTGTACAACTAGCAGTATTCATAAAGTTGAAAAACACACACACCAATGTGTTTAAAAAGAAGAAGAAAGGGGAGGTGGGAGGAGGAGGGCAGGGGGTTCTTATAGCCAGGACAGTAAATTTCACACTGTATTCCATCCACTGCATGAAATGCAGCTCAGTTAAGGCTCTTCTGCCCAGAACACGCTCCATGATGTCATTACCTTGGCCACAGGTAGAGCTTCCTCACAAAAAGGTTCCTCATCACTCTTTCCACATGACAAAAGCCAGTGTCAAAGGCGACAGCGTTGTCGGTGAAAGCTTTGATGAAGCCACGCTTGTTTTTCTGGCGGAAGAGACGCAGGATGAAGGCTTCCTGGCAGGACTCAATGATCCTGTGTGCTCTGTATACGAGGATGCCTGTTGGGGGTTGTATAGTCAGGGCTCTCGAGTGACAGAATATGCAGGATGAATTGCTCCAGATAAAGACAGACGGGGAAAGGGGATTTATTAGAGTACAATATTAACCCCGTCCTAGCCAAGGTCATGCTGTGATTAACACCATGACCAAAATCAAGCTGGGGAGGAAAGAGTTTATTCTGCTTAAGCTTCCACATCCCTGTTCATCATCAAAGGAAGTCAGGACAGCAACTCAAATAGGGCAGAAACCTGGAGGCAGGAGCTGATGCAGAGGTCATGGAGGGTGCTGCTTACTGGCTTGCTCAGCCTGTTTTCCTATAGAACCTAGGACCACCAGACCGGGGATGGCCCCACCCACAATGGGCTGGGCCCTCCCCATCAATCACTAATTACAACAATGCCCTATATGTCTGCTTAGAGCCCCATCTTATGGAGGCCATTCCTCTCAGTGACTCTAGCTTGTGATAAGAGGACACAAACCAAGCCTCACAGGAGGGGGTCTGTGTTTGGCTTCAGTGACGAGTGTGCACAAGGGAGATGACGTGCGGGAGTGAGTTCCAAGCCACTGGAACACGAGCATCTGGACCAGAAGAGGGGAAGGCTGGGGATAGAGAGCAGTCTTGGAAGGCCCCTAAGTGAACAGATGAACAGCATAAAATAGCTTCATTTTAACAAGTCTGGGTAGCACCTGCATCCCATTAGATAATGCCAGCTTTGAGGATACAGTCAACAAAGAGCTAAATTAGATTGTCCAGGCAGGCTCATGATATTTAACCTAGTTTGGCCTTAATTAAACTCCTGAGTACTGGGATTACGAACAAGCACCACCAAGCAATACGTGGCAATACGTGGCTTTTGTGGTCTGTCTGGTAGAATATCCCTGAATCTGAAAACAAGAACAGGGGAGGAAAAGGTGGCTCAGAGATAAAGCACTAACTGTGTCATCGTGATGACTGTAACCTGCACCCCTAGACCCATGGAACAGTCAGGTGGCTGTGGGTCCACCTGTACCCAGGGAGCTCCTGACCTGCCTCAGTGAATAAAGCGGACACAGATCGAAGAAGACATCTGATGTCAAGTTTTCAGTCTCCATACACATGTACTCATATGCACACCTTCCCACATGAGAGCACACACAAATACATGCACATACAAGAAACATAGCTATGTTTCCCAATTTGAAATATCAGATGCTAAACAGGAGAGCTTTAACACACTGCCATTCGACTCCGTTTCTTTCCTTACTGTGCGTGCGCATGTGAGGGAGGCACCGCATGCGGGGTGGTGGTTACAGGACAACGTCTAGGAGTATGTTCTCTCCTCCGACTGTGTGGATGCTGGTGATGGAACTCAGGCCAGGCCAAGTGCGTTTATCCACTGAGCTGTGTTTTGAACCCATTCAATACGGTGTGTTTAGTGACAATCTAAGAGAAGCATGAGTTATAACAGGGACAGATGTCACTTCTGTCAAAATCACCGTCTCATAAGGATTCTCAGTCCTTATGTTGGCACACCCATGCACACACATGCTTTTTTGCCTTTTGGGCCTGGAGACTCTTTCCTTCCTACCAGGCTGCCTTGTGCAGCCCTGCTCTTTTCTGTAGAGAGGGAGTGGATCTGGGGAATCCACTAGGAGGAGTGGAAGGAGGAGAAACTGTGGTTGGGATATTATGAGAGAAGTATCTATTTTCAATAAAAAGTTTGAAAAACAAAAACAAGAAAAACGAAGTTCAGGAAAATTAAGGATCTTGTTTGAGTGGAGTGTTAAGCCCCAAAGTCAAGCGCATCTGCCTGCGATGATCCAGACTCTAAGACAACGAAAATGCTACACAAGAATGACACAACCCGATTCAGCCAGTCAGGGGCACACAATGGGAAGTGTGTGTATGACTCTTGCCATCTGAACACACTGATGAGTACTGTACACATCCGAACAGCAGCCGTTAAGATGTGTAAGAGACACACTGGTTATTCAGTCTGGGATGAACAAGTGCTTCCTGATACAAAGCTTATCTTATAAGTGAATCAGACATAAACAGGCGAGTGTAACGTAGTGTTCTGTGTGCTCTGAGTAGACAGCACAGGGGAGTTTAAGAGCAGACTGGCAGCTCCAATCAAAGATTTCTGAAGGGACAAGAGGTAATGTAAATCAATTGTTTCTACATAACTCCTAGCTGAAATTATCTCCCACTTTTCCCCTCTGAAGTATTAAGTAACTATTTAGTTTAATTTAAATCATGGGAAAAGGAAGGAAAGCAAATTTACTTAGAAATTTATGGAAAGTATTGATTAACAGTCAAACATGTCAATTACACTATTACTGAAAGTCAGACTGGAAAACAACAGGCCACATCTTACAACCTTACACTGCATAATGATGCTTCAATCTGCAATGGGCTGCAAGGCTAAAACAGGGCAGGAAAATGCCATGTTCCAGTGGATACACCTCTGCCAGAGCATGGCCCTTTCTAGGTTTGTATACCAATCCAAATACTGTGGTTAGAGAGAGGGCTCAGTGGCTAAAGTCATTTATTCTTTCAGAGGACCCAGGCTTAATTCCCAGTATCTATGTGGTGGCTTACAACCATCAGTAACTCCACTTCCAGTAACCTACCCTCTTCTGACCTCTGCAGGTACCAGGCACATGTGGTGCATAGACATACACGCAGGCAAAACGTCCCTACTCATAAGAAATAAAAATGAGACGTATCCACACAAATACAGTGCTGTGCAACTAGTCACTCAGCACACGACATGTACAATGTGTGCAGTGTACAGGATACTCGGAAATCTATCAAATGACTGTCTAGTTCATATAGCATACAGCACTTTTCTTCCTTATTCTGGAGGTCTACTCAACTGTAAAACAGTGAGAATGGTGGCCTCGGGCCCAAACAGCTGTTTACAGTCTCTTGGTTATATCAAGAGGTCAATGTCCAAAGATTTTTATTTATTTACTTTTACTTTAAAAGTTATGCATAGATGTTTGTGCATGTGTGATGGAGTAGGGGTGGGGGATGTCATTCTCGGGGTGCTAAAGAGGGAAGCATATCCCTAGGAGCTGGAATTATGGGTGCTGGGAACTAAGCTTTAGTATTCCGCAAGAACAGTATATTCTCAATCTCTGATCACCTCTCCAAGTATCTGTGAGGATGTTTGTCCGTAAGCTCTAAGGCCTTCAGACGACAGCTAAATCAGAGCCTTAGTGTTAAGTGACATGTGGCCATACTTGTTTCTGTCATAAATACTTGCTGACCCTCTGTAACTGTCGGGTTATGTGCCAACAGTGTGACTTCAACATTGAGTAACAAGAGCAGAGTACTTAGCAGGAGACACACAAATAAAAATGCTCACACTGCACATATGGAAAATTTCAAATTCTCACCAGTTATTAAGTCTGAAGGTATTCTGCCAGTCAAGAAATCAACCACGAGGATTCGACTTGTTGCAAATATAATACCACCCTGTGTGTAGACTTCATATCGACTGTTACTTGCAATTTCATTTGTCACTCGTCGAGGAAGGTGTTCAACTCCTTCAATCTTCAACTGACTGATAAAATATTCCTGAATCAAATTAAACTTATTAGTAGGCTGCTTAGTACAGGGCAAGGCACTTTTAAAACAGGCTACGAGGATTTCAAATGATGCCTCTGTTCTCAGAGCTCATGAACACCAAGCGAACACAAGCTAAGTTACTCTTTTATACCTATCAGCCAATCACATTGTTTTGTAAGGTTAAGTTGTACTCTGGAGTTTACATGAAGACATAATCATGGTTCAACCACTATTCCCATTTCAGCTCCAAGCCACAGAACCGTTTAAAACCTTGGGTTAAAAGTTTTCTACTACCTCGAAACTACTTCTGGCCAAAGCCAGGTGACACATGGGATTGATTTCTCTCTGCAGAAGCTTTAGACCGATAGATCAGTATTGATTCTTCCTACAGAGACCTCAGAATGTCCACAGATCCAATGGCCCGTTAGTCCCTCAGTCTAACGCCACTTTTCTGGGCATCTTACATTGCATCAAGTACTGTGCCAAGCACTGGAGATTCCTAGGGGAATCCAACAGGGCCTCAGTCTTTGAAGGAGTTGTTGGTGATTCTTCTCAGCTAACATTTTCTTCCGGGCCACTATACCTAGGAGGTCATCAGATCTATCACGCTAGACTATGACTCCATTGCTCAACATCCCCAGCAAGATATGTCTCATTCCATTGCCCGTGGGATCAACTCCTTAAACTCCTTAACCCAGATTAATTGCTCCCTTAGTTTTAACTTCCGCCCCCCTTTATTCCCCTAGTTTCTCTTTTGTGAAGCCTCAAGATCTCCTTTTCCACTTTCTAATCACCCTCAGAGACCCTGCCATCCCTATTATTGTCCTTTTAGGGACCACACTCTGTCCCCCAAACAACCTTAATAGCCAATTTCAAACCCAGACACTATTCCTACCCAGATTCTAATATCTTCTTTCTTTGCAGTGCAATCCAAGCCACTCCTCAGCTCAATGTGTAGCCTACTTGCCCCTTTTTCAGTGGTATGGGGTGTGTGGGACCCTTATTCTCCGTGTCCTCGAACTGTGTCTGGACCCTGTATCTCCTTCAAGGATCTCTCTATTCAATGCTCTCCCATGTCAACTGAGGAACTTCCTTGGGATGCCTTCCATACTTGGCAGAGTCATCCCACAGAGTCATCCCACAGCGTCGGAGTCCTGGATCTCCTTCAAGTACTCTCACTCAATGCCCTCCAATGTCGTGGCAGCCACTTGGACTACCCTGGGGTTCCCTTCCCTCCTTCGCATCTCCCCCTGGGATCTCAATTCGTTCCCTTTCTTGCCTTGTTTGAGACCTGCATTTGGGCTCGGGATCCCTGCAACCGTACAGCTTCGCGTTCCTGCCGCCGATCTCGGCTCGGATGTCCCCAAACCCTCGGGTCCACCCATCCCGCAGTCGCACCTCCTCGGCCGGCTGCGTGTTGAGCACCAGCACCAGGCAGGCCGGGTGGCAGTGAAGCCGCAGGAAATGGTAGAGGAGCCGGTCGGCGCCGAGCCCGCGGGCGCACACCACCAGCCCGTCGCTGTCGAGCAGTTCCAGCACCTGCTGCCTCTCGTACTCCAACAGCGGCGCCATACTCTGGCGTCCGCCCGGCAGGCCCCGCTCCATGGGCGCCCTTCCGGGACTGCGGCCGCTCCGTGACGGAAAGAGCCGAGTCCAGCCGAGCGCTGGCGGAACGCAGGGGAAGGAAGCCAAGGAGGGAGGAGCGCGGAACCAAGGTAACGGCGGACTCAGAGTAGGCCGGATGCAGCCGAAGGGAGCCAGCCGATTGTCGCCGAAGACGAGTAGAGGCGGGGACAAGTGTGGGCCGAATGTGCCCGAGCCCGAGGGCAGGTCTAGCCGAACTCGGCCGAGAGGTGCGGTGAGCGTTAGCGCGCGGAACCGCGTCCGGGCTCCCCATCCTTTGTTTCTCTAGACCTAGATACAAACTAACAAAATGTCAGCCGAGAAGTCTAATCCCTGTAATCCGCCAGTACTGACAGTTCAGAATGTCAGCTGTCAGTATTTCAAGTGCAACCGGAATCGACACCATTTTCCTAGCGTGCGGGATTAGTCTCTGCTTTTGCAAGTATTCCCTCCCGCCTTGGAAGTTCAGAATAAGCACAATACTTTATGAGTTTCAGAGTTTTGTTTGTAAAGGTCTGAAACACAATAAACTGTTACAACGCCTCAATCAGGTGCCAGTTGCAGCTGCCTTCCGCCTTCCACTAGAGGGACATCTTGGGTCGTGTTTGTAACTATCTAAAAAAACTTTAGGTAAGCAATCTGTGAGACATTCTCAGAATCCTCCTTTCCCCTTCATTTTCAGCCCATAAGAAACACAAAGGAAGGCAAAATAAAGACTGTTCCTTTCCTCAGGTCAACCATGGTTAACACCGTAAGGCTTTTTAGTGTTCACTATCTTGTGCCGTTGCTCAATTTGCACACACACACACACACACACCTATATGAAATAATAAACAAGCAAGATTCGAAACCCAAGTTTTGGTTTATCCAGGTGGGACACGCTCTCCCACATGCTGAAGTAAATTTAAGGCCAGCCTGAGCTACAGATGGGGACCCTCCAGTGCAGGTGTAAAGAGTGATGGGTATAACTTAGTGGTAGATCCTGAGTCTGTCACTAATATAATACTCCCCAAATCTCTAACGTAATAATCCTTTAAAGTCTTTTATGTGGCTGGGCTTTCTGTAACGTGGAGGCGTACGCCTGTGTAGCACTTACTTGAGAACACTTAGTTGGCTCCCACTCCTCCCCCAGCGTTCTCCATAGCATTTCACTAGCTGCATTCACACAAAAAGTTCACCTAAGCCCTGAAGCTACATTTCTGACATGGATGATTAGTGGGATAAAAAGGGCAGGTTTATTTGAGTTTGCACGACCTTCATTTCATCGCCTGCTAGTCTACCAATCTCCACACCAGCCACCTGTACGCAGATCTGTTTTTTCTCCCTCCTTTGCTTCCTCCAGTGTTTCCTTGTGCTCAGCGACAGTGCAAGCAGCATGTTCCCGAGTCTTCCTGAAGTGGACAGAGAGGCCTGCGGATGCTTTTCATGTGGCATTGGGAGCCAGGAGATGCTGCCTGCAGTTCAGCAAGCAGGCTGTACCAGGCAGGACCACAGAGCCCATGGCGTGTTTCTTAGCATTAGTTCCGGGTACAGTAAGTAGGCACTCAGCACACATTCAGAGGTGGGTGTGTGGGTGACAGTGCTGATCTTTATACCTGATTTCTCCCAGGCTGTGGCAGGTAGAACAATGCAACCCCAAAGATGCCCACATTGAATTCCCAGAACCAATTACTTTCATGGCAAAGGAGAAGTCCTAGATGTGGTTAAGCTAAACTCTTTCGATGGAGAAGTGATATTGGATTATCCAGATGAGCCCAATATTTAATAAAGGTGTGCTTAAGGGCAAATGGGGCTGCAGGGGAACTGGCTTCAAAGGAGATTGTGAAGGGGAGCTAAGGTCAGAGTGAGGTAGAGAGGGCCGAAGGACATAACCTGCAGGAGCCGGGAACACAGCCCTGAGGAGTCAAGGAACCCCTGGGTTCTCCCTGAGAATGTCAAGAAGTATCCCAGCTTCCCCCCACAACCCACTGTGCATCTCTGGTGTTATTTTTAATACAAATGGGTTTGTAGTGCTTTGTCACAGCAGCACTGGGAAAGGGTGGCACAAAGCTTTTCTTATTTTGACCACACTGAACCTTGAAGATGAAGTCCTCAGCTTATCAGAGCAAGCAAGCACAAATGTAGATAGGACCATTTGAGGGAGCAATTATTTTAGAAAGTCAAGATTTACTGAAAATTCAAGCACAGATAGAGTGGCAGGGGCATAGCTCAGCTGAGGCAGCGCTTGCTGTGATGGCATGGGTACCTGTGGTGTCTCAGACCCAGAGACTGCACTGGAGACTGTAATTCTGTTGCTGGGGGGTGGGAAGTGACAGTCCCTGGGGCTTGCTGTCCAGGCCAGCGAGAGAACCTGTCTCTAACACAAGGTAGTTGTCACGATGGCTCAGCTGGCAGAGATGGTTGTCATCTCCGCTACTCCTGCTGACCTGAGTTTGATCTCAGGAATTAACATGCTGGAGGGAGAACTGACTCCTGAAAGTGGTTCTGGCCTCACACGTGTGCTACGGCTCACACCTTTTGTGAATAAGTGCATGTAATTAGAGAAACAACCAATGTGGACAGAGACTGAGAACTGACACTCAAAAGTTAACCTCTGGTCTACACATGTGTGTGCACATGTACATGAACACATGGGTGAGTGCGTGCGTGCACACACACACACACACACACACATGCACACACACTAGTCGTAGAGACATATAAATATGCATGCAACATTCCTTCTCCCAGTGAATGCTAATTAAGCTTACAGTGTGTCAAGTTCTGTACCAAGTGCTAGGTAGGGTCTTATCAGGGAGCTAAGCAGGCAAAATGCTTGCCTTATGTTCTTAGGGAGCTAGTGTATGAAGCCTGTTTATCCTCTCATTATGTGAACTGTGGTTATTTCTTGAACAATCCTAATTGATCAATCACAAAAGAGTACTTAAAAATTTTTCGTGCACCCCTAGTAAGCAGACTATCAGAGAGCTATTACAGTCTGAATGTGGAAAGGGACCAACATCTAATATATACTGAAGAAATTGCAAAGCAAAAATTGATAGTTTGGTCTCACTTGTCTAAAAATATCGATAGTATTTTCACAGGACCGCATAGAGTGCTGGAGAAATGAAGGCTGGGAGTTAAGGCGGGAGGTCAGCACCACCTTTGAACTTTACATTTTCTGTTTATTTCCCTCTGTTCTGCCCGACTTTCCTTCCTTGCACTTCTGTTGCCTTTAGAGTAAAAACAAAAGAAGAAACTCCCTAGTTACTGTACAAATACTTCATCAGCACCAAAAATATTACCTTAGAAAGTCTACACTTAGTACTCATACAGTGGTGATAGTTAGTGTTTCAGGTCAGTGCCTGAGCAAATGGACATTTGCACACTTTGGCCTGGTGATCTACAGTTCTTCTCCTTTGCACACTTTGGCCTGGTGATCCACAGTTCCCCTTTGCACACTTAAGCCTGGTGGATTCACAGTTCTTCTTTGCACACTTTGCTCTAGTGATCCACAGTTCCCCTTTGCACACTTTGGCCTGGTGATCTACAGTTCTCCTTTGCAGACTTAAGCCTGGTGGATTCACAGTTTTCCTTTGCACACTTTGGCCTGGTGATTTACAGTTCTTTGCACACTCTGGTCTAGTGATTTTCAGTTCTCCTTTGCACATTCTGGCCTGGTGGATTCACAGTTCTCCATTGCACATTTTGGCCTGATGAATTCACAGTTCTTCTTTGCACACTCTGGCCTGGTGATCCACAGTTCTCCTTTGCACACTCTGGCCTGGTGATTTACAGTTCTCCTTTGCACACTTAAGCCTGGTGGATTCACCGTTCTCCTTTGCACATTCTGGCCTGGTGGATTCACAGTTCTCCTTCGTCCCTCTGTACAGGTTTCCACCTTAGAGTGATGGTCTCCCCATTACTGTCACAGTTCACCAAGCCATTATTTCTTAGCTGCTTCCCACTCCTCCCTTCCTTCTCTGTTTCTCTCTCTCATCCCTCACCCTCTCTCTTCTCCCTCTCCTTTCCTCTCTCTCTTCTCTTTCCTCTGCAGTCCCCCTCCTTCTCCTTTCCTTCTCCTCTTCTGCAGCCCCTCCTCTTCCTCTCTTCCTTCTGATGAACAGACTCACCTCCTTTATATTTTGCCAGTGAGGACACAGTGACCTTTGACATAAGACTGGCAATGAGATTAAGCATTATTTTTTTTCTCTTGCACAGCCCAGTCTTATCACAACTGCTGGAGCCAGTGCGCAGATATTTCTCTCTGCATGTAGTTTTTTACACTATCTGAAGTCATCCTTTGGTATCCAAGAAGGATTGGCTCCAGCCCCCATCCCCCAACACTGCCTTAATATGCAAATGCTCAAGTATGTTGCAGAAAGTGACACAGTGGACTGGGAACAGATCACGTGCTTGCAAAGCATGTGCAAAACCCTGGGTTTTATTTCCTGCCATGGAGCAAAAATGTTAACTGGAAATGGTGTGGTCTTCATATAGAACCCACAGAGTCTTGCTGCACAGTTTTGAACTATCATTGGAGACTTTTGATATCTAACACAAGGCACATGCCATGTAAGCATTCGATGTGGCACATTACTTGGGGGAATATTTTGACAAGAGAAAGTTTATTCGTGTCTAGCATAGTTGCCATTCTTTCCAATATATCCTGCCTGTGATTGGCTGGATGCATGGGCGTGCAGCTTGCAGATACAGACAGGTGTTACACCAAAAGCTCATTAAATCTAGACTCTAGACTCAATGCTGAGCAATCATATGTTTTAATTTTGTTTCTCTTGCTATGATAAAACATACTATCAAAAAGCAACTTAGGGAAGAAAGAGTTTATTATACCTCACAGTTTCAGGTCACAGCCCACCACTGTGGAGAAGCTAAGTCAGAAACTCAGTTACATTACAGAGCAGAAGCAGGGAGTAGTTAATAAATGCATACTTATTTATTTGCTTGCTTATTATCCACAGCTTAATTTCTTGACTCACAGAACCCTGCCTAGGGAATGGTGTCACCCACAGTGAGTTTGGTTTTTCCACACCAGTGAACTTAATTAAGACCAATCTCCCATAGAAATCCACAAGCCAGCCCAGTGTAGATAATCCTTCTTTGAGACTCTTCCTAGGTGATTCTAGATTTAGGATATTACTGGTGTTCAATAGCTAACATCATATGTTGGTGTTTGTGCCAAGTTGACGATTAAGGTTAAACATAATACAAAGTAAGTCAACATTAATCATTGGGAGCAATAAGGCCACAGGCATCAAGAGTGAACGATAAAGGTTCTTCTGGTCTGGTTGTCTAGTGTGGTTTGTCCAAAGAGGTAGAATCTGAGCACAACTCTGAGGCTAAGTAGGGCAAGGAGACAAAACATGTCTTGGGTAGAGGAACAAGAAGTAGAAATTCTCTAAGACATAAAGGAGACCAACTAGGGGGCAATTCATCATTGGGCTCACCTGATTTTGGGGCCAGGTCATCATGGGCTTTGTAATGTTTGCTGTGGTGGTTTAAGGGTTCAGCTGGGTGGTGAGGTGGTTTTAGCATTAGATGAATGTTGGGTGATAAGGCTGAGATACGACTAGATTTTTGTAGACCAGTCTTTATCAGGCTCCTCTGTTGGGCATGGGTAGGAAATAGTGATGGCAGTGTAATACAAAGCTTTGTGAGACACCTACTATGTGTCAGACAGGAGACGAAGATCATTTCCTCATTTCCCAGCAAAGGTGGGCGTATTACTCTCTTCACTCGTCAAGTGAGGAGAACAAGACTCAGAGATATTAAATAACTTTTCTAAGTCTACTTGGCGAGGCAAGGAGCAAGAGTCCAGGATGCCTCTCTATCTGTTATCCACCCTTTCCAACTTAAATCAATGGCCTGTTAGACTTAAACTTGAGACACTCGGGTTGTTCTCTTCCTTTTCTTGCTTGAGCATCTCTCTGTCATTAAATTAGAGTGGTTTTCGATCAACACATCATGCTTAGAGTTGGAGTTTTATGTCCACTGATATTTATAAGACTTTAATAAAGATTTTGTTTTACATGGAGTATTTTGCCTGCACTGTGTGTGTGTGTGTGTGTGTGTGTGTGTGTGTGTGTGTGTGCAGTGCTCAAGGATGTGGGTGATGGGGACTGAACCTGATTCTTTTGCAAGAGCAGCAAATACTCTTTAACTGCTGAGGGATGCCTGCAGTACCACGATGCCATAGGACCTTTCTATAGCATCACTCACATATAGATTCTGTCTATATAGAATTATATATATATTTATTAATCTAAACATAGATCAATAAAACCCTACAACATTTGCAAATGTTTAAAATAATTTAGAACCTGCCTTTAGGTTATGCCTTTAAGAGATTGTAATTTTAGACAGTGATAGAGGTAAGTGTATATAAATTGTGTATAAAGGTACAACAGAGACAGAGTCTAGAAGATTTGCTATGCATCTCTTCATATATGTGGTTCTATTACAGTAGCCAAGTTTGTCTAAAATGTGAGTGGGGGCAGCAATGTGTATCATGCTGATTCTCTGTGGAGAAAGTCACCTGCTCACTGATCTGTGTCCACTGAGAGGAGACACTGTATTTGGTAACTAATCACCACTAAGAGGTGGAAGGAGTTTTCTAATTAAATCTATTTGATCATTAAATCTATCTAGATGGATTAAATAAGTGTAGTAAATATATACAATAACATTTAATTTAGCTACAAAGAAGAATGTAATTTTGACATTTATAGGGAAATGCATAAAACTGGAGATTATCACGTTAAGCAGAATAAAACACCTAGAAAGATAAATATTGCATTTATGTCATATTCAGAATCTAGATTAAGAAGAAAAAAAAATAAGTGAAAATAGAAGGGGACTCCTTGGGAGGGATCTAGAAAATGGGACAATTGCAGTCAAATGTGCTGTGACCAAAGCACAAAATGTGCATGTGACAGTTTTCAGAGAAACTGGTAATAAACTGTACATATACATGGAGACTCATTGTAGGGAATTAGCATACCAAAGGGGCTGATGAATGGAGAGAGGAGGCCATAGACTGGAGACCAACATCCTACATGCTCATACAAGGACTAAAGAAGAAAGATTCACCCAGTTTATAAGGTTAAATGTTAGAAACACAGAAAGAAATCAGGGAAACAACACCCTTCACAATGGCCTCAAATAATACAAAATAACATAAAATACAATGTAACTCTAGCCAAATGGGTGAAAAACTGTATGATTAAAAACTCCAAGTTTTTGGAGAAGGAAATTGAAGAAGATATCAAAAGATTCCCATTAATGTAGCAAAAATGGCTATCCTACCAAAACCAATCTACAGATCCAACACAATCTCCATCAAAATTCCCACACAATTCTTTACAAACCTAGAAAGGGAAATTCTCAACTTCATATGGAGAACCAAAAGGAAAAAAGAAAGACCCAGGACAGCTAAAGCAATCCTGAATAATAAAGAACTGCTGGAGCTCTCCGCACCCCTGGTTTCAGGTTGTGCTACAGAGCTATGGTATTAGCACACATACAGACAGGCTGAGAACTGAAAACAGTTCAGTGGACTCGAACTGAAGATCAAGACATAAATTCATACACCCATGGACACCCGACTTTTGATAAAAAAAAACAATAAATACACACTGAAAAAAAAAGCAACTTCAACGAATAGTGCCTGTTTAACTAGATGTCAACATATAGAAGAATGCAAATGGATCTGTTTATCTCCCTGCATAAGACTCAAGTCCTCAACATCAAGCCAGATTCACCGAACCTGTTGGAAGAGAAAGTGGGGATTAACCTGGAGCACAGCACAGGAGGCAACTTTCTGAACAGAAAACCAACAGTGAAGGCACTGAAATCAACAATTGACAAATGAGACCTCATGAAACTGCAAAAGCTTCTGTAAGGCACAGAGCACTGTCAGTTAAAGAGACAGCCTATGGAATGGGAAAAGAGTTTGCCAACTCCAGATCTGACAGGAATGTTATCCAAAATATATAAGGAACTCAAGAAACTAGACATGAACAAACCAAGCAACCCAGTTAAAAAGTAGGGCACAGATCTCAACAGAGGAATTTCAATGACTGAGAAACACTTAACTGTTCAACATCCTTAGCCATTAGGGAAATGCAAGCCAACTCTGATATTCCATCTTACATTTGTCAGGATGGCTAAGATCAAAAACTCAAGAGATAGCACATGCTGGTGAGGATGTGGAGAAAGAGGAACACTCCTCCATTGCTGGTGGGAGTGCAAACTTGTACAGCTACTTTGGGAAGCAATATGGCAGTTTCTCAGAAAATTGGGAATCACCGACCTCAAGACCCAGTGATACCTGGCCCCAGTGGCAGAGCACTCGTGAGAGGACCTCAGACAGCCAGGCACGGGGCATCTCTCTGCAAGTAAGGGGTAGAGAGATGGAAGAGAGGGAAAGAAGCAGGAGGATGGGGACACAGTGAAGAGTGGCAGAGCTGGAGGCCTGGGTAGTGAGGAAAAGCCCGATGTGAGTAGCTGGTGTTGCCACCTGGGACCACGGTGAGGCTCTGGCCTGTGCTGTCACTGGGGGCCATGTCTGGGTCCATGGCCGTGCAGCAGGGGGCTGTTACTACCACAGGCCAGGTGAATGTCCTTGGTCTGGGCTGATGCTTGGGACCTTGCTGATGTCTGAGGGCTGTGCAGTTGGCCCCAACCGTCACCTAGGCACCATGAGAGACATGTCCTCAAAGACATGAGGTCAGGAGGCCCTCTACCTTACCAGCTGCCTCACTCGGGAGCACAGAGGAGCTGCCTTTGATGGCTGAGTCTGTGGGTGAGCTGACCAGCTGCTCCTGCCCCTTGTCTGCCATGCAATGGTGTAGACAAGTGAGAGATACCCTCGCCTTTCTTCGCCCTAGGCCACCCGTGGCAGGCAGGAGAGCAGGCCCTGCCCCTCATCTGGGCAGCACAGTAGAGCTGACCCTTATGGTGGTGGCGAGGCTGCACTGCCCCTGAAGTGGTAAGACTTGGCTCATCCCAACATTTACCTCATCTGTGAACTCCCAGAGCACGTGAAAGGGCTGGTCCTGCAAATCCAAAGCTGCAGGATCTCCATGAGGCAGAGCAACAACAGGATATCCTGGAGGAGTCCCTGTGAGGATCCAGTATTGATAGTGTAGCAGGAGCCAGAGGCCTCAAACCCAACCAATGACTCATTGTAATGAACATTTGCAAGTAAAGTTGTGTGGACAAAGGGTGTACTGTGGGACACACTACAGCTTCCACAACAAGAATTTCTTTTCTTATTTTGGGGTGGGGGTTGCAAGAGTGGAAGGTGGGTATGAAGGGATGAGATGAATGGGAGTGGGTTTCGTGATGTGAAAATCACAAAGAATCTGTAAAAAGTTAAAAAAAAAAAAAGATGCAGCATATCACTCCTGGGCGTATACGCAAAGGACACTCTACTCAACCATGTTCACAGCAGCTTCTTAAATAATTTCCAGAAACTGGGAACAACCTAGATGACTCCTCAACTGGAGAACTGATCAAGAAAATGTGGTACATTTACACAATGGAGTATTGCTCAGCTGTTAAAAAAATAACATCATGAAATTTGCACAGGAATGGGTGGAATTAGATAATGTCCCCAGTGAAGTGTCCCCGACCCAGAAAGACAAGCATGGTGTAGCTATTTAGCTGTAAAGTAATAGATAACCGTGTTACAGCCCCCCCCCCAGTCGAAGAGGGACTAAATACAAGGAGAAGGGGGTGGGGGGAATGTAAGGATCTCCCTGGGAGGGAAATAGAATAGACTTAACGAGTGGACTGGGGCAGGTGGAGATCAAGTGGGGAGGATGGAAAGAGAATACTGGGAAAGACAAGTGAAATGTTGAGGATGATGTAGAAACCTAGTACAGTGGAAACGCCTTAGAACCTGTGGGAATAATGCTAGCAAGGACTTGTAGTAATACGAGACATCATGCCTGAACCATCTTCTGTAACCAGGCTAGGTCTCAAGTGGAGGGATTGGGACACCGACCCAGCCACAAAACCTTAGACCTACAGTTGGTTCTGCCTGCAGGATATGCTGAAACTGGAGCCTAGCAGAACTGAAAGACCTTCAAATTGGGGAAGCCCCTCACTCAAGTAGTTGGAGATTGTGAACCCAAGAACTCACGAAGAGCCTATCTTGCTGCAATC
The DNA here is from genome assembly GCF_963924665.1 of Micromys minutus. Classification (NCBI taxonomy): domain Eukaryota; kingdom Metazoa; phylum Chordata; class Mammalia; order Rodentia; family Muridae; genus Micromys; species Micromys minutus. The sequence goes on along the minus strand of NC_137966.1, from coordinate 25,694,215 downwards.
AGGCAAGAGGTTTATTTAGGAGATCAGAGCTCTGGGGACGACACCCGTCTCACTCAGGAGATAAAGGAGTCGACTCTGAACTCAAATGGGAAGAAATATTTATAGGGAAAATCACATAAGCAGTTAGCAACAGGCACGTAGCAATCTTATTGGTTTATTTAAATTGGCATTCTCTGTCTATTTTAGACATGGTTTAACTTTAGGCAACCCTGTTTTGGGGCACGCCTACCTTTATACTTGTTTTTTCTCAGAACTGCAGAGTCAGACCTTATGGAGACCAGGTGGTCTGCGGTTTTTGTCCTCAGCCTTGAGACATACTTGTCCTCAAGGCAGGGTTAGTGGGGCCAACTTAAAATTTTAATTCTTTCATTCCCCACTGTTTTCAGCCCATTTGGAGTCTTTTAATGCATGATATTGCTGGCAAAGCATTAAAATCTGCCCTGCACTAACTCTTTCCCTAATGAAAGCTACTAACTTATTTAGGATTCGAGGCCCAAACGTCAAAAGTAGCAAGAGAATAATTATGGGCCCCAGGAGCATAGAGATCAAGGTGGTAAGCCAAGGAGAGTGAGAAAACCAGCTTTCAAACTACCCTTGACTGGCTTCCCTATCTTTCTGTCTGGTGGCCAGTCTTTCACGCAGCTTAGACATGGAGCCCTAGATGACACCAGAGTGATCAGCATAAGAACAATATTTTTTTCTTAGGGCAGCACACAATCCTCTCTCTTTAAGGAATAGTAAACCTAGTCCTCTGCGGTTTAGCAGAACCACCTCAGACAAGGAAGTGAGTGATTCCTCTAGCTTGCTTACTGACTGCTCTAGGCTGCTAAGTCTTCAGTCATCGCATTCCTAAGGTCTGCAAAGTAATGGTGGGTGGTAATTAGCACTGAGGTACCCGTCCCAGTAGTACTGCTCAAGTCAGAGTAACTGGGTCTCTCCTGATCCAGGTTGACCTTAGGTCATATACATCCATCACAACCCCCTCCGGGTAGTGATAAACTCGGGGTACCAGCTGAACCAAAACACAAAAACCTTTGGCAGGGTTGAAAACTGAGGTGGAGACACAGGAGTGAGCCCAGTGCTGCAAGCCCACCAAGTGTCAGTTTGAGGGATTAGATAGCCACCCAATAAAGAATTAATAGTCAAGTTGGAAAATTGCAGAGGGTGGTGTAGGAGCTAGGGACCATCCCTATGCATAAACCTGTTCAAGATACTTCTGCGAGGGTCAACTTATGGTTCGATCCCCATGAACAAAACTGGCGTGACTTATTATGGATGACAATTCCGTTGGCCGCTATCCCCTCATAATAAGGTGGGCCAGACCCCAGGCAGAGCCAGCAGGATTCAGTAACATTTGGATCAGTATGATTTAACACCTGGAATGCTCCCTGCACAAGGTTAAAGAGTCTGTCTGGTATGGGGTTGGGGTGAGAAATGACCGTGGTAGCCGCTCCAGTCTGAGGGGTCATTGTCTCAGACACAGGGTCACGGATGGCTGCTGAGGCAGCAGAGGCAGCCGTGGTGGCCGGGATGCCAGCTTTTGATCTGCCAAGACAGGGTTAGGCTCTACCGGTACTGGTGGGAGGGTTGGTACTTTTAATCTTATCTAGAAGGCAAATCCCTTGTCCCAACCTTGCAGGTAGAACCAGAGTCCCCACTGCGGCATTTTGGTCAATCTGAAAATTGCTTTCCTTTAGTGATAAAGGTGATATTAAGAGAGTTTTTTTCCTTTTAGATTATTCCTATCTACAATGATCAGGTCCCATGAGGACATAGTGTGCTAATAGACATTTCCAGTAGTTCCACAGGACCATTCTTTGCAATAGAAGTATCTTATCCTGTCACATCTGTTGGCCTCTGATCTTGTTCTTCCATCCCGGGGGCAGACATAGAAGGGCGTCTGTTGTAATTTTCTTTGGGTGGGTAAATCTTACACCCAGGGTCATTAGCAATATATTGACCCTGGGAGGTGATACTCTGATGGAGGGAATGCTTTATTATGGGATGATTTTCTGAGGGTGCCTCTTCATATGAATAGCCAGGGATATCTCACATTTTTAATCCTGCTTTTAAAGCACAAATTTCAGGGTGAATGGAAGGCTACCAGGTTCCTGGAGGGCTCTCTCTGGTGACCTCCCAGACAATGTCCCCTGTCTGGGAGAGTACCTGCCAAGTCAGTTTTAAGGGAGCATGTGGGTTGGGTTTATGTTCACTTAGCTGAAAGAGCAGCAGGGACAGCAGAGTTCACCAGGAGAAGCTTAAGGGGGTTATCAGTTTTTTCCAGTTTCCATTCAATTTTAGGAATGTCTGGTGCTCTCTCTTCACATGGGAGGCATGGACCCATGCAGCAATCCCCCTACCTTAACAGCCGTAGGAGTGGTCAACAGTACCAGAGAGGGTCCTTTCCAGCAAGGTTCCAAATTCCCAGCCCAGTGTCGACGAATTAAGACTGCATCTTCCACCTGGAACTGGTGAGGTGTCTCTGGGCTTCCTGTCTCATAGGTGCCCTTCAGCTGGCTCGAGATTTCACTTTGGACTGTTTTTAGTGCCTTTAAATGAGCAAATAGGGTTTTAGGAAGAACCTCAAAGTTGAGGGCCCTGCCTGACTCCATGAGGGGTGGGGGACTTCCATACATAATCTCATTTGGCGTTAGGCCAAAGGGGCCAGGGGTGTTACATACAGGGAACAGGGTGAAGGGAAGGAGGACAGTCCAGTCCCCCTACCGGTCTCTGAGGCCAATTTTGTCAAGGTCTCTTTTAGAGTTTTATTTATCTTTTCTACCTGTTCTGAACTCCGGGGTCTGTATGCACAATGTAGTTTTTAATTAATCCCCAGCTGGGAGGCCAGTCCCTGACTTATCTGGGCAACAAATGAGGGTCCATTGTCAGACCTAATTACCTTGGGTATCCCAAACCTGGGGAAATTTTCTTTAAGGATCTTCTTGGCCACCATGGTGGTGGTCTCTGTTTTGGTGGAATAGGCTTCCACCCATCCTGAAAATGTGTCTACAAAAACTAAAAGATATTTATTACCGTATCTGGCAGGCTTGATTTCAGTGAAGTCTACTTCTCAATGGACACCCAGCTGGCTTCCTCTGAACCTTTATCCTAAGGGGAGTTTCGAATGTCCTGCATTAATCGTGGCACAGGGCACACAGTCTTTTACCACCCTAGCAACAGTCTCTGAAACTTTGGGGACATAATAATTTGAAGCTTTGATCAGAGTCTCAAGATGCTTAGCGTGTAGGTGAGTCACATGGTGTAGGTGGTCCACATAGTTGCGCCCTTTCTGGGGGAGGGCTAGTTTGCTGTCTGGGGTATACCTTCTCTTGTCCTTTGATGGGGGAGAGAATCCTAGCTTGTCTATGTGTTGGTGATCTTCTATTCAATGTCTGATTTCAGGGTTACTGGGTGGTCCAGGGAGACCCCTGTCATGGTCATAACCCCTTGGGCCACTTCTTTAGCTCCAGAGTCTGCCATCCTGTTGCCTCTTGTAATACTGTCTACTGTCTTGCTCCCTTGATGACCTAGGCAGTGAACAATGGCCACTTTCTTGGGCAGGTGGATAGCTTTTAGCAAACTAAGTATATATTTTTTATTTTTAATGTCTTTTCCTGCAGAGGTCAGCAGCTCCCTCCGCCTATATATGGCCCCATGAACATGTGCAGTGGCAAACACATACCTGCTGTATGTAGAGATGTTGACAGCCTTGCCCTCCGTCATCCGCAGGGCTTGGGTGAGGGCTATCAGCTCAGCTTTTTGCTCCGAAGTCCCTTCTGGCAGATGGCTGGCCCAGATGATGTTGGTTCCATGTACCACCGCTGCCCCTGCCCCCTGCTTACCTTTGGCCATGAAGCCACTACCATCTGTGTACCAGTTTGGGCCTTTTGGCCATGGTTGGTCTTTTAGGTCCTTTCTGGTACCCATTTCCTCTGTCAGGATCTCTTTGCATTGGTGTGCTGGGGTTGAATCTTTAGTCTTCGGTAGCAGAGTGGCAGGGTTCAGGGTGGTTGGAGGGACAAAGGCTATCCTGTCAGTTAATAGCAGGATCTGGTAATGTGTCATGCGGGCATTCGTCATCCATCGATCCGGGGGCTGCCGCACAATACTCAAGAGAGTGTGGGGCCACTCTAGTCACCTGTTGCCTCAAGGCCAACTTATCAGCGTCTTTGATAAGCAGGACCATGGCTGCGATGGCCCTCAGGCAAGAGGGCCATCTGCTTGAGACAGGGTCCAACTTTTTGGACAAGTAGGCTACTGGTCTTTTCCACGGTCACAAAGTCCGAGTAAGGACCTCTCTAGCCACCCCAGCTCTCTCATCCACATATAGGGTGAAAGGCTTAGTCAGGTCTGGTAGGGCCAGGGCAAGGGCCGATAACAGGGCTCTCTTGATTTCATCAAAAGCCTTCTGATGTTTGGGGAACCAAGAAAATATTTTCCCTTCTTTAGTCAAAGGGTTCAAGGGACCTGCTGGAGTGGAAAACCCAGGAATCCATAGTCTACAAAACCTAGCCATACCCAAGAACTCCCTCACTTGTTGAGGGGTGGTAGGCACAGGGATCTGTGTGACAACTGCCGCTTTCTCTTCCTTAGAGAGTAGCCCAGGAGATTCTAAGGATTTGGAACAGTCGGGTGTATGTCTTGTACGCTCTTATTTACCTCTCCCAAGTCTCTTACTGGCCTGTAACTGTTGGTGCCAGGTTTCCTTACTGGCAACAGGAGAGCGTTCCAAGATGATTGGCATGGCACCAATATGCCCAGGGAAAGGACCCTTTGTCTGTGTGGTCATATTCCTTCCCTGGCCTTTCTACTCATCCGGTACTGCTGAACCCCAATGGGGGTGCTGTCTGATTTAGGCTCCAGCACTATCTGTGGAACTCTGACTGCCATGCCCATACCTCTGTCTCTGCCCAGGCTTCAGGAAAGTTAGACAGTCACCAGTATAGGTCTAGAGTCACCTCTTTCTTTGGTGCTCATGCATCCTATACCTCTTTTTTTTTTTTTTTTTTTTTTTTTTTTTTTTTTTTTGGTTTCAAGGTTAATATTATGGTTGTGGGTTTCTCCCACTTCACTTTGGGTCCAGATGGGGTAAACTGAATCTGGGCTTCTAGCTTAGTTAGTAAGTCTCTTCCTAGCAGAGGGGCAAGACATTCAGGGATGACCAGGAAACTGTGGGAGACCTGGCCTTTTCCTAAGTCCACAGTGTGGGAGGTAGTCCATGAATACTGTTTTGATCCTGTGGCCCCAAACACTGTGGTTCTTTTCGTGCCCAATTTTTCTAAAGTCTGTTACAACACCGAATATTTGGCTCCTGTATCTATGAGAAAGTTTATGGGAGTTCCCTCCACAGTTAGGGTTACCCTAGGCTCGGGGAGAGGGTCCCAGTCCCATCCTCTCTAATCATCTTTTCCTAGAGCCAGTATCTAAGGGGACTTTATTTATTTATTTATTTTGAGCACTCTTATGCCCAGTGCCCTTTTTCTTTGCAGTAAGCACACTGGTCTTTCTCCAGGGGAGGCCTATTTTCCCCATTGCTTGCCCTAGGTCTTCTATTGCCCAGGTTCCCTGTCTGCCTAGATTCTGTCTTTCCTTTCCCTCCTACCACTGCAGCCAAAATTCTACTCAAATTTCTCTCTTGTCTACAACCCCTCAGGTTCTCTCTTTCTTCTGCCTTTTTCTTTTTTTCTTTCTTGCTTCTCTTCCTCTGTCTCTCTCTTGTGATACACTTTTTCTGCCTCTTTAACTAAATCCTGCAAAGCATAGTCTTGTAGTCCTTTCAGCTTCTGCAGCTTCTTTTTAATATTAGGAGCTGATTGTCCTATAAAACCCATAGCAATTGCTGCCTGTTGCCCTGGGGAGGTAGGATCAAAAGGGGTGTACCTCATATAAACCTCTAGGAGGCGCTCTAGGAAAACAGATGGTGGCTCTACAGGCCCTTGTATTACTTACCTTAGCAAAATTGGTTGGGTGCCTCGTGGCCCCTTTGAGACCTGCCACCGGAGCCTGGCGGTAGACTGTCAGTTGCTCCCTACCTGCCACTGTGTTGAAATACCAGTCGGGTTGATTCAGAGGAAAGCCTGTGTCTATCTCACTGGGGAGCTGTGTAGGTTGACCAGCGGCCCCTGGCACATGGTTGCGTGCCTCTAGGAGGATCCGCTCCTTCTCCTGGGTGGTAAATAAAATCTGTAAAAGCTGCTGGCAGTCATCCCATGTGGGTTGATGTGAGTGCATCAGGAACTCCATCAGTCCAGTTACACTAGCGGGGTTTTCAGAAAAAGAGGGGGTGATAAGATTTTTAGTTATAAAGGTCAGCAGATGAGAATGGCCAGTACTGGAGGGGTTGGAGATTGGGGGGGTTCACGGGGCACCATAGGTGCGCAAGGGCAAGGCCACTGTGGAGTCAGGCTCTGCGGGACTCTGAGCCCTGTGGTTTCGGGTACCTGTGGCTGGACCGCCCCCCTGCATCCTGTCTCCAGAGCGCTGCCTCTTGCTCCTTGCAGAACAGGGATCAGAGGATGCTGAGAAGGAAGTTGGGGATACGGGGATGGGGTTGGCCATCAGGAAGCTCCTCAATCTCAGGATAGATCTTTGGAGGAGCAGAGGGTACTGGAGGGGAGGGAGCCTTTGGTTTCATTCTCAGCAGTGGCGTTGGTGTGCTGTAGAGGGCCAGGGTTTAGGATCCTGGCTCTGGCTTCCTGACCCAAGGTTTAACCCAGGGCAGAGGATTCTGAACCAGGTCCTGCCAGACCAAGATGTAAAGTTGCTGGTCAGGGTGAGATCCTGGTGGTTCCTGGAAAATAATGGCTTTAACATCAGAAATTATAATCAGGTCAAAAGTGGTGCCCTCTGGAGGCCAGCCAACGCCGAAAGCCAGCCACTCAGAGATGCAGAAAGTCTTCCACCTTCCCTTCTTAACTTCAACTGACATATTATGTGCTCTGTCCCTAACTTCAGTCCAGTGATCTAGCATCAGGCTTAGGGGGATCGTCACAGTCTGTCCCATCATCACAAAAAAAACATCAAACAGACAAACAATAGACAACACAAAGAGACCACAGTATCCAGACAACAGCAGCCGTGCCTAGTCTTAAGGCACCAAACAAAAACAGTTTCAGAGGAAAGAGATTTTCATGGTTTCTCTTCCAAGAGAATCATGCGATCCTCCCCTAGCTGATAGGAGACTTCCAGGTGTTCCTGACTCTCCAGTCCTCCTGGGGCATCACCCAGGGATACAGCTTGTGATCTGCCTGACACATCTGTCAATCACAGCAGCTGCGAAACTGAAAGCGCGTTTCAGACACCCAACCAGAGACAGACAGTGGCTGCTCACTCAGACACTCAGACACAAATTTCACTGGGGAGTCCCCCTTTACCTTGAAGTGGTACTCGAAGTCTTGGGTGGTCACAAAATCCTGGACGAGCCCCCAACTGAAAGACCCCCAAATTGGGGAAGCCCCTCATTCGAGTACCGGGAGAACATGAACCCAAGAACTCATGAAGAGCCTGTCTTGCTGCAATCAGGCAAGAGGTTTATTTAGGAGATCAGAGCTCTGAGGACGACACCCATCTCATGCAGGAATAGAGGAGTTGACTCTGAACTCAAATGGGAAGAAATATTTATAGGGAAAATCACATAAGCAGTTAGCAACAGGCGCGTAACAATCTTATTGGTTCATTCAAGTTAGCGTTTTCTGTCTATTTTGGACATGGTTCAACTTTAGGCCACCCTGTTTTGGGGCACGCCTACCTTTATACTTGTTTTTTCTCAAAACTGCAGAGTCAGACCTTATGGAGACCAGGTGGTCTGCAGTTTTTGTTCTCAGCCTTGAGAAATACTTGTCCTCAAGGTAGGGTTAGTGGGGCCAACTTAAAATTTTAACTCTTTCAGAACCAGCATCAGAGACTCCATTTAGCAACCAATGGGAGAAGATGTAGAGTCCCCTAGACAAACATTAGGTAGATGGAGCTCAGGGAGTCCTTCATAGGAGGGGGAGAAAGCTTTGAGGATCCAGAGAGGTCAGGGACAGGACAAAAGCACAGTCCATAGAATCAACTGGCTCGGACTCATGGGGGCTTACAGAGTTGCAAGCCAGTATGAGTTTGACCTCCATCCTCTGTGTATATGTTACTGCTGAGCATCTCGATGTTCTTGTGGGAATCCAAACAGGGGGAGCAGCAGCTGCCTCTGACTCTTGCTTGGTTATGAGATTCTTCTCCTTGGTGGCTTCGTTCAGCCTTTAGTTGAGGGCATGTACCTCGTCTTGTTGTGGCTTGTTCTGCTGAGTTTGGATGATGTCCCTGGGAGGCCTGCTCCTTTCTGAAGCAAGGCAGGGTAGGGGTGAAGGTAGGGTGACACTTGGGGAAGTGGTGAGGTTGGAGAGTGGAGGGGGAGAAACTGCAGCGGGGATGTAACATGTGAAAGAAGGGTTAAAAAGAAAAGGAACCTTATACAATAATATCTAGAATAACATCCTACAGTCACATCACAGCTCTGTCAGACAGACAGAAAATTAACCATCATAAGTCCCAGTGCCTCTGGAGTTTTGTCCAGGGTCTGAGGTCCACAGGAGACCCCGGTATGTGAACAATTTACACTAATTCTCTGAAAATGGGGGAACCCCGCATTGTGTGTCATGTTAATTCTCTGTGGAAAAAGTCAGCTGTGCACTGATCTGTGTCCACTGAGAGGAGATGCTGTATTTGATACCTAGTGGGTGGAGGGATGGGGGAATTTAATCATTAAATTTTTTCTCAGAAAAAAAAAAAGACTTCTGATGACTAATTAAAGTAAGCATTTGTTACAAGGTTTGACTAGCCATTCACCATAAACAGAGAAGGGGGGCTGAGATGAAGCTGAAGCAATATCAGTTATTTTCCCTCTGTGGAACATGTTAGAATTTCTTACAGATTAGGCAATTAACCTTCTGTAAGGGTTTACCAGATGCCTCAGGGAAGCTTTTCTGTGCAGAAAATAGCACACAAGTCAGATAGGCTTTGTGAAGTCGTTTGTTGTTTGTTTGTTTGTTTTGTTTTTTCCCCTTATTTTGGGGAGCATTTATTTTCCATTTGTTCTTCTTGGTATTTGTTCTGAGAAGAGGCAGAGGAAAGATCTAGTTATATAATCCATGACTCTCAGCTCACCTGTTAAAAACAATTAGCAAAGAGCTGGGAAGAAGGCTTAACAAGAAGCTTATCTTATAAGCTTGGGGACCTGAGTTCAATTCCCAGAACCTACCTTAAGAATTCTAGGAACATTGCCGGGGAGGTGGAGTCAAGAGAATTCCCAGGATTCCACTGGTTAACCAGTCTAGTCTACTTGGAGTGCTCCAGGCCAGTGAGAGCTCCTGTCTCAAAAAACAAGGTGGATGGTCTCCATTAAACAACAATTGAGGTTGACCTCTGACTTCTACTTGCATGCCTGTACACACACACACACACACACACACACACACACACACACTCGAATGACCATGCACCTACATATATACACACAAACATACTCTTATTGGTATTTTCGAGATAGGACAACAGAGCAATTTAACTGAACACAGTCCTTTCTAAATGTGACTACACAGGTTACTCACCCTGAAACCCATTTCTATGACAGATCCTTGTATCAGACCCACCAAGTAATAAGAACAGGAGGCTGCTGGCTTGACAGATTGAGAGAATGACCCTGGGCATTGTGGATGAGACATAACTAGGCAAGGGAGGCCTGTGGACTAGCACCACCCAGTATACAATGCAGTCCTATGGGAAATGCCAGTCTATGGTACATACCACACTTGACAAGACAAGGTCTTAGAAACAAGGGGTGGGGTCCCCATGCCTCACAAGAATTTATGCACTCTGTCTACACAGAATGGAACCTTGAGAATTTAGTGGTCCTGATTTTCAAGAGAGAATATTTAGACTGAAGGGATCGGTAAAAGCCATTACAATGTTCTTGGGCACTGAGGCTCATGTTTAAAGATGATGACAGGTGTAGCTAGAATTTTCATTTTCTCAATCTGTGTATTCATGGTAGGGAATCAAGAATAGCTTCTGGAGGTAGGAATAAGGGAAGAAAGGGCGGGAAGAAGAAAGGAAGAGGAAAGAAATAGGAAAGGAAGATGGAAGGAAGAGGAGGATGGATAAAAGAGGGAAATAAAGAAAGAAAGGGGGAGGAAGAGAAGACGGTAAGAAGGAAGTAATCTTTAGTGATGGGTGGAGCCATAGTTCATTGCATTAACTGCCCTCTTCCAAATTCATCCCAGAAAAGATGCCCAGTGGAATCCTGGGAAGCTATTTTCAGATTTAATTATGGTGAGCACACAACAGATCAGAAGTGGTAGACAATTGTGGTTACTACACAGTATTGAGCAGATTGCTCCAATCCAGCAGTGCAGATTAATTCCCTCAGCTGCTTGGGGTTTGGCAGCTGCAAGCTCTTAGCCAAACTCTTCAAAGATTTGCCTTTAGCTAAAAAGCTGCTTTGCTCACAATTAGGGGTAGGTCATATATAATGTCTTGTTTATGCAAGGACTAAGCTGTGGTTCCAGCCCAATTCAGGGTGACACAAGTTCTCCTCAAGTTCAGAGTCCCTCCTGGAGTCTTTGTGACTCCCGGTCATTTCAACTTCTTCACTGGGCCAGCTCTGGTTCTCCGTTCCCTCGTGGGTGTTGAGAATTCCCTGATGAATCTCCTATATACAAACTTTTTCAAAGAGTCAGCTTTTGGGAGACAGCGATGGTAGAGATACACCTATCATTTTTAAACATTTTAACATCATTATGCACATGCGTACGTCATCGTAATCAGAAAATACAGAATAGTCAAAAGAAGAAAATAAAATCAGTCATATCCATTGTTTTGTAGGTAGCTTTTATTTTTATTTAAATGATACCATAAATATTTTATTACATTTTGCCTAGTGACATTATTTAGGAATTAGTTGAGACAGATGCTGAATGTCTAGTAAATGAAACAGATTCTGGCTTACTAAAAGGACTTTGTGGCTAGCTATTGTGTGATTCACATAATTTTTAAGGAGATGAAAAACTAGGTTGCTTAAAAGGAACTGGATTGGAAAGACAGCGTATTCGATTGCCATACAAGCTTGAGTATCTGAGTTTGATCCCCAGAACCCATGCCAAAAAGCTGGGTGCAGTGCTGTGCACTTCTGATCACAATGCTGGGGAGGTGCAGATGAGAGTACCCCTGGGGTTCTTGACAGTCAGCCTAGTCTAGCTGGTGAACTCCAAGCCAGTGAGAGACCCTGTCTCAACACACACGGCAGATAGCTGTACAGCTCCTGAGCAATGGCACTCAAGATGGTGCTTTCGTCTCTACACAATATGCATGCACATGTGTGTACACTTCTGCCTGTGAGTGACTAGTCGGGGAGGAGGGAGGGTCTGTGTATGTGTGTGTTTGCGCGCATGCAACAGAGAGAGAGCAAGAGAGAGGTGGGGGGAGGGAGAGAAACCAAGGACGATAGAGATCAAGAAGCTGCTTGGCTCTGTGGATGCAATTAGTTTTCGGCCTTTATTATCTCTTGCTGCAGATTCAAGCAGCCTTATGGAAATGGCTGTGAATAGACTGGCAGCTAGGGAATCTTGGGGAACTGTAAATGGACTTTTTAGGGTCTGGAAAGAGAAGCAGCAGCCATTTTTTTTCTAGAAGCTTCTTTTCTTTGGTTCCATCTGTTGGAGGTGTCTAATGTGCCTGGAGACCTGGGACTCTCTGTTAATAGAGGGACAGGATAAGGAGCCGGATGGATGGCTGCTGGTGCTGCGCATGCGCAAAGCTTCTGGGCTTCTCTTGAGGGATCTCTGGGGCTCTCACCTCCAGATTTTCCTCTTGATCAGGTTTGTTTCTGTGAAGATGAATCCTCTCGCCTTCTACAAAGCCCCTCTGGCATCCATAGTCTGCAACTTGGCCATCTTTCTACAGATCCAAATTTAATGACAGCCACGTTTCCCATCTGCCTTCAGAACTGCCCACTTTGACTTCTGTATGCTTCTGCTCTGGAATAATTTCATATACCACACTTTCCCTTCTTAAGTCGTATGAATTGAAAATGGATGTTGAACTGTATAAACTATTTCAAATACTTAATGTTCTTAACAATTGAATCTTCCCTTTGACCAATCATAAAACTGGACTGGGTTTTTAATGTCCTAAGATTCATCCACACTTGATTTTTACATGCCTTTTAGCTAATTAGGAAATAGTACTTTTAGAAGGCTATAGTAGTATGTATGAGATGTTACCATAGTAACCGAAGATAATACTCCATTCCCAGGCATTTCAGGATGGTCTGCTGGAGCCTGAGAGTATGTGACCAGCCTTTTCAATGTGTCCATGATATGTACACAGACACCTTTAGTGCCTGTGCTTTGCCCTGTAAAGTGAGCATACTGAAATGGAGGGTATCTTATGGAAATGTCTCAAGAATTGACTATGGGATAGTCAGAGATTAGAAGTATTTGGAGAAAGACATTTAATTAAGTAGATTCCTGTAAGAGCAGAGAAATTTGTAACAGGTTTTTAAACGACAGCACATAGATAATTTTGCTGGAGTTGCATTGTGTGTTATGTATACACGTTAGGAAGGTACATTTTCTTTCTCTGGTGTTTATTATTTCTTATGCCAACTCACATTAAAATGTGTTGTTAAGGAGCTGGAGTGACGGCTGGGTTTATTTGCAGCATCCACACAGCAGTGTCTCACAATCCTCTATAATTCCAGTTTCTGGGGATCTGATGCCCTCTTATGGACTCCAGATGATGTGCATACTAAAATACAGGCAAATAAAAAATAAAGAAACCCTTTAAAAATGTAAATATGTTATTGACTTAAACAAGTTCTCCGTAAACTCTGTATGTTCTTCAGGAAGGTAATAAACAAAAGATGCTGGGAGGGAGAAGGTTAGATGCTCTGGGACTTATTTTGAGTTCTAGTAAATCAGAAGGAAGGAAACATAAATAGAGATTCAATTTGCTTTAAATATAGATGCATAGTTAGTTCATACACATATGCACAGTGTAATTTTGTGCTTTACCAATGAGCCACACATAGAGGATGTGTGAACACAGCTATAAATCTCAACCCAGCTTCTTATGTGTATAAAAATTGTTCTGCTTTGTTATTTTTGTCCTAATTGACTTGAACCGATGCAGAGTCTGACCTTAATGTGACCAGCAGTAAATCATAAAGACTGTCTTATCTTTTCTGTGTTTTCCTACCAAATATAGAGCCCACCCTCCTGTGAGCTATGAGAAATTGCTTATTTATTTTGATGAAGAAAATAAATTACTTTGCTATGATATTAGCGCGGTTCTTTAATCTTATTAGATAAAGAACTTCAAAGACTCCAAAATGATTCAAACGAGTTAATAGCACCTTAATTATCTCACATCATTTTAGTGAAAGCGAAAGTGTCCCTCTGGGACATATTTTGTTCTGTAGGGATAATGACTGATGGGGGTCTTGGGAGCGGCTGCTCGTTCATGTATCAAACTCCTCGAGAAGAAACACATGACTCAAGCTGGATATCAAGCTGGGCTGGAATGAGAGCAGAAACACTGGCGAGTAGGAGGAGGGGCCAGATGTTACGAACAGAGCGGGGAGGCTGTGGACCAATAGTTTGCAGCCCAACTAATTAAACTGCATAGCTTAATTGTCTGGGACTAGTTTCTCCTGCAGGGAAGGCGTGAAGTCACACTTTGTTGACAGACACCATCACCTTCAGATGCAATGGCCTTGGCATGGCCTTTGTCAGAGCAAGTGCAGGAGGAAAGGCAACTGGCATGTGCGAGAGCCCAGGTGCTGTGAATTGTGTGTGAAGTCTCCTCCAAGGCTCCTGTGCTTCTTGGTCTCCAGATTACTTGGTCTCCAGATGGTAGGGATGTGTTAGGAGGTTGCAAAGCATTTGAGGTGGGTTGGTAGTGGTGGTTCACTCCCCCTCCAGTGGCTGACTTTGAGGACTAGAACCTTTTTCTACTTCCTGGCTAATCACAGTGTGAACAGGCTGCAGAATCTCACTGACACGACCAAGTCATGGTATAATGTCATCCTTCCCTAGGGTCTGCATCCCCTAACCGCTGCCCCTTCAGTTTTGTCTGTCGGAAATGTGGGCATGGCAACATAAAGCATATAGTCTGTGGAATGGAGAGACGTGGATGGAAGTCAACAATTAGGGAAACAGGTTGAGCAAATCATGAAGAACAAGCCAGTAAGCAGGGTTTCTCCATGGCCTCCCTCCAGAATCCCGTCTCAGGAGTAGGCACTGAGCTGAAATAAACCCTCTCCCCCCCAAGTTCCCATTGGTTATGGTATTTATCACAGCAAGAGAATACAGACTGGAAGACCATGCCGATGCAATCACTTCAGTAATCACGGCCCGGGTGTGAGGAAGAACAGCTTATAATAATAGAACTGAGAAATGCCTAGCAGGTGAAGGAAGGTGTTCATGCTAACCAGTTAGTAAATGCACCAGCTTCAGGCCAGCAAACCCAGCCAGCTAACCAAACAGCCATCTCCCATGCTAACCATTTGTTTCTATAATAAACACCCGAGACAGTCAGCTTATAGACAGGCTTAGATCTGCTCACGGTTTTAGTTCATTGCCTCTGAAGACGCAGAATAAAACCACTTAGCTCACAGAAGGTGAGAGAGAGAGGAAGGGGCAGAGTCCCAGTATAAAGGGTTCACTGGATTGATTTCAGATTGGCCAGCCTTCCTTTTAAAGGTTCCTCCCAGTAGCATCACAGAGTAACCAAACCTTTGCTACACAGACTTTTGGGAGACAGTTAAGACCCAACTAGAGCACGTTTCCCAAACAGAAGGAAAACCTCTCCTAATTTCTATAGGTCATGCTGATTTTTTAAAGTATTTTTATGCTGATGATTTTAGTATTTTGCCTGAGCTGGTCTCCTGCTACCAATGGGATGTTATCAAATGTGGAGTTGGGAATAGCTGTTTATAGCTAATTCTTGTGAACAGGTACAAGATGATTCCAGTATACTCTGTCTGTTTTATACATGAGCTAACCTCTCACATGCTTGGCCTTATACCATAATATTTTTAAAATCAGCATATATTAATTGTGTAAAATAGTGAGTTTTATGGCTCTTCCATACATGTATATAATATAGCCATATTTCATCTTTTGCTTATACTTCCACTTATTTATTTATTTATTTATTTATTTATAGATTAGGCCATCACTGTGTCATTCAAGTGACCTGGATCTGGTCATTCTACAGGTGACAGGTCTCAAATAGATAGATAAATGGATGGATGGATGGATAGATGGATAGATGGATAGATAGAAGGATGGATGGATGGATGGATGGATGGATGGATGGATGGATAGATGAATGGATAGATGGATGGATGGGTGGATGGATGGATAGATGGATGGATGGATAGATGGATGGATAGATAGATGGATGGATGGATAGATGAATGGATGGATGGATGGATGGATAGATGGATGAATAGATGAGTAGGAGATCAGAAGATAAGAAGATAGGAAAGTTTGGAATTAGAAAGTCTTCCACAAGCTCTGTTTTATGCCAAACAAGCTTATTAAAAAATACATCATCACTCTTGCAATTGCTCTTGCCTTCCTGCTCTGCTCTCTCCCCTCCCTCCTCTCCATGTGCTCATGGCCAGCCTCTACTTCTTTATTCTCTCTCTGCCTTTCTCTTCCTCAACTCCCCTCTTGATTCCCCTTTCCATGCCCTGAATAAACTCTATTCTATACTAAAAAAATTATATCATCTTATGTACTATAATATAGTATATTTTTAAATGTATACTATATTATGCAATAATATATAATTATATAATAACATATACTACATACAATATAGATAATATTATCTAATATATATGTATATATATTTTTTCCTTGGGTATAATGCTCAGAGAATGAATATATATACATATATATCATTACATATACTATTATAGTATATAGTACAGCAGAAGAAAAATGGGACAGAGAAGGCAGAAACTATCATAAAATGGGATGAAATCAGCAGGAAGTTACCTAAGCAGTGTTGCACAAAGGGATTATAGAGTGTCTCAAGTGCATTGCAGACTGAACACAGAGCGCCCTTGGAGTTGATAACTCCAGTCTTTTCAGGGGTAAAAGTCAGGTTCCCAGGAACTGAAATCTTACCTCTTTTGAGGCGCTGGCCCCAGACTGAACCTAAGCCTACTGCTGGGCAAGGGCACATGATTAAGTTCCTTTTATATTTCACCAGGGCCTCTGAGAAAGTCTTGGATGGGTCTGGCTCTTAACATTATTCAGGCTTTCCTGAATGTGTAGCGAGTAGGAATGGTCCCCATAGACTCGTGTTTGAATGCTTGGTCCCTAGAGAGTAGCAATCTTTGAAGGTGTGGAGGAAGTGTGTCACTGTGGGGTGGGCTTTGAGATCTCTTATGGTCAAGCTCCACCCAGTGTGGTGCATGATCTGTTTCTTTTGCCTGTGGATCAAGATGCAGACCTCTTAGCTCCAGCACTGTGTCTGTCTGTCTGCTACCATGCTTCTGCCATGATGATAAAGGACTAAATCTCTAAAACAGCAAGCCAGCCCCATTAAATGTTTTCCTTTATAAGAATTTCCATAGCTATGGTTTCTCTTCACAGCAGTGGAAACCCTAAGACACCATGTGGCTCAGGATGTTCTGGAGTTCCCACATCTTTTGAGTCAACTTCCAGAGTGCTAAGGTAAGCTTGGTCTATTCACACACACACACACACACACACACACACACACACACACACACACAGGAATGATTGCATTTTTTAAACATTGTTTGAAATTCCTAACCATTTGACTGGGAAATTGAATCAATTTCTGTTTATTATCACCATAAACATGTTGGTGTTATGTCTACTATTTATATTTGGTTTTGCAATAAACATGCTTGATTTTGCCCAGTATTTTATGGTTATCATTTTTGTTCTTTTTCTTAAAGAAAACTGAGTCTGTTTGCTTTGTCCTCTCTTGAGGATGGTCCAAGTTTCTCTCTTCTATCATTTCTTCTACAGTGTTTTATGTTTTCCTTTGGAAACTGCTGCCAGTGTGGATTTTAAATCTTCCTGGGACCTAGATTTTATTGACTTACTTTATTATGTAACCTGGCATATATATTTTATTTCTTTATAAAAAATAGATAAATAAAATTAAAATATAATCATGTCTCCACTCCTACTCTCTTCTATTCTACCTCTTTTGCATGGCTCTGCTCCCTCTCAGATTTATGGTCTCTTCTTTTTAAAGCATGGTTGTTCCATATACATTAAAATGAATAAATACATAAATACAACTGGCTGAGTATGTTCATGCCCATCCCGTTCCACTGTTGCCTGCCTGAACATGTTTCTTGGTTAACCACTCTGTATTGGATAGCCAATCAGGGGGCTCATTCCTGGAGAAGAATCCTTCTCCTTCTTTTAGCAGTTGCTGATTGGTTGTAGCTCTTTCTGTAGGGTTGGCCCCATGTGATTTCCTTCATCCACATTGAGATGGCAACTTTTTCTGGAATCCTTTGGTCTCAGTTAGGCAGTTCAGTCGTTGAAACTTTCTGGGTGTAGTTTTCCTGCTATAGCTAGGTGGCACAATCTCACAGAAGACTCCCTGGTTCTCACACTCTTCCCAGTCCTTTTTCCGGGGTATTCCCTGAGTTGTAGGTGCAGGAGTTGTAGATGTATAAGTTAGGGCAGGACACCCCTCAGTCACTTGCCTATTGCATCTTGAACAGCTGGGAACTTTCTGTAATGGTCTATACATGCTGCAGAAGAAATGTGTGTGAAGAGGGGTGAAAGCTATACAACCTAAGGCGTGTGGCAGTTAGGATGCAGTTCTCCTCTATACTGCTTTAGGGAGGTGACCTCATTAGCCACGTGTAGGTGGCTAGGTTTCAGGTACCATGCACAGTATTCTTGTCACACTGACTTTCAGTCTTTATAGCCATCAGTTACTGCCAAGATGCAGGCACACTATTTTACATTTGGCCACATCTTGCCGAGCTGGACACGGCTGTGGCTTATAGATAAGGGGTCGACTGTTGACTGGTTTCTTCTGTAGCATTTCTATGATGAAACCTAATTCCCAGGGCTCCATGTTCGAGGTGTGCGGCATCTCCGACAGCAGGACTCACTTCCACTGGAAAGCAGCAAAGAGCGATAACTCGTCTGTGTTATTTTCGGAACCTCCTGGACCAACTGGGACGCAGGGTTTCCACGCCCAGTACTGGGGCTTTTCTTAGTCTATAACTCTTGAAGGGGGAGAGTATTGTTATCCCGATGGGTGTATCTTAATTTAAACAGTATGTGTATGATATATATGTATGTATTCACACACTAATATGTAGCTTTAGGTAAACATAAAATAATCATTCACTATCTTTTTTCAAAAGTTCTGGATGTCTTCATTTCACCTTCCTTCTCTTGTGTGGCCCTCCCCACCTCCTCTGTGACTAAGGTTCTCTTGACTTTTCCCATTTCCCATTTTTAATCATCTGAATCCTGCTATTCTCCCTTCCCTATTGGTCCTCCTGCTACCCCAGGTACCTTTTAACTCTCATAGTTTCTACAGGGACTCCAGATGATGTACTCGTGTCCGAAGGTTTGGAGAGAGCATGTACTGTTTGTCTCTGTGCGTCTGGGTCACCCTTTTTTTCTAGTCCCATTCATTTTCTTGCCTATTTGATGCTTTCAGTTTTCTCTGCGGTTGAAGAGTATTCTGTCATGTGTATGTGCCATGGTTTTGTTATCAGTTCGTTATTTGGAGGACATTTACATTGCTTCTGTTTCTATACCACTGTGCACAGAGGGACAGTGCATACTGCTGAACAAGCACCTGTAGAGTAGGATGTTGAGCCTCTGAGGGAATGGCCAGGCGTGGGAGAGCCGGGCATAGGGTGGACTTGTCTTTAGCTTGTTGGGAGTTCTCTACACTGATTTCCCTAGTGATGGGACCAGTTTGCAATCCCACAACAGTGACTCTGAGCTCCCTTTATCTCCACAGCTCTCCAGAATTTCCCTTCAGTTGCTTTGTTGATCTCTGACATTCTGACAGGGCAAAATGAAATCACAAAGTTGTTTTAATTTGCATTCCCTGACTTGCTAGGGATCTTGAACACTTTTTGAATTCTTTCTTAATCATCTGTTCAGAACCAAAGTCCATTTAAAAAATTGTGTTGTTTGTTTTCTTGATTCTTTGTTATGAGTTCTTTATATGATTTATATGTTAATCCAGTGTTAGATGTGTAGCTGGCAAAAATTCTCTCCCACTGTATGGGCTTCTTCTTTCCTCAATCTCGTTTCCTTAGATGTACATGAGTGTTTTAGCTTTATGAGGTCCTGCCTGTGATTGTTGGCCTTAATTCCTGGGCAAATGGAGTCCTATTCAGGAGAAAGTTCTTTCCTACACCTTCATCTTGTGGGGACTGCTTATGTTTTGTTCTTTCAGTCTTAGTGTTTCAGATTTCCAGTTGAGGCCTTTGATCTGCTTGGCATCCCTTCTTGTGCAGGGTGATCAGGTGCAGCTCTGTTCTTCTACATGTGGACACACACTTCCCCCATACACCACCTGCTGAACATGCTCTTTTGTATGTTTGGGCATTTTTGTCAAATATTAGTTAGCTGTTGTTACATGTGATCATATGAGGCAGTTGTCATTACATGTGATCATATAAGATAGTTGTTGTTTACATGTGACCATGGTGGGGTCTTTTGTTTATGTCATTGGTCTACATGTCTGTTTTGTGGCAGTACCATACTATTTTTATTATTATAACTCTGTAATATATCTTTAAATCTGAAATGATAGTTAATTCCTTCAGAATTCTTCCTTTTTCTTAGGGCTGTATGTGCTCTCTAGGGCCTTTGCTGGTTCCATAAGTATTTTAGGAGATTTTTTTTTTTATATTTCTGTAAAAATAATTTGGGAATTTAAATAGGAAGGTGTTGAATCTGTAAACTGCTTTTGGTAGTGTGCTCATCCTCACAATACTAATTCAACCAGCCTATGACATGGGAGATCTTTCTGGTTTTTTAGTGTCTTTTTCAGTCTCTTTCTTCAGATATTCAAAGTTTTCACTGTACAAATCTTTTACCTTGTTGATTAGGTTCCAAGGCATTTTTCTCGGGGCTATTGTAAATGTGAGTGTGCCCACAATTTATTTCTCAGTATGTTTGTTGTTGGGGTAAAGAACTGTACTGGCCTTGTGTTCTGGTATTTTGTTTTTATCAAGTGGAATATTTAGGGTATAATATCATATACCTTCAAGAAGGGATATTTTGACTTCTTCCCTTTCTATTTATATCCCTTTAATGTCCTTTTCTTTTGCCTTATTTCCCAGCTAGCACTTTGAGCACTGTATTGAAAAGGAATGGGGGCAGAGGACAGACCTGTCTTGTTCTTATTCTAGTGGGGATGCTTTCAGAGTTTTTCTCCACTTAGATAATGCTGGTATCGTGCCTATTTCATGAACCCCAGAAGACCACCAAGGAGCCAATTCCAGTGTAATAGTACTAGGGTCTCTTTCAAGCTCAAGCTTGGGGTACACTGCCATCTCTGATACAGCAGGACAAGGTTTTATAGAAAATGGCAAACAAGCCTGGTACACATCTGATTGGTGGGCTGTTACGGAATTTTGTTGCCTTTAGACATAATTGGCTAGTGCTGGGAGCTGGACAAAAAATGTAACTATTGTTTTACTCCTGATTGTGGTTGTTAGGAAGTGGAACGCCAGGGGCAGGCTTGCAACCTGGAAACTGGTGCTAGGACCAGCTTGCTAGTCAAGCTTAGTTCAACCTTAGGTCAGTTAGGGTCTCTGAGATGGAGTCTGAACCCAAGATCTGGTCTCTCACTGGCTGAGGGTTTGTCATGTACAGTCTTTACTATGGTGAGCTCTGCTCTCTTTGGGTTTTCTCTTTCTGGGATTTTTATCATGGAGTCATGCTGGATTTTGTCAAAGGCAATTGTGCATCTATTGAAGTGATCATGTGTTTTTTGTCTTTACGCTTTCTGTATGTGTTATTATATCTAGTGACTTAATTCATGTCTAATTGTTGCTGTATTTCTGGGAGAAAGTAGACTTGATTGTGGCGGATGATATTTTTGATATGTGCTTATACTTGGTTTGCAAGATCTCACTGAGAATTTTTACCTCTGTATTCATGAGGGACATTGGTCTGCCTCTTGCTGTGGCTTTGGTATTAAAGTGTGCTGGCTAAATAGAAAGAGCTTCGAAGAACTCCTTTTGTTTCAATTAAAAAATAATTTAAGAAGTATTGGCTATCAATCTGTTTGAAAGTCTGGTAGTTCTGTGGTGAATCCATCTAGGCCTGGGCATTTAGTAATTAATATTTTTACACACTTTAGTTTTTCTTCTCCTGTTTCAGTATCCTTATCGACTATGAGTCTGTTTAACTCATTGATCCTCTTGGATCAATATGGTCAGCCCAAGGGAGTGGCACTATAGGAGGTGTGGCCTTGTTGGAGTAGGTGAGGACTTGGAGGAAGTGTGCCACTGTGGGGGGCTTTGGGACCATCCTCCTAGTTACCTGGAAGGTAGTCTTCTCCTGTTTGCCTTCAGAATGAGATGTAGACCTCTCAGCTCCTCCAGCACCATGCTTCCTGCCTCGATGATAATGGACTAAACCTTAGAACTTGGAAGCCAGCCCCATTTAAATGTTGTCCCTTATAAGAGTTGCCTTGGTGTGTCTTCTCAGCAATGAAAACCCTAAGACACCAACTTAACAGAGTATAGATTTTTTTCCCTTTAAGATTTATTTATTTCTATCTATGTATATGAGTGCTCTAGCTGCATGTACATCTGCATGCCAGAAGAGGGCATTGGATCCCATTACAGATGGTTGTGAGCCACCAGGTGGTTGCTGGGAATTGAACTCAGAACCTCTGGAAGAACAAACGATCAGTGCTCTTAACTCATGAACCATCTCACCAGCCATGAGGGTAGGTTTTGAAGATATTATATTCTGAAGTTTTGGTGTTTTTTATAATGTTCTCCTTGTTCATTTCGGACTCTATTATTTTATCTTTCTGTCTTTCCTTTGGTCAGTTGAGCGAGCCTCTTGAAAAACCAGCTTCGGGCTTCACTAATTCTGTCTCTCTGTTTCGTCCATCTGCCCTGGTGCTTGTTACGTCTTGTCATCTACTGGGCTTGCTCACGTTTTTCTAATTTGTGAGTTGCACTGCTCAGTCCTTTGTGCTTTTGGTTTGTTGGTGTCAGGGCTGACGGCTGTACCTCTCTCCTGCGCTCACAATGCCCCAGAGGTTTGGTTGTTTGTCATTTTCAGTTTTTGAAAGTGCAGTTTAAAATGTTTTGTTTTTAGTTTGAAAATTTCACTTCATGCTGTATACAGATAATATAATACAGGAAAACAGAGAACACAAGACAACCGTCTTGCATAAAAGACAGAGTGAGATGGATAGTCTGCATTTACTACCAACATTGCTAACAGTAATGCTCTCTGGCCGGCTGAAGCCAGGCTTCCAGGAACTCTTTGGTATCTTTCTAGTTTTTCTTTAACTTGGTATCATTTCATACAGAGCCATCTAACACCGTGAGTCTTATGCTAATTGGGGATTTGCATTTTGTTGAATTCGTTCTGTAGCAGAGAGAATACATAGATTTTCACTCTCCCTCAAATTTGTACTGCTTTCACCTTTTATATTGTTTGTTTTGGGGAGCCCTGAGTACGTACACTTACTTCTTCTGTTGGTTGTACACCTGATGTGAACACAGCAGGCTTGCCTGGCACATAGAATGTGCTTCGTGGGCTGGCTGAGCTTGGAGGCTGAGGAAGGCGCAGGTAGGGCACTGCATATGGAAGAACATCAGAGCAGCAGGGTGTGTACAGGTGGGTAGAAGTAAGAGGATCTACTTACCAGGGTGTGTACAGGTGGGGAAGAAGTTAGAGGATCTACTCACCAGGGTGTGTACAGGTGGGAAGAAGTAAGAGGATCTACTCACCAGGGTGTGTACAGGTGGGAAGAAGTAAGAGGATCTACTCACCAGGGTGTGTACAGGTGGGGTAGAAGTAATAGGATCTACTCACCAGGGTGTGTACAGTTGGGGAGAAGTAAGAGGATCTACTCACCAGGGTGTGTACAGTTGGGGAGAAGTAAGAGGATCTGCTCACCAGGGTGTGTACAGTTGGGGAGAAGTAAGAGGATCTACTCACCAGGGTGTGTACAGGTGGGGTAGAAGTAAGAGGATCCAGGCTGGGCTGGATCCCAGGATGTGCCACCCTGCTGGGCCTGCAGCCGGCGCACTGCAGTCAGGCTGTGGAAGAGAGGCTGGCTTCAGCTCCCACTCTTTTATACTCGTATATCATGGAGGACTCCGGGTTTTATCAACTTCTGTGACAACTATGTCTGCATCTCATTATATCTAGTATGAATAGATATAGATCTCAGACACACAATTGTTTGCTATTTACCAAATAGCCATGTCTGCATTTATAACTGGGGGAGATACAGGTGTGACTGTAAATCCAAATGCCTACTTGGTGCTTGCCAACATTCTGTTCTCAAATCTGTTCATTTCTTTAGAAGGTCACTTCTAAGTGAAGCATTTCTCTGAGTCTGGAAGGTGATGCTCTCTTTCCTTATGTTTTAGAGTCTTTTTATAAGCCTCAGGTGTGAACCATCATTTCATGGAAGAAAAGCATTTGCACCATTTAATTAATGATCCGACCAAAATATTCTTTATGAATAACAAGATATGTGGCTTTCATCACAATCGTTATTGATCCCAAGCTATAAAGCACTAGAAAAGTATCTTCTGTCAGTTTTGAAGTCCCAGAATAAAAACAGCTTTAAAAATAACTCATTATGTATACAATTTATTTCTTCTCCTGGGAACAGAGTCTAGTTTTAATAGGAGTTATTAGAAATTTGGGTAGCTAGAAAATATTTGGTATAAGAGTTGTCTTATCAGGGTAGTAGTTATTTATTGAATTAAAAAATTAAATTTATTTGAGGGTTTCTCAGTATTCTACTTATAATTTGATGTTTTTAATTGCAATCCATATTTCCTAGATTTTAGCAACCTGAAACAACTTGGATATCTATAAATTTGTTTGGCGCACAACTCTTTGAATAAAAGGCTCCTTTACAGTTGACCCGTTCCCTTGTTTTCCCCGGAAGGCAGGAATCAGAAGTACAGCAGCACCAGAAACGTCTGACTTCACACATATCTAGCAAGCCTTCTATGGAAGCAGATCACATTTATAAAAGACGTATGCAGCTTTCCGAATGCTCCTTGTTTCTAAGTGTTCCTACAGAGAAACACCAGTGATTCCTATTTCCACATTCTCAGAAGACACCTACATCTCAGGCGCTAGGAGCAAGAAACACCTGCTGGTGTAGGAAGAGTCAGAGACACTTTATTTTGACTTCAGACCAAGTATCAATACTCAGCAAGAACACCTGGCTGAGAATTAGTTTCTGCTTTCACCCCTGTCTGTGTGGAGACTCCTTCTTGGTCCCTTGTGCCAGCAGGGTGCACCAGTTTTACATATCTGGATGAATCCTGCCATTTCCCTCCTACAGGGACTGTGGGTTCTGGAAGATGGAGTACAGCCTTCAGTCTGTGGGCCTGGGCTGACAGCCATTGTACCTGTGCTGTATCTATTACTTTGTTGTTGTTGTTGCTGCTGCTGCAAACTACCCGAGAGAAGCACTTGAGGGAAAGGTTCATTGTGGTTCACAGTTCCAGGGATAGAGTGATCATGGCAGCAGAATTGTAGTGGGGGGGCAGCTGGTCACACTGCAGTCACAGTCAGGAAGCAGGGAGCAGACACAGCAATGCTCACTGAGTAGCAATGCTCGGGTTAGTCTCTTCTTCCTCTTTCTTTGCGGCCTGAGTCCCTGGCCTGAGGGAACAGTGATGCTCACGGTTAACCTTTCTTTTGAATACAGTGAACACACTCTAGGTAATTCCTGATTGACAGGCCCAAGTTTGGTTGATTTGATGAGTCCAAATCTTGGTCAAGCTGACAATCAGGGTTAACCACCACAACACATCACAAAACATCTGTTCAGTAAGTTGCCTTTGGATGGATTCTCCAGAAACAGATCTGAGGGGTGGGTTCTACTGGACAAGCACATACGCTAGGCATCATAAGGAGCAAGAACTTGTTTGTGGGTTGTGACCCAGAACTAGGTGGTTGGTTAGCTTTGAGTTGTTGATTCAGTGTCTGGTACTGGGTTTAAAGTCATCAGGACAGGTTGACAGGAAGAGGAAGTGGCTCTAAAGGAAAAGGTTTCTCCTAGGATCTGTGAGGATCAGCTGGAATCTATGGCTTCTGTCCTGGGTTCATGTGTGAGACAGAAAGCAGGGAAGAAAGTGGCTTATTCAGTTTACAATTCGAGGTTCTAGTCCACCACTGTAGGAGAGACTCTAGTCCCATCCACAGTCAAGAGCAGAGAGAAATGAATTCATGCATGCTCACCTGCCTGTGCTCAGCTGCATTTCTCCACTTTCACACAGTTTAGGAGCCTCTCTGCCTAGGGAATAGCATCAAGCCCGGTGGGCTGGGTCTTCCAATATCAACCGATGTAGTGAAGATTATCCTCCAGAGACTTGCCTAAAGGCCCGCTCAATGTAGTCCTATAGACAGTCCTAAAGCTGGTCCTTGCTATTTTGTGAGTTCTTTTTTTCCCACACTTTATTCTCCTGGTTTCAATCCTTTTCACTAGATAGGAGAGAAAGGATAAAGGGGAAAGGAGGGAGAGAAAGAGGGAGAAAAAGAGAGAGAAAGAGGGAGAAAAAGAGAGAGAAAGAGAGAAACAGAGACACAGAGTGACATAGATAGAGACAGTCAGACACACATACATAGAGATTCCTAAATCTAATTTCGTTCTTTTTTCTTCAACTACTGACAACACAGTAGTTGTTGAATGACTGCACCAACTTTTGTGCCCCTAGAATTCATGTAACTTCTGATAAGTCCCCAGAATTTCAAATGTCACACAATCACAGAAACTATCTGCAACTGGAAAAACTACGCCTCTGCTAGAGCACGAAGCAAATCACAGCCAGCTGCTGTGGACTGTCCGAAGCAGCCCCACATCCCCACCCCAGGATTAAAAGACATATGATATTTATGTATTTTTTAAAGAAACCAAAACTCCAGAGTTGTCACTACCCAAGTCCTTATTGAGAGGCTTTTGTTAGGGGACTTTTGTTTGTGACAGCTCTGATGGAGTTGAACAGTAGCAGGGAACTCAGCCATGTTTTAAATCCAGCTGAATGTAGGAAGAAGAAGGTGAGATGGTCTCAGTAGTGGGATCTGTAAGGGAGCAGTCATCCTGGAGAAGGATGGGTCATTCTCAAGGGTCTGAAGCACTGTGTTCCTTTTCATTATCCTTCACATGCCCCATATAGGAAAAGGGATGTTTAGGAACATAGCTCTATCGTCGCTGAGTGGATATAGTTCATAATACTGCGTGTGTTACTCACTTTTTGTCAGTGTGATGAAAATATATGATGTCTTAGTTACATGTCTTTTTGCTGTAATAGAACACTCTGACAAATGCAACATAACAGGGGAAGAGTGCCCTTGGCTCACCATTTGAGTGTGTCATGGTGGAGAAGTCATAGCAGCTTGAGGCAGCTGGTCACATTGCATCTCCAATTAATAAACAGAGAGTGATACTTTTTCATGCTTAGGGTCCACTTACTCGCTTTTCTACAGTCCGGAATCCCAGCCTAGGGAATGGTGCTGCCCACAATTGGTGAATCTTCCCAGCACCATTAACTCAATTGTGATAATACCCAACAGGCATGCCTAGAGGCCCACATCTCAGATAATACTAGGCCTCACCAAGTTGACAATTCAAATTCACAATCATACCCAGGAAAATTAAAGGAGCAAAGATTTAGCTCATGGTTTCAGAGATTTCATCCTGGATACTCCCTCAGTGATGGGCTTCCTCCAATCACACTCTGATCTTCACAGTTGTCATCATTTCCCAGTGGCTGCATTATCACCTCCTAAGACCATCATGGTGTATACTGAATTTGTTAACTGAAACAAAATTATGTGGCACGTGACTGTGATTGTAAGAGCTAATTCATGTAGAGAGTGGGTGAGAGGGGCAAACATAGAAACCCAAAGACCAAACAGGGAGCTTATGAATTAAATATTTGGACAATGATGATGAATTTGAGAAAGACAACCCTGTGAGGGGCTGAGAAAGGAGTGACTTTGATAACTATCTGGGAAGAACAACAGGCATTACTGAAAGATTTGTGTGAACAAGAGGTGAAGAAAAGAGAGAATGAGGATTCTTAGATGTGTGGGAGCCAGGGCAACCCAAGGCTTTTCTTGAGTCCCCTATGAATGGAGAAAGAACATAGTTTCTAGTCTAAAATCAGGAACATTCTTGGTAGGAGCCTTGGGGAACTTGGATTTAGGACACTGGAAACCCAGCTCTTCCCACTTAAAGGGTATGGTAATCCATCCCAAGTCTGTTGTGTGCCTGGCCCGTGACACAGGTGAGATGCTATGTTCCCTCTGTGCAACATTGAAGCTTCCTTCTGACTTCATCCCATTTTGTGATAGTTTTCTTTCGACTCTGTGCCACTTGTCTCCTGAAAAGTATATGATGAGAATCCGTACTTTTAAATAAACTTTCTGGCACAAATCATGCAGAATTCTTGATCCCAACTTGCACGTCTTCTTTATTATTTATCCCCTGGCTCCCCATCAGGATCCTGGTACTGAAGAATGACCTCCTGAAACAGTCAAGCATCTGTAGGGACACCGGGTCCTTTAGGGAGGTGAAGCTGGGGGTTGGATGTGATAGAGGATCTGGGTGGGAAAATCAGTAGGTTTATTTTAGATGTGAGGTTCCATTCAGGAAAGAATTGAAAAGTGAGGCAAAAGACATTAGAACAAGGGCCAGTGTCTTCTGAGTCTCTGTAGCTAAGGTGTGACAAAATATAATGGTAAATGTTAATTGTCAACTTGATGGAATCTAGAATCACCTGGGAGACTGGCTTTTGGGAATGTCCTTGGCAGACTTTCTTGATCATGGTCATTGGTATGGGAAGATTAATCTTAACTCTGGAGGGGACCATTCCCTACACAGGACATCCTGAATTGTATAAAATGGACAAACTAAGATGAGCAACAACATTCCTTGCTCTCTGTTTCCTGATTGATGCAATGTGACCAGCTGCCTGAAGCTCCTGTCCCTGTGATTGTCACACCATGATTGACTGTCACCTGGAACTATCAGCAAGAATAAACTCATTCTCTTCTAAGTTTATTTTTTCAGGGTATTTTATAACAGCAATAGGAAAAGAAACTAAGACAAATACATTCTTTTATCTCTTTCTAATTTTGACTATAGTTTTTCCTCCCTCCTCTCCTCCCAGTCCTTCCTCCTCACATCCCCTTGACCCAGATCCACTCTTTCTCTTCACTTCAGAGAAGAGCAGGCCTCCCAGGGATATCAACATGGCATACCAAGTTGCAAGTAAGACTAAGCACCTCTCCTCATATTAAGGAAGAATGAAGCAGCCCAGTAGGAGGAAAAGGGTCATAAATGCAGCTATCAGCGTCAGAGACGGCCCCCACTCCCACTGTTAAAATTCCCACCAGAACACCAAGCTACACAACCGTAGCTTATGCAGAGGACCTAAGTCAAACCTGTACTGGCTCGGGGATGGTTGGTTCAGTCTCTTTGAGCCCCAGTGAGCCTTTATAGTTGATTCTGTGAGGGATTTTCTTGTGTTTGTGACCTCTCTGGATCCTACAGCCTTTTCTTTCCCTCTTTCATAGGACTCCTGAGTCACACCTAGTGTTTTGCTGTGGGTCTCTGTGTCTGGTTTTCATCAGTTGTTGGCTATTATGTTTGGTTCCAGTCTACGAGTATAGCGGAGTATCATTAGGAATAAATTTTCTGGCTTTTGTTGTTTTGTTTTGTTTTTGCTGGTCATATTTGGTTCTATCCTAGGTCTCTAATCTTGGCAAACTCTGGTTTCTTGCCCTTCAGCCTGTGTTGGGCATGGGTCTCAAGTGGGACCAGTCATTGAATGGTTACTCCCACAAATTTGGCACTACCTTTATCCCAGCACATCTTGCAGGCAGGACATATTGTAGGTTGAAGGTTTTGTGGCTGGGTTGGTGTCCTGATCCCTCTACTGGAAGCCCTGCCTGGTTACATAAGATGGCCAGTTCTGGCTTGTATCTTCAATTATAAAAGATTTTTGCTAGGGTCACTCATAGATTCCTGGGAATTTCCATTGCACTACGTTTCCATCTTGCCCCTGAAATGTCTCCTCAATTTCAGTCATATCTCCCAATGTTCTCCTACCACCCTCACCTGTCTGATCCCTTCTGTTCCCTTCCCCACCTACCTCCAGCCTACCAGAGAAAGCTATTCTATTTATCCTTCCCGGGGAGATCTATGCTCTACCCCCTGAGCCCTCCTTGTTACTTAGCCTCTCTGGATCTGTTGATTGCAGCATGACTATCATTTACTTAAGCTAATATCAACTTATAAGTGAGTAATACCATGTTTGTCTTTCTGGATCGAGGTTACCTCATCCAGGATTATTTCCCCCAGTTCCATCCATTTGCCTACAAATATCATGGTGTTATTACTTTTTTAAACAGCAGAGTAATACCCTATTGTGTAAATGGATCACATTTTATTATTTTGTTGAGGGATATCTAGGTTGCTTCCAGTTTCTGGCTATTATGAATATAGCTGTCATGAACATAGTTGAGCGAGTGTCCTTGTAGAATGGACTGTTCTTTGGGTATATTCCCAGAAGAGGTATGGCTAAGTCTTGAGGTAGAGCTATTCCCAATTTTCTCAACAACCATCATATTGATTTCCAAAGAGGCTGTATAAGTTTGTACTCCCACCAACAATGGAGAAGTGTTGCTCTTGCTCCACATCCTGGCTAGCACGAACTGTCACTTGTGCTTTTGATCTTAGCTATTCTGACAGGTGTAAGAAGAAATTTCAAAGCTGTTTTGATTTGCATCTTTCTTATGGCTAACAATGTTGAGCGTTTCTTTTAAGTGTTTCTCAGCTATTTGAGATTCCTCCACCAAGAATTCTGTTAACATCTGTACCCTATTTTTTAAATGAATTATCTTTTTAAGTATCTAGGTTTTTGGATTCCTTATCATTTTTGTTATTAATCCTCTGTCAAATGTTGTTGAAAATCTTTTCCCATTTTGTAGGTTGCTGTTTTGTCCCATTGACAGTCCTTTGCTTTACAGAAGGTTTTCAGTTTTATGAGGTTCTACTTATTAATTGTTGATCTTAGTGCTTGTGCCATTGGTGTTCTGCCCAGGGAGTTGTCTCCTGCACCAGCTCATTTAAAGATATTTCCCATTTTCTTCCCTATCAACTTCAGTGCATCTGATCTGATGTTGAGGTACTTGATTCACTTGGACTAGAGCTTTCTGCTGGGTGATAGATATGGATCTATTTGCATTCTTCTATTTGCAGATGTTCAGTTAGACCAGCACCACTTATTAAAGATGCTCCCTTGTTTCCATTGTGTATTTCTGACTTCTTTATGAAAAATCAGTTGTCTACAGGTATGTGGTCTTTAGGTGGATTCTACTGATGAACATGTTCATTTTTATGCCAATACTGTATGGTTTTACTACTATAGCTCTGTAGTACAGCTTGAAATCAGGAGTTGTGATAACTCCAGAAATTCTTTCATTTTACAGGGTTGTTTGAGCCATCCTCGGTGTTTTGTTTTTCCACATGAAGGTGCAGATTCCTCTTTTCAAGGTTTGTAAATAATTGTATTAGCATTTTCATGGGTATTGCATTGAATCTATAGTTAGACTTTTGGTAGGATGGCTATTTTTACTATATCCATTCTACCAACCCACATGCATGGGAAATCTTTCCATCTTCTGATATCTTCTTAATTTTCTTCTTCAAAGTCTTCTGGGTTATTTTCAATCATACAGGTTGCTTGGTTAGAGTTACACCAAGGCATTTTATATTAGTAGTAGCTATTGTGAAGAGTGCTATTTCCCTGCTTTCTTCCTCTTTTTATTGTTTATACATAGAAGGACTACTGGTTTTTAAACTTAATTCAGCCAGTCCACTAAAGGGGTTTATCAGCTGTAGGAGTTCTCTGGTAGAATTTTAGGGGTTACTTATATACACCATCATATCATCTGTGACTAGAGATACTGTAACTTCTTCCTTTTCAATTTGTATCCCCTTGCTCTCCTTTTGTTGTCTTATTACTCTAGTTAGAACTTCAAGGCTGTATTGAATAGATATGGAGAGAGTGGGCAGCCTTGTCTTATTCCTGATTTTAGTGGAATTGCTTTGAATTTCTCTTCATTTAATTTGATGTTGGCTATTGGCTGGGTGTATATTGCTTTAACTATATTTAGGTATGTGCCTTGTATCCCAGATATGTCTAATACTTTTAACATGGGGGAGGGGTTGGATTTTGTCAAAGTCTTTTTTCAGCATCTAATGAGATGATCATGTGATATTTTTTTCTGTTTGCTTATATGGTGTATCACACTGACAGATTTTTACATCTTGAACCATCCCTGGATCTCTGGGATGAAGCCTACTTGGTCATGATGAATCATCTTTTTTTTTTTTTTAAATATATATTTTTCTTGGATTCAAGTTGTAAGCATTTTATTGAGTTTTTGCATCAATGCTCATAAGGAAAATTGTTCTAAATTTTTCTTTCTTTATTGAATCGTTCTTTTTTTGTGGTTTAGTATCAGGGTGACTGTATCCTCATAAATATATTTGGAAATGTGCTTATGTTTCTGTTTTGTAGGACAATTTAAGGAGTATTGGTATTAGCTTGTCTTTGAAAGTCTGGTAGAATTCTGGGCCAAAGCTATCAGGTTCTGGGCTGTTTTTTTTTTTTTTTTTTTTGTTGGGAGATTTTAATCACTGCTTCTATTTCCTTGGGAGTTATAGGTCTATTTAGATAGTTTATCTGATACTGATTTAACTTTGGTCAGTGGCATATATTTAGACAATTGTCCATTTCTTTTAGATTTTCCAATTTTTGGTGTAAAGGTTTTTAAAATACAACCTAATGACTCTTTGGATTTCTTTGGGTATAAATATAGATCTATGTGCTGATTTCTGAGCTTGCTTTTGTTGGATTGGTGTTTTGTTCCTTGGTTTCTGTTTCCTGTTTGGTTTTCTGGTATTTGGGGCATGTATTTCTGGTGATTGGCATGACCTCTGGTCTGTTAGGCAGTTTCTGTCAGAGTTCAGGCTGGACCTCTATCATCAGCTCATGTGGCCTTTGGTTCAGAGGGGGGTGGAGGGTGTCTCTGTTCTTCTGACTGGCCTGGCCTACATCACTTCTGCAGAGGTGGCCAGCATGTGTTTCATGGGCCTGAAGTACAAAGCTGAGTAATTGTGCAGCAAATATTTCACATATTGATAGATGAGAACAACCAAAGCAGCACAGGAGGTAAGAAGCCCTAGGACCCTGATTTTGTGGATGTATGCTGTGTAGCTGTGTATCATCTCTGCTAGTTGGCTTGGTTTACTTTTGAACATTAGAAGGACCCACCATGGACTGGGAAATAGGAAGTGGATACAGCTCAGAAGAACTCTGCATGCCTAGCATGTGCAAGGTCCATTAGAAAAGGCTCTAACAGCTGAAGAAGGGTCACCAGCACATATTACACACACACACACACACACACACACACACACACACACACATGCACACACACACAACCAGTCCTTAGGTGTGTCTCAGGAGTCATCATAGGATAAGCTAATAACTAGCAGGTGATCTTCCTGAGATGGTCTGTCTCAGATTAAAATAATCCATGAGGATTTGCTCCCATAGACAAGGCCCACAAGAAAATCATTTTTGGAAGGATTCTGCTATTAATATGGTTTTTCTGTTATTAAACACATATAATAGTCACTATGTGTTAGCCCACTCTTTTGAGCAGATCTCTTGTAGAACAACAATGTACTGTCTTGTAGTGATGCTGTATAGACAAGTAGATGACTTCTTAATTCCTAATGATGATCCTATAAGAATTCATAAAATTATATCAGCAATTATTAAGCTCTTTTATAGTGGGACTGCTATTAGGTTCTTTTCTGATAGTCAAAACTGCAATGAGAACTCTGCCTAGTGTCACCAGTTAATTGCTCTTACAGAGTAACCAGACTTTCTCCTACTCAGAGCACATTCCAAGAGGTTGTAAAACAACCAAAAGTCATAGAAAGGGGAACTAATGATTTATTATAGGTGCTAGGACAGAGGATAAAATATTGACTGGGTTTATCTATACAAAACTTCACTAATAACTTAGTTATGGTTTTGAAACTTCAGTGAACCTGTGGAGCTCAGACAGGGAATGAGTGTTTAGCCAGAGAATTACTCCCAATGGATATGCCTGTAAACATTCTCTGTTGTAAACTTATTTCAATTTATGATTTAATTTTTTGTGTAAACTTGTGGTGAATCTTGTAACATGTGATCATGTATTCTGAAAGATATATAAGTTCTGAGGACAAAGAGATGAAAGGAGATTTTTTTTTCCCCTCAGGAGAATTTTTTTGCCTTTCTCCAGCTTAGAGTAGAAATTTCTTCTCTTTCCCCACTTAGAAGAATTTTCCCCTTCCCCTTTCCCCTTAGGATCTTTCCCTTTAGGTAGCTTTAATAAGGAACCTTTTACAACTTAGTAATAAACTCTGTAGTCACTTTTCGAAGTGTTCCCCTTTCTTTCTGCTAGCAGGCCAAACATTAGGATTGCACAGTTCCTGCTGAGAGAGTACAAAAGTGATTTACTTAATCCTTTGCTGTTTTAGGAAGAGGTGCTAAGTGCCAGAAACTGTGGTTTTCTGGCCTCAGAGGAACACAAAAGGCAAGTCAGCTACAGTAGCAAGGTGACTAGACTTAGATAAGTAAACTTTTATTATACAGCAGCCCAAACATCTCATAAGATAAAGTCTTACCCCTGTATCTCGTAAGACCAAGTCTTATCCTCCACAGGTGCTCCTCCCCCTCTGATGCCTCAAGAAGAACCTACAAGAAAGAAGACCCCCAACAGGGTTGGCCCCTGGCATTTGGGGACTCTGCAGCCTTGTCTTAATAGTATCCAAAGGAAATAATATCAAGTCAACAAAGTACCTGATACCCTTCCAGCAGAAAATGATGAGCCTGTGGGTGGGGTCATCAGAGGTGTACGTGTTACCTAAACCAGGTGCACTGGAAAGGCTGCACTCTCATGGAGGATGGCTTACCTGTGGCTCCCAAAAACACAGTTTTATATTGTATGAAAGGAATGAGGAAACATGTTCAACACCACAAAGTGGGCATTCTCAGGAGCCAGTTCCCTTATAACTGGAACTAACTGGGGGAAAAGCATTAGCTATAGTAGTTAGACACAATAATTAAAAAGGAATAAAATTATGCGTGGCTGCCACCTGGTTAATTACTTAGTTTAATTCAGGACAGAGGGATAATACCAGTGTATGCTGACTATCATCTCATAAGGGTTCACCTTTTACAGAGTACCCCAGACGCTACATGGCCATTTATCCTTGTCACGTCAGTTACAAGGAGCCTTGGCATTCTTCTGGCTCCAGTGACTTGGTCACCATTCTCCACCTTCCAAGTACAGGATTATGGCCAAAGTTGTAGAAAATTTTAATTCCAATCTGGGGTTTCTACTCCACCTTTGATCATTCAGTTCCCAGATAAAAGACACACAACTTTTAGTATTTACAATAAACCTTAAACAGCACAAGATCTCGATGCAGAACTTGCAGGCTTGCAGTCTCTCCTCAGCACTTCTGACTGCTGTACAACCTTGTAGAGGGAGGCATCTTGCTTATGTGGTCATTTTCAGGGTCTTCCTGAGACTTGTGGTCATTTACATCCTGATTTATTTTTAGTTTAAAAATATTTATTTATTCATTTCCACCCCAATCACTGTCTCCTCCAAGTCCCTCTAATCCCCCCACTCTCCCACCCTGTTCTCTGGGGGGGACCCCTGAGTGTGCCCCTACTCTGGCACATCAAGTCTCTGCAGGGCTAGGTATTCTACTCTTCCACCTAGGGCAGACAGGGCAGCCCTGTCAGGGGAATGGAGTCCATAGACAGGCAACAGCTTTAGGAACAACCCCCACTTCAGTTGTTGGGGTACCCACATAAAGACTGAGCTGCACATTTACTACATATGTACCAGGGGCCTTGGTCAGCCCCTGTACGTTCTTTAGTTGGTGACTCAATCTCTGGGAGCCCAAAGGGTCCAGGCTAGCTGACTGTTGTTGGCCTTCCTGTGGAGTTCCTGTTTCCTTTGGGGTCCTCAATCCTTCTCCCAACTCTTCTATAAGACTCCCTGAGCTCCATCCAATGTTTGGCTGTGGGTCTTTGTATTTGTTTTAGTCAGCTGCTAAGTGGACCTATGAGAGGGCAGTGATGCTAAGATCCTGTCTGCAAGCATAACAAAGTATCATTAACAGGGTCAGGAATTGGTTCTTGCCCATGGGATGGGTCTCAAACTGGGCTGGTTAATGTTTGGCCGTTTCCCCAGTCTCTGCCCCATCTTTCTCCCTGCATTTCTTATAGTCAGGGCAGATTTTGGATCAAAAGTTCTGCATGTTTGCTGGTGTTCTTATCTGTCCACTGGGGGTTCTACCTGGATATACTTTCTAATTCTTTTTTTCCTTTTCCTTTTTTTTTTTTTTTTTTTTTTTTTTTTTTTTTTTTTTATAAAAGAAAGTATTTAATGGTGGTTGGCTTACAGTTTCGGAGGTTTGGTTCATTGTCATATGACAGGGAGCGTGGCAGCCTGCAGGCAGACATGATACAGAAATAGCAGAGTACTTCCTGATTCTGAGAAGCTTTCCTTAGAACTTCCTCTTAATGAACTTTCCTTCAGGAAGGAATGCTTCACTTCAAAGGAAACTTCGATACAGCAGCACTCAAATAACAACCCCCCCATACACACACTTGCGTTTCTTCTAGTATTTGACAATGCCCACACACAAAAAAAAGTACAACTAAAGGCTGAGGAGAGAAAGGTTATTTTTAATTCAGGCTGGGTGTTTCACTGTGGTTACTGCATAGGAGAAAAGGTACTGCTGTAGAAACAGCTGCCCCCAGTGACATTAGATTGCTGTGCGCCTCTTAGAAGACGAAAATATATGGTCTTATTGGAATTGATGGGAAAAACTTGGTGCTTAGCTGTTGTTTGGACTGATCTGTAGAGACAATGAGTCAAATGGTACATTGCAGGGGAGAAGCTCTGTGAGCCCTCCAAATGCAGAAAAACCAGTCACGAGCCTTCACTCACAACCCAGAACCTGCACAGTATGACTTTAAGCTATTGTCTGAGGAAATTCTGGCAATGATGACCAGGGGAGACATGGACAAGGTGTAAAGAGCCTTCCGTGCTGGGTTTATGTGTATCACATGGCCCACTGCCGGGGTGGAAAGTCCGTATTAGCGATGTAGCCAGGGCTCCTATGGTGGCAGATGTGCAAGAGCATATTGCCAAAAAATTATAAGAAAAATCAGGCAAAAGGCACCTTTAGAGCTGTTTGGAAGTAGAACTTTTAGCTTCATGAAAAAGAAAACAGAGAACTACACAGTTCCTGGTGGCTCCCTTGCTTCAGGTCTGAAGAAGAACCTTATGCCAATGATTCCCAGGGACACTCTCATGAGCGTAGGGAATGTCAGGATCCCTGCAGATGGGCTGCTGAATCTCCAAGCTAAGGGTTATTGTGTTGGCGACAATAAGGTTCTGTAGTGTATAAAAGAAAACTAAAATAATAATGGTTTTAATTTTTCAACCTAGTAAAGTCCAGGACAGGAGTAAAATTTGGACATGGTGAAGCAACTCATGATAACCAAAGGCACTTACCCTCCTAAGATAAAGGCTTTTGGAGTCACGGCCTCTCATGGTTCAGTATGGCTGTTGGAGTTTTCACTGTCATATCATCTATCCCAGGCAGGAACTCGAAAGCTAACAAACAGGGGTTTCACATCTTAGCTGGGTCAGGCTCCCTTCAGAAATCTGGGTCCCTACATTGGTTGACTCCCCAAAACTAACTGGGACCAAGAGCTGCTCTTTCATCTGGTCATGTCATCCCTTTAGTCAGTTTTCTCTAGAGGAACAGAACTGATAAATGAACCTCTATAGATGATAGATGATAAATGATAGATAGATAGATGATAGATAGATAACAGATAGATGATAGATTATAGATAGATAACAGATAGATGATAGATGATGATAGATGATAGATAGATGATATATAGATTATTATAGATGATAGATGATAGATAGATAGATGATAGACAGACAGACAGAGAAAAGGGGATAATTGGAATGGCTTACAGGCAGTGGTCTAGCTAGTCCAACAATGTAAGGTCCAAGAATTGGGTAGTTGTTCAGTCCACTAAACTGGGTGTCTCAGCTCATCTTCAATATACACCAAAATTCCAGAGAAGTAAGTTCTAATGCCAGTGAAGGAATGTGCTTGCCAGAGAGAGCAAGAACAAGTAGGCAAAAAGAGCTTTCTTTTCCATCTCTTTTATATAGGCAGACAGCAGGAGGTATGGCTCAGCCCAATTCAAGGTAGATCTTCCCACCTCAAAAGATCTGAATTTAAAGTGAGTTTTCCCACTTCAAATGATTTCATTAGAAAAATTCCTCACAGGGTTGCTTAGCCACTTAGCTTTTAGATAATTTTAGATGGAGTCAATTGACAACCAAGAACAGCCACCACACTTGTGAAATAACATTGAGGAGGTGTGTGTGTGTGTGTGTGTGTGTGTGTGTGTGTGTGTGTATGCATGTGTGTGTGATACATGGGCATGTGTGTTTGTATGTAAGCGTGTGTGCAGAATAGGGTGTGTGTGTTTGTGTGTATGCATGCGTATGTGTACACATGCATAGTTATGTGGGTGTGTATACTTGTGTGAAAGTGAGAGACAATCAAAGGTGCTGCTCCCCAGCAGTTGTCTGCCTTCTTTTCTGAGATTGCATCTTTCATGGCCCTAGAGTTTTTTGAGTAGGTTAGGCCAGCCACTGAGCCTCAGGGATACTATGTCTCCTTCATAGTGCTTGGATCACAAGGGTGCACTAGAGTTGTTAGATATTTTACATGGGTGTTGGAGGCCAAACTATTTACCCACAGAGCCATCTTTTCCATTCATAGATAGAGCTCTTTTAGTTGAGAATAGAGATTAGTAGGTGCCTAGCCATCTTTTTACTACTGCAAATTGACGGACCTAAGGCTTTGCAGTTTGTTGAAGATAAGATATATTTAGGGGCAGCCATTATTCCTTTTAAGAAGGAACACCTTTCCCCCTTCTGAGATGATGTCTTAGTCAGGTTTCTATTCCTGCACAAACATCATGACCAAAAAGCAAATTGGGGAGGAAAGGGTTTATTCAGCTTACACTTCCACATTGCTGTTCATCACCAAAGGAAGTCAGGACTGGAATTCAAGCAGGTCAGGAAGCAGGAGCTGATGCAGAGGCCATGGAGGGATGTCACTTACTGGCTTGCTTCCCCTGGCTTGCTCAGCCTGCTTTCTTATAGAACCCAAGACTACCAGCCCAGAGATAGCACCACCCACAATAGGCTGGGCCCTCCCCTCTTGACCACTAGTTGAGAAAATGCCTTACAGCTGGATCTCATGGAGGCATTTCCTCAACGGAGGCTCCTTTCTCTGTGACAACTCCAGCTTGTGTCACGTTGACACAGAACCAGCCGGTACAGATGGTGAGGCTGTAGCACAGATTTGGGGCAGGAGCTGAGAAAGTCTCTACTGCTGTGATAAACACCATGGCTGACAGGAAACTGGAGAGGAAAGGGTTAAATTTAGCTTACAACACCCAGGTCACTCTGCTACCTGAGGAAAGTTAGGGCAGAAACTCACAGCAGGAGCCTGGAGGCAGGCACTGAGGCAGAGCCATGGGGGAAATGCTTACTGGTGTGAGCATCATGGCTTGCTCAGCTTACTTTCATATAAGCCTCTGGCCACCAGCCCAGGGACGGCATCACAATGGTCTGAACCACCCCATGCCAATCATTCATAAGATTTGCCTACAGGCAATCCTGATGCAGGGATTTGTTTTTTCGTCCCGGGTGACTCTAGTTTATTTCAAGTAGACAAAAATCAACCAGGACATTGGCTGAAGGCGAGCAAGATGGCCATGAACAGTTTTGCTACATTGGTGTACGGAGTTAGTGTCCAATGACTTCTTGTCATGGCTGGAAGGAAACCCCTTCTGGTAGGATGGCCGTAGAGACTCTTCTCTCTCACAGCAAGTTGATCCAACCGTTTAATGAACACCATGACAATGTGGTGTTCTACCTGCTGATTGGTGGGGGGTTAGGCTGAAGAGCAGAGAGTGTGTCAGAGTGGACAGACACACGGACCACGTATATGTGTTGACTAATGAGACTGTGAGACACACAAGATGCTTTATCTGTCATGTCGAAATAACAGCAGCACAGGTTCAAAATAATACCCACAGCGACAGTAAAGTTGATATGAGTTCTGTTTGTGAAAGAACTGAACTGAATCAGCTGCCTGGACATGAACGTGCTACCTGGTTCCTAGCAGCCATTTTGTCAGCATAATACACAATACAGTGGATAGAAACAGTATATTAGGAAAGTACTAGGATGGTAGGACTTACCTGCTTCTAGCCTTGGACTATCTTGCCGACAGACTGGAAACACAGCCGGTTAATTTAGGACTGTTCAGTCTTTCAGGGATCTGCCAGTCACTGCTGAATGCAGTTCCTAATCAATGCAGAAACGTGGTAGGTTTGTTGTTGTTTGTTTTTCCATTTAAATCCTGCTGAGTGGGTAGGCCAGTAGTTGTTAATCACAATTGTCATTAATGTGGAAAGCCAGAGTTGTTCTTAAGGACCAATTAAACAGCAGCGTTAAGCTAGTGACAGCAATGTAGGCATTTGCTGTATGTAGCAAAGAGAGCTGCTAATTGTCACTGCCCTGGTAGAATAGAGCACTTGGGGCTGCCCCACTGACTGAACTGAAGGTGTTCAGAGGCTATGACACCTCGATGAAGGTGAGGACTCTCTCCATTTTATTCTGAGACAGGGTGGTCTTCTGTGTGTGCGTGTGTTGTTGGGGATGTGTATACATATTAGCATGTGTATGTGTGTACAGGAGTCTTTGTATTTGTCTCCATGTAGGTATATGGAGGCCCTGGATTGAGAATGGTTAAATATTGAGGCACCAATCCTTGATAAACACAGAGCTCATCATTTTGGCTAGTCAGGCTAGCCAGCATGCTCTGGGGACTCACTGTCTCTCCTTTCAAAGCCAAAGTGCTTAGCCAGGTTTTAACACTGGTGCTGGAAATCTGAACTCTGGTTCTCATGCTTGCATAGCAAGGTTGTTACAGGCTGAGCCATCTCCCCAGGCCCAAGACAACCTTCTTTCTAGTTTTTATTGGAGACAGAGTCTCATCAAGTTGCCCAGGCTTGTCCTTAATGAGAGATCCTCTTGTCTCAGCCTCCTGGGGTTTGCAAACATGTACTTCCAGGCCTGGTTTAGTTTTTTCTTTTTTCTTACTGTGGGCATAATTTGCTCATTCTCAAGAACTCTTATCTCAGTGTGTATTCAGATGTCTGAAACTGCGCAGATACAGGCTCAGGATACACAAGCATCTTGTCAGGCCATGAAACCACACCTTGCAGGCTCTAGTTGGTTTCTTGCATGGTCTGTGTGCTACAATGGCTCATTGCAGGAGCTACTATTTGTCACAAAACTTTATGGGCTCAAAATGTTTTGTGAGAAACTATCATTAAAACATGTTATTGAAAATGCAATCAGTGTGGAGCCACAAAAATACGTTTATTTCAGCTCTAAACTATAAACTACAAGAATGTCATATATTGACTTTGAATTCCCTTCTAAAGACAATTATAACATGAGAGAATGTCTAAGTTAAGTTTATAACCACAGTAGCTGTGACTTAAAACAGGCTGGATTCTGGTAACAACGGTGTGGAGTCGAGGAAGCATGGGTGGCATGAAGCCTCACGGAGACTGGGAAAGACAGAACCAGGAACTGAAGTACAGTCCACTTCCATGGTCTCTCAGACTGAGCTGATTTTCCCTCATTTCCTGACTGCTTCTCTTGAATCAAGATATCAGAGATCTTTAATTTTGAAGACATCAAACTGGAGCTTTTACCCAGCATTCCAGTGTCCTTAGCTTGCCAACGTTAAGCTTGATCCCTGAGAGGTGACCCATGAACCTACAAGATAAACACCTCATAAAATAAACCTGCACACACAGGCCAACAGGACAGAAAGCTACTGCCTCCCTTAAACACTATGCTATGAACGTAATTTTATGTGCAATACACACACACACACACACACACATATATACACACATATATGATAATATAAAGTTTATAAAATACATGAATATGTATGTATAAATGTGTGTATATATTTGAAACAAGTTCTTGCTGTGTAGCTTAGGCTGGAACAAGCCACTTTCCTGTTTAATTTATCCCTGTGCTGGGATTTCAGCTTATGCCTCCTTCTGCAAAGTTTTTGTTCTGAGACAGGATCCCACCAATGCTTCTAAGTAGTAGAGAATGACCTTGAATTTCTGGTTGTCCTTTTCACCTCCTGTGTGGGATTACAGGTATGCACCACCATGCCTAGCTTTATGCTGTGCTAGGGATCAAACACATGGCTTTGTGTGGGCTTGGCAAGCCCTCTACCACTCCACTAGAGTTTTTTCTGTCCACTCCAGAGTGTGGATAATGATTTAAAAAACTGTTGGAGATGGATGAAACCCAGGCTAAAAGCTGAATGATTCTGCCCTGTTTTGAATGTCAGCCAGAGGAAGGACTATAGTAACAATGTCACAGTGTCTTCTTCCCCGGTACCCAGTTCCCTTCTTGCATGTACCTGGCACAGAGCTGCCTGTGGTGAGCACCATGCCTAATTGCTGCTCTCAAACCTACACCATTGCTCTTCATTTCCTTTGTGCTGTAATTGTAAATGAAAAGCAATATTGCAACACATCCAATTATAACCAAATTCTCATCCTCCAGGGCTCATTGAAGAGAAAAAAGAAGTATTTATGGCTGTGAGAAGCTGTTAATCTCTGCAGTTACGGCTGAGCTTGGTTCCGCAGCAGCTGCAAGATGGGCGATCCTTCTCCCTCATTTCTCCAGAGATGTATCCCCTTGGGTCTCAGCAGATTACATCCTGGTGTTGGTTTTATGAGCACCTTGGTTAGGATCCATTGGGCAAGATTTCCTAGCTAGTTAGGAAGCTGGTTATCATAAAACTTCTCGTTAGCAATCAAAAGTATCATTTGTGGTGGAGACACTGAGAAGGCAAATTACCCTTGAAAAACGGGACGATGGTTTATTTTATGGTTTTGGCTGGTCAACTGTTTGCTAATACTGGGATAAGGCAAATGCCTTTAATCCCAGTACTTGGGGCACAGAAGCCGGTGTATTTCTGTGACTTCCAAAATACTGTCTAAAAATACAAAAAGAATTAAGGACATGTTGTACTTATGTCTGGAGGGGAGGATCCCACTGTGCTTCTCCAGGGAAAGGTAGCTCCATGCTGCAGGTCCCAGGGAAGGCTGCTTCTGGTGCTCTCTGCCTGGCCCACAGGAGTTCAGGCTGGGAGGCGTGGGAATAATCCCAGCGGGGTGCCGCCAGGCCTGTGAACTCTGGAGGGCCAAGGTGCTTAGATTATAGCCCTGCTGGCCAGGGCCATTAACCCCTGCCTGACTGTTAGAAAAGTGCAGAGCCTGAGATAAGGCTCTGGGATAAAGTGTTCACAGAGGACAAAGGAGTCAGGACCACAAAGGAACCAGGACCGAGGAGAAGGTTTCAAAGTGTGTCTTTATTTTCATGTGTCTCTCTCCTTTGTTCCGTCCTTTTTAAACAGCTCAGGATCAAACCACCGGATTCCCATACGTCTAAGATTGGCCATAGTTGTTTTTCTAATGCTACATGTGTGTGTGTGTGTGTGTGTGTGTGTGTGTGTGTGTGTAGGGGAGGGACTTAGGGAATGGCTGATCTGGCTAGAGTCTACATCACTCTCTCCTGTGGAGGTGGGGTTTGGGGCTTGCCTAGAGCCTTGTACATCTGCCCCATTGTGGTGCATCCAGGCAAAGTGGATTTGCAATTGGGAGTTCAGAAAGCACCTGCAGGTTGACAGTTACCTGTCTTCAGGGCTTCGACTGACCTCAATCTCTCACATTTCCAACTTTGACCCTTCAAACCCATAAGGACAGTCACC
Source organism: Micromys minutus (assembly GCF_963924665.1). Lineage (NCBI taxonomy): Eukaryota > Metazoa > Chordata > Mammalia > Rodentia > Muridae > Micromys > Micromys minutus. Next base: position 25,650,883 of record NC_137966.1, on the reverse strand, counting down.
TTTTTTCCTTCCCTTTAGAAAGGAACTATTTTAAATGAAGACTATGTGGGTGCGTGTACATAGACATAGGTACCCACAATGGCCAGAGAGGGTGTCAGATTCCCTGTGGCTCTTTGTGGGAATACACTTGTTACCAGAGGACTACAGTCTGGATACTGGTTCTCTAACTTATGTGGCAAGGCCCTTAACTGCCGAGCCATCTTTCCAGCCCCAGATTCCCATTTTCACTCACTCAAAGTTCCTTCCAACACAGGATTTTCAGTAAGTCTTTTCTGTCTTCAAAGCATATGTAAACAAAGGGCAGACAGATGTCAGTAAAATTGTTGACACTGTTTTGTGTAATGTAACCATCCAATCAGGTACATGCCATCACCTTGCCATACATCCTTCTGGTTGAACCAAGTTGAAGGTCATAACCATACTTAAGGGGAGGGAAGACGAACAGTAACTGAGCAGTAGGGAGGGTGTGGCAACCCTAAGAATTCACCTTTCATACTGATACTATCAATATGAAACATTGATAATATTTACGTAATATTGACAATAAAAGTACCAATACTAGTAATTACTCTTTGGTATCTGCACAGCACTCTTCTTTTTGCTATGATAAAATACCGGACAAACTTAAGGGTTGCTTTTGGCTCACACTTTAGAAGGCTTGCTGTCTATCATGGTGGAGAAGACCTGGCCGCAGAGTGTCAGATGTGTACATTGCACATCACATCCACAGTCAGAAAGCAGAGACTGATGAATGCAGATGTTCACCTCCCTTTCCTGTGCTCTCATTCCCAACAACACCATCACAGGGAGCTACTTGAAGAAGGAGGTTGCTGACTGTCCTTCATCTCCTTGTCAACACCATAATCAAGGCTCATCGCCTTAAGGGCTTTTGAGACCAACAACCTTTTCAGTGTACCTGTGTTTCTTTGGCCCTTTTCTTATGTCTTTCGAACTATGAAGGTTTTAGTTGTAGGAAGGCTTTCCTGGTTCTCAGAGATTCATCCCACCCTGAAGGATAAATCATGTTAAATAGCATCAAAAGTTTAATTCTGGTTAGCCAGCTCCCCAACACTTTGTTTAACTGGTCAGTGGGGAGAGTGGGGGTGAAAGTTTGAAGAAAAGATGCTGGTGGGCCAGGTTGAGTGGCAGGATAGAGAAGACAAGTTCATCACCCTGTCACAGTTCCTTATGCCAACCCAGACACTTTGTCAGTTAAGACAAAGATTTGAGAGAACAGAGACTGGTCTATTTATACAACTGCACCAATGGGGACCAGAAAGCCTACTCCAATATTCGGATCCTATACACACATCTAAAACATCCAACTTTGACAGGACCATTTTTATAAAATCCCAAGTGTACATTTATCTTATTCTCTCATCAATAACCCATAGCAACACAAGCAATAAAGACAAGTTCCCAGTCACTGTTGGAGCCAAGCCCCAAAGCTGCTGAGAAACTTCTCTGCCTTGAAGAGATAGGAAGATACACACATAGGCTCTGGATACGAAGGGTTGAACGAAGGGGTCAGAGCCTCCACCCAACATCATCAAAAGCAGCATCTTTAATGTACTGATCAGAAATTCAACCTCAAATAAAAATACATATTAGACTCCCCCTTGATGGCTTTCTTTGGTCAGTAGTACCTGTTGTCATAGGAACAGAACAGGAAAGCATGAATGTGGTTGAATGCTGTCAGTAGGAAAATGTCAAGCTTCCTGAATCAACCAGGGACAGCTCTTACTGCCTTGAAAAGAAGGAAAGAACCTCAGTGTCCAGTATATGACATTTATGAGTGGCCTTGAGCCAAGATTTTTCTGACCCCTTTCCCTCTCCCTTCTCTCTCCCCCTCCTCATTCCCCATCCCTTCTTTCTCCCCTCTCCCTACTTCCCCTCTACATCTCCCCACTCCCCATTTCTCCTCCTCCCCTTTCCCTCCCTATCTCTCTCCCCCTCCCTATTCCCCCTCCCTTCTCTCCTTCCTCCACCCTTCCCCTCCCCATCTCTCTCCTCCTCCCCATTCCTCATCCCTTCTCTCTCCCCTTCCCCTTCCCCTTTTGCTCATCCTCTTCTCCCTCCCTTTGCTTTATTTTTATTTATGTTTTTGAGACAGTAGAACTGAGGGTCACTTCAGATTTCTGATCACACTGCTCCCATGTCCTGGTTGCTGGGCTTACAGCTGTGCCACTGTGCTTAGTCTTAGGTGCTGGGGCTGTGATGCAGAGATTTGTGTGTGCTGGGCAAACACTCTACCAATATAGTTCAATAAGGCTGAGATAGAGTGACAGCCTTATATGTTTGTTTTTATAAACTGAAAATTACAGTAGCTTCCAAGTCCTCTTGTCAGTTTCCCAGTCTTTCCTACATGGCTCTGGAGACCCTATTTACATTTGTATGAAGCTGGGGACTGGGGTGACATTTCCTAGCAGACCAAGCTTCTTCCTTTGCAATCCAGGATATACATAATCTTTGAATAAAATTTTTGGATTACTCTGGAAAGACCTCAGAAGTTCTACTACTAGATTTCTCACTAAGGATGCCTTTGCCTGCATGCAGCAAATAGTGGATTAAACATCACAGCTTGTTACAGATGACCAGAAGTCAAGAGGTCAGCAGGCCGAAGAGAAACTCAATTCTGCTGTAGCAAGTGCTATATGTTGGCAATGGCCACTCCGTGTTACACTGACCGAAAGGACTAGCAGCAAACTTGTTTGGGCCAGCATTTTGCTTCTCTGCATCAGCATTTTGCTTCTCTGATGCTTGCTTTGTGCAAAGGTTGATAAGCTTCTTTGTGGCCTTCCTCGACCTCATCTTGGTTGAAGTCCTAGCTGGAGGCTCCTCATACACTGAAGCTCAGGGCAGGCATCCTGAGGACAGATGTGTGGGGGCTGCCTGGAGTCCCTGGCTGTCATTAGTAGCTATGTGCTGGTTCTTCACCCAGGGCTTCAGTGTTTTCTGTGTCTGTTTACAACAGACCAACAGTAGGGCAGAGGGAATGTTGATCACTCCATGAAGATCACTTTGAAGCAATGGCTTGCTATATCAGCAGCCCACACTGACTGTCAGGAGGGATACCCTCAGGGCCTGGCTTGAGACTGGGGAGTCTGGAGAGATGTGCTCCATAGTTGGAGGCCGAGTTTCTGGCAGGAAGTGTCATACAAGTCAGAAAACAATATTTGGCTTAGAAAATTCCACTTAGAAAAGATGGAGTTGCTAGGGCCAAATTCTGAGTCTAACCCTGTGCTCAGAAAAGCTTTGCTTCCTGAAGTCTGCTCACAACTGCTTGCTGAGTGGGTAGGCACACACGGATAGCTCTGTCATCCCTGAGGTGTGTGTGTGTGTGCCCATGAGGGCACACACACACATCTCGTGGTGCATGTGCAGAGCCAGTAGCTAACCACGGGGGCTTGTTGTCTGTCATTTAGTGTGGGTGCTGGAGATTGAACACAGGTTGTCAGACTTAGCAGCATGTACTTTCATCCACTGAGCCATCTTGCTGGCACTTAGAGATCATAGTTATTGATCCAGAAATACATTAGTGTTTACTCTGAGTATATAATTTTGCTTTAAGGCTACACAAAAAAAGATGTGTCAAAACAAAACAAGAACTAATAGCAGCAGCAGAAAACAAGAACTGGTGTCTGTTGTGATCCTTGTCTCTGTCACACACGACTATACTAGACTCCCCAAGGTTGCACTGCTGCTGCTCTGAGGGGACAGAAGCCCGTGTTCTTCTCTCTCAGTGATAAATATTGAACCTATTTAGCATGTCTACCTAGGAAAGATTACAAATGAGGAACAAAGGCAAGATGTACAAAATACTTGGGAAGGGGAAAGCCTGCCTTCAGACCGACATCCATGGCTTTCTCTGTTAGCCTTCAAAAGGACAGCAAAACCAGACACACTCAACTTCAAAATCCAGATATACCACAAAATGAGGCCAGGGGCTATCAGGAGAGGGACAAGGGAGGGTGCTCCCAGATTTGACCCTGGCTAGGTGATTCTGCCATCACATTCCTATCTGTCACCAGACAAGAGAGGCTGAAGGGAGGACGGGCAGCTGAACAGATGATACTGTGCAAGAAACCTCCCCTAATACCTAAAACAAGCATAGCCAGCTAAGAGCCTTGAAATTCAAAAAGCAGTGAAGGGCAAGAACTGCAAACAGCTGCTACTTCCGTGGCTGTTGACAGTAAATCTTGGTTGGAACCAGTAAAAGCTTGCCCCCGCAGTGTGGGAGAGCAGCTGCACTTCTCTGCTCTGAGAGAAGTGTGTGTGTGTGTGTGTGTGTGTGTGTGTGTGTGTGTGTGTGTGTGCGTGCGTGACTGCAGGTGCGTGCTGAACTCTGGCACCTGCTATATTCCTTATGTTGCTCTGTTCCCTGTCCCTAATAAATGAGTTGTTCTTTCTGCTCCATGGCTGCCCTGATCTGTGTATTGAAAGGCACTGACGGGGGAAGAGACAGGTTATCTTCAGGACAAGACAAAGTAGTGCATGGCTGCTCTTTGTTGGTTATTAGATACTGAGCACCTGAGTGATGTATTATCTTTTGTAATCACAATGCTGTGAAACTTAGGCAGTACATTTGCCATCTTGGTGGCATTTGTGAATGTGTGTTAGTGTGTGTGCGTATGATGGTGTGTGTGTGTGTGTGTGTGTGGGTGTGGGTGTGCGCACACGCACGCGCGCGCACCCACACACACACAATGTGCAGACTGAAGAAAGACATCATGTATCTTCCCCAGTCTCTCTCCACCTTAGTTTTTGAAACAGGGGTTCTCAGTGAATTTGAAGCTTTCTAATTAATCTAGACCAGCAGTTCTCAACCTGTGGGTTGAAACTCCTTTGAGGGTCAAACAACCCTTTCACAAGGTCACAAATCAAATATCTTACATATCAGATATTATATTGATTCATAACAGTAGAAAAATTATAGTTATGAACTAACAATGAGAACAGTTTTATGACTGGAGGTCACAGCAGCATAAGGAATGTATTAAAGGCTCACAGCATTAGGAAGGCTGGGAGCCAGCAAACCTCAAGCATCCTACCATTTCTTCCAGCAATGCTGAGGCTCTAGACATGTTGCTTGTTGTTTTGTTTGTTGGGTTGTTTTTAAGTTAGTTCTGGGGATTGAACTCAGGTCTTCCCTATGGACCCAGCCAGCCCTCAATAACTACTTTTAAACAAGTCTTTTGTCTTACAGTAGTTTTAGATTGGCAGAGATGTCACATAGATGGAGCAGAGCTCCAGTATGACCCACATCTAGTTTCCCCATCACTAAGATCTTCCATTCCCAAGGTGCAATTAATTTTGTATTTGGACTTACGCAGTATTTCTGAGAATACAGTCTGTGCCCCATTTCATGTTCATAATACCACGATGCATGGAATTATCACTGACCTTCCGTCTCTTCAGGTCTGTGACAGTCAGTCAATGTTTGTTTCATTTTTCACATTCTTTCCAGCTTTGTAGAGGACTCACACTCTATTTTAGACAGTCTAGACCTTCATCCCTATGGAGGAGTAGTGAATTTTCATATGCATGTAGTTTGAGGCTAGTGTTGTCTGTCAGCTTCATTGGGTTGAGAGCCATCTAGGACAACTCTGGGTGTGTCTGTAACAGACCAGGAGGGCTCTGACATCATCCATGGATTAATGCACTGATGGATTAGAAATATAAATAGATTTAATACTCTTTAATAAGGGTTGGGGTGGCAAAAGGGTGAAGTCTTCAAGGTGTGTCATTGGAAACTATATCTTTCTCTGGCCTTGTTACCTATCTACTATTAGTGGCCTTTCTGCTTTCTGGATACCATGGCATAAACTTCTCTGGTCTGCCACGCCCTCCCCATCATGATGGATGGAACCCTCTGAAACTGTGAGCCTAGTGCATATTGTCTCCTGTCTTTGTTAAGGTTACAATTGCTGCAATGAAACACCATGACCAAAAAGTAAGTTGGAGAGGAGATGAGATAATTCATTTGGCTTACATTTCCATCTTGTTCATTATTGAAGAGAATCTGGGGAGAAACTCATGTTCAGTAGGAACCTAGAGGCAGGAGCAGATGTAGAGGCTACAGAGGGAAACTGCTTATAGGCTTGCTCTCCCTGGCTTGCTTAGCCTGTTTTCTTATAGAACCCAGGACTACCAGCCCAGGAATGACAGCTCCCACAATGTTCTGGGCTCTCCCTTCATTAATAATTAAGAAAATGCCTTACAACTGTATCTTTTTTTAACTTTATTTTTAAAAACAAAGATAAATGTACAGATTTTTAAAGCATTTTTGCATAAAAGTATACAAATACATTTTATAAGGTTGTATTTAAGTATTTGTGGGTACATATACATACACATATGTATATATGTAACAATAATATATGAAAAGAGGTTATTAATTTGAGGAGATAAGAGAAACTGGGAGGGGCTGTAGAAAGGAAAGGGTGATGTGATACAGTTCTATTTTAATTAAAATATATTCTTTTTTTCTTTTTTCTTGAACTTCACACAGTCTGTGGGTTGTTTCTGGGGTGTTCAGAGCTTTCTGGGGTTAGTATCCCAAAGGAGCTGTAAACATTCAATGGAAAAAGGACAGCCTATTCAACAAATTGTGTTGGTCCAACTGGCACTCAGCATGCAGAAGAATGAAAACAGACCCTTTCTTATCTCCTTGTACAAAGCTCAAGTGCAAGTGGATCAAAGATCTCCACATTAAACCAGGTACACTGAAACTATTAGATGAGAAAGTAGGGAAAACCTTAGAACTCATAGGCACAGGAGAAAATTTCCTAAACAGAACACCAATGGCTCGTGCTCTAAGGTCAAATATTGACAAATGGGACTTAATGAGATTGCAAAGTTTCTGTAAGGCTAAAGACACTATCATGAAAACAAAACGGCAGCCAACAGAGTGGGAAAAAATATTTACCAGCACCACATCAGATAGAGGCCTAATATCCAAGGTATACAAAGAACTCAAAAAGCGAGAACCAGAGAATCAAACAACCCTATTAAAAAATGGGGTACAGACTTAAACAAAAATTTCTCAATTGAGGAATATCGAATGGCTAAGAAACATCTAAGGAAGTGCTCAACATCCTTAGCCATCAGGGAAATGCAAATCAAAACAACCCTGAGATTCCACCTCATACCAGTCAGATTGGCCAAGATCAAAAACTCAGATGACAATAGATGCTGGTGAGGATGTGGAGAAAGAGGAACACTTCTCCACTGCTGGTGGGGTTGTAAACTGATACAACCACTCTGGAAATCAGTCTGGCGGTTCCTCAGAAAAATGGACATAGTACTACCTGAAGACCCAGTTATTCCACTTCTGGGCATTTACCCCAGAGATGCTCCAACATACAACAAAGATATATGCACCACAATGTTCATAGCAGCTCTATTTATAATAGCCAGAAGCTGGAAAGAACCCAGATGTCCTTCAGAAGATGAATGGATATAAAAATTGTGGTACATTTACACAATGGATTACTACTTAGCTATCGGAAAAAATGACCTTATGAAATTCCTAAGAAAATGGATGCATCTAGAGAATATCATCCTGAGTGAGATAACCCAGTCACAAAAGAACAGACATAATATGCAGTCACTGATAATGGGATACTAACCCCAGAAAGCTCTGAACACCCCAGAAACAACTGCATCTTATGAAGGTATCTTCTTAATTAAGATTTTCTCTTTTTCTCTAGTTGGTTTGTATTTCAAGTTGACATAAAACTATTTTGACTTCAGACTCCGTTTTACCTAAGCTGACCTACTCCCTCTCTAAGCAACAGCATTTCCCCCAAACATACCTGTTACCAACCCCTCTCTAATCAACAATTATTGGTGATCAATAATTGGTCAAAATATAATGTCTGTTTCTAACAACAGAAAGAACAAGTCAATTTGATTGGTTGAGCAAAAACACATTCCATGTCAGTTGACAATGACGGAACACTTAGGACAGCTCCTTATCCCTGAGTTCTGATTGGTGAATATGACTATAACTTGGTTCAGATGCTTGCAGCTTTTAGGCTTATAAATTCTGCCTCAGCCCCTGCTCTGGGACATCAGAAGGAACAGGGTTCTCAAGTCCTTGTCTGGCTGCCGTGTTGACTGTCGACTTTGCTTATATGGTAGGAATAGTAATGATTTTGCTGTTTAACGAGTCCACTGCTGTTTCCACTCCCTTCCTGTGCTGCACGGTGAATATGGAGCACGTGTCCCGCACTGAGCTGGTGCAGTCAACCATCCACAGAAACCTGACAGCAGAGGCTGTGGTCTTAGCTACCCCAGGGAAAGTGGAATTTCTTCTTAAAGATTTATTTTTTTATGAGTCCACTATAGCCATCCACAGACTCACCAGAAGAGGGCATTGGATCCCATTACAGATGGTTGTGAGCCTCCATGTGGTTACTGAGAACTGAACACAGGACCTCTGGAAGAGCAGTCAGTGCTCTTAACCACTGATCCATCTTTCCATCCCAGGAAGTGGAATTTCTTCTTTGGAGAAGGTTTTCATCATATTGACTCGGAATAGCTAAGGTTACTATTGCTGTGATGAAACACGTGTGGAGGACAGGGTTTATTCGGCTTCCACATCACTGTTCATTATCAAAGGAAGTCAGAACAGGAACTCAAACAGGGCAGGAACATGGAAGCAGGAGCTGATGCAGAGGCAATGAAGGGATGTTACTTATTGGCTTGCACCTTGTGGCTGGCTCAGCCCGTTTTCTTACAGAATCCAGGACCAACTGCCCAGGGACAGCATCACCCACAGTGGACTGGGCCCTCCATACCCAGTAACTATTTAAGAAAATGCCTGACAGGCTTGCCAGCAGTTCAATGTTCTGGAGGCATTTTGTCAGTTGAGACCCTCCTCTTTGATGACTCTGGCATGTGTCAAGTTGACAAAAAACTAGCCAGCACAGATTTAAACTCAGTTTAGTTTTTCAAAACTGTTGAGATGTGCTAAAGCCAGATCCAGACTTGAGAATTAAGTTTTACTGGGGCCATGCCATGTCTCAATAGAGAAGACAGCTTCTAACCACACTTGAGTACTAACTGTCAAAGTAAACTTGAGCCTCAATGCTATGACCTCCAGTGACCTGGCAGTGACTGAAGCAAAACAAGTGCCCTGTGATACGCCTTGTTTCTGAGAGCTGCTCACAGAGGAATCCAGTAAATTCCTTTACATCTTGACCCTGATACTATTTTAAATATTTATTTCAAATGACTTGGTGGGGCTGGCAAGATGGCTTAGCAGGTAGAGGTGCTTGCTGCTAAGACTGATGATTGTAAAAGGAGTAAAAGAGAGAATTGACTCCCAAAGGTTGTTCTCTCTCCTTCCACACTTGTGAACAATGGTGTGCCCACAGACTCCGACTCCCTCTCCTCTTCTCTCTCTCTCTCTCTCTCTCTCTCTCTCTCTCTCTCTCACACACACACACACACACCCTAACACCTCAATAAATAAAATATGCAGTCTTTCATGTGACCTTGGAATTTGCAGAAGCTCTTCTGAAGACGTGAAGAATTCATATCCTTAAGTACTTCCTATTAATGATTAATACTATTTCTAAGCTTACTCCCTAGTTCATGTTTTGATTAGAAGCTTGTCTGACTTTGAAGTCAGGACCGATTTACAGTAAAATATGATGCTGCTCCTTCTTCTCTGCAGGCCTGTATCTCTCTGCTTCTTAATCATTTAAAACACTGCCAAACAAGCACACGTTTACTCAAACAAAGAACAAATCGTTACGCACAAAGGCCTAGGGCCAGAGAACAGAGTCTCAGTGTGTTAGCATATTAAATCATTTCATTTCAGGAGGATAATCCGTTTCCGCTCCCTTACCCTGTTCACTTGCTTTCATTATTTTCCTCCCTTCAAAGCACAACTTGACAACTATTTTTCTTCACAACAAGGCTTCAGGAATGAGTCCCACTCTGGCTGACTTCTCGGCTTTCAGGATCGCTTCTGTGTGCCATGACTTTCCCAGCTGGCAACGGGTATGAGAAGGAAACTTATAGCTCTTTGCAGGAGAATTATCTCATAGAGATAGCCGGTGGCGAGAAAGAACCACCCATGTTTTTGGTGGGGCTTGAACCCAGAGCCTCTTGAGTGCTAGCCGAGTGTTCCTCCAGTGAGCCATCTCCCTGGCTCCTGCTGCTTTAAGATCTCACAGTGCAGCTCAGGCTGACTTCTAACACTGGCTGTGTCTGCCACAGCCTCTTCAGGCCTGGGATTTCAGGTGTGCGCCATGCTGGCTCCTCCTTCCTCTCCCTATACTCTTCCTCCTTTTCCTTTTTCTTAGGCAAGGCCTAGGTTTCTCTTCACTCTTCCCGTAAAACCTTCAGTTTATTAAGAGACTCTGGGAGAGGCAAGAACATGATAACCACACAGTGTATGAAAAAAAACTGAATAATGATAAATTTGGGAAAGAGACTAGGGCTCCAGCAATGAGGACTTGGAGGCAGCATGAACAGGCCTACATGAGATCCTGGCTTAGCAGCTAGGCAGAAGACAGGCTGGCAAAACTAGCAACTAAAACTGTGGGCTTTGTGCAAGTAACAGAAACCACTTCCTCCTCATATGGTGGCTCATCAGGCCATGGTGTGGTACACACAGGCAAATGAACACGTTCATAAACACACACACACACACACACACACACACACACACACACACACACACACACACACGAGAGAGAGAGAGAGAGGGGGGGGTGACAGGGGCAGACAGAGCTGGTGGCAGTAACACAATTGGGCTTCGTTCCTTCAAGTTTTAACTCTCACTCCATGGCTTTCATTCTCCAGATCATCTTCTGAGTGTTGCTACAGCACTGGTCATTGCTACAGCACCGGTCATTGCTACAGCACTGGTCATTGCTACAGCACTGGTCATTGCTACAGCACTGGTCATTGCTACAGCACTGGTCATTGCTACAGCACTGGTCATTGCTACAGCACTGGTCATTGCTAGAGCACTGGTCATTGCTACAGCACTGGTCATTGCTACAGCACTGGTCATTGCTACAGCACTGGTCATTGCTACAGCACTGGTCATTGCTAGAGCACTGGTCATTGCTACAGCACCGGTCATTGCTACAGCACCGGTCATTGCTAGAGCACCGGCATTGCTACAGCACCGGTCATTGCTAGAGCACCGGTCATTGCTACAGCACTGGTCATTGCTACAGCACCGGTCATTGCTAGAGCACTGGT